>NC_069504.1:766617223-767324723 GCF_027579735.1 Bombina bombina | reverse complement strand
AACCTCTTATACAAACCAATCAGTACTGTTCTCTGCTTTTCCAAGTCTGTGTAACCTGTTAAACAAGCCAATCAGTAGTGTGAACCCTGCTGCCTGTATACAAACACATACTGTGCAGTACCTGCAATTTGCTATTTCAAGTACCTGTGTATCTTGCTGCAGTGTTATTCAAAGGACATGTGTATCCTGTTGCATTGCTATCCCAAGTACCTGTGTATCCTGTTGCATTGATATTCCAAGTACCTGAGTACCCTGTTGCATTGCTATTCCAAGTACCTGAGTATTCTGTTGAATTGCTTAACCAAGTACCTGAGTATCCTGTTGCACTGATATTCCAAGTACCTGAGTACCCTGTTGCATTGCTATTCCAAGTACCTGAGTATTCTGTTGAATTGCTTAACCAAGTACCTGAGTATCCTGTTGCATTGCTATTCCAAGTACCTGAGTATCCTGTTGCATTGCTATTCCAAGTACCTGAGTATCCTGTCGCATTGCTTAACCAAGTACCTGAGTATCCTGTTGCATTGCTTAACCAAGTACCTGAGTATCCTGTCGCATTGCTTAACCAAGTACCTGAGTATCCTGTCGCATTGCTTAACCAAGTACCTGAGTACCCTGTTGCATTGCTATCCCAAGTACCTGAGTATCCTGTTGCATTGCTATTCCAAGTACCTGAGTATCCTGTTGCATTGCTTAACCAAGTACCTGAGTATCCTGTTGCATTGCTATTCCAAGTACCTGAGTATCCTGTTGCATTGCTTAACCAAGTACCTGAAGTATCCTGTTGCATTGCTTAACCAAGTACCTGAAGTATCCTGTTGCATTGAACCTTGCCTTTGTTTGGTATCAGTCTGTTCTTATTTTGTTTATTTGCAATAAAGGTTTTTGTTCTTCTGCATAATTATGCCTAGGCGAAATTCTTCTAAGATAAAAGTGACTGTTTTTGCTTTATGAACACCCCCCAGACATGACATACAACTTACAAGGAAATACATTGTGACCTTAATACATACAGCTCAGAGCATCACCTTTACCAGCAATACCACCCCATTACATTTTATCTGGCATGCCCCAGCTGCCATGGCCCACCGGGAAATTTCCTGGTGTCCTGGTTTGGCCAATCCGGCATTAACTATAGCAGCCCACAAGATTTCAGTATAGTCAGTAATAACTTATGTTAAAAAGTTGCAGAATATAAATATTGTTTGTTATTAATAACACATGTGTTTATTTCACTGAAGAACCACAGCAGCAATAAAAAGACTAATGTATTTCCCTCATAAAACAGGTGGTGAGGGATAACTCCTTATTTTTTCTATTTTTTTTTATTGAGGTTCAATTCAAGGCATACAGTTGTTAGAACATTTATTGTATAAAAAACCCCAAAACAAAATATAAAGTTTACAGTAAATACATACCACAGAATGTAATAATAAATTCCAAAAATAAAGTAATACAGGTAGCAATTAGACAGCATGCCAACCAATCTAGACACCTCCTAAGAGACTAAAAAGGCCACTCGTGGACCTCAAAAAACAGTATAACATATAGAGGCCTATTTATCAAAGGTCGTGTGGACCTGATCCGACAGTGCAGATCAGTTCCGCAAGACCTCGCTGAATGCGGAGAGCAATACGCTCTCCGTATTCAGCATTGCATCAGCAGCTCACAAGAGCTGCTGGTGCAACGCCGCCCCCTGCAGACTCGCGGCCAATTGGCCGCCAGCAGGGAGGTGTCAATCAACCCGATCGTGCTCGATCGGGTTGAATTGTGGTGATTCCTGTCCGCCTGCTCAGAGCAGGCAGACAGGATTATGGAGCAGCGGTATTTAGACCGCTGCGTCATAACTGCTGTTTCTGGCGAGTATGAAGACTCGCCAGAAACACGGGCCCATAAACTCCATACAGAGCTTGATAAATGGGCCTCTTTGAGATAACAGGCAGTATTTTTAAATCAAGGGGACCACTTTTGGGTCTCAGGTGATGAACCTCTATTTTACATTAATATATAGAATATTTTAACATATAGAACCTTCTGAACTTATATAAAGGCCTCTTTTGGACCTTTTGAAGCTTGCGAGTATATCAGCGGAAGGTAAAGTGAATTAGAGAAATCATTTCTTGAATCTCAAATGACACATGAAATCTACATGTTATAATAATTCAACTTCTTAACATGTAATAGTGATAGTGATATAAGAGAAGAAAAAAAAGGAAATAAATTCGCATTTATTATTCAAATAGCTTGCAAAACTAAATGGGATTCTGGGCCCTACTTTAGAAACATGGAATGGCTATAACTGACTAGATAAACATGTAACTTTAGTGTAGGTGATTCTCTTACTCAATAAAGAATGAGTCTTAGGGCTGCTGATTAGTTGTAATATGGGATACTGGCAACCCCTAAAATTGTGTAAATAGTATAGGCATAAATAGGGTTAAAGGGCCATAATACCCAAATGTTTAAACACTTGAAAGTGATGCAGCATAGCTGTAAAAAGCCGACTAGAAAATATCTCCTGAACATCTCTATGTAAAAAAGAAAGATATTTTACCTCAAAAGCTCCTCAGTAGCCACCTCCCATTGTAAAGGATTTCTAAGCAGCATTTTAGTGTGTCTGTCCTGGGACAGCTGCAAGGATGAGCCTCGTGAACTCTCATATTATTTCACCAATCAGGTAAAGGAAGCTTACAATGAAATCTCATGAGAGTTAAATGAAATCTCATGAGATCACAGTAAGAGTTCATGACCTCAGCTGATGCTGATGCTGATTGGCTGCTGTTCATTTCTTCATTTTTTTAATTTATTTTTTACCTGCAGCTGGGAACAGGTGAAGTATAACTTTTTACACAGAACTTACTCTGCTGAGCTGAGGAGATTGTGAGGTAAAATATCTTCCTTTTTTACATAAAGATGCTCAGGTGATATTTTCCTGTCAGCTTTTTACAGTTATACTGCATCAGTTTCAAGTGATTTAGCATATGAGTATTATGTCCCTTTAACGACCTCTAGGGTGGTTATTACAAACATCAGTGAACCTCTGACAGTCTGCCTCTGTGGTGTTGAAATCACTGTGGTTGTACTATGTACAGGTACAGAAAAGAAATATATAGCCCTAATTGATAAGTACTAACAAAAAGGACTGGTAAACTCCACTGTCCCAGCCGCTGACAATGGAGATACAGCCTAGAAGATCATAATGAACAATATATAATGAGGGCAAAACAATAGTGACTTTTGGTGGAATACCTACCACTGGCATCACTTGCAGATCATGTGATAAAACACCCAATAAACCTGTAAGTTAGAGGATATAAATGTCACCTTAACCACATAGACTAGTCTTTCAAACGATTGCTGATACTCTAGGGCGCGATCCGATATACGGCGCAGGTTTCGGCGCAAGTGTGGAAACCTGCGCCGCCCGTAGTTTGACCTCGCACATTGAGCTATCACATATACGGCGCCGACAGTTGCTAAAGTGCCGTAAGTCGGACAAACTAGCGAGGTCCAGAAATAAGCGTAAGTACAAATTTTTGTCGCCGCCTAAAAAAAATGAACTAAAGTATAAAATCTCCCGTAACTGTCTAACACGCCTCCCAAACATCATCCAGACACGTATACCCCTCTATCCGCAATCCCCCCTCTCACTCTTAATAATAATTATATTAACCCCTAAACCGCCGCTCCCAGACCCTGCCGCCAGCTACATTGAATGTATCACCCCCTAATCTGACCCCCCTACACCGCCACCAGCTATATTAAATGTATTAACCCCTAATCTGATCCCCCTACACCGCCGCCAGCTATATTAAATTTATTAACCCCTAATATGATTCCCCTACCCCGCCGCCACCTACATTAATTATATTACCCCCTAATGTGAGCCCCCTACCCTGCCGCCACCTACATTAATTATATTACCCCCTAATGTGAGCCCCCTACCCCGCCGCCACCAATTTTAACTATATTAACCCCTAATATGATCCCCCTACACCGCCGCCACCTATATTAAATATATTAACAACTAAACCTAAGTCTAACCCTAACACCCCCTAACTTAATTATTATTGAAATAAATCTAAATAATATTAATATTATTAACTAAATTATTCCTATTTAAAACTAAATACTTACCTATAAAATAAACCCTAAAATAGCTACAATATAATTAATAATTACATTGTAGCTATTTTAGGGTTTATATTTATTTTATAGGTAACTTTGTATTTATTTTAACTAGGTAGAATAGTTATAAAATAGTTAATAACTATTTAATAGTTACCTAGTTAAAATAATTACAAAATTACTTGTAAAATAAATCCTAACCTAAGTTACCATTACACCTAACACTACCCTATCAATAAATTAATTAAATAAACTACAATTATCTAAACTAAAATACAATTAAATAAACTAATCTATATTACAAAAAAAACACTAAATTACAAAAAATAATAAAAGATTACAAGAATTTTAAGCTAATTACACCTAATCTAAGCCCCCTAAAAGAAAAGAAAATAGCCCCCCAAAATAATAAAATTTCCCTACCCTATACTAAATTAAAAAAGTAATCAGCTCTATTACCAGCCCTTAAAAGGGCCTTTTGCGGGGCATTGCCCCAAAGTAATCAGCTCTTTTACCTGTAAAAAAAAGAACAACCCCCCCATTACAACCCACCACCCACACACCCCTACTCTAAAACCCACCCGATCCCCCCCTTAAAAAAACCTAAGTCTAACCCCCAAGTGGTCCTTACCTGTCCTGAAGACCGTCGGAGAAGATCCTGTTCCAGGCGCTGAAGTCTTCTTCCAAGCGGTGACCTCTTCTTTTTCCAGGAACCAGCCGGCGCGGAGCCGAGAAGTTGAAGACCGATGACCGCGGAGCTGAAGACCGTCCACTCTGGAACTGAAGACCGGCGATGCTGGAACTGAAGATTGGCGACGCTGGAACTGAAGACCGGAGCCATGGAGCGTGGAGGATCCTCTTCATACGAATTTGATTTGAATAGCCAATAGAATTACAGTAGCTCTTATTCTATTGGCTATTCAAATCAGCCAATAGAATTAAAGTAGCTCTCATCCGATTGGCTGATTTGAATTTGAAGGCTCAAATCAGCCAATAGGAATTCAAGGGACGCCATTTTTAATCGCATACCTTGAATTCCTATTCAGTGTACGGCAGAGATCGTATGAAGAGGATCCTCCACGCTCCATGGCTCCGGTCTTCAGTTCCAGCGTCGCCGATCTTCAGTTCCAGCATCGCCGGCTGGTTCCTGGAAGAAGAAGAGGTTGCCGCTTGGAAGAAGACTTCACCGCCTGGAACAGGATCTTCTCCGCCGGTCTTCAGGACAGGTAAGGACCACTTGGGGGTTAGACTTAGTTTTTTTTCAAGGGGGGATCGGGTGGGCTTTAGAGTAGGGGTGTGTGGGTGGTGGGTTGTAATGGGGGGTTGTTCTTTTTTTTACAGGTAAAAGAGCTGATTACTTTGGGGCAATGCCCCGCAAAAGGTCCTTTTAAGGGCTGGTAATAGAGCTGATTAATTTTTAATTTAGTATAGGGTAGGGAAATTGTATTATTTTGGGGGGCTTTTTTATTTTATTAGGGGGCTTAGATTTGGTGTAATTAGCTTAAAATTCTTGTAATCTTTTTTTATTTTTTGTAATTTAGTGTCTGTTTTTTTGTAATATAGATTAGTTTATTTAATTGTATTTTAGATAATTGTAGTTTATTTAATTAATTTATTGATAGGGTAGTGTTAGGTGTAATGGTAACTTAGGTTAGGATTTATTTTACAGGTAATTTTGTAATTATTTTTACTAGGTAGTTATTAAATAGTTATTAACTATTTAATAACTATTCTACCTAGTTAAAATAACTACAAAGATACCTGTAAAATAAATATAAACCCTAAAATAGCTACAATGTAATTATTAATTATATTGTAGCTATCTTAGGGTTTATTTTATAGGTAAGTATTTAGTTTTAAATAGGAATAATTTAGTTAATAATATTAATATTATTTAAATTTATTTCAATAATAATTAAGTTAGGGGGTGTTAGGGTTAGACAGGTTTAGTGGTTAATATATTTAATATAGGTGGCGGCGGTGTAGGAGGATTAGATTAGGGGTTAATAAATTTAATATAGAAGGCGGCGGTGTAGGGGGATCATATTAGGGGTTAATATAGTTAAAATAGGTGGCAGCGGGGTAGGGGGCTCACATTAGGGGTTAATTTAATTAATGTAGGTGGGGGCGGGGTAGGGGGCTCACATTAGGGGTTAATATAATTAATGTAGGTGGCGGCGGGGTAGGGGGCTCACATTAGGGGGTAATATACTTAATGTAGGTGGCGGGGTAGGGGGCTCACATTAGGGGGTAATACATATAATATAGGTGGCAGCGGTGTAGGGGGCTCAGATTAGGGGGTAATATATTTAGTGTAGGTGGCGGCGGGGTCCGGGAGCGGCGGTTTAGGGGTTAAGCACTTTATTACAGATTGCTGTGGGGGATTTCGGTTGACAGGTAGATAGACATTGCACATGCGTTAGGTGTTAGTTTTTTTTTTGCAGGTAGTTTAGGGAGTTACGGGGCTCCAATACTCAGAGTAAGGCTTACTACGCCTGCATTTTGTGGCGAGGTGAAAATGGAGTAAGATTTCTCCATTTTCCCCACGTAAGTCCTTACACTGTATATAGGATACCAAACTGCGCGGGTTTGGTATATCACTCTATGGGGCAAAAAACTATGGCCGAAGGGTGAAATATACGAGCGTAACTTCTAGGTTACGCCGTATATAGGATACCAAACCAGTGCAATATTTGGCGTCGGCGGCTTTTGTGGGCGACGCTGCATATCGGATCGGGCCCCTAATGTTTTGATAGATAAAAGATTGATAGACATAAAGGGGCATATTTATCAAAGTGCGAGCAGACATGATACAATGTAGCGTATCTCGTCCTCTGCACATCGATAAATGCCGACAGCATACGCTGTCGGCATTTATCATTGCACAAGCAGTTCACCAGAACTAGACTGGCACTTTATAATCCCTCTTCAAATACTTAGATGCCATTGACTGCTGAGCAATTCCCCTTGTATAATATCGCAGCAGTTAGCTATTTCCACTGCAAGATGATAAACAGAAAAACACTTTTAAATTCACTTATCTTGTCTTTTAAAATGACGTAGCATGTTGGGGTGTAGCAAGCAGGGAAGTTTGCAGCATATTTTAGAGTGGCCACCACAAAATTAACCCCACTCCAGACCTCCAGTACAATGAATCACCTCAAAGCTGGAACACACCATTGGATCCAAAACTAATGCTGTAAACATGTGAGCTGGGGAACTAACGCTGCATCTTAGAATCTCTGCAATAATAGTCTGAAGGGTGCGCAGTTTCAAAACGCTAGATGCAGAGCCAGACTATGTAGCTGAAGTTAAATTTTCTTGTTCACAGTATGCCGCTACAGCGGTCAGTGAGGTCTCAGTACATTTAGCATGCATATGATCCCATTCTCTTGCGATCCCTAATACCTGGTCTGCTACAATGCCAGCTAACAGCGACTCCATCCCAGCATCTATCTCTTTGGGCTGTGTATAGAATCCGTTCAGACTGGTAGATGTAGATGTAGAAAGATCCCCGCCATACCACACGGGATTCCCTCTCCGTGGCGAAGCAGCTTCCATCTCCTTCTCCTCAGATCTATTTTTCTAGGAGACTCTCCAGAGTTAGCGCCATGGATATTCTGTTGGAGACCAGGAAGCCCATCTGTTTCATCGCCATATAACTCAGTAGCTTTGCCAAAACCTTTGTCCATCAGCTCAGGGAGTTTCTGAAAATGTTCTTCCAATAATTTCAGTAGTATGTCTTCTAGTTTCTACGTGTCCATTATGACTCGATGTTCCAGAGTACCAGCTAGGCTCCTTTTTCTAACCATCACTGCTATTATTGTAGTTGTAATAGAGAAAAATTTTGAGTCAGACTACTCGTCAACCCAGTTGCCTGGGTATGCGTGGCAGCCCAAACAATGCATTCTATCAATCACCACAAGTATACTGCTTAGGCCGCAACAAGGATGATACTGCGTGACAGACACATGATTTTACCGAAGAACATAGCCTAGATACAACGTCCTGAAAAGCATCCAATGTCTTCAAATCTCAATAGTATAAGGTTGTTATTAGGTATACTGAGTAAACTTTTTTTGTAAAGTAATAAAATAACCTCAATAATCAAAAGTGAAATCAGGAGCTCTTCATGATGCGTCTTGCCGCATCGGCAGTAGGCTCTGCCCCCTAACTCCTTATTTTTAATGTAGTATAGAAGACTGGATACCCACACGCCTATAATGTTTCAGGCCCCCACTTGTTCCATATGTCAATTTGTGTACCAGACGTATTTGTGGATGTCCTACCTTGTATGCCACACTAAAATAAGGAGTATTATTCAGTTATACAGTGTGATGACTACATGCCTTTTTGTTTGGGTTACAAATCCCATAGAACTTGCAATACATAATAAAAGCAACTAAGGGCTGTGCTAGATTCTACATATTTTTGGCTAGATTACAAGTGGAGCGCTAAATGCGATATTTGTGCTCCAGTTTGTAATACCAGTGCACGCTAATGTATGTATATATGCATATACTGTACATATATATTAAATGGGAACACACAATTTCCATAGACCGCAATGTAAAGGCACTTTTCAGTGACGCTTTTTTTTAACACGCCACTCCCACCATCTTTAAAGCTTTAAAACTGCATGGTGCAGTTGTTTTTTTATAAAAAAAAACTATAATGCCCTCTATTTTGAGGGCATTTGGGGCACTTTTAGAAAATAAACCAGAGGTCGGATCTCTGGTTAATTTTCTGAGCGCTATTTGCTACTGCGAGCTCCCTGTAGCAATAACCAGCCACTTGTATTGGCTGTTTATCGCGTGCCCGCAAACGGGCAACATTTCCAGGCACGCAATAATTTAGCACTCTACTTGTAATCTACCTCTTTATCTTTAATTTATTCCCTGCAACTTTTTAAAATATTCCTTAAAATGAAAGGGAAAAAAATTAACTGTAACTCCATTAACTCTATTAACTCCAGCCTCTATTTGCTGTTAGCCTATAAAGAGTCTCTCCTTACTACAGCATTTTCCTTTCAAGAAACCTTGAGTCAGTGGTTCTTCACTCCCTTTCCCTTTAAAAACTCATTGGTTCTTCACTCCCTTTTCATATAAAAACTCATTGGTTCTTCACTCCCTTTTCATATAAAAACTCATTGGTTCTTCACTACCTTTCCCTTTAAAAACTCATTGGTTCTTCACAACCTTTCCCTTTAAAAACTCATTGGTTCTTCACTACCTTTTCATATAAAAACTCATTGGTTCTGATGGCTTCCGGTGGGCGGGCGCCGCGGTCGGCAGCAGGTGAATTGAGCTCCGCTCGGAATCTACATGAAAACTTTTAAAAAGTGGCCTGGAACACTTATTTTCACCCTGAAACTACCCCTTGCCTGCCCTGCTGCTGACCGGGTGCCCACTGAAAAATCCTTGGCAGATACAGCTGCCCGGAGCGGAGGGATCGCTGGGTCTAGGATCCCCTCTGTCTTTTTCAGGAGAGCTAACATCGCTCCACCACTGTGACCTGCCGCTTGGGCTGCTACACACCGGGACACGGATCACAGCTAAGGGGTAATACTTGACCCCCTGAATACCACTAGAATCCTGCCTACAATCATCTGATCTGACACCCTCCCGGACCGGGTGAGACCATCTCCTCTCTGACGAGCAGCCATCTTGGCCCCACGTGGCATACCCCCATCCTGAATTGAGGCGAAACCGTTCACTTGGTAGCAACCAGGGATTGCGGCAGCTGCCGCCACTAACACCGGGCTACCTCACATCACCCCCCAGATTGCTCAATAGGGTCTGGTGAAAGGGTCTCACACCGCAGATCGCCTCCGCCACGGAACTTCTCTTTTGGCGCGAAACGGCACGGCTCCTTCTCGAGGGGCCCCATCTTGCATCAGACGCCAAACAGGAGCCACAGGACCCACCGGGGGTAAGCCTATTTTACTTTGCTCTATCTGAAGGCCCCCTACTCAGTGCTGGACACACCCGCTCTACCCAAGGCCCATCCACAAATGACCAGCTCTCCTTTTTCTTCCCTCTGGGGACACTAATCGCTGGGTGGCCTCGGGTTTACATTAACAGTGCTATTAGCCCACGCTCCTCCGGGACACTGCAAATGCCTCTAGACTTGATCCCAACTCCTACAGAGCCTCTTACTAAACTAAACTAATAGAGCCTACCTAACATGCTAGGCCTCCTTTAAACTGCATAGCCTCCTGTCACCCTTCAGCAGCTTTGAGGCAGAACTGATCCGGCGACCCCAGAATCTTGGCTGTGGATTTTACTGCCACCTGTTTTATTGAACTGCACATACAGGGATTCTTGGTCTCCTATTCTTAGGATACTGAATGTGTGGCCACCTTGCTGCAAAACCACCACATCTGTTTCTCTGTGGAGCCCGCTGTATAGAACCTGAAATCTTGCACTGCTAATAATTTCTGTTCATAACCCTTTTTTCTCCCTAGCAACCAGAGTATACTGTTGTGCTTATTCAGACCTTGTGAATATTTGTCTGCATACACTGTGTGGGTTTTTGAAACTCAAATTTTAGATTTTGACATTGTTCACACTGGCACTTAACCATACAGCCACCTGTTTTATTGAACTGCACATACAGGGATTTTTGGTCTCCTATTCTTAGGATACTGAATGTGTGGCCACCTTGCTGCAAAACCACCACATTTGTTTCTCTGTGGAGCCCGCTGTATAGAACCTGAAATCTTGCACTGCTAATAATTTCTGTTCATAACCCTTTTCTCTCCCCAGCAACCAGAGTATACTGTTGTGCTTATTCTGACCTTGTGAATATTTGTCTGTATACATTGTGTGGGTTTTTGAAACTTAAATTTTAGATTTTGACATTGTTCACACTGGCACTTAACCATACATACTATATCTCACTCAGTCTAGGCATGCTCAGAGGTGCTGTTCCTTGCGAGATTTGACTGCCTGATTGTGATTTAGTGCCCCTGCTGGCGAGGCTTACAACTGAATCTTATCCAAGTTTAACACTGCTCCCCGATATTGCCCTTCTATCACTACCCATCTATCTCATATCTTTCATTGGTTTATGGAGAAATACCTAACTAACACACCAATGGCGAGCCGCAATAAAGCTAATGACCGCCGTCACAGGGCTACAAATGACCCTACTACACAAGGCCACAGTTCTGATTTTCCACTAGAAGGCGAATTGTTAGATACACACCCCATTGTCAAACAAATTACCATGCTTTTTATGCCTAAAATTGACAACCTTCAAAGGGGAGTAGACACCCTAGCGGGTGAGGTTAAACAGTTTTCCACCAGGATGGGGGAGGCAGAGGGTAGAATTTCAGACCTGGAGGACTCTAATATCACCACCACTCATAAGATAGAGCAGCTAGAGAGACAAACCGCAACCCTCCAATCAAAAATAGATGATCTAGAAAATAGATCGAGGCGCAATAACATGCGTCTCCTTGGCCTTCCCGAATCCATCAAACAACCTGATCTAATTCATTTCGTAGAAAATACACTGCCGTCTCTGTTAAAACTTTCTCCCAAAGACTTAATTGGAGGTGTGGAGAGGGCACACAGAGTGGGCCTGGACAGGGGGGGTCAGGACCCGGCACAACCCCGTCCCATAATGATAAAGTTCTTACATTTTCAGACCAAAACAGCCATCCTGAGAGCTTACAGGAAATTGCATGAGCTGGTGTTTGAGAATGCGAGATTGCTGTTGTTTCAGGATTACTCTGCGGATCTCATGAGACGCCGCAGAGAGTTCGCGCCTCTCTGCTCTCGACTGCATAGGGAGGGCAGACAAGCGTATCTTTTATACCCTGCCAGACTCAAACTGGTCACCCCCAGGGGCCTTAGATTCTTTGATTCCCCAACAGCCGCCCAGGAGTTCCTTGATAACTATGAACCCCCTGTACGCAGCCCCACGCGTAGCCCAGTGAGACAGATGAGAGAAGGTGAGGGCTGAATGGCTCTGATAGATTCATATTTACTGTATTTAAACCCTTATACCTAATTACTACATCTACAATTTAACACTATGGCTGGAGTGGTATTGACACTGATCCAGTTGACTGTATTGCTACTGAGCCTCTCCCTGGGGAAAAATCTTGAGCGGGCTGGGGTTCTTGGTCCTGGTCCCCCTAGTGAGATGCGGGAGGGTGAGGCGCAATGTAGGCCCCAGTTGAAGAATAGTGAGGGTCGACTAAGGTGTTCCCCCCTCACACAGTTCTGCATGAAATGTTTTGAACTTTTTGTTATAATTACCTCTTGGAAACCACCTCCATTCAGATTCCAGTATAAAGAACACTGTTTTTGTCTCAATATATTACCTACTTTCAATTATGTTAAAAATAAATCTCTGCCATGGAATCCAAGGGTAAAACTGTTCTATGAGGACCACTTTGAGTCCCTTGTTAGAGTTGCCGTGTTTGTACTACTGCTATTTATGCATAAATCTAAAGGTAAATGTCCTTGTTGCAACGCGCCACCTTTTAGTGGTTATGTTTTGAGATGTGTGTTAGAATGGTTTTCAATGACAAACATATACTCTTTTTTACAGCGTAGTAGCTATGGCACATTAAAGGAGAAATTCCACTTGGCGAGGTCTGGCGAGGGATTGGTGTGCTGTGAGGCTGAACCGGGAGTCTTGCCACGCACCATGGGAGGTCACCAAAGTATGAGGTGTGAACTCCCTCTCCCCCCCCCTTTTTTTTTTTTTTTTTTTTTTTTTTTTCTCTCTTCTTTTCCCTCCTTTCCTCTCCCCTCTCTTCCCGTTCCCCCCCTTCCCTCCTCCATGATTTATGCTCTTACCCTTTCTCTGATGTCTCTCTTTTGCACTTACTATGCCGCATGCACTGTACACTTCCTTGCCATCCATGTAGTCTCCACTTTAGGATCATTGATAGTAGTAAACATTTAATCTGTACTCTTGGAACGTAGGGGGAATTCATTCCCCCATCAAGAGAAAATCGATCCTGACACACCTCAGGAAAAAAAGAGCAGAGATTGTGTTTCTACAAGAGACACACCTCTCGGACTTGGAACACAGTAAACTACAGACTGACTGGGTGGGTAGAGTAGAGTATGCCTCATACAAGTCAGCCAGCAGAGGAGTGGCCATACTTTTTGGTAAACAATTGAACTATGAGGTCCTGGAAACACTTAAAGACCCTGAAGGTAGATTCATTGTCGCAAAGATTCGCACCTCAGACAACATCTACACGCTATGCAACATCTATGCCCCTAATCAAAAGGATAGGAAATTCTGGGACTCCATACTGACGACACTCACTCCCTTTCTAGGTACTCATATCATTCTAGGAGGGGATTTCAATTTGGCCCCAAACCCTCACTGTGATAGGCTTAAAGATCCCAACAGGTGCACAGAGAGAAGCCTGCCTAGGGTATCAGATAAATTTGAGAGAGATGTATTTGGGGGCTTATCCACCTCCCTTGAAGTCTCAGACATTTGGCGACAGCTTAATCCAGATGGTAGGGACTACACCTGCGTATCCCGAGCCACACCCTCTATGTCACGCATTGATCTCTTCATGATCTCAAACTCTCTAATCACCCGAGTCATTGACACTAAAATAGGCGAGATTATTGTCTCTGACCACGCCCCCATAGCTCTTTTTCTGGATATAACTCCCAGGGTTGGCAACAGACGCACTCTACGCTTCCCGAGATATCTTGTAACATCCCAGGAATTCCAAGCCTACCTAACGCATTGTTGGGATGATTACAAGGCAAATAATATCCAACACATACATACTCCAGAACTTTTCTGGACTACGGCCAAAGCGGTGCTCTCGGGTGATATTATCGCTTACCTAGCTCGGAGAAAGAAACAATGTCTAGAAAA
This sequence comes from Bombina bombina, assembly GCF_027579735.1. Taxonomy (NCBI): domain Eukaryota; kingdom Metazoa; phylum Chordata; class Amphibia; order Anura; family Bombinatoridae; genus Bombina; species Bombina bombina. Next base: position 767,310,725 of record NC_069504.1, on the reverse strand, counting down.
GGTTGTTAACTTGAGGAACAACCTTGCAGAGGCCTACCGTGAATATTGTTCTACCCCCTCCAACGATTCCTACCGTAAATATGTTGGTACCAAAACAGAATACGATGCGCTTCTAGCGCACCAGGCCTCGCAAGCGCTCCTTCGGACTCGCGGTAAATACTATCGCTATGGGGATAAATCCGGGAAGCTTTTGGCTACCCTAGTGAAGCTCAATAACTCCTCCAGACACATTGCTGCTTTAAGAGCGGGTGGCAGAGTGCTTAAAGACTCCAATCAAATAGCGGAGGCTTTTGCCTCCTATTACTCTACCCTTTACGCAAGTGAGCTCCCCTCGGGAAACGAAGTGAGAGACAGATTCTGGGAATCTGTTGAGCTCCCAAAAATCTCAGAGGAGCAATTGAACAAACTGAATGCTCCGATAGTGAGGGACGAGGTTGAGAGAACCATCATGGCCATGTCTCTGGGCAAGGCGCCAGGCCCGGATGGATTGCCTATCGAATTTTATCGATTACTTAAGTCACAGGTCACTCCCTCTCTTGTAGACCTATTCTCTATCTACCTTAGAGAGGAGTCGGCACCCTCCCCAGAATTTGTATCGGCCTCCATCACTTTGATTCATAAAGAAGGGAAGGACTGCCTGTTACCCGAATCTTATAGACCGATATCCCTGCTAAACGCGGACTATAAGATCCTTACTAAATTGTTCGCCGAGAGACTTAAGTTCATTCTACCCACTATCATCCATGAAGATCAGACGGGCTTCATGCATGCGCGCTCTTCAGTAGTTAACGTACGCAGGGTCCTACAGATAGCTCAATTCTTCTGGTCTGGCTCGAGGAAGCAAGCGGAGACAGATGACTCGGAGGCCTTCCTGCTGTCGCTTGACGCAGAGAAGGCCTTTGATCGGGTGGAATGGGACAACCTTCTTCCCACTATGTCCCAAGCCAACTTCTCTGGTCCCTTTCTCACTCTCATCAAAAATCTTTACCACTCGCCCACGGCTAATGTGATTGTTAACAATGTCTTCTCGCCTGATTTCCAACTGCACAGGGGCACAAGACAGGGGTGTCCCCTGTCGCCCCTACTCTTCAATATAGCGTTAGAACCCCTGGCCGTTAAACTGCGGCAGACCTTCCCGGGTGTGGATATAGCAGGATCTCCACAGCATTTGGCACTATATGCTGATGATATGCTCCTCTTTGTGCAGGACCCTCAAAGACACCTGCCTAATATCATGAATGATCTCAAGAATTTTGGCCTATTCTCGGGTTATAGAATAAATGTACAAAAGTCGGAGATCCTTTGGCTAAATAGGAAAACTACCTCTGGGGTGAACTACCCCTTTACAATAGCCAAACATAATATTACCTATCTCGGTATTAAGATTTCAGCCAACCCCAATAGGCTATATGCTGACAACCTAACCCCCATATGTGCTAAACTACAAGCCCAAATGAACAGTTGGAGATCTCTGCCACTGTCGTTGACGGGAAGAATTGCCCTACTTAAAATGGTGGTGCTCCCCCGGGTTCTATACCCACTTCTAATGCTTCCCCTACTCTTGAGCAAAGCTGATCTCAAGCTTCTAAACTCTGCAACACGAGAGTTCATCTGGCAAGGGAAAAAATCACGGATCTCGAGGGAAAAACTTAATATGACATTCCTTAATGGAGGCCTAGCACTCCCTGATTTTCGGCTTTACAACTGGGCCGCTCTGATCCGTCTGGTAGTGGATTGGCAGGTAGGCACCCACCACTTTTGTCGTCCAGATCTGGAGCAGGCAGTGCTGGGGGACATATCCCTGGCCTACCTTCCGCATCTTGCAAACATGAAGGCCTTGAAGAACTTGGGTCTCAACGCTATATTCAGCGACCCCCTGAAGGCCTGGCTTCTTGCCCACAAATATCTAGGCAAAACCTGCCACGCTTCGCCTTATCTCCCTATTAGGAGAAACCCAGATTTTCCGACAGGATCTGGTACCCTGCCTTTCAGGATTTGGGAGGCGAAGGGGATAAAGTCTCTCAAGCCTCTCTTTGATCCGCTAACAAAAACTTTCATGACATTTGGGGCCCTACAGAGGGACTATGGCTTGCCAAGAACTCACTTCTATGCATTCCTCCAGATACGTCACTATGCTGGAACACTGGTCAGAGACACAACAGATTTTTGGGAGGGATCCCCTTTCCGTCTCACTCAATCACTATATGCCATGGGCAGGTTTTCTCTCTCAGAAATATATCAAATCCTATTGCAACATCACCTCCCAAAGTTACAACCATCTATACAGACAGGCTGGATTAGAGAGGGACTGGGAGAGACCACGTGGGTGGAAATTAAGAATAGTATGGAAAAAACCAGGAAAGCAACTCTATCAGCCGTGCTTAGAGAATCTCAAGTACGCTTCTTACATAGGGCATACTTCACACCCAGAGTCATGGCCAAGTGGATTCCCACCCACACAAATAAATGCTCTAAATGCTCACTAGATAACCCTAATCTCCTCCACTATGTATGGGATTGCCCTCCGATCAGGCAATATTGGGGTAAAATCCAATTTTGGCTGAAACAAAAACTCCAGATACAGCTTGAGATACGCCCCGAAACTATCATATTCCTGTGCTGGGATGACCGACACAAACAACATGACTCAGTACTGAGCTTAATCATGCTTGTGGCTAGGAAACACATATTGAAACACTGGATAAAAAAAATTGGCCCCTCATTTAAAGGCTTTAAGAACCTTTTACAATCCCAATTATTCATTGAGCAAATGGACGTCAGGATAGATGTACAGAACAGATTAAGCCTATTCTTACGCAAGTGGCGCAGATTAATCCTTACCTTTGAACTGGAAATACAGAGGCTCATTCTCAAGCCATTTAAAGACTCTGTGATTTTTATGGAAAGTACTTTAAGGGGTGACTGGGCCCACCTGCTTCAGGAGCATGGTTAGTGGCTTAGCTTTGGGCCCTGCATTGTGCTCCACACACACCCGCACCTCATCCTCCAACGCACCGCGCTTGCCCCCTTACACCACCTACCTCCTCTTTCCCCCTTCCCCCCCCCTCTCCTTTTTTTTTTTTTTTTTTTTCCCCTCTGCCAGGCCTCGACCTCAACCGGCCCCACAGTAGGGCCCCTAAGTGGTTTAGTAGTAGTTTAGTTTATTCTTTCTTTTTTTTCTTTTTCACTTAGTTATTAAGTTAGTGTATTTAGGAACGTTTTGGTTTAAAAACTTTAAAATGTCTGGGGATGGCAGACACGTACAGAGGCAACTTTTATATCCACTCGTAGATCAATGACTGGCGGAAATGTCAATATGTATCAGAGAATAGCATTCCTCATGATTGTGTTTACTCCTGCTATTGTTATACACTGTAATCTTGCCTACTAATTGTAAACTGTACATTGAATCTATGTGTCCTCTGTGCGTTCTGTTTTTGCTTTCCCTAATAAAAAATGATATTTTAAAAAAAAAAAACTCATTGGTTCTTCACAACCTTTCCCTTTAAAAACTCATTGGTTCTTCACTACCTTTTCCTATAAAAACTCATTGGTTCTTCACTACCGTTCCCTTTAAAAACTCATTGGTTCTTCACTCCCTTTTCCTATAAAAACTCATTGGTTCTTCACTCCCTTTTCCTATAAAAACTCATTGGTTCTTTACTCCCTTTTCCTATAAAAACTCATTGGTTCTTCACTCCCTTTTCCTATAAAAACTCATTGGTTCTTCACTCCCTTTTCCTATAAAAACTCATTGGTTCTTTACTCCCTTTTCCTATAAAAACTCATTGGTTCTTCACTCCCTTTTCCTATAAAAACTCATTGGTTCTTTTCTCCCTTTTCCTATAAAAACTCATTGGTTCTTTACTCCCTTTTCCTATAAAAACTCATTGGTTCTTCACTACCTTTTCCTATAAAAACTCATTGGTTCTTCACTCCCTTTTCCTATAAAAACTCATTGGTTCTTCACTCCCTTTTCCTATAAAAACTCATTGGTTCTTCACTACCTTTCCCTTTAAAAACTCATTGGTTCTTCACTACCTTTCCCTTTAAAAACTCATTGGTTCTTCACTCCCTTTTCCTATAAAAACTCATTGGTTCTTCACTACCTTTCCCTTTAAAAACTCATTGGTTCTTCACTACCTTTCCCTTTAAAAACTCATTGGTTCTTCACTCCCTTTTCCTATAAAAACTCATTGGTTCTTCACTACCTTTTCCTATAAAAACTCATTGGTTCTTCACTACCTTTTCCTATAAAAACTCATTGGTTCTTCACTACCTTTCCCTTTAAAAACTCATTGGTTCTTCACTACCTTTCCCTTTAAAAACTCATTGGTTCTTTACTCCCTTTTCCTATAAAAACTCATTGGTTCTTCACTACCTTGCCAATTTACCAACTGCTGTAAGCCACACATAAACTTATCTAGATGACCACTAGAGGGCACAAACGGCTAGATTACGAGTCTTGCGTTAGCCTTAAAAAGCAGCGTTGAGGGGTCCCAAAGCTGCTTTTTAACGCCCGCTGGTATTACAATTTATGCAGGAAAGGGTCTACCGCTCGTTTTGTTTCCGCGATTTTAGCTTACCGCAAATCCCCTTACGTCAATTGCATATCCTATCTTTTTAACCCCTTAATGACCACATGTGATAACCAAAATTAGAATATGAAAAATAAAGGTTTTGTTGCTCTTTTCTTAAAATAAGCAAGAGAAAATGATTTATTAAACTTACTTATTTAAGGTGAGACATTAATTTTGTAATTGATTGAGTAATATGAAACTTCACTAAGATATGAATATATATATAAATCAGGAATGAGTATAAGTAACTGAGATTAAAGTTCAGAGCAAGTCAGTTGTGTTTAAGTATAATGCAACAGTTAATGCTGATTAAAGCAGATCAAGCAAAGCAAATGAATAAACTGCTTTGTAAGGTAGAGGTAGTTCCTTCACGCACTCACACTTTCACGCAATAAAATATATACACAGTCCAGACATACTAGCTTGAATCCCAAACCGCAATATACTGAGTCAGATGTGAAACACAATATAGGTATTTGATATGTCCTATAACAAACAATGATGTTTAAGGATTAACCTTTATGCGAGAATAAATTGTAGCGTGGAGCGCGGTACTTATCTTAACAGTTGCGGTGGTATGAAGCGTGGAGAGCGGTTATGCCTTTTAGTAAAAAAGGTTGAGAGGTAAGTTGCAGCTCTTAGGTTCGGCGTCTGTTTGGTGTGAGCGCGACTTCGGCGTGGTGAAAGAAGTTCCGGTTGGCGGATGAATCCAGAAAATGATCCCGGTCAGAATAGAGGTAACAGTAGATACCCAGCGGGTATCGAAGGCGCAGTATAAGACCTGAAGGTTAAAGCAACAATAACAAAAAGTGGTAGTAGCTCCACAGAGGAGCAAGGAGATCTGCTTAACAGCTTCAATTTTCAGGCCCTGATTGAGGGGTAAGCACTTCCTTAAATAGGAAGGAAGTGCTTATGCAGGTTCAGATTTAAAGGGATATCACACCACAGCACTTTTCCATTTTCTGTCCGTTTGGGACCAAGGCTATTTTTACATTTCTGCGGTGTTTGTGTTTAGCTGTAATTTTCCTCTTACTCGTTTACTGTACCCACACATATTATATACCGTTTTTCTCGCCATTAAATGGACTTTCTAAAGATACCATTATTTTCATCATATCTTATAATTTACTATAAAAAAAATTATAAAATATGAGGAAAAAAAACACACACTTTTTCTAACTTTGACCCCCAAAATCTGTTACACATCTACAACCACCAAAAAACACTGTGCTAAATAGTTTCTAAATTTTGTCCTGAGTTTAGAAATACCCAATGTTTACATGTGCTTTGCTTTTTTTGTAAGTTATAGGGCCATAAATACAAGTAGCACTTTGCTATTTCCAAACCACTTTTTTTCAAAATTAGCGATAGTTATATTGGAACACTGATATCTGTCAGGAATACCTGAATATCCCTTGACATGTATATATTTTTTTTTAGAAGACAACCCAAAGTATTGATCTAGGCCCATTTTGGCATATTTCATGCCATCATTTCGCCACCAAATGCGATTAAATACAAAAAATCGTTCACTTTTTCACTAATTTTTTCACAAACTTTTGGTTTCTCACTGAAATTATTTACAAACAGCTTGTGCAATTATGGCTTAAATGGTTGTAAATTCTTCTCTGGGATCCCCTTTGTTCAGAAATAGCAGACATATATGGCTTTGGCGTTGCTTTTTAGTAATTAGAAGGCTGCTAAATGCCACTGCGCACTACACGTGTATTATACCCAGCAGTGAAGGGGTTAATTAGGGAGCATGTAGGGAGCTTTTAGAGGTAATTTTAGCTTTAGTGTACTGTAGTACACAACCCCAAGTATTGATCTAGGCCAATTTTGGTATATTTCATGCCACCATTTCACCGCCAAATGCGATCAAATTAAAAAAACGTTACATTTTTCACAATTTTAGGTTTCTCACTGAAATCATTTACAAACAGCTTGTGCAATTATGGCACAAATGGTTGTAAATGCTTCTCTGGGATCCCCTTTGTTCAGAAATAGCAGACATATATGGCTTTGGCATTGCTTTTTGGTAATTAGAAGGCCGCTAAATGCCACTTCGCACCACACGTGTATTATGCCCAGCAGTGAAGGGGTTAATTATGTAGCTTGTAGGGAGCTTGTAGGGTTAATTTTAGCTTTAGTGTAGTGTAGTAGACAACCCAAAGTATTGATCTAGGCCCATTTTGGTATATTTCATGCCACCATTTCACCGCCAAATGCGATCAAATTAAAAAAAAACGTTCCCTATTTCACAAACTTTTTCACAAACTTTAGGTTTCTCACTGAAATTATTTACAAACAGCTTGTGCAATTATGGCACAAATGGTTGTAAATGCTTCTCTGGGATCCCCTTTGTTCAGAAATAGCAGACATATATGTCTTTGGCGTTGCTTTTTGGTAATTAGAAGGCCGCCAAATGCGGCTGCGCATCACACGTGTATTATGGCTAGCAGTGATGGGGTTAATTATGTAGCTTGTAGGGAGCTTGCAGAGTTAATTTTAGCTTTAATGTAGAGCTCAGTCTCCCACCTGAAACATCAGACCCCCTGATCCCTCCCAAACAGCTCTCTTCCCTCCCCCACCCCACAATTGTCCCCGCCATCTTTAGTACTGGCAGAAACTCTGCCAGTACTAAAATAAAAGCTATATTTGTTTTTTTGGGGGGTTTTCTTAGCATATTTACATATGCTACTGTGTAGGATCCCCCCTTAGCCCCCAACCTCACTGATCCCCCACCAAACAGATCTCTAACCCTCCCCCTCTGCCTTAATGGGCGCCATCTTGGCTACTGGCAGCTGTCTGCCAGTACCCAGTTTAGTAAAAAAAGTGTTTGTTTTTTTATTTAATTGCCCTTTTCTGTAGTGTAGCTCCCCCCCCCCAGATCAACCCCCCACCCCTTCCAGATCCCTTAGATGATTTATTTATTTTTTTAAATGTTTTTTTTTTAACTTTTATTAACCTTTATTTTTCTGCAGTGTAGCGGTTCCCTCCCGCTCCCGCCCCGTGCACGTGCCGCCCGACACCACCCATGCACGCGCGCGCTCCCGTGCGCGCTCCCGTCTGTCCCGCCCCCGCCCCCCTCCACTTCATTCTGCACATCAATGGCCGCCCACCCGCCTCCCAGACTTGCTCCCACCCACCAACGATACCGGCCACCGATGTCCGGTGCAGAGAGGGCCACAGAGTGCATCTCTCTGCATCGGATGGCCAAGGGGGGTTATTGCAGGATGCCTCGATATCGAGGCATTACTGCAATAACCGGAAAGCAGCTGGAAGCGAGCAGGATCGCTTCCAGCTGCTTTCCAGACCAAGGACGTACGCCACACGTCCTCGGTCATTAACTGTATTTTTTTTAGGACGTGTGCCGTACGTCCTTGGTCGTTAAGGGGTTAATGGGATTTTCCTAACGCCGGTATTACGATCGCCTAAAAAAGTGAACGGTAGACCCTCTCCTGGCAAGACTCCTACCGCATTTAAAAGTCAGTAGTTAAGAGTTTTATGGGCTAACACCGGAACATAAAGCTCTTAACTAAAGTGCCAAAAGTACACTAACACCCATAAACTACCTATTAACCCCTAAACCGAGCCCCCCCCCATCGGAAACACTTAAATAAAATGTTTAACCTCTAATCTGCCGACCAGACATCGCCACCACTTTAATAAATGTATTAACCCCTAAACCGCCGCCATCCCACCTCGCAAACACTAGTTAAATATTATTAACCCCTAATCTGCCGTCCCTAACATCGCCGACACCTACCTACATTTATTAACCCCTAATCTTCCAACCCCAACATCGCTGCTACTATATTAAATTTATTAACCCCTGAACCTAAGTCTAAACCTAAGTCTAACCCCCCCTAACTTAAATATAATTTAAACGAAATAAAATTACCTTAATTAAATAAATGAATCCTATTTAAAACTAAATACTTACCTGTAAAATAAACCCTAAGCTAGCTACAATATAACTAATAGTTACATTGTAGCTAGTTTAGGATTTATATTTATTTTACAGGCAACTTTGTATTTATTTTAACTAGGTAGAATAGTTATGAAATAGTTATTAACTATTTATTAACTTCCTAGTTAAAATAAGTACAAAAGTACCTGTAAAATAAACCCTAACCTAAGTTACAATTACACCTAACACTACACTATAATTAAACTAATTACCTAAACTACCTACAATTAATTACAATTAAATTAAATAAACTAAATTACGAAAAGAAAAAAAACACTAAATTACAGAAGAAAAAAAAAGAATTACAAGAATTTTAAACTAATGACACCTAATCTAATCCCCTAATAAAATAAAAAAGCCCCCCAAAATAATAAAATTCCCTACCCTATACTAAATTACAAATATCCCTTAAAAGGGCCTTTTGCAGGGCATTGCCCCCAAGTAATCAGCTCTTTCATCTGTAAAAAAAATACAATACCCCCCCCAACATTAAAACCCACCACCCACACACCCAACCCTACTCTAAAACCCACCCAATCCCCCCTTAAAAAACCTAACACTACCCCCTTGAAGATCACCCTACCTTGAGCCGTCTTTACCCAGCCGGGCACAAGTGGTCCTCCAGAGGGTCTGCAGTCTTCATCCTATTCGGCCAGAAGAGGACATCCAGACTGGCAGAAGGCTTCATCCAGGCGGCATTTTCTATCTTCATCCTTCCGGAGCGGAGCGGGTCCATCTTCAAGACATCCGACGCGGAGCATCCTCTTCATCCGACAGTCGACGACTGAATGACTGGTCCTTTAAGTGATGTCATCCAAGATGGCGTCCCTTGAATTCCGATTGGCTGATAGAATGCTATCAGCCAATTGGAATTAAGGTAGGAAAAATCCTATTGGCTGACGCAATCAGCCAATAGGATTGACCTTCAATCCTATTGGCTGATTGGATCAGCCAATAGGATTTTTCCTACCTTAATTACGATTGGCTGATAGAATCCTATCAGCCAATCGGAATTCAAGGGACGCCATCTTGGATGACGTCATTTAAAGGAACCATCATTCTTTGTTTGGACTTCATTTGAAGAGGATGCTCCGTGTCGGCTGCATTGAAGATGGACCCGCTCCGGATGGATGAAGATAGAAGATGCCGTCTGGATGAAGACTTCTGCCGCTTGGAGGACCTCTTCTGCCCAGATCGGATGAAGACTTCTGCCCCTCTGGAGGTCCACTTGTGCCCGGCTGGGTGAAGACGTCTCAAGGTAGGGTGATCTTCAAGGGGTTAGTGTTAGGTTTTTTAAGGGGGGATTGGGTGGGTTTTAGAGTAGGGTTGGGTGTGTGGGTGGTGGGTTTTAATGTTGGGGGGTATTGTTTTTTTTTACAGGTAATAGAGTTGATTACTTTGGGGCAATGCCCCGCAAAAGGCCCTTTTAAGGGCTATTTGTAATTTAGTATAGGGTAGGGATTTTTTTTATTTTGAGGGGCTTTTTTATTTTATTAGGGGGATTAGAGTAGGTGTAATCAGTTTAAAAAAACTGTAATTATTTTTTTATTTTCTGTAATTTAGTGTTTGTTGTTTTTCGTAATTTAGTTTATCTAATTTAATTGTAGTTAATTATAGTTAGTTTAGGTAATTAATTTAATGATAGTGTAGTGTTAGGTGTAATTGTAATTTAGGTAAGGATTTATTTTACAGGTAAATTTGTACTTATTTTAACTAGGTAGCTATTAAATAGTTAATAACTATTCTACCTAGTTAAAATAAATACAAAGTTGCCTGTAAAATAAATATAAACCCTAAGAGAGATACAAATGTAACTATTAGTTATATTGTAGCTATCTTAGGGTTTATTTTACAGGTAAGTATTTAGTTTTAAATAGGAATAATTTAGTTAATTGTAGTTATTTTATTTAGATTTATTTAAATGATATTTAAATTAGGGGGTGTTAGGGTTAGACTTAGGTTTAGGGGTCAATAACTTTATTATAGTGACGGCGACATTGGCGGCGGCAGATTAGGGGTTAATAAGTGTAGGTAGGTTGCGGCGACAATGGGGGGGGCAGAGTAGGGGTTAATACTTATAATGTAGTTGGCGACGATGTCAGGGATGGCAGATTAGGGGTTAATAAATGTAAGATTGGGGTGTTTAGACTCGGGGTTCATGTTAGGGTGTTAGGTGCAGACATAAAATTTATTTTCCCATAGGAAACAACGGGGCTGCGTTAGGGTTTTTTTCCAGCCAGCTCAGCCCCATTGTTTCCTATGGGGAAATCGTGCACGAGCACATTTAGCCAGCTTACCGCTATCGTAAGCAGCGCTGGTATTACAGTGAGATGTGGAGCTAAATTCTGCTCTACGCTCACTTTTTTATAAAAACACGTAATACCAGCGTTGTCTTAAGGGAGCGGTAAGAAAAAAAGGCTTGTTAGCACCGCAAGCCTTACCGACAAAAACTCGTAATCTAGCCGATAGTTTGAACTCATACGATAGGTCCTATATGCTACACCAAACTGACTGTATGAGTACAACCAAGTAACTGTATTTCTCTTGTTAAGTGTATCCAGTCCACGGATCATCCATTACTTATGGGATATTAACTCCTCCCCAACAGGAAGTGCAAGAGGATTCACCCAGCAGAGCTGCTATATAGCTCCTCCCCTAACTGCCATTACCAGTCATTCTCTTGCACCCAACGAATAGATAGGATGTGTGAGAGGACTGTGGTGATTATACTTAGTTTCATACCTTCAATCAAAAGTTTGTTATTTTATAATAGCACCGGAGTGTGTTATTCCTTCTCTGGTAGAATTTGAAGAAGAATCTACCTGAGTTTTTCTATGATTTTAGCCGGAGTAGTTAAGATCATATTGCTGTTTCTCGGCCATCTGAGGAGAGGTAAACTTCAGATCAGGGGACAGCGGGCAGATTAATCTGCAAAGAGGTATGTAGCAGCTTATTATTTTCTGACAATGGAATTGATGAGAAAATTCTGCCATACCGATATAATGTAAACTCAGCCTTAAATGCAGTAGCAGCAACTGGTATCAGGCTGTCATGTATGTATATTTTACACTTCAGTATTCTGGGGAATGGCACTTCACTGGAATTATACTGTATGCATAAAACTTTAGCCTAATTTGCAGGGACTAGCAACAGGCTTTTTAATAACACTCAATTTATTAATGTTAAACGTTTTTTGCTGGCATGTAAAATCGTTTAATTTTCTGAGGTACTGGGTGAAAAAATGTTTTGGGCACTATTTTTTTCCACTTGGCAGTCGTTTTATTTAATTTATGACAGTTTACTGATCTCTCTCACTGTTATGTGTGAGGGGGAGGGGCCTTTTTTGGTGCTTTTGCTACGCATCAAAAAATTCAGTCAGAAGTTTATTGTCTTCCCTGCATGATCCGGTTCATCTCTACAGAACTCAGGGGTCTTCAAAACTTGTTTTGAGGGAGGTAATCACTCACAGCAGAGCTGTGAGATTGTAGTTGACTGTGATAAAAAAACGTTTATTTCTGTATTTTTTTTTTTTTTTTCTGCTATCAGGGTTAGTTATCCTTTGCTAATGGGAGCAATCCTTTGCTAAAATTGTGTTTTTTACAAAGATTTGATGCTATAACTTTTCAGTTTATTAATTTTCAACTGTCATAACTTTTTCTGTGCTTCTTATAGGCACAGTACGTTTTCATATTATAGTAAATTACTTGAAAAGTATTTCCAAGTGTGTTAAACATGTCTGATTCAGAGGAAGATATCTGTGCTATATGTGCTAAAGCCAAAGTGGAGCCCAATAGAAATTTATGTACTAACTGTATTGATGCTACTTTAAATAAAAGTCAATCTGTACAAATTGAACATATTTCACCAAACAACAAGGGGAGAGTTATGCCGACTAACTCGCCTCACGTGTCAGTACCTGCATCTCCCGCTCGGGAGGTGCGTGATATTGTAGCGCCGAGTACATCTGGGCGGCCATTACAAATCACATTACAGGATATGGCTACTGTTATGACTGAAGTTTTGGCTAAATTACCAGAACTAAGAGGTAAGCGTGATCACTCTGGGGTGAGAACAGAGTGCGCTGATAATATTAGGGCCATGTCAGACACTGCGTCACAATTTGCAGAACATGAGGATGGAGAGCTTCATTCTGCGGGTGACGGTTCTGATCCAAACAAACTGGATTCATATATTTCAAATTTTAAATTTAAGCTGGAAAACCTCCGTGTATTACTAGGGGAGGTGTTAGCGGCTCTGAATGATTGTAACACAGTTGCAATACCAGAGAAAATGTGTAGGTTGGATAAATATTTTGCGGTACCGGCGAGTACTGACGTTTTTCCTATACCTAAGAGACTTACTGAAATTGTTACTAAGGAGTGGGATAGACCCGGTGTGCCGTTCTCACCCCCTCCGATATTTAGAAAGATGTTTCCAATAGACGCCACCACACGGGACTTATGGCAAACGGTCCCTAAGGTGGAGGGAGCAGTTTCTACTTTAGCTAAGCGTACCACTATCCCGGTGGAGGATAGCTGTGCCTTTTCAGATCCAATGGATAAAAAGTTAGAGGGTTACCTTAAGAAAATGTTTGTTCAACAAGGTTTTATATTGCAACCTCTTGCATGCATTGCGCCTGTCACGGCTGCAGCAGCATTTTGGTTTGAGTCTCTGGAAGAGACACTTGAATCAGCTCCATTAGATGAGATTACACACAAGCTTAAAGCCCTTAAGTTAGCTAACTCATTTATTTCAGATGCCGTAGTACATTTAACTAAACTTACGGCTAAGAATTCCGGATTCGCCATTCAGGCACGCAGAGCACTGTGGCTAAAATCCTGGTCAGCTGACGTTACTTCTAAATCTAAATTGCTTAATATACCTTTCAAAGGGCAGACCTTATTCGGGCCCGGGTTGAAAGAAATTATCGCTGACATTACAGGAGGTAAAGGCCATGCCCTGCCTCAAGACAGAGCCAAACCTAAGGCTAGACAGTCTAATTTTCGTTCCTTTCGTAATTTCAAAGCAGGAGCAGCATCAACTTCCTCTGCACCAAAACAGGAAGGAGCTGTTGCTCGCTACAGACAAGGCTGGAGACCTAACCAGTCCTGGAACAAGGGCAAGCAGGCCAGGAAACCTGCTGCTGCCCCGAAACAGCATGAATCGAGGGCCCCCGATCCGGGAACGGATCTAGTGGGGGGCAGACTTTCTCTCTTCGCCCAGGCTTGGGCAAGAGATGTCCAGGATCCCTGGGCGTTAGAGATCATATCTCAGGGATACCTTCTAGACTTCAAATTCTCTCCCCCAAGAGGGAGATTTCATCTGTCAAGGTTGTCAACAAACCAAATAAAGAAAGAGGCGTTTCTACGCTGCGTACAAGATCTTTTATTAATGGGAGTGATCCATCCGGTTCCGCGGTCGGAACAAGGACAAGGGTTTTACTCAAATCTGTTTGTGGTTCCCAAAAAAGAGGGAACTTTCAGGCCAATCTTGGATTTAAAGATCCTAAACAAATTCCTAAGAGTTCCATCGTTCAAAATGGAAACTATTCGGACAATTTTACCCATGATCCAAAAGGGTCAGTACATGACCACAGTGGATTTAAAGGATGCTTACCTTCACATACCGATTCACAAAGATCATTACCGGTATCTAAGGTTTGCCTTTCTAGACAGGCATTACCAGTTTGTAGCTCTTCCATTCGGATTGGCTACGGCTCCGAGAATCTTCACAAAGGTTCTGGGTGCTCTTCTGGCGGTACTAAGACCGCGAGGAATTGCGGTAGCTCCGTTCCTAGACGACATTCTGATACAAGCTTCAAGCTTTCAAACTGCCAAGTCTCATACAGAGTTAGTACTGGCATTTCTAAGGTCGCATGGATGGAAGGTGAACGAAAAGAAGAGTTCTCTCTTTCCACTCACAAGAGTTCCCTTCTTGGGGACTCTTATAGATTCTGTAGAAATGAAGATTTACCTGACAGAAGACAGGTTAACAAAGCTTCAAAATGCATGCCGTGTCCTTCATTCCATTCAACACCCGTCAGTAGCTCAATTCATGGAGGTGATCGGCTTAATGGTAGCAGCAATGGACATAGTACCCTTTGCACGCCTACATCTCAGACCGCTGCTATTGTGCATGCTAAGTCAGTGGAATGGGGATTACTCAGACTTGTCCCCTACTCTGAATCTGGATCAAGAGACCAGAAATTCTCTTCTATGGTGGCTTTCTCGGCCACATCTGTCCAGGGGGATGCCATTCAGCAGGCCGGACTGGACAATTGTAACAACAGACGCCAGCCTACTAGGTTGGGGCGCTGTCTGGAATTCTCTGAAGGCTTAGGGACAATGGAATCAGGAGGAGAGTCTCCTACCAATAAACATTCTGGAATTGAGAGCAGTTCTCAATGCCCTTCTGGCTTGGCCCCAGTTAACAACTCGGGGGTTCATCAGGTTTCAGTCGGACAACATCACGACTGTAGCTTACATCAACCATCAGGGAGGGACAAGAAGCTCCCTAGCAATGATGGAAGTATCAAAGATAATTCGCTGGGCAGAGTCTCACTCTTGCCACCTGTCAGCAATCCACATCCCGGGAGTGGAGAACTGGGAGGCGGATTTCTTAAGTCGTCAGACTTTTCATCCGGGGGAGTGGGAACTTCATCCGGAGGTCTTTGCCCAAATACTTCGACGTTGGGGCAAACCAGAGATAGATCTCATGGCGTCTCGACAGAACGCCAAGCTTCCTCGTTACGGGTCCAGATCCAGGGATCCGGGAGCGGTTCTGATAGATGCTTTGACAGCACCTTGGACCTTCGGGATGGCTTATGTGTTTCCACCCTTCCCGATGCTTCCTCGATTGATTGCCAGAATCAAACAGGAGAGAGCATCAGTGATTCTAATAGCGCCTGCATGGCCACGCAGGACTTGGTATGCAGATCTAGTGGACATGTCATCCTGTCCACCTTGGTCGCTACCTCTGAAACAGGACCTTCTGATCCAGGGTCCCTTCAAACATCAAAATCTAATTTCTCTGAAGCTGACTGCTTGGAAATTGAACGCTTGATTTTATCAAAACGTGGTTTTTCTGAGTCAGTTATTGATACCTTAATACAGGCTAGGAAGCCTGTTACCAGAAAGATTTACCATAAGATATGGCGCGAATACTTATATTGGTGCGAATCCAAGAGTTACTCATGGAGTAAGGTTAGGATTCCGAGGATATTGTCTTTTCTACAAGAAGGTTTAGAAAAGGGTTTATCCGCTAGTTCCTTAAAGGGACAGATTTCAGCTCTGTCCATTCTTTTACACAAACGTCTGTCAGAAGTTCCGGACGTTCAAGCTTTTTGTCAGGCTTTAGCTAGGATCAAGCCTGTGTTTAAAACTGTTGCTCCACCATGGAGTTTGAACTTAGTTCTTAATGTTTTACAGGGGGTTCCGTTTGAACCCCTTCATTCCATTGATATCAAGTTGTTATCTTGGAAAGTTCTGTTTTTAATGGCGATTTCCTCGGCTCGAAGAGTCTCTGAGTTATCTGCCTTACTTTGTGATTCTCCTTATCTGATTTTTCATTCAGACAAGGTAGTTCTGCGTACTAAACCTGGGTTCCTACCTAAGGTGGTCACTAACAGGAATATCAATCAAGAGATTGTGGTTACATCTTTGTGTCCTAATCCTTCTTCGAAAAAGGAACGTCTGCTACACAATCTAGATGTAGTCCGTGCCCTGAAATTTTATCTACAGGCAACTAAGGATTTTCGACAAACGTCTTCCCTGTTTGTCGTTTATTCTGGTCAGAGGAGAGGTCAAAAAGCTTCGGCTACCTCTCTCTCCTTTTGGCTTCGTAGCATAATA
This sequence comes from Bombina bombina, assembly GCF_027579735.1. Taxonomy (NCBI): domain Eukaryota; kingdom Metazoa; phylum Chordata; class Amphibia; order Anura; family Bombinatoridae; genus Bombina; species Bombina bombina. The sequence continues at coordinate 767,294,322 of NC_069504.1, read as the reverse complement.
CGGTTAGCCTATGAGACTGCTGGACAGCAGCCTCCTGAAAGAATTACAGCACATTCTACTAGAGCTGTGGCTTCCACTTGGGCCTTTAAGAATGAGGCTTCTGTTGAACAGATTTGCAAGGCTGCAACTTGGTCTTCTCTTCATACTTTTTCCAAATTTTACAAATTTGACACTTTTGCTTCTTCGGAGGCTGTTTTTGGGAGAAAGGTTCTTCAGGCAGTGGTTCCTTCCGTATAAAGAGCCTGCCTGTCCTTCCCGTCATCCGTGTACTTTAGCTTTGGTATTGGTATCCCATAAGTAATGGATGATCCGTGGACTGGATACACTTAACAAGAGAAAACATCATTTATGCTTACCTGATAAATTTATTTCTCTTGTAGTGTATCCAGTCCACGGCCTGCCCTGTCACTTTAAGGCAGGTAATTTTTCCATTAAACTACAGTCACCACTGTACCCTATGGTTTTCCTTTCTCTGCATGTTTTCGGTCGAATGACTGGTAATGGCAGTTAGGGGAGGAGCTATATAGCAGCTCTGCTGGGTGAATCCTCTTGCACTTCCTGTTGGGGAGGAGTTAATATCCCATAAGTAATGGATGATCCGTGGACTGGATACACTACAAGAGAAATAAATTTATCAGGTAAGCATAAATTATGTTTTGAATGTGAATAACGAAAGGAATTGAGGAGCTTCTCTGAGAAGAATATCCATATTGTTAAATAACGGATCAAGGTAACCCTGGATCCATCATGATACTTCATGCCAATTATGCAGTATTGTGTTTAGTACAAGGTTTGTAAGAAATATGGTGTCTATGTTTACATTATATGCACTCCGCCCCCGCAATGACGTCTCTTATCCAACACACGAGTAACAGATGCATGTACACGCCCTTAGTAAGGGCAAATGTTAGTGATTGGAGATTAAAGGAGGCTTGATCAACATAAACCGTTACCGATTGGATACTCGGTTCCTAGACTTACATTGGTGAATCAATGGGGCGATGGCTGTCCACATGGACCTCTGATTGGCTGAACACATGAATGGAAAGTGTATAAGACTGGGTGGCACCCGGGCCTCGGCTTACTTAAAATCTTAACATTGACAAAGGCTGCATAGACAGCCGAAACGCGTTTGTTAACTTCTGTGCATTATTTAGCTTGTACTTCACCCCTGACACCTGATGCCGACGGCTGCAGATATCGGCCAGGAAACAGGGGGGTGGTTGTGCATTTGTGAATTGTAGTTTAATTTTGTGAAACTTAGTTTCTCTTTTTAATATATCTATTAAAGAACAAGTTTTTAACTTAACTTAATTTTTTTTTTCCTTACCCTAACATTAGGGAAGAGTGCTGTATATAAACCCCCACTTTGGCTAGACCTTTTCTAACCACTTGCTCTCTGAATTAATTTTGTTTTGAGGGAGTAGCACCAGACATATGGTCAATTATTCCCTTTTTTGTACACTATACTAGTGCCAGCCCTATAGAACCTTTTTTTCTTTTCTAAGCAATTTGCGTATAGTCTTTTTTTCAATGGGACTTCCATTGCGCCGGTATTACAATCTTTTTTTTTTTTAGGCCAAAAAGTGAGCGGTACAGCCTATCCCGCAAGATTCATAACGCATTCTAAAGTCAGTAGTTATGAGTTTTACACTACAAAGCCGTAGCATAAAACTCATAAGTAAAGTGCTAAAAAGTACACTAACACCCATAAACTACCTATTAACCCCTAAACCGAGGCCCTCCCGCATTGCAAACACTAAAATAAAATTATTAACCCCTAATCTTCTGCTCCGGACATCGCCGCCACTAGAACATATTAACCCCTAAACCGCCGCACTCCCGCCTCACAAACACTAGTTAAATATTATTAACCCCTAATCTGCTGTCCCTAACATCGCCGCCACTATATTATATTTATTAACCCCTAAACCTAAGTCTAACCCTAACACCCCTAACTTAAATATAATTAAAATAAATCTAATTAAAACCTACAATTAATAACTAAATAATTCCTTTAAATAGCTAGCTACAATATAACTAATAGTTACATTGTATCTAGCTTAGGGTTTATTTTTATTTTACAGGCAAGTTTGTATTTATTTTAACTAGGTAGAATAGTTACTAAATAGTTATTAACTATTTACTAACTACCTAGCTAAAATAAATACACATTTACCTGTAAAATATAACCTAACCTAAGTTACACTAACACCTAACACTACACTACAATTAAATAAATTACCTAAATTAAATACAATTAAATAAATTAAATACAATTACCTAAATTACAAAAAAAAAACCCACTAAATTAAACAAAATAAAAACAAATAACAAGATATTTAAACTAATTACACCTAATCTAATAGCCCTATCCATTTAAAAAAAGTCCCCCCAAAATAAAAAAAACCCTAGCCTAAACTAAACTACCAATAGCCCTTAAAAGGCCCTTTTGCGGGGCATTGCCCCAAAGAAATCAGCTCTTTTTTTTTTTTTTTTTTAAATACTTTATTCCAGTGCAACTTACAGTGACAGTTCAACCATAAATACAAATCCATAAGAAACAGTTACATGGACTTTCATCAAAATGCAGTATATCCATAGGTCTCATCACCTCGGCCGCACTGTTTTTTTTTATTTGTTTTCCCCCCTCTTTTTCCTCCAATCTCCTTAACTTCAGTGTCTCGCCCTCACCTTTAGAAATCAGCTCTTTTACCTGAAAAAAATATATACAAACAACCCCCCAACAGTAAAACCCACCACCCACACAACCAACCCCCCAAATAAAACCCTAACTAAAAAAACCTAAGCTCCCCATTGCCCTGAAAAGGGCATTTGGATGGGCATTGCCCTTAAAAGGGCATTTAGCTCTATTGCAGCCCAAAGCCCTAACCTAAAAATAAAACCCACCCAATAAACCCTTAAAAAAACCTAACACTAACCCCCTGAATATCCACTTACAGTTTTGAAGATCCGACATCCATCCTCAACAAAGCCGGGAGAAGTCCTCATCGAAGCGGCAAGAAGTCCTCCATGTTTATTATAGTGGCGGCGACGTTGGGGTTGACAGATTAGGGGTTAATAAATGTAGGTAGGTTGCGGCGACATTGGGGGAGGGAGATTAGGGGTTAATAAATATAATGTAGGTGTCGGTGATGTTGGGGGCAGCAGATTAGGGGTTAATAAGTATAATGTAGGTGGCGGCGATGTCTGGAGCGGCAGATTAGGGGTTAATAAGTATAATGTAGGTGTTGGCAATGTCGGGGGCGGCAGATTAGGGGTTAATAAGTGTAAGATTAGGGGTGTTTAGACTTGGGGTTTATGTTAGGGTGTTAGGTGTAAAAATAAATGTAGTTTCTCCAACATTGGTGTGTCCGGTCCACAGCGTCATCCTTACTTGTGGGATATTCTCTTCCCCAACAGGAAATGGCAAAGAGTCCCAGCAAAGCTGGTCACATGATCCCTCCTAGGCTCCGCCCACCCCAGTCATTCTCTTTGCCGTTGTACAGGCAACATCTCCACGGAGATGGTTAAGAGTTTTTTGGTGTTTAAATGTAGTTTTATTCTTCTATCAAGTGTTTGTTATTTTAAAATAGTGCTGGTATGTACTATTTACTCTGAAACAGAAAAGGATGAAGATTTCTGTTTGTAAGAGGAAGATGATTTTAGCAGACAGTAACTAAAATTGATTGCTGTTTCCACACAGGACTGTTGAGATGAAGTAACTTCAGTTGGGGGAAACAGATAGCAGACTTTTCTGCTTAAGGTATGACTAGCCATATTTCTATAAGACCAAGTAATGCTGGAAGGCTGTCATTTCCCCTCATGGGGACCGGTAAGCCATTTTCTTAGTTAAACATAAAAGAATAAAGGGCTTCAAAAAGGGCTTATAAACCGGTAGACATTTTTCTGGGCTAAAACGATTGCTTTACTAGGCATATTATGCAGATTCTAACTAATAATTGGTATTATAATCTTGGGGAACGTTTAAAAAAACGGCAGGCACTGTGTTGGACACCTTTTTCAGATGGGGGCTTTTCTAGTTGTAGACAGAGCCTCATTTTCGCGCCACTAATGCGCAGTTGTTTTTGGAGAGCAAGGCATGCAGATGCATGTGTCAGGAGCTAAGAATCACTGAAAAAGCTTATAGAAGGCGTCATTTGGTATCGTATTCCCCTCTGGGCTTGGTTGGGTCTCAGCAAAGCATATAGCTGGGACTGTATAGGGGTTAAATGTAAAAACGGCTCCGGTTCCGTTAATTTAAGGGTTAAAGCTCTGAAATTTGGTGTGCAATACTTTTAATGCTTTAAGACACTGTGGTGAAATTTTGGTGAATTTTGAACAATTCCTTCATACTTTTTCACATATTCAGTAATAAAGTGTTTTCAGTTTGAAATTTAAAGTGACAGTAACGGTTTTATTTTAAAACGTTTTTTGTGCTTTGTTGACAAGTTTAAGCCTGTTTAACATGTCTGTACCATCAGTTAAGCTATGTTCTATATGTATGAAAGCCAATGTGTCTCCCCATTTAAATTTATGTGATAATTGTGCCATAGTGTCCAAACAAAGTAAGGACAGTAATGCCACAGATAATGATATTGCCCAAGATGATTCCTCAAATGAGGGGAGTAAACATGATACTACATCATCCCCTACTGTGTCTGCACCAGTTATGCCCACACAGGAGGCCCCTAGTACATCTAGTGCGCCAATACTTATTACCATGCAACAATTAACGGCTGTAATGGATAACTCCATAGCAAATCTTTTATCCAAAATGCCTACTTATCAGAGAAAGCGCGATTGCTCTGTTTTAAACACTGAAGAGCAAGAGGACGCTGATGATAACTGTTCTGACATACCCTCACACCAATCTCAAGGGGCCATGAGGGAGGTTTTGTCTGATGGAGAAATTTCAGATTCAGGAAAAATTTCTCATCAAGCTGAACCTGATGTTGTGACATTTAAATTTAAATTAGAACATCTCCGCGCACTGCTTAAGGAGGTGTTATCTACTCTGGATGATTGTGACAATTTGGTCATTCCAGAGAAATTATGTAAGATGGACAAGTTCCTAGAGGTTCCGGTGCCCCCCGACGCTTTTCCTATACCCAAGCGGGTGGCGGACATAGTAAATAAAGAGTGGGAAAGGCCCGGCATACCTTTTGTTCCCCCCCTATATTTAAGAAATTATTTCCTATAGTCGACCCCAGAAAGGACTTATGGCAGACAGTCCCCAAGGTCGAGGGGGCGGTTTCTACTCTAAACAAACGCACTACTATTCCTATCGAAGATAGTTGTGCTTTCAAAGATCCTATGGATAAGAAATTAGAGGGTTTGCTTAAAAAGATTTTTGTACAGCAAGGTTACCTTCTACAACCAATTTCATGCATTGTTCCTGTCACTACGGCAGCGTGTTTCTGGTTCGAGGAACTAGAAAAATCGCTCAGTAAAGAATCTTCGTATGAGGAGGTTATGGACAGAGTTCAAGCACTTAAATTGGCTAACTCTTTTGTTTTAGATGCCGCTTTGCAATTAGCTAGATTAGCGGCGAAAAATTCAGGGTTTGCTATCGTGGCGCGCAGAGCGCTTTGGCTTAATTCTTGGTCAGCGGATGTGTCTTCCAAGACAAAATTGCTTAACATTCCTTTCAAAGGTAAAACATTATTTGGACCTGATTTGAAAGAGATTATTTCAGACATCACTGGGGGAAAGGGCCACGCCCTCCCACAAGATAGGTCTTTTAAGGCTAAAAATAAGCCTAATTTTCGTCCCTTTCGCAGAAACGGACCAGTCTCTAATTCTGTATCCTCTAAGCAAGAGGGTATTACTTCACAACCCAAACCAGCCTGGAAACCAATGCAAGGCTGGAACAAGGGTAAGCAGGCCAAGAAGCCTACCACTGCTACCAAAACAGCATGAAGGGATAGCCCCCGATCCGGGACCGGATCTTGTGGGGGGCAGACTTTCTCTCTTTGCTCAGGCTTGGGCAAGAGATGTTCAGGATCCTTGGGCGCTAGAAATAGTTTCTCAAGGTTATCTTCTGGAATTCAAGGAACTACCCCCAAGTGGAAGGTTCCACAGGTCTCAATTATCTTCAAACCAAATAAAGAGACAGGCATTCTTACATTGTGTAGAAGACCTGTTGAAGATGGGAGTGATACATCCAGTTCCAATAAGAGAACAAGGAATGGGATTTTATTCCAATCTGTTCATAGTTCCCAAGAAAGAGGGAACATTCAGACCAATTTTGGATCTAAAGATCCTAAACAAATTTCTCAGGGTACCATCGTTCAAAATGGAAACTATTCGAACGATCCTACCTACTATCCAGGAAAATCAATTTATGACTACCGTGGATTTAAAGGATGCGTACCTACATATTCCTATCCACAAGGAACATCATCAGTTCCTAAGGTTCGCTTTTCTGGACAAGCATTACCAGTTTGTGGCACTTCCATTCGGATTAGCCACTGCTCCAAGGATTTTCACAAAGGTACTAGGGTCCCTTCTAGCGGTTCTAAGACCAAGGGGCATTGCAGTAGTACCTTACTTGGACGACATCCTGATTCAAGCGTCGTCCCTGTCAAAAGCAAAGGCTCATACGGACATCGTCCTAGCCTTTCTCAGATCTCACGGATGGAAGGTGAACAGAGAAAAAAGTTATCTGTCCCCGTCAACAAGAGTTCCCTTCTTGGGAACAATAATAGATTCCTTAGAAATGAGGATTTTTCTGACAGAGGTCAGAAAATCAAAACTTCTAAGCTCTTGTCAAGTACTTCATTCTGTTCATCGTCCTTCCATAGCGCAGTGCATGGAAGTAATAGGATTGATGGTTGCAACAATGGACATAGTTCCTTTTGCACGAATTCATCTAAGACCATTACAGCTGTGCATGCTCAGACAGTGGAATGGGGATTATACAGACTTGTCTCCGACGATTCAAGTAGATCAAAAGACCAGAGATTCACTTCGTTGGTGGCTGACCCTGGACAATCTGTCACAGGGAATGAGCTTCCGCAGACCAGAGTGGGTCATTGTCACGACCGACGCCAGCCTAGTGGGCTGGGGCGCGGTCTGGGAATCCCTGAAAGCTCAGGGTCTATGGTCTCGGGTAGAGTCTCTTCTCCCGATAAACATTCTGGAACTGAGAGCGATATTCAATGCTCTCAGAGCTTGGCCTCTACTAGCAAAGGCCAAATTCATAAGGTTTCAGTCAGACAACATGACGACCGTTGCATATATCAATCATCAGGGGGGAACAAGGAGTTCCCTGGCGATGAAAGAAGTGACCAAGATAATTCAATGGGCGGAGGATCACTCCTGCCACTTGTCTGCGATCCACATCCCAGGAGTGGAAAATTGGGAAGCGGATTTTCTGAGTCGTCAGACATTGCATCCGGGGGAGTGGGAACTCCATCCGGAAATCTTTGCCCAAATAACTCAATTATGGGGCATTCCAGACATGGATCTGATGGCGTCTCGTCAGAACTTCAAGGTTCCTTGCTACGGGTCCAGATCCAGGGATCCCAAGGCGACACTAGTAGCACCTTGGACCTTCAACCTAGCTTATGTATTCCCACCGTTTCCTCTCATCCCCAGGCTGGTAGCCAGGATCAATCAGGAGAGGGCCTCGGTGATCTTGATAGCTCCTGCGTGGCCACGCAGGACTTGGTATGCAGACCTGGTGAATATGTCATCGGCTCCACCATGGAAGCTACCTTTGAGACAGGACCTTCTTGTTCAGGGTCCATTCGAACATCCGATTCTGGTTTCCCTCCAACTGGCGGCTTGGAGATTGAACGCTTGATTCTATCAAAGCGTGGGTTTTCAGATTCTGTAATAGATACTCTGATTCAGGCTAGAAAGCCTGTAACTAGAAAAATTTACCATAAAATATGGAAAAAATATATCTGTTGGTGTGAATCTAAAGGATTCCCATGGAACAAGATAAAAATTCCTAAGATTCTATCCTTTCTACAAGAAGGTTTGGAGAAAGGATTATCTGCAAGTTCTCTGAAGGGACAGATCTCTGCTTTATCTGTTTTACTTCACAAAAGACTGGCAGCTGTGCCAGATGTTCAAGCATTTGTTCAGGCTCTGGTTAGGATCAAGCCTGTTTACAGACCTTTGACTCCTCCCTGGAGTCTAAATCTAGTTCTTTCAGTTCTTCAAGGGGTTCCGTTTGAACCTTTACATTCCGTAGATATTAAGTTACTATCTTGGAAAGTTTTGTTTTTGGTTGCAATCTCTTCTGCTAGAAGAGTTTCAGAGTTATCTGCTCTGCAGTGTTCTCCTCCTTATCTGGTGTTCCATGCAGATAAGGTGGTTTTGCGTACTAAGCCTGGTTTTCTTCCTAAAGTTGTTTCTAACAAAAATATTAACCAGGAGATAGTTGTACCTTCTTTGTGTCCGAATCCAGTTTCAAAGAAGGAGCGTTTGTTACACAATTTGGACGTTGTCCGTGCTCTAAAATTCTATTTAGAGGCTACTAAAGATTTCAGACAAACATCATCTTTGTTTGTTGTTTATTCTGGTAAAAGGAGAGGTCAAAAAGCGACTTCCACCTCTCTTTCCTTTTGGCTTAAAAGCATTATCCGTTTGGCTTATGAGACTGCCGGACGGCAGCCTCCTGAAAGAATCACAGCTCACTCCACTAGGGCTGTGGCTTCCACATGGGCCTTCAAGAACGAGGCTTCTGTTGACCAGATATGTAAGGCAGCGACTTGGTCTTCACTGCACACTTTTGCCAAATTTTACAAATTTGATACTTTTGCTTCTTCGGAGGCTATTTTTGGGAGAAAGGTTTTGCAAGCTGTGGTGCCTTCCGTTTAGGTGACCTGATTTGCTCCCTCCCTTCATCCGTGTCCTAAAGCTTTGGTATTGGTTCCCACAAGTAAGGATGACGCCGTGGACCGGACACACCAATGTTGGAGAAAACAGAATTTATGCTTACCTGATAAATTACTTTCTCCAACGGTGTGTCCGGTCCACGGCCCGCCCTGCTTTTTTTAATCAGGTCTGATGAATTATTTTCTCTAACTACAGTCACCACGGTATCATATGATTTCTCCTATATATATTTCCTCCTGTCCGTCGGTCGAATGACTGGGGTGGGCGGAGCCTAGGAGGGATCACTCTTTGCCATTTCCTGTTGGGGAAGAGAATATCCCACAAGTAAGGATGACACCGTGGACCGGACACACCGTTGGAGAAAGTAATTTATCAGGTAAGCATAAATTCTGTTTTCCCCATAGGAATCAATGGGGCTGCGTTACGGAGCTTTACGCTGCTTCTTACATTGCGGGAAGCAGGCTCGCATATGCGAACCTGCCCCCAAAGGGCTCCAGAGCAGCTTTCGCTGCTTCGTACATGGAGCCCAATGGGTTTACTCTAGCATAGAGAAAGGCAGCAAATAATAACAATATTGAGATACTGTTGTTATCGTTATTCTGAGGTCTCCATTGAAATCAATAGATGTCCCTATTCATTTAGAGCTGTTGTTTGTAGGGAAACCACTATCAGTAGCAATTCTATTGCCGTCAATGGCAACCCGGATTGAAACATATCCCTAAATGTTTCTGTATGTCAGAGACATATACACTATCAACATAGTTTAAAAAGTCCACATATTAGCATTTACAGAAATAATTAATACATGCGATGATTGACCACAAAAAGCTTTTGTAAATGGACACAGAATATTCATACATTTTGGACTTAAAAATGCACTGGTAACTGTATTTGGTTAGTTTTATTTTGTACTGTGGTAATGTTTTCTTCTAGGAAGCATCCACATTATTTTAATGGAAATCAATACTTAGTGGTTAGCTCTCCTGACATCATATTTACTTCAAATTCTTTTGGCCTTTCTGGAGTAATGTGAAACGTTTTATATTTTTCTTTGTGCTATAAGTAAATAGCTTTGTGGGAAGCCTTCTTGGTTAAAAACATTAGCGATGGGGATACTAATTCCATTTGTGTCTTAATGGGACATTGTACTAAATAAACTCTATCATGTACATGAAGGAGCGACATTTACACAACAACATTATTTTATATTACCTACAAAATGAAGCAAAAGTTGTTTAAAGGGACATGAATCCCACATTTTTTTCATGATTCAGATAGAACATCTGATTTTAAACAACTTTCCAATCTAGTTCTATTATGGAATGTGCTTCATTCTCTTGGTATCCTTAGTTGAAAGAGCAGCAATGCACTACTAGGAGCTGGCTGAATAAATTGTCAAAGTCAATCACAAGATGCATATATAAGTAGACACCAATCTAGCTCCCAATAGTGCATTGCTGCTCCTGAGTTTACCTTAATATGCTTTTCAACAAAGGATACAAAGAGAATGAAGCAAATGAGATCATAAAAGTAAATTGTAAAGCTGTTTTAAATGACATGCTCTATCTAAATCATGAAAGTTTAATTTCTGACTTTGCTACAGTGTTTGTCTTGCATTTCATACTAATCCCTGCCTACTGTCTAAAAAGGGCAGCTGTCTCTGCTTCACTAATAGAGAGGGTCATACCTCTGAAAGTATAATAAGAAATATCTGTTATTAAAGTCAGGAAGCATAAACATGATTTTTATTAAAAAATATTAAAATTGAAATACATGTTGAAATACCCTATTTTAGATTAAATGAAAAACATCTTGACTACTGCACAGTGACCAAGTGCGCTTGTGCACGAAACGCGTTTGTACTGCGATTCTTGGTCCCATTATTGTAATTTTTGTGTTTGTTCCTGTTTTAAATCTTGGAAATAAAGAAGCTCATTTTCATTCTATCCTACACCATAAGGAACCGGTGGAGTATGGATGCTTATGTGGATTTGTGTTACCTAGTATGGTGATTTTTTTTTTTTTTTTTATATATATTTTTTTTTTAAATATTCCATTATGACTTACTAAGATGTGTATACATGCTTTCTAAATAAACATTTTGCATATTTACATTGTATGTTGTCTCACAGGCTACCAATCATACAAGAGTGCGGCTTAATAGAGCGTTAGTTGGTGTGTTCTTAAAAATTGGTTGGAAATTGCCTTTACACACTATGGGCTAGATCACAAGTGGAGCGCTAAATTATCACGCTCCCGAAAACGACAAAACCGCACTATTACACCTTCCCTCTTGTTGGCTTCCTAAAATAGCACGGTCTCTCCGTTGATAGCGAGACTGCGCTATAAAAAAGCAACCCCCAAAGAAAGACCAGTGACGTACCCTGTACGTACAGTCATTAAGGGTAATGTTCAAACCCAATCCAAAAAATCCATCTGTCAAAAACAAATTTATCTAACATTTATCAAATGTATTTGTGCCACACAACCACACCCTTTACCTTGCATGCACACAATTCAACACCACTGCTCTAAACAATCCTCTGTTTGAATTCAACAATTTGAACCATTTTTTTCCTGTTTCCAGTAGAATTATTTGGTGGTTTGCTTAGTTTTTTGTCAATAATAAAGAAACATATTAGACATAATCAATACTGAATTAATTATCTGGGTTTGTGTTGTTTGTTTTTTCTTTAAATTGTTTTATTAGATTTTAATATCTTGAACAGACCAACAGGGTACAAACAGATTACTTTAAATTTACAAATCATATATTATCAGCCAAGTAATACAGGGAAATATACAAAAATATTTCCATGAGGTATTAACATTTGATCTAATAACCTGTTCCAATAGAAATAGTAAATGCAAAATTTGAAGAATAGAGATGGGAAGAGGGGAAAGGGAAGATAAGAGCTATGTTATGTAAAAATATGTAATAAGGAAGTTATTCATTCATGCGTTGAGGTTATATAATTTGCTATAGTATGTTGCAAAAGTATTTGCTATGTCCGCCCCTGTATGTTTAATTTGATCATCAGTACTTTTAATGGATTTTATAATGGATTTATATTTTATTTTTTTAAGTGATCTTGCTAACAACCTCCCTGCCTTGTTACTTTCAATAAAATACTTTGCATTAAGGGTAAGGGCTCTCCTGTGCGCATTTTCAATTAGATAATGGTTAAGGTCATCTCTAGCCTGTCGGAGTTTTGATAGTTTAATTTCTGATTGAGGGTCCTGTTTATGGTCATTTTCTATCTTATGTAACATTTGTAGCAATGTCGTATATGTCGCTTCTTTTTGTTTACGATAATGTGAGGTCATCTTTATGAGTTCCCCTCTAATAAAACATTTGTTTTATTGTTGATCTATAGTGATGATCTTAGTTGGCATATAAGACCTTCCTGAAGATATATCAAGTTCTGGGTATATTGGAAAATAAAGTCTCCTGCTATAAATATGGGGCATTTTGCTACATCTATAACTGAATTCATCAGGTTTCTAAAGAAAGAGGGTTGTGTGCGGTTAGGAGCATATATATTTACTAGCGTTACGGGTCTACCATAACAGAGATCGGCCACTATAATGAATCTGCCCTCTTCATCTATTTTACTTTGTAAAATCGCAAAAGGGAGGTTTTTCCTTATTAGAATGCACACCCCATTTTTTTTTAGTCATATTCGAACTGGTAAATTGTTGTTAAAAATAATAAGAGGAGATTTTTGGTTTGCGTCTTTTTTTGAAGTGTGTTTCTTGGATAAAAACTATATCCAGGTGTCGTCTGTGGAAGTCATGTAGTGCAATTGATGGTTTTTGGGCAGATAAGAATCCTTTCAAATTTTGAGTGGCTTTAAGTAAATTATTAATTTGGGGGGAATGATTCATAGTGCGGTTTAGTGGTAGCAGAAGATATATGTACAAGTTTGCGAAGTAAATATATCAGAAGTTGCTTAATTCCTTTTAAAGCTCTTGAGGGGAAGAAGGGGAGAAGGGGAAAATACAACTGTATAAATGTGTTTAAGATAGAAACATTAACTTGAGGGAATGATTACGATAGGATCCAGAAAATAAGTTTCTGGTTAGTTCTAACCTGGGGATCTTTAAGTGGTCCAGGAGGGCCATTTTTCTATGTTAAGATGGTTTGTATCATTATAGATGGGTTAGTAAGGGTGAAATATAGGCAGCAACTAACTAGTGCATCGTATATAAGGAGTTACTCATTTTATTTAATTTTATGTGGTTGTCTCTTTTAACATATTCAATTGAGGGAATTGCTCAAAAACAAAACGTAAACAGCTTCACTATTCGCCATAGTTATCAAGCCCTACACACCGGCAAAAGTAGAATATAGTGACGTAAGCTTCGATCCACCGGACTCAGTCCGACACAGATCGATTCTTATGTCACTCCAGATGTTCCGAACGCAAGTTCGGCACAATCTGACTACTTTTGCTAGTTATCAAATGACTAGCAGGTACGCCAGGCACTTTTCCGGCCCAGCGTACCTGGTTTTCAATCCGCCGCCCTGGAGGCGGCGGATCCCATAGGAATCAATGGGAGTCTGACAGCAGCGAAAGCTCATGTTCTATGTTTCTATGGGAGATGTCTGCACCTAACACCCTAACATGTACCCCGAGTCTAAACACCCCTAATCTGCCCCCTACACCGCCGCCACCTATATTAAACATTTTAACCCCTAAACCGCCGCTCCCGGAGCCCACCGCCACTCTAATAAACTTATTAACCTCTAAACCGCCGCTCCCGGAGCCCACCGCCACTCTAATAAACTGATTAACCCCTAAACAGCCGCTCCCGGAGCCCACCGCCACTCTAATAAACATATTAACCCCTAAACCGCCGCTCCCGGACCTGCCGCAACTATAATAAATATGTTAACCCCTAAACCGCCGCTCCCGGACCCCGCCGCCACCTACATAATACCTATTAACCCCTATACTGCCCCCCCTATACCGCCGCCACCTATAATAAATGTATTAACCCCTATCCTGCCAATCCCGTACCCCGCTTGTATAACCCCTAAACCGCCGCTCCCGGACCCCTTCGCCACCTATATTAAGCTTATTAACCCCTAATCTGCCCCTCTACACCGTCGCCACCTATAATAAATTTATTAACCCCTATACTGCCGCCATCTATATTAAACTAATTAACCCCTAAACCTAAGTCTAACACTAACCCTTACACCCCTCTAACTTAAATATTATTTTAATACAGCTAAATAAAAATTACTCTTATTAACTAAATTAATCCTATTTAAAACTAAATACTTACCTATAAAATAAACCCTAAGATAGCTACAATATAACTAATAATTATATTGTAGCTATTTTAGGATTTATTTTTATTTTACAGGCAAATTTAAATTTATTTTAACTAGGTACAATAGTTATTAAATAGTTACTAACTATTTAATAGCTACCTAGATAAAATAAAGACAAATTTACCTGTAAAATAAAAACTAACCTAAGTTACAATTACACCTAACACTACACTATCATTAAATAAATTATTCCTATTTAAAACTAAATACTTACCTGTAAAATAAAGCCTAAGCTAGCTACAATGTAATTAATAATTACATTGACGCTATCTTAGGATTTATATTTAATTTACAGGCAGCTTTGTATTTATTTTAAGTAGGTATAATAGTTATTAAATAGTTACTAACTATTTAATAACCACCTAGCTAAAATAAATACAAAATTACCTGTAAAATAAATCCTAACCTAAGTTACAATTAAACCTAACACTACACTATCATTAAATAAATTAAATTAATTAACTACAAGTAGCTACAATTAAATACAATTAAATAAACTAACTAAAGTACAAAAAAACAAACACTAAATTACAGAAAATAAAAAAAGATTACAAGAATTTTAAACTAATTACACCTAATCTAAGTCCCCTAATAAAATAAAATAAAATAAAAAAATAATAAAAGTCCCTACCCTATACTACATTACAAAGTAACCAGCTCTTTTACCAGCCCTTAAAAGGGCTTTTTGCGGGACATGCCCCAAAGTAATCAGCTCTTTTGCCTGTAAAAAAAATACAACCCCCCCAACATTAAAACCCACCACCCACATACCCCTACTCTAACCCACCCAAACCCCCCTTAAATAAACCTAACACTACCCCACTGAAGATCTCCCTACCTTGAGTAGTGTTCACCCAGCCGGGCCGAAGTCATCATCCAAAGGGCGCTGAAGATGTCTTTCATCCGATAGAAGTCTTCATCCAAGGGGCGCTGAAGAGGCCTTCCATCTGGTAGAAGTCTTCATCCAAGGGGCGCTGAAGAGGTCTTCCATCCGATCGAAGTCTTCATCCAGGCGGCGTCTTCAATCTTCATCCATCCGGAGCGGAGCCATCTTCAAAGCAGCCGACTAGGATCCATTCTCTTCAACCGACGCCTACTCGCTGAATGAATATTCCTTTAAGTGATGTCATCCAAGATGGCGTCCCTCGAATTCTGATTGGCTCAGTAAGCGTCGGTTGAAAAGGATGGATCCGCGTCGGCTGCATGGAAGATGGCTCCGCTCCGGATGGATGAAGATTGAAGACGCCCCCTGGATGAAGACTTCTATTGGATGGAAGACTTCTATTGGATGGAAGACCTCTTCAGCGCCCCTTGGATGAAGACTTCTACCGGATGGAAGACCTCTTCAGCGCCCCTTGGATGAAGACTTCTATCGGATGGAAGACCTCTTCAGCGCCCCTTGGATGAAGACTTCTATCGGATGGAAGACATATTCAGCGCCCCTTGGATGATGACTTCGGCCTGGCTGGGTGAACACTACTCAAGGTAGGGAGATCTTCAGGGGGGTAGTGTTAGGTTTATTTAAGGGGAGTTTGGGTGGGTTAGAGTAGGGGTATGTGGGTGTTGGGTTTTAATGTTGGGGGGTTGTATTTTTTTTTACAGGCAAAAGAGCTGATTACTTTGGGGCATGCCCCGCAAAAAGCCCTTTTAAGGGCTAGTAAAAGAGCTGGTTACTTTGTAATGTAGTATAGGGTAGGGACTTCTATTATTTTTTTTTGTTTTTGTTTTATTAGGGGGCTTAGATTAGGTGTAATTAGTTTAAAATTCTTGTAATCTTTTTTATTTTCTGTAATTTAGTGTTTGTTTATTTTTGTACTTTAGTTAGTTTAATTGTATTTAATTGTAGCTACTTGTAGTTAATTAATTTAATTTATTGAATGATAGTGTAGTGTTAGGTTTAATTGTAACTTAGGTTAGGATTTATTTTACAGGTAATTTTGTATTTATTTTAGCTAGGTGGCTAGTAAATAGTTAATAACTATTTAATAACTATTGTACCTAGTTCAAATAAATACAAAGTTGCCTGTAAAATAAATATAAATCCTAAAATAGCTACAATGTAATTATTAATTATATTGTAGCTATATTAGGGTTTATTTTATAGGTAAGTATTTAGTTTTAAATAAGAATAATTTATTTAATGATAGTGTAGTGTTAGGTGTAATTGTAACTTAGGTTAGTTTTTATTTTACAGGTAAATTTGTCTTTATTTTAGCTAGGTAGCTATTAAATAGTTAATAACTATTTAATAGCTATTGTACCTAGTTAAAATAAATTTAAATTTGCCTGTAAAATAAAACTAAATCCTAAAATAGCTACAATATAATTATTAGTTATATTGTAGCTATCTTAGGGTTTATTTTATAGGTAAGTATTTAGTTTTAAATAGGAATAATTTAGTTAATAAGAGTAATATTTATTTAGATTTATTTAATATTTAAGTTAGGGGGGTGTTAGGGTTAGTGTTAGACTTAGATTTAGGGGTTAATTAGTTTAATATAGATGGCGGCGGTATAGGGGTGCAGGAGAGGGGTTAATAAATTTATTATAGGTGGTGACGGTGTAAGGGGGCAGATTAGGGGTTAATAAGTTTAATATAGGTGGCGGCGGTGTCCAGGAGCGGCGGTTTAGGGGTTAACATATTTATTATATTTGCGGCGGGGTCCGGGAGCGGCGGTTTAGGGGTTAATAAGTTTATTAGAGTGGTGGTGGGCTCCGGGAGCGGCGGTTTAGGGGTTAATATGTTTATTATAGTTGCGGCGGGGCCCGGGAACAGCGGTTTAGGGGTTAACATGTTTAATATAGTTGCGGCGGGGTCCGGGAGCGGCGGTTTAGGGGTTAATATATTTATTATAGTTGCGGTGGGGTCCGGGAGCGGCGATTTAGGGGGTAATAACTTTATTTAGTTGCGGGGGGCTCCAGGGGCGCTGGTATAGGGGGTAGAACAGTATAGTATAGTGTGAGTGCTTAGTGACAGGGGTATCAATAAAGCTGTAGAAAAGCCGAAGAGCAGCGAGATCGGATGAGTGATAACTATCACAGTCCCCTGCTCATCGCCCCATACTTGGTGCACGGCTTTTTGACAGCTTTTTTGATAACTTTGGCGAGCATATTCAGGTCCGCCGCTGCGATGTGAGGCGAGCGTATTGGGGCCGGCGAAGGCAGGTACGTACGGAGCTTGATAACTAGAGGCCATAGTATTAAGAAGGGTTTCAGTCTCAAACTAAAATAACTGTATTACTACTCTAAACTATATTGGTCTAACTTTATCTCTTCTTGAACAAATGAGAAGTCATATTGATTCTAAACCTATAGTCTCTCATATTAATTAGATAGTGGAACAGATAACTTATAACAATAAACAATTCAACAATAGAACAATAACTGAGGTCAATATATTCCGATTATGGATTAACATGCAAAAACATTACCCTATTGTCCAGGAATCTGTAATGGAAAGTAGGCTCTTAGACATGGTCATAGTAACAGAGTCCTAATCCATTCGTCCAAAAGATGACCTGGATAGTGATACGTAAAGTCCAGTTTGGAATGAAGGACATATTTTGAGGATGACTCAGGTTTGAATTTCTTGTTGGTATTATCTTTTAGAGAGCCTTCTAGCTACTTTGTTCCAAGGTCTTTGTTGTAGCTTCAGGCTGGGAGAATTCCTAGTAGAATCTATTCTTGAGACTCTGCAGGGTTCTTTTCTGGTGCCGGGTAGTGATGTCGCGAACCTAAAAATTTGGGTTTGCAAACAGCGAACGCAAACTTCCCCAAAAGTTTGCGAACCGGCGAACCGGACGAACCCCCGTTGACTTCAATGGGCAGGCGAATTTTAAAACCCACAGGGACTCTTTCTGGCCACAATAGTGATGGAAAAGTTGTTTCAAGGGGACTAACACCTGGACTGTGGCATGCCGGAGGGGGATCCATGGCAAAACTCCCATGGAAAATTACATAGTTGATGCAGAGTCTGGTTTTAAGCCATAAAGGGCATAACTCACCTAACATTCCTAAATTGTTTGGAATAACGTTCTTTAAAACATCAGGTATGATGTTGTATCGATCAGGTAGTGTAAGGGCTACGCCCGCTTCACAGTGACAGACCAAACTCCTGCAGCGGGTACAACATCATCATCATCACACCGTATGCCCATGTGTGTAATGCTGCCTGACTGAGACATATCCCTGTTATCTACATCCTCTGGCAATAATGGTTGCGCATCACTCATTTCTTCCAACTGATGTGTAAATAACTCCCTCTGACAGATCAAGTGAAGCGGCTGTGGTGCTAGTGTTGGTGGTGGTGGCAGGCGGGCGACTGGTAACTTGAGAGGTGCCCGAAGCTAAGCTGGAGGAGGATGGTGCGTCAAGGTTCCGAGCGGAAGCTGTAGAAGATTGGGTGTCCTGTGTTAGCCAGTCAACTATGTCCTCAGAAATGTTCGAGTTCGGGGTACGTGGCCTCTGAACACTGGGCATTATTCTAGGGCCAAAGGGAATCACAGCACCACGAACACGACGGCCCCTGCGGGGTGGCCTGCCTCTGCCTGTCATTTTTTTTCGATTGATGGTATTATGCGTGCAAGCTACTGTGACAACAGATATCAGTAGCACTGTGCACTGGCAGAAGTTGGCAGAGTAGACGCTGTAGGCCTGACACACACGCTTGCAGACAACTAACTGCTATTCAATCTATTACAGTCAAAATTGTATTATTTTTTTTAAATGTACACTACTGTTACACCAGATATGAGTTGCACTGGTGTGACACTGTGCCCTGGCAGGCACTATAACGCACACGTGTAAAGGAAACTGACTGCTATTATTTAACACAATCCAAAAAATGTTATTTTTTCTTAATCTACACTACTGTTACACCAGATATGAGTTGCACTGGGGTGACACTGTGCCCTGGCAGGCAGGCAGGCCCTGAAACGCACACGTGTGAAGGAAACTGACTGCTATTATTTAACACAGTCAAAAAGTGTTTTTTTTTTTTAAATCTACACTACTGTTACACCAGATATGAGTTGCACTGGGGTGACACTGTGCCCTGGCAGGCAGGCCCTGAAACGCACACGTGTGAAGGAAACTGACTGCTATTATTTAACACAGTCAAAAAAGTGTTTTTTTTTATAATCTACACTACTGTTACATCAGATATGAGTTGCACTGGGGTGACACTGTGCCCTGGCAGGCAGGCCCTGAAACGCACACGTGTGAAGGAAACTGACTGCTATTATTTAACACAGTCAAAAAAGTGTTGTTTTTTTTAAAATCGACACTACTGTTACACCAGATATGAGTTGCACTGGGGTGACACTGTGCCCTGGCAGGCAGGCCCTGAAACGCACACGTGTGAAGGAAACTGACTGCTATTATTTAACACAGTCAAAAAAGTGTCTTGTTTTTTTTAAATCGACACTACTGTTACACCAGATATGAGTTGCACTGGGGTGACACTGTGCCCTGACAGGCAGGCCCTGAAACGCACATGTGTGAAGGAAACTGACTGCTATTATTTAACACAGTCAAAAAGGTGTTTTGTTTTTTTTAAATCTACACTACTGTTACACCAGATATGAGTTGCACTGGGGTGACACTGTGCCCTGGCAGGCAGGCCCTGAAACGCACACGTGTGAAGGAAATTGACTGCTATTATTTAACACAGTCCAAAAAGTGTTGTTTTTTTTAAATCTACACTACTGTTACACCAGATATGAGTTGCACTGGGGTGACACTGTGCCCTGGCAGGCAGGCCCTGAAACGCACACGTGTGAAGGAAACTGACTGCTATTATTTAAAGGGACAGTCTACACCAAAATGTTTCTTATTTAAAAAGATAGATAATCCCTTTATTACCCATTCCCCATTTTTGCATAACCAACACAGTAATATTAATATACTTTTTACCTCTGTGATTACCTTGTATCTAAGTATTTGCAGACAGCCTCCTTATCTAAGTGCCTTTGACAGACATGCAGTGTAGTCAATCAGTGAAGACTCCTAAATAACTTCACGGGAGTGAACACAATGTTATCTATATGACACATGTGAACTAGCACAGTCAAACTGTGAAAAACTTTCAAAATGCTCTGAGCTAGGAGGCGGTTTTCAACTGTTTAGAAATCAGTTTGAGCCTAGCTAGGTTTAGCTTTTTAAAAATACCACCAAGGGAACTAAGCAAATTTGATGATAAAAGTAAATAGGAAAGTTGTTTAAAATTGCATGCCCTATCTGAATCATGAAAGTTTAGTTTTGACCTTACTGTCCCTTTAACACAGTCCAAAAAGTGTTTTTTTTTTTTAAATCTACACTACTGTTACACCAGATATGAGTTGCACTGGGGTGACACTGTGCCCTGGCAGGCAGGCACTGAAACGCACACGTGTGAAGGAAACTGACTGCTATTATTTAACACAGTCAAAAAGTGTTTGTTTTTTTATAATTTACACTACTGTTACACCAGATATGAGTTGCACTGGGGTGACACTGTGCCCTGGCAGGCAGGCCCTGAAACGCACACGTGTGAAGGAAACTGACTGCTATTATTTAACACAGTCAAAAAATTGTTGTTTTTTTAAATCTACACTACTGTTACACCAGATATGAGTGGTGGCACTGGGCAAGTGGGCACAGTATACGCTGTGAGCCTGACACACACGTTGGCAGGCAGGCAACTGCAATTAGATTACACAGGAAAAAAAAAAAAGCAGACTGATGTTCTAGCCCTAAAAAGGGCTTTTTGGGGTGCTGTCCTTACAGCAGAGATCAGATGAGTCCTTCAGGACTGTAGTGGACACTGAATACACTAGCCTAGCTATCAATTTCCCTATTAAATCAGCAGCAGCTACACTGTCCCTCCTCTCAATAAGGGGGGTAGTTATCAAGCCGTCTACTTTGCTGGCTTCGCCGGCCCAATACGCCCGCCTAAGCTCGCCTACCTTCGCCGCCGCGGACCTGAAAAAATACGCCTACGTTATCAAATAAAGCTGTCAAAAAGCCGCGGGGCAATGAGCAGCGGACTGTGACAGTTATCACTCATCCAATCTTGCTGCTCTTCGGCTTTTTCTCAGCTTTATTGCTAGCCTGTCACTAAGCACCCACACTAAACTACACTGTTCTATCCCTATACCGGCGCGCCCGGAGCCTCCCGCAACTAAATAAAGTTACTAACCCCTAAACCGCCGCTCCTAGACCCTGCCGCAACTCTTATAAATGTATTAACCCCTAAACCGCCGCTCCCGGACACCGCTGCCACCTACAGTATACCTAGTAACCCCTATCCTGCCCCCCCTACACCGTCGCCCTCTATTATAAAGTTATTAACCCCTATCCTGCTGATCCCACACCTCTCCGCAACTAAATAGTTTAACCCCTAAACCGCCGCTCCCTGAACCCGCCGCAACCTATATTAAACCTATTAACCCCTATCCTGCCCCCCCTACACCGTCGTCACCTATAATAAATTTATTAACCCCTAATCTGCCTCCCCTACACTGTCGCCCCCTATAATAAATTTATTAACCCCTATCCTGCCCCCCACTACGCCGCCGCCACTGTACTAAAATTATTAACCCCTAAACCTAAGTCTAACCCTAACCCTAACGCCCCCCTAACTTAAATATTAATTAAATAAATCTAAATAAATTAACTCTTATTAACTAAATGAATCCTATTTAAAACTAAATACTTACCTTTAAAATAAACCCTAATATAGCTACAATATAAATAATAATTATATTATAGCTATCTTAGGATTTATTTTTATTTTACAGGTACCTTTCAATTTATTTTAACTAGGTACAATAGCTATTAAATAGTTATTAACTATTTAATAGCTTACCTAGCTAAAAGAAACTGAAATTTACCTGTAAAATAAATCCTAACCTAAGTTACAATTACACCTAACACTACACTATACTTTAATAAATTATTCCTATTTAAAAATAAATACTTACCTGTAAAATAAACCCTAAGATAGCTACAATATAATTAATAATTATATTGTAGCTATCTTAGGATTTATATTTATTTTACAGGTAACTTTGTATTTATTTTAGCTAGTTAAAATAGTTATTAAATAGTTATTAACTATTTAATAACTACCTAGCTAAAAGAAATACAAAATTACCTGTAAAATAAATCCTAACCTAAGTTACAATTAAACCTAATACTACACTATCATTAAATTAATTAAATAAACTACCTACAAATAACTACAATTAAATACAATTACATAAACTAACTAAAGTACAAAAAATAAAAAAAGCTAAGTTACAAAAAATAAAAAAATAAGTTACAAACATGTTAAAAATATTACAACAATTTTAAGCTACTTACACCTAATCTAAGCCCCCTAATAAAATAACAAACCCCCCCCAAAAATAAAAAAATGCCCTACCCTATTCTAAATTAAATAAAGTTCAAAGCTCTTTTACCTTACCAGCCCTTAAAAGGGCCATTTGTGGGGGCATGCCCCAAAGAAAACAGCTCTTTTGCCTGTAAAAGAAAAATACAACCCCCCCCAACATTAAAACCCACCACCCACATACCCCTAATCTAACCCAAACCCCCCTTACAAAAACCTAACACTAATCCCCTGAAGATCATCCTACCTTGTCTTCACTCAGCCGAGCAGCGATGGAACCGAAGTGGACATCCGGAGCGGAAGAAGTTAATCCTCCAAGCGGCGCTGAAGAAATCTTCCATCCGATGAAGTCATCATCCAGGCGGCGCTGAAGAAAAGTCTTCGATCCGGCCGATATCATCTTCAAAGAGGCGCTGAAGAGGTCTTCTATCCGGGCGATGTCATCTTCCAAGCCGGGTCTTGAATCTTCCTCCCGCCGACGCGGAACCTCCTTCTTCACCGACGGACTACGACGAATGAAGGCTCCTTTAAGGGACGTCATCCAAGATGGCGTCCCCTCAATTCCGATTGGCTGATAGGATTCTATCAGCCAATCGGAATTAAGGTAGGAAAAATCTGATTGGCTGATGGAATCAGCCAATCAGATTGAGCTCGCATTCTATTGGCTGTTCCGATCAGCCAATAGAATGCGAGCTCAATCTGATTGGCTGATCGGATCAGCCAATCGGATTGAACTTGATTCTGATTGGCTGACTCCATCAGCCAATCAGAATATTCCTACCTTAATTCTGATTGGCTGATAGAATCCTATCAGCCAATCGGAATTGAGGGGACGCCATCTTGGATGACGTCCCTTAAAGGAGCCTTCATTCGTCGTAGTCCGTCGGTGAAGAAGGAGGTTCCGCGTCGGCGGGAGGAAGATTCAAGACCCGGCTTGGAAGATGACATCGCCCGGATAGAAGACCGGATGGAAGATTTCTTCAGCGCCGCTTGGAGGATTAACTTCTTCCGCTCCGGATGTCCACTTCGGTTCCATCGCTGCTCGTTTGAGTGAAGACAAGGTAGGATGATCTTCAGGGGATTAGTGTTAGGTTTTTGTAAGGGGGGTTTGGGTTAGATTAGGGGTATGTGGGTGGTGGGTTTTAATGTTGGGGGGGTTGTATTTTTCTTTTACAGGCAAAAGAGCTGTTTTCTTTGGGGCATGCCCCCACAAATGGCCCTTTTAAGGGCTGGTAAGGTAAAAGAGCTTTGAACTTTATTTAATTTAGAATAGGGTAGGGCATTTTTTTTATTTTGGGGGGGTTTGTTATTTTTTAGGGGGCTTAGATTAGGTGTAAGTAGCTTAAAATTGTTGTAATATTTTTAACATGTTTGTAACTTATTTTTTTATTTTTTGTAACTTAGCTTTTTTTATTTTTGTACTTTAGTTAGTTTATGTAATTGTATTTAATTGTAGTTATTTGTAGGTAGTTTATTTAATTAATTTAATGATAGTGTAGTATTAGGTTTAATTGTAACTTAGGTTAGGATTTATTTTACAGGTAATTTTGTATTTCTTTTAGCTAGGTAGTTATTAAATAGTTAATAACTATTTAATAACTATTCTAACTAGCTAAAATAAATACAAAGTTACCTGTAAAATAAATATAAATCCTAAGATAGCTACAATATAATTATTAATTATATTGTAGCTATCTTAGGGTTTATTTTACAGGTAAGTATTTATTTTTAAATAGGAATAATTTATTAAAGTATAGTGTAGTGTTAGGTGTAATTGTAACTTAGGATCAGATTTATTTTACAGGTAAATTTCAGTTTCTTTTAGCTAGGTAAGCTATTAAATAGTTAATAACTATTTAATAGCTATTGTACCTAGTTAAAATAAATTGAAAGGTACCTGGAAAATAAAAATAAATCCTAAGATAGCTATAATATAATTATTATTTATATTGTAGCTATATTAGGGTTTATTTTAAAGGTAAGTATTTAGTTTTAAATAGGATTTATTTAGTTAATAAGAGTTAATTTATTTATATTTATTTAATTAATATTTAAGTTAGGGGGGCGTTAGGGTTAGGGTTAGACTTAGGTTTAGGGGTTAATAATTTTAGTACAGTGGCGGCGGCGTAGTGGGGGGCAGGATAGGGGTTAATAAATGTATTATAGGTGGCGACGGTGTAGGGGGGGCAGATTAGGGGTTATTAAATTTATTATAGGTGGCGACGGTGTAGGGGGGAGGATAGGGGTTAATACATTTAATATAGGTTGCGGCGGGTTCAGGGAGCGGCGGTTTAGGGGTTAATACATTTATTATAGTTGCGGTGGGCTCCGGGAGCGGCGGTTTAGGGGTTAATATGTATAGAGTAGCTTGCGGAGGGCTCCGGGAGCGGCGGTTTAGGGTTAATATGTATAGAGTAGCTTGCGGAGGGCTCCAGGAGGGGTGGGCTCCGGGAGCGGCGGTTTAGGGGGTAATAACTTTATTTAGTTGCGGCGGTGTAGGGGGGACAGATTAGTGGTGTTTAGACTCGGGGTACATGTTAGGGTGTTAGGTGTAGACAGCTCCCAAAGGAATCAATGGGATGTCTGTCAGCAGAGAACTTGTACTTTCGCTATGGTCAGACTCCCATTGATTCCTATGGGATCCGCCGCCTCCAGGGGTGGCGGATTGAAAACCAGGTACGCTGGGCCGTAAAAGTGCCGAGCGTACCTGCTAGTTTTTTGATAACTAGCAAAAGTAGTGAGATTGTGCCGCACTTGTGTGCGGAACATCTGGAGTGACGTAAGAATCGATCTGTGTCGGACTGAGTCTGGCGGATCGAAGCTTACGTCACAAAATTACTACTTTTGCCGGTCTCGAGCCTTTGATAACTAAGGCGTATCAGCCTCGCCACAAATACGCTGCGGAATTCCAGCGTATTTGAGGTTGACGGCTTGATAACTAGGCCCCTAAGAATGCAGCTTCCAAATGAATCTAAAATGGATGCTGTCCAGGAGGTGGGAGGGTTTGGGAGGGAGTGTCTGCTGCTGATTGGCTGTAATGTGTCTGTGAGGTAAAGGGTCAAAGTTTACTCAATGATGAAGAATAGGGGCGGATCGAATATCGCATATGTTCGCCCGCCGCGGCGAACGTGAACATGCTATGTTCGCCGGGAACTATGTTTAATTTTTTACAGAATCCAATAGTGTCCAGAGGGTGTGAACAGTCTATCCTTGTGCCATTTTTGAGTACCTGAACCTGAACAGGGAACCCCCATCTGTATCGAATATCTAGATTCCGTAGATGCTGCGTCAGAGTGGATAATTCTTTTCTTTTTTGTAATGTCCTTATTTAAAGGTCAGCAAAAAATGTGATGGTTTTACCTTGGTATTGGAAGGAGCTTGCTTGCGAGCTTGTTGAAGTATAAGCTCTTTCTCTTGAAATTTAGTAAAGCAGATAATGACATCTCTGGGTGAATTGGTGTCTGGCGGTTTGGGTTTTAAGAAGCGATGAGCTCTTTCCATCTGGATGTGTGGGATGTCAGGATGTTCATTGCCCAGCAAAAATGTGAACAAGCCATCCAAATAATTTCTGAGGTGGGGACCCAGTACTGTTTCTGGTATTCCCTTAGGTCTGACGATTATGGCGTGTTCTATTTTTTATTTCATCCAGTTTGGATTCTAGGTCCTCAATATGTGTTTGTTGGTTTCGTATCATATTTGACATGCTTAGGATTTCAGAAGTTATCTCCTCTCTGTCTTCCTCCAATACTTAAACCCTGTGCCCCAGCTCAGTAATGTCCTTTACTGCGCATTCATCTTTGATGCAGGTCTTTACCTAATTTATAAGCGCTTCCATAGCTTTGTAAGTGATGGGTTCATCATTATTTTGCTTATCAGTGTATTCTATTTCCTGGGATGATGCACAGTCAGGATAAAGTTGAGAGTTAGTAGGAGAGGGAATTTTTGATGTGTCATCTGTTAGTTTTTGTTTTTCAGCTTGTTTGAAGAATAGATTAATCCCACTTCCACTTGTATTAGATTTAGTGTTCTTGTCCTGCTTTGGGAGCCTTTTCGATGCCTTGATGAGGAGGAAAACAGCCTAGAAATATCTGTGTGAAATTGGTGATTTCTTACTTTGTAATTACACCACTGGATCAGCTTTTGTAGCTTGATAAAAGTGCTCATATAGGGTGTCAATTTATATAAACACTAAATAGACCAAACCACATGTAATCTTAAGTTTTACTTATTGCTTATTATTGCTCCTAAATTATCATTGAAAAGAAGCTGAATTTACAGCATTAGGGTTATGAATGCCCTTTATTATATGGCATAGCATCAGTTGTGCGTGTAATTTCACTGTCAGGTTATTTATTTGATATACCCTGCAATTATGCTGTGAGGATTCCTCTGCGTATCAGTAAAGCATAGTAACAGAAGACTTCTGGGCTCTTATAGGTATTGAGGATAAAATGGGTGTGGTCTGAAAATGGCGACTTTGCCCTTATAAATCATTACCTCCTGGATCTCCTTCACTGCCGGTCGGTCTCGCTATGCACAGCCAGTTTACTGTCCTTGTCACGAGTTGGAGACAGGAGGCAAAGGAGTAGCAGCGACCGCACAAACTCTGTTGTGATTCAACTTCACCCTGTTAGATTTTGTAATGTGGCCGGTCACATTGTAAAACTGCCGCGACAGTTGGTAGGCCGCAACTCTCACATCCAGATCTTACTACTTGTAGGCGAGTCTGCTGCGCCCGAGATGCTAGACAGTCAATGTAGGTAGATAGGACTGTAAGTCTAAGTCTGGTAGGTGGATTATATGACCCAACTGTTCACCACTTTGTGGAGCTTTAGTGAAAAGCAGCCATCACTGATGGCGTTCCGACTCCGCCCCTATCTGTTTTTGTTTTATTTTATTTTTGGTCATGTATTGTTTGCTTGTAAATTTAGAACCAGAAATAAGGTACAATGTTAAATAATACAATTCAATAAACAAGATTTATATAACAATAGCAATTGAATGGTATATATGGTATGCATATTGTTTGTCAGAGTAACAACAATGGTATCAGACAGAACAAAAACAAGAAGTAGGGCATAATATGTAAAGAGATTATTAAGAAAAATATATGCATATATGTATACACAATGAATGTATTGTTGGTATTTTATATTAAATATATTATGACCCATTATAGTTCACTAATATCTCAAACTAGTGATACCCTTAAAGGGATAGTATAGTTAAAATTAAAGTTTCATGATTCAGATAGAACGTGCCATTTTAATCAACTTTCTAATTTACTCCTAATATAAATTTTTCATTCTCTTTGTATCTTTATTTTAAAAAGCTGGAATGTAAAGCTTAAAAGCCGGCCCATTTTTGGTTCAGAACCTGGGTAGCGCTTGCTGATTGGTGTCTAAATGTAGCCATTCAATCAGCAAGTGCTACCCAGGTGCTGAACCAAATATGGGCTGGCTCCTAAGCTTACTTTCCAGCTTTTTAAAATAAAGATATCAAGAGAATGAAGAAAAATTGATAATAGGAGTAAATTAGAAAGTTACTTAAAATTGCATCTTCTACCTGAATCATGAAAGTTTATTTTTGATAATAATATCCCTTTAAGTAGCAAATATGAAAAGTATGCCTCTGTCAATATTAGTGTGTGGCATTATCAGTTTTTCTATATATATATGGCGTATATGACGCTAATATTAGTATGTTTGGCAGATAATTTAGCTAATTTTTTTTTTTTTTTTTTAAATGAATTTTTATTCAGTTTTAAAGTAAGAGGTAAAATTTGGGGACACGCAGGACCCCTGATCCAACATACACAAACAAAGGGATCGGACACACAGGTCCGGTTGCAATAGCTGTTCAAACATTGATATATTGTAGATAAATTGCAGGGAAAGGTAACTCTTGGGGACACACAGGACCCCTGTTCAAACATACACAAACAAGAGGATCGGACCCGTAGGTCCGAATGCAATAGCTGTTCAAACATTGATATATCATAAGTAAATTGCAGGGATTTGAGGTGAAAATAGTTCACCAAGATTGAACCCTAGTGTGGGCTCTAAGAATGGGGGGGGGGGGGAGGTGATACTTGTAAGTTAAATGTAATGCTCCACAGAGCAAGACAGGAAAAATTGCTGTAATATGTGATAATGGGTTTAACCATATGGATTGAGAGTAGTCACCGTACCTAACACACACTGTACCTAGCACTCCTGGTACCTAGCACTCCTGGTACCTAGCACACATTGCACCTAGCACACATGGCACCTAGCACACATGGCACCTAGCACACATGGCACCTAGCACACACGGTAACTAGCACATATTGAGCCTAGCACATATTGAGCTTAGCACACATTGTACCTAGCACACACCGTACCTAGCACACATTGTACCTAGCACACATTGTACCTAGCACACACGGTACCTAGCACACACGGTACCTAGCACACACGGCACCTAGCACACACGGCACCTAGCACACACGGCACCTAGCACACACGGCACCTAGCACACACGGTACCTAGCACACACGGTACCTAGCACACACGGTACCTAGCACACATTGAGCCTAATTTAGCTAATTTTACTTATAAGCAACTACAGGAATAGGAACCTACCTAGAGCACTATCGAAACGTCCATTAAGATAAGTGTAAAGGAGTATTCTCACTAGTTGTGCATAATTATTTTATCATATCGCTAGAAAAAAAAGAAAGAGTCTGTATGTTGTTCAATACAAAATGCCAAATGCTTGGGCTCTACTAAATTTACTGAAACAACAAGAGGCGGATGCCAATTAAAATATACAGGGAGTGCAGAATTATTAGGCAAATGAGTATTTTGAAACACATCATCCTCTTTATGCATGTTGTCTACTCCAAGCTGTATAGGCTCGAAAGCCTACTACCAATTAAGCATATTAGGTGTTGTGCATCTCTGTAATGAGAAGGGGTGTGGTCTAATGACATCTACACCCTATATCAGGTGTGCATAATTATTAGGCAACTTCCTTTCCTTTGGCAAAATGGGTCAAAAGAAGGACTTGACAGGCTCAGAAAAGTCAAAAATAGTGAGATATCTTGCAGAGGGATGCAGCACTCTTAAAATTGCAAAGCTTCTGAAGCGTGATCATCGAACAATCAAGCGTTTCATTCAAAATAGTCAACAGGGTCGCAAGAAGCGTGTGGAAAAACCAAGGCGCAAAATAACTGCCCATGAACTGAGAAAAGTCAAGCGTGCAGCTGCCAAGATGCCACTTGCCACCAGTTTGGCCATATTTCAGAGCTGCAACATCACTGGAGTGCCCAAAAGCACAAGGTGTGCAATACTCAGAGACATGGCCAAGGTAAGAAAGGCTGAAAGACGACCACCACTGAACAAGACACACAAGCTGAAACGTCAAGACTGGGCCAAGAAATATCTCAAGACTGATTTTTCTAAGGTTTTATGGACTGATGAAATGAGAGTGAGTCTTGATGGCCAGATGGATGGGCCCGTGGCTGGATTGGTAAAGGGCAGAGAGCTCCAGTCCGACTCAGACGCCAGCAAGGTGGAGGTGGAGTACTGGTTTGGCTGGTATCATCAAAGATGAGCTTGTGGGGCCTTTTCGGGTTGAGGATGGAGTCAAGCTCAACTCCAGTCCTACTGCCAGTTTCTGGAAGACACCTTCTTCAAGCAGTGGTACAGGAAGAAGTCTGCATCCTTCAAGAAAAACATGATTTTCATGCAGGACAATGCTCCATCACACGCGTCCAAGTACTCCACAGCGTGGCTGGCAAGAAAGGGTATAAAAGAAGAAAATCTAATGACAAGGCCTCCTTTTTCACCTGATCTGAACCCCATTGAGAACCTGTGGTCCATCATCAAATGTGAGATTTACAAGGAGGGAAAACAGTACACCTCTCTGAACAGTGTCTGGGAGGCTGTGGTTGCTGCTGCACGCAATGTTGATGGTGAACAGATCAAAACACTGACAGAATCCATGGATGGCAGGCTTTTGAGTGTCCTTGCAAAGAAAGGTGGCTATATTGGTCACTGATTTGTTTTTGTTTTGTTTTTGAATGTCAGAAATGTATATTTGTGAATGTTGAGATGTTATATTGGTTTCACTGGTAAAAATAAATAATTGAAATGGGTATATATTTGTTTTTGTTAAGTTGCCTAATAATTATGCACAGTAATAGTCATATGCACACACAGATATCCCCCTAAAATAGCTAAAACTAAAAACAAACTAAAAACTACTTCCAAAAATATTCAGCTTTGATATTAATGAGTTTTTTGGGTTCATTGAGAACATGGTTGTTGTTCAATAATAAAATTAATCCTCAAAAATACAACTTGCCTAATAATTCTGCACTCCCTGTATAGAGATGGTAATAACATTTACTTCTGCTAATAATTTATGATGTCATACTCCGAGTTAAAGCCTTGTGGCAACAAACACATACAGCTAGATTTAGAGTTTGGCGGTAGCCCAAAACCAGCGTTAGGAGCCTCTAACGCTGGTTTTGGGCTACCGCTGGTATTTGGAGTCAGTCAGGAAAGGGTCTAACGCTCACTTTCCAGCCGCGACTTTTCCATACCGCAGATCCCCCTACGCCATTTGCGTATCCTATCTTTTCAATGGGATCTTTCTAACGCCGGTATTTAGAGTCTTGGCTGAAGTGAGCGTTAGAAATCTAACGACAAAACTCCAGCCGCAGAAAAAAGTCAGTAGTTAAGAGCTTTCTGGGCGAACGCCGGTTTATAAAGCTCTTAACTACTGTGCTCTAAAGTACACTAACACCCATAAACTACCTATGTACCCCTAAACCGAGGCCCCCCCACATCGCCGCCACTCTATTAAAAAATTTTAACCCCTAATCTGCCGACCGCACACCGCCGCCACCTACGTTATCCCTATGTACCCCTAATCTGCTGCCCCTAACACCGCCGACACCTACATAATATTTATTAACCCCTAATCTGCCGACCGGACCGCACCGCTACTATAATAAATGTATTAACCCCTAATCCGCCTCACTCCCGCCTCAATAACCCTATAATAAATAGTATTAACCCCTAATCTGCTCTCCCTAACATCGCCGACACCTAACTTCAAGTATTAACCCCTAATCTGCTGACCGGAGCTCACTGCTACTCTAATAAATTTTTTAACCCCTAAAGCTAAGTCTAACCCTAACCCTAACACCCCCCTAAGTTAAATATAATGTTTATCTAACAAAATAAATTAACTCTTATTAAATAAATTATTCCTATTTAAATCTAAATACTTACCTGTAAAATAAACCCTAATATAGCTACAATATAAATAATAATTATATTGTAGCTATTTTAGGATTAATATTTATTTTACAGGCAACTTTGTATTTATTTTAACCAGGTACAATAGCTATTAAATAGTTAATAACCATTTAATAGCTACCTAGTTAAAATAATTACAAAATTACCTGTAAAATAAATCCTAACCTAAGTTACAATTAAACCTAACACTACACTATCAATAAATTAATTAAATAAAATACCTACAATTATCTACAATTAAACCTAACACTACACTATCAATAAATAAATTAAATACAATTCCTACACATAAATACAATTAAATAAACTAACTAAAGTACAAAAAATAAAAAAGAACTAAGTTACAAAAAAATAAAAAAATATTTACAAACATTAGAAAAATATTACAACAATTTTAAACTAATTACACCTACTCTAAGCCCCCTAATAAAATAACAAAGCCCCCCAAAATAAAAAAATGCCCTACCCTATTCTAAATTAAAAAAGTTCAAAGCTCTTTTACCTTACCAGCCCTTAAAAGGGCCCTTTGCGGGGCATGCCCCAAAGAATTCAGCTCTTTTGCCTGTAAAAAAAAACCATACAATACCCCCCCCAACATTACAACCCACCACCCACATACCCCTAATCTAACCCAAATCCCCCTTAAATATACCTAACACTAAGCCCCTGAAGATCTCCCTACCTTGTCTTCACCTCACCGGGTTCACCGATCGGTCCAGAATAGGGTCCTAAGTCTTGATCCAAGCCCAAGCGGGGGCTGAAGAGTGACGTCCATCCTCCGGCTGAAATCTTGATCCAAGCGGCGGCTGAAGAAATCCATCATCGGGCTGAAGTCTTGATCCAAGCGGGCGCTGAAGAAGTCAATCATCGGGATGAAGTCTTCTATCAAGCGGCATCTTCAATCTTCTTTCTTCCGGAGCCATCTTCTTCCAGCCGACGCGGATCCATCCTCTTCTACCGACGCCTACTCGCCGAATGACGGTTCCATTAAATGACGTCATCCAAGATGGCGTCCGTCGAATTCCGATTGGCTGATAGGATTCTATCAGCCAATCGGAATTAAGGTAGGAAAATTCAAGTTCAATCCGATTGCTGTGTTCCGATCAGCCAATAGAATGCGAGCTCAATCGGATTGGCTGATTGGATCAGCCATTCGGATTGAACTTGAATCTGATTGGCTGATTCCATCAGCCAATCAGAATTTTCCTAACCTTAATTCCAATTGGCTGATAGAATCCTATCAGCCAATCGGAAATTTGACGGACGCCATCTTGGATGACGTCATTTAAAGGAACCGTCATTCGGCGAGTAGGCGTCGGTAGAAGAGGATGGATCCGCTTCGGCTGGAAGAAGATGGCTCCGTAAGAAAGAAGATTGAAGATGCCGCTTGATAGAAGACTTCATCCGGATGATGATTTCTTCAGCGCCCGCTTGGATCAAGACTTCAGCCGGAGGATGGACGTCACACTTCAGCCCCCGCTTGGGCCTTGGATCAAGACTTCGGACCCTCTTCTGGACCGATCAGGTGAACCCGGTGAGGTGAAGACAAGGTAGGGAGATCTTCAGGGGCTTAGTGTTAGGTTTATTTAAGGGGGGTTTGGGTTAGATTAGGGGTATGTGGGTGATGGGTTGTAATGTTGGGGGGGGTATTGTATGTTTTTTTTTACAGGCAAAAGAGCTGAATTCTTTTGGGGGCATGCCCCGCAAAGGGCCCTTTAAGGGCTGGTAAGGTAAAAGAGCTTTGAACTTTTTTAATTTAGAATAGGGTAGAGCATTTTTTTATTTTGGGGGGCTTTGTTATTTTATTAGGGGGCTTAGAGTAGGTGTAATTAGTTTAAAATTGTTGTAATATTTTTCTAATGTTTGTAAATATTTTTTTATTTTTGTAACTTAGTTCTTTTTTATTTTTTGTACTTTAGTTAGTTTATTTAAATTGTATTTATTTGTAGGAATTGTATTTAATTATTTATTGATAGTGTAGTGTTAGGTTAATTGTAGATAATTGTAGGTATTTTATTTAATTAATTTATTGATAGTTGTAGTGTTAGGTTTAATTGTAACTTAGGTTAGGATTTATTTTACAGGTAATTTGTAATTATTTTAACTAGGTAGCTATTAAATAGTTATAACTATTTAATAGCTATTGTACCTGGTTAAAATAAATACAAAGTTGCCTGTAAAATAAATATTAATCCTAACATAGCTACATATAATTATTATTTATATTGTAGCTATATTAGGGGTTTATTTTACAGGTAAGTATTTATGCTTTAAATAGGAATAATTTATTTAATAAGAGTTAATTTAGTGTTAGGGTTAGACTTAGCTTTAGGGGTTAAAAAATTTATTAGAGTAGTTGGTGAGCTCCGTCGGCAGATTAGGGGTTAATACTTGAAGTTAGGTGTCGGCGATGTTAGGGAGAGCAGATTAGGGGTTAATACTATTTATTATAGGGTTATTGAGGCGGGAGTGAGGCGGATTAGGGGTTAATACATTTATTATAGTAGCGGTGCGGTCCGGTCGGCAGATTAGGGGTTAATAAGTGTAGGTAGGGTGGCGGCGACGTTGGGGGGCGGCAGGTTAGGGGTTAATAAATATAATATAGGGGTCGGCGGTGGTTTAGGGGGCAGCAATTAGGGGTTCATAGGGATAACGTAGGTTGCGGCGGTGTACGGAGCGGCAGATTAGGGGTTAAAAAAAAATGCAGGTGGGGGCGGAGCCAACAGCCGAGTGATCAACATGTGTCTTCTGAGCTCCTAGGCCATACCTAGCTAAAGTAACTAATATAGAAATAAAATGAGCTAAATTCATATCAAATTATCTATCAGACGATCTATAAGGGAAAGACACTCTACCTAACTCAATTTGGGATGCTAACCCCGTGTTTAGCTCCCTCACTATAGAGAGCTGCTATACCGCGTGAGACTGGATACTTGGGCCTACCACTGCTGATACCGGTCAATTGTCTGAGCCTGAAACTGCTCTCAACATGGAAGAGTCCCCTGGAACTACTCTACACCTTATTACAAGGTCTGGACCAGCAGATAACAAGCTGCTACAGCTGATCTCGCAGACACGCTGATCACAGCAATGAGGAGTATACCCAGAAGCCTGCCCGGGAGACACGCTTCAAGAGCCCCCCTTGGCAGCCCTTTGACTGCACGACGCCAATTACCACTGCAATATAACGGCGCTGAGGATCTAGCTTGCCACTCATGGGGCCGATTCAGTATGGGGTCAGCTGATTGTCCAACACTCGCGGTTATACACGCAGAAGCACCGGAACGGATATCTCACAAGGAGGTGCTGGGGCAGCCATTAGACATGTCGGCTTGTGTTAACAGGAAGGTGCCTGGCTACCGCGATGGAGATCTACTGCCTACTATTCTGCTGACACAGGATTACATCTGGGAGCCTGATGCTTCCTCCTTGTTGGGGCCTCCCGACACAGATAAGGGTGAAAGATTTTAACCGCGCTCCAGCGGATGGTAGACCTCACATTCAAAACTCACAAACACTACTATCCATAGTCATGTGTCAGATACATGATTCATTTATGCCTGAGAGGGGATTACTCTTTGCCACTGATTTTGCCCAAAT
Organism: Bombina bombina; assembly: GCF_027579735.1. Taxonomy (NCBI): domain Eukaryota; kingdom Metazoa; phylum Chordata; class Amphibia; order Anura; family Bombinatoridae; genus Bombina; species Bombina bombina. The sequence continues at coordinate 767,258,843 of NC_069504.1, read as the reverse complement.
CTGTTTAGACGACACAACGGGTATTTTCCCGCTGAACAGACAGGGGATCGGATGAACTTTCCCTAACATGACACTTCTAGCCCTTTGCGGGCACTACATCAGAAGATTGCTTGCTCTATGTCCTTATACCTAACTTTGAAGATGTGTTAGGATTGCCTTACATGGCTGCATCAACTGTGACAAATTACTCTATTCCAGCGTAAATATGTAGTTTGTATTGACCTTTTCTATAGCTCTCAATTTGCCCAATGATAACTACTTAGTTGGATGTTTAAATGAGGGTCAGGCTACCTTTTTTAGCTCATCCTGCTTAATCTAAGGTTATCTAAGTCTGTGTTTTGTTTGCTCCAGTTTTGTTTTATAAAGTGTCAGATGCCATATGTTTATATTACTTGTACACTGCATATTTTTTGAATTATTACAACTTTAGTCCCCCTCTCCTTAAGGAGCTTCATTTAGGGACTGTTGATATGTGGATAAGCTGGGTCCTAGTTACTAGATGTTAGCTTCTACATGCTATTTTATGTTCCTATTTTATTTTTATTGCCATTCTGTTTAAACTGTCACAATTTTATAAGGTTAAGCTAAGACTTGGTGGTAGATATAGAGCTGTATGTAGTGAGCCTTGATGCTTGCATTTCTATTTTCCTACTGCAAATGTCATTAACTGTCCTTTTTTAATATATGGAGCTAGCAGTAATCCTTGCTATAGCCATAGTTGTAGCCAAGGTTCTCTATATTTAATGGGCCCCATATGTCCTGATAGAGCCCTGTACAGATGTTAATCCCTCCCAGAAGGTTTGCATCATATTCAGTAAACTAATCTGCCCCAAGGCAGAACATTAAGTGATCTGAGATGACATCGCAGAAAATGCAGCATGTCTGCAGAAAGAACAGGAATACATGCAGGAAATTGTTAGCGATTTAACTTTTCGGCGCTGCTCCACGTTGGGCTGTTCTCTTCGGACAGAGCTGTTCTCTGGCTGCACTGTCTGTGTAAGTTTTTCCTTATCACAGTTCATCCAGAGCAAAGTGCTTGTTTTGGGTGAACAGTGAAATGTGCAGAAGCACTGCAAAGCAGTAGTGCATTGATTGACTGGCTCTCAGAGATTGTTTTCAAGCCCATACCCTAGCCTTTAACTGTCTGCAAAGCTGTTTTTATATCTGAATGTAAGACGTTTGTATGAGCAATGCACCTTTTTTATTACTACTTCTATGTTAGACTATGTCTGCAGCTAATTTGCAATGTAATTTTCAACTACTCTGCACTATATTATAAAACTTTAAATATTGCTTTATTCTCCATTTAACTAACACATTGCAATTGATCTAGTGCTTTAGTGTAACTGCCTAATTAAAATTGAATTTGATTAAAAATGACCTGCAGAAAAATTTTCACTAAAAAAATCTCATCGCAGAAAGTGAAAAAAAGTTCTGCCGCTGGGCTAATCTGTACCCCACCCTAAGAATATGGATATCTAGTTAGTTTAATGCACAGTAACACTATAGATCTAAAGAGCTCTAAAGATATTCACTACTTTAATGAGGCATAGCACACCAACTTTCTTACGTTGAAAGACATTCCCAATATCAACTAATTCTAGTTAAATAGCCCCTCCTTACCTCTACTTATTAACACTACTAAGTGACTAAAGTAATTAGAATGTTAATTGTAACTTATGGGTTGTTTATATCTTAATTTCTTAATCTTACTTTTATTAGAGGTCTTTACATCTCCTAATGTATACTGCTCATATATTTCTGTCTCATGCATAGCTGCACTATTATAAGCTTGGATGTCAATATAGATATGGAAGATTTCTCCATTTTGTGACATATATTTAGGTCTATCTGCTGTGATGATATATGTTTGACAAGTTGGGTCTGCTATCCTTTATCAAGACTGAGAAACCTGATGCACCCAGATACTTTCAAAGTTAAAAAGTAACTTAAACCTAGAGTTAACAGATAAGCCTATTCTACCTAATCTACAGCTAATGTTCTCTGACTTAAGCAATTGGAATATTGATTGTATCCTATAGGTTGTTTATATCTTAATTTCTTAATGTTACTTTTTATTAGAGGTCATTTACTCTCCCTAATGTATACTGATCATATATTTCTGTCTCATGCATAGCTGCACTATTATAAGCTTGGGGTGTCAATATAGATATGGAAGACTGTTCCATTTTGTGACATATATTTAGGTCTATCTGCTGTAATGCTCCCTATATACTCAGCATACTGAGATTTAAATGTTCTGTTTTTCTAAGTCCATCCAAATTTTGGGTATGTTCTACATATCTAAAGCCATAGAGTTCTGCTAAGTCGGTATGTAAAAGGATGCACAGTTTCCTTAAGGATGTACTGTCCCCACGCAAGAGTGTATGAGAAATGTTTTGTTCTTATATGTCCCAGACATAAATGTTCACTATCTTTTCAATTGTTATGTTGAAAGTGTATTATGTATCATACTCCTTCTCAGCTAACGGACACATTTGATTTGCAATGTTTGGATAAGTTTATATATTACCTGTTGCATTAATCTTTAGGTCAGTCCTGAACACCTATGTGAATTACTATCAGTGTGACATGCATGCATTTCTCTATTGTCTATTTTTGTAACGGTTTGAGTCTCCCTAAAAGAATCAGCAGAGTAGCCTTTAAGCCACTATTTAGCTACTTCACCTAGCGTTAAGATGTCACTTTACCCCACTGCCTACTCTTAAATAGACTAATTTCCCAAGGCATATCTGATCTATCTTTTAGTAATCCAGCTGCCAGGCCTACGGTCTCTACATTTGGGTACTCCTAAGTTCACTCCAGGTGCCCTATGCTACTTACATTTATAGTTGGCTTCGTCCTCCCACCCCCTTCTCCTATACATATAGCGGCTGCTTACCCCGCTGAATATCCCCTTCCCCTTATATATCTCAGCCCAAGAGTGGCTGATACTTTTTTGAACCCCTCCACAGGCTGATATTTTGGTATTAGATAATATTTTATTAGAATGTGGAGCTCATACGCTGATAATATAAAAAGAAGTTATATTTCATCTCGCCAAAGATATTGTCTATCTTCATAACCAGCCTTGAAATGTATTTTTTCTTCCTGTATGTGCATATTGCTTTCTTAATAATGCCTTTGTATAGACAATGTACTAATCTTTTTGTTGTAACCTTTGCCTAGGGCAAGTCCTTGTTTAGATGATATATGTTTTAACTTCAATAAAGAAATATTTAAAAAAAAAAAAAAATGCAGGTGTCAGCGATAGCGGGGGAGGCAGATTAGGGGTTAATAAGTAGGCTAGGGGTGTTTAGATTCGGGGTACATGTTAGGGTGTTAGGAAGTGTTTCCCCATAGGAAACAATGGGGCTGCGTTAGGAGCTGAACGCTGCTTTTTTGCAGGTGTTTGTTTTTTTTTTCCAGCTCAAACTGCCCCATTGTTTCCTATGGGGGAATCATGCACGAGCACGTTTTTGAAGCTGGCCGCGTCCGTAAGCACCGCTGGTATTAGAGTTGCAGAGTGGCGGCTAATATGCTATACGCTCCCTTTTTGGAGCCTAACGCAGCCCTTCTGTGAACTCTACATACCAGCGGTATTTAAAAGGTGCGGCGCGAGAAAAAAAGCATGCATAGCTAAACGCACACCCTTTGGCCACAGAAACTCTAAATCTAGCCGTTAGTTTTGAAAATCCAGTACGTTTCTTGTTTGCAAAGTATTGGCAACTATCTTCACCCCCTTGTTGGTGTCCTGACCTGCTCTATAGCCTGCCATCTGAAAGTATTTACATTTTGAAGATGCAAATCTATGAAGTGTGATGAAAGTGCAAAACATGCCCGTTCATTGGAGATATAAGACAAGTGCTCTCTAATACATTTTCCTACCTCTCTGGTGGTCCTGCCTATGTACTGTTTTTTGCACTTGGTGCACTCAATTATGTATACAACAAATGTGATTTTACAATTAACACAACCTCAAGTTTTAAATTCCTCTCCCGTGACATGGGACCTAAATGTGTTGGATATGTTAATGGGATTGCACGATGTGCACGCCTTTCTTCCACATTTATAGGTACCATTCAACCGCATCCAAGAACTCCCGAAGTTGGTTTCAGTTCTTAACATGCCTCTGGGCGAGAATGTTATTTGGCACACATCTTCATATTGACTAGAATAAGATGTGATGAATTAGTTTTATATTGATTAGACAATTTGTCATTTCTTAGGGACACCTCTTTTCTTTCTAGTAAAGTTTTCCTATTTACATCCTGGCTTTCAAAGAACGCCTGTCTATAACCTTTTTAGGATATCCTCTCTATCATTCTTGTTCTTAAATCTCTGCTCTCCGCTCGAAAAGGGTTCCTCCAAGGTACAATTCCGTTTAGCACGTAGGAATTGGCTCTTGGCAATGCCTTTGAAGACATATTTTGGATGACAACTGCGGGCATGTAGCAACCTATTGCACAAAATTGGTTTTCGGTAGAGAGCAGAGAGGGATTTTACCTCCTTTTGGATCACCTGAGAGAGAGATATCTAGGAAGTCAATCTTATTTTTCTGCCCACTCGTGGGTGAACTGTAGGCCTACATTGTTATTATTCAAAGTGGCAACAAATTCACTTGCAGACTGCGAATTGGAAGACCATACAATAAGTAGGTTGTCAATTAATCTAACTTAACAATATGATCAGAGGGGGGCAGTACTACCTCCACAGATGTGGGCCCTCTCCCACCAACCCATAAACAGGTTGCCAAAGAAGGGGGCAAATTTAGCCCCCATAGCGGTCCCACGTCTCTGGAGGTAGTAGCGTCCCTGGAACATAAAAAAATTATGTTCAATAAAAAGTTCACAATTCTTACAATTTAGAGTTTTTGACTCCAAGATAAGTCAGTAAATACATTCAGAAAATATGCAATGGCAGTTAAACCATGGGTGTGCGGGATGGAGGAGTACAGCGACACCACATCAACTGTTAGCCAGCTGTACTCCTCCATCCAAGTCACAGTTTCCATGAGCTGAAGTGCATGAGAAGTATCCTTGATATAGCTAGGGAAGCAGCAATACCAGGGGTTTATAAAAAATTGTCTATCCACTTAGATAATGGTTCCAGTAGAGACCCAATGCCCGCTACTATGAGTCTCCCCTTTACGTTAGACAAACTTTTGTGAACTTTTGGGAGGTGGTGGAAGATTGGGGTCACTGGATCAGTGACCATGCAATGGTCTTCAAAGGCATTGCCAAGAGCCAATTTCTACGTGCTAAACAAAATTGTACCTTGGATGAAACTTTTCGAGCTGAGAGCAGAGATTTAAGAACAAGAATGATAGAGAGGATATCCTAAAAAGGTTATAGACAAGGCATTCTTTGAAAGCCAGGATGTAAATAGGAAAACTTTACTAGAAAGAAAAGAGGTGTCCCTAAGAACTGACAAATTGTCTAATCAATATAAAACTAAATTCATCACATCTTACTCTAATCAATATGAAGATGTGTGCCAAATAATTAAGAAAAATTTGCCAATTTTGATGGAGGACAAAGGCTTGAGGAAAACCATTGAAAAAGGTTGCATGTTTGTTCCCAAAAGGAATGTAACATTGGGGCAACATTCTCGCCCCGAGCATGTTAAGATCTGAAACCAACTCAGGGAGTTCTTGGATGTGGTTGAATGGTACCTATAAATGTGGAAGAAAGGTGTGCACATCGTGCGATCACATTAACATATCTAACACATTTAGGTCCCATGTCACAGGAGAGGAATTTCAAACTCGAGATTGTGTTAATTGTAAAAGCACATTTCTTGTATACATAATTGAGTGCACCAAGTGCAAGAAACATACACAGGCAGGACCACCAGAGAGGTAGGAAAACGTATTAGAGAGCACTTGTCTTATATCTCCAAAGAATGGCCATGTTCTGCACTTTCATCACACTTCATAGATTTGAATCATCAAAATGTAAAATACTTTCAGATGGCAGGCTATAGAGCAGGTCAGGACACCAACAAGGGGTGGAGATAAGTTGCCAATACTTTGCAAACAAGAAACTTACTGGATTTCAAAACTAACGACTAGATTACAAGTTTTTCATTTTGAGCTGTGCGGTGCTAACGAGCAGTTTTCTCTCACTGCTCACTTACCTACAGCGCTGGTATTACGGGTTTTACAAACCCGGCGTTAAAAGGCAAGAGGTGAGCGTTGAGCAAAAGTTTGCTCCTTACCGCACTCCAATACTAGCGCTGCTTAAGTCAGCGGTGAGCTGGGTCGTATGTGCTTGTGCACGATTTCCCCATAGGAATCAACGGGGAGAGCCTGCTGAGAAAAAGTCTAACACCTGCAAAAAAGCAGCGTAAAACTCAGTAACGCAGCCACCATTAATTCCTATGGGGAAACACATTTTATGTTTAAACTGCCGCCCTCGACATCGCCGACACCTGCATTATATTTTTTAACCCCTAATCTGCCGCTCCCGGACACCGCCCGCTCACCTACATTATAGTTATGAACCCCTAATCTGCTGCCCCCAACATCGCTGCCACCTACATTATATTTCTTAACCCCTAATCTGCCGTCCCCAATGTCGCCGCAACCTACCTACACTTATTAACCCCTAATCTGCCACCCCCAATGTCGCCGCCATTATACTAAATGTATTAACCCTAAACCTAAGTCTAACCCTAACCCCCCCTAACTTAAATATAATTAAAATACATCTAAATAAAATTACTATAATTAACTAAATTATTCCTATTTAAAACTAAATACTTACCTTAAAATAAACCCTAAGCTAGCTACAATATAACTAATAGTTACACTGTAGCTTGCTTAGGGTTTATTTTTATTTTATAGGCAAGTTTGTATTTATTTTAACTAGGTAGAATATTTATTAAATAGTTATTAACTATTTAATAACTACCTAGCTAAAATAAATACAAAAGTACCTGTAAAATAAACCTAACCTAAGTTACAATAACACCTAACACTACACTATAATTAACTAAATTAACTAAATTAAATACAATTATCTAACTTAAATTAGCTAAAGTACAAAAACAAACAAACACTAAATTACAGAAAATAATAAACAAATTACAGATATTTAAACTAATTACACCCAATCTAATAGCCCTTCCAAAATAAAAAAAAACCCTAGCCTAAACTAAACTACCAATAGCCCTTAAAAGGGCCTTTAACGGGGCATTGCCCCAAAGTAATCAGCTCTTTTTACCAGTAAAAAAAATACAAACAACCCCCCCAACAGTAAAAACCACCACCCACACAACCAACCCCCCAAATAAAAATACTATCTAAAAAAAACTAAGCTCCCCATTGCATAATGATCCTCCAAATGGGCAGAAGTCTTCATCCAGATGGCATCTTCTATGTTCATCCATCCGACGCGGAGCGGCTCCATCTTCAAGACATCCGGGGCGAAGCATCCTCTTCAAACGATGGCTTATTACTGAATGACGGTTCCTTTAACTGATGTCATCCAAGATGGCGATCCTTAGATTCCGATAGAATTCTATCAGCCAATCGGAATTAATGTCGAAAAAATCCTATGGTTGATGCAATCAGCCAATAGGATTGAGCTCGCATTCTATTGGCAATGCCCATCCAAATGCCCTTTTCAGCGCAATGGGGAGCTTAGATTTTTTTAGATAGTATTTTATTTGGGGGGTTCGTTGTGTGGGTGGTGGGTTTTACTGTTTGGGGGGGTTGTTTGTATTTTCTTTTACAGGTAAAAGAGTTGTTTACCTTTGGGGCAATGGCCCCGCAAAAGGCCCTTTTAAGGGCTATTGGTAGTTTAGTTTAGGCTAGGGTTTTTTTTATTTTGGGGGGGCTTTTATTATTTTGATAGGGCTATTAGATTAAATTATAGTAATTTTTATTTAGATGTATTTAAATTATATTTAAGTTAGAGGTGTTAGGGTTAAGGTTAGACTCAGGTTTAGGGGTTAATAAATTTAATATAGTGGCAGCGACGTTGGGGGCGGCAGATTAGGGGTTAATTAATGTAGGTAGGTGGCGGCGATGTTAGGGACGGCAGATTAGGGGTTAATAATATTTAACTAATGTTTGCGAAGCGGTAGTACGGGCGGTTTAGGGGTTAATATGTTTATTATAGTTTCGGCGATGTCCGGAGCGGCAGATTAGGGATTAAAAAATGTATTATAGTGTTTGCGCCTCTTGTTGTTTCAGTAAATTTAGTAGAGCCCAAGCATTTGGCATTTTGTATTGAACAACATACAGACTTTTCTTTTTTCTTAACGATATGATAAGATTATTATGCACAACTAGTGAGAATACTCCTTTACACTTTATCTTAATGGACGTTTCGATTGTGCTCTAGGTAGGTTCCTATTCCTGTAGTTGCTTATAAGTAAAATGAGCTAAATGATCTGCCAATCATACTAATATTGGCGTCATATACGCCGTATATATAGAAAAACTGATAATGCCACACACTAATATTGACAGGCATACTTTTCATATTTGCTACTTAAGGGTATCACTAGTATGAGATATTAGTGAACTATAATGGGTAATAATGTATTTAATAAAAATAATAGCAACAATACATTTATTGTGTGTACATATATGCATATATTTTTCTTAATAATCTCTTTACATATTATGCCCTACTTCTTGTTTTTGTTCTGTCTGATACCATTGTTGTTACTCTGACAAACAATATGCATACCATATATACCATTCAATCGCTATTGTTGTCAGGGTGCCAGGAATCAGACTGAAACGAGAAGTGCAAAAATAATCGCACCTTTATTAATAGCAAAAAAATAATAAAAAGTCCACAAGTCAAATAACAAGCCAGGAATCAAAACCAGAGCTGGTAGTCAGACGAGCCGAGTCAGGAGCCAAAGCGAATAGTCAGACGAGCCGGAATCAGGAACAAGGAAAACAGCAGAGTCAGGAACAAGCCAGGGATCAGGAACCAGAAAGGACATCAGGCAGCCAGGTAATACACAGGAACAGGTCTGAGACAACGCAAAGGCAAAGCATACTGAACAGAGGCCCTTTAAATAATAAGTGATGAAATCACAATTCTGAGACTGCATCCTGTCTCACATGGATGATGCACACCAGTCTGGCCATAAAAGGAAGTGCAGGAATTGAGCAGCATCCCCCACAATGCACCATAGTCAGGAAGAGAGGTGAGTAAAATGGCTGCCAGCAGCACATGGCAAACACAACAGGGAAAAAACCCTGACAAGTGTTATAGAAATCTTGTTTATAGAATGGTATTATTTAACATTGTACCTTATTTCTGGTTCTAAATTTACATGTATACATAGATTTGTCTCCCAGTAACCAAGTATCCATTTGAACACATATATTAGGTTTGTAGTGTGTAAATTTAGGGTTAAGCTTCTGGTCTATATGATTTTAACCAATCAGGATAATGGAGTGTTTAGCATAAAAGGAAGCACCACCTAACAGGTGTTATTCTATGATTACGATCATACGACCAAAACCGGTCAGATTTTGCTTTGTCTTAAAGCTTAACCCCATGTTCCTGTATGCTCCTATGCATCATTTTAAACTGGAATAAAGTATAACAACTTTTCTTACCAACGGCTTCATCTTTGGAACTCTTTATTATATATATATATATATATAGATATATATATATATATATATATAAATATACTGTACATATTTAGCCATGTGTATGTATGTATCTTTATGTTAAAGCCTTTTGCAACCTTTTTTTTAACATCTGAGACCTCATAACTTTAAGTCCTGTACTCTTAAATGTATTTTTGATGTGTGTTTGCCACTTTTATGTCTCTGACAAAACACCTTACCCAAACTTTAACAAATGCACATTGGTCGCATTAATTAAATAGTCATCATTTTTTAATTATTAAATACATAACTAAAATTTTATAATAACAATAATATTAATAATAACTGGTGGCAGTTGAGTGCCTAAATTTATCCCAAGCATAAGAGTTCCTAAGCCGAATTTCAGGAAACTGAAACGGAGCTCTCCCGGGCAGCTCCACCATAAGCAGTATTCAGGGCATTCATGGAATTGTCCTGGCCATGCCAACAAAGGGGAAGAGCTTCTAAGACCCCTATCTAGGGTGGGGCCGCTCCTCCAATCAGCCTGATTCCCAAATCTTTTAAATATGCCGGGCCGTTAACAATCGCTACTAGAGTACTCCAACTCATAAAGGGCTTAACCTGTTGGCAACACAAACCAACTAAAGGGAAGACCAAACATTAAAATGCACAGACTTATGAAGGCTAGCTTTAATAACCGTACCTCAGCCACAGCAACCCTAAGGAAGCCGTGACACTCAAGCCGCCACAATCACAAAACATCAGGGAGAGAGGGTGGGCAGCAGAAGAAATTATTCAGTAGGAAGCAAAAGAGAGATCTAGAACTTCCTGCAAACCCGTTTAAACCAGCAGGTAATTCACTCCCCTCATCCTGCAACAATGTTGCCAGATCCTCCCACACACACACACACACCCCATCCTCTATCACATCCCTACCAGGCCTTAACCCTTATGTATGTTATAAGCCCATGATGACGCTCACCACTCAGACAAGTATCAAAATGATAGACTAATACAGAGTTCTCAAGTCTGACTAATACATTTGCAGCAGAGCTAAAACAAGCCGTAATATTGATTTAACACGACAGTAGATTTAGCTGCTTTTTATTAAACAAATTATAAAGACAGGAATCTTTTGGTAGCTAAGCAAAATCAACAATAAAAAAAACAGCCTTCATTTAAAAAAAAAGAATAAAAAAAAAGTTCAAACTGCATTTAATTTGTCTGTTTAGAAATGTAAAATGAATATGGACTGTCTCAATATTATTTCATGGAAAAAAATATTATAATTATTATTTATAAACATACAAATTATGCATGTATAAATATATCAGAAATAGGAGTTTACTGTGTGGGAGGATGGCACTGGATTGAAGAACAAAAGGTCTGCACTACTGAGTGATAGCAAAGATACTTCTTTATTCCATTAAAACAGAATGATACAAACACAAAAGAGAGGGCTCACCCCTAAAGTGTATTGGATAAAAATAATTTGTATGGAGACCCTTAAATTCATAATATTATGTCCAGTACTTATAGAAAGGAAACAGCGGGCAACACTATCTTGCACGCTACTTCCTGTCATCCCAGACATCTTGTAACCTCTAATTTAAGAGGTCAATTCATTAGGCTTAGGCATAACGCTAGTACCTTGCAAAACTATATACAGGGAGGCCAAGAATTGATATCTAGATTAAAGGCCAGAGGCTACAATGACTTTTGACGACATTAAAGCTTGGAATCCGAGAGAATGAACTTAGGAATGTGGTAGATTTGAGCAACCCAAGTAATGTTATGTCCAATTATGACACAAGAGTTGGTGACAAGACAAAAGCCACTAAGAGGTATCTGGACGAGAATAGTATTGTCTTCTCTACAGAATTTTCTTTACAATACAGCAAGATTTGTAGTATCGTCAAAAAAACACTTGGGTGTGTTAAAAGGTGATGATATTTTGCAACCATGCACTAAGGATTGTAGATTTACAAATCTACAATCCTTAATGCATGGTTGCTACAGCAAGAAGACCATATACTCTGGTGTCCAGACGTTCTCCTAGCTTAGTGGCCTCTAATGTATCTCAGAAAACTATGTGGCTTAGGGGCAAAGGTAACTACTGTTTGATATGTGAGAACATGGATTTTACTAACAGGTTCATAAGTAATGTCACAGGAGAATCTTTTGAAATCTTTTTCTATGCAACCTGCCCTACTGAGCATATAGTATATGTGTTGGATTGCCAAATTTTTGGAACCCAATATGTGGGTCAAATCGACTAGGGCCCTTAGATCCCGTGCTAGAGAACATTTGAGGAATATAAAAAACTTCAATAAAAAGACATAGCGGTGGCTAGGCACTTCAATCTTCTGAATTTTACAAATATCCCACGTTTCAAAATTAAGGTTATTGACCTAGCTAGGATCCCACAGAGAGGTGGCAATATGGCCAAGGTACTAGATAAGAAATAACTGTTCTGGGTCTTTAAGCTAAAAACCAAAATCACCTCTAGGTATGAACCTAGAGTGGGATATGCAATATTATGTAGAATAACAGTGTAACATTATATTCTCATCTGTGTTTTTGCTATACAATAGTGTCTTAATATAAATATAGATACAGTAGCAAGACCTGTCTTAGGGAGAATTTTGCATCAAAATGTTTCACTGTACATATATGACACACTGTTTTATTATGTATAATAAATGCATATGTGTGAAAAAAATTGTGTCATTATACTATGTAACGTTATGTTTTGCATTGCTGCATTTCATTTAGGTTATTATTATATTTATTTGTATTTTATCCAATAATTTGGTTATAATAATACAGTAGTATGTATTGCTATTTCTTCTCTTGTATAGTCTTTTTGAGCATATTAAAGGGGACATGAAACCCAAATTTTTTCTTTCATGATTCAAATAGATTCTAATTTACTTTCTAATTTACTTCTATTATCTAATCTGTTTCTTTCTCTTGGAATCATTTGTTGAAGGAGCAGCAATGCACTACTAGTTTCTAACTGAACACATGGGTGAGCCAATCACAATCAATATTTATATATGCAGGCACCAATCAACAGCTAGAACCTAGGTTCTCTGCTGCCCCTGAGCTTACCTAGATAAACCTTTCAGCAAAGGATAACAAGAGAAGGAAGCAAATTAAATAATAGAGGTAAATTGGAAAGTTGTATTCTCTATTTGAATCAAGTAAGAAACATTTGGGGTTTCATGTCCCTTTAAAGGGCCAGTAAACCCACAAAAACAAAATTTATGCTTACCTGATAAATTCCTTTCTCCTGTAGTGTAGTCAGTCCACGGGTCATCCATTACTTATGGGATTATAACTCCTCCCTAACAGGAAGTGCAAGAGGATCACCCAAGCAGAGCTGCTATATAGCTCCTCCCCTCTACGTCATACCCAGTCATTCGACCGAAACCAAACGAGAAAGGAGAAACTATAGGGTGCAGTGGTGACTGGAGTTTAATTTAAAATTTAGACCTGCCATAAAAAACAGGGCGGGCCGTGGACTGACTACACTACAGGAGAAAGGAATTTATCAGGTAAGCATAAATTTTGTTTTCTCCTGTTAAGTGTAGTCAGTCCACGGGTCATCCATTACTTATGGGATACCAATACCAAAGCTAAAAGTACACAGATGACGGGAGGGACAGGCAGGATCTTTACACGGAAGGAACCACTGCCTGAAGAACCTTTCTCCCAAAAACAGCCTCCAAAGAAGCAAAAGTGTCAAATTTGGAAAATTTTGAAAAAGTGTGAAGTGAAGACCAAGTTGCAGCCTTGCAAATCTGTTCAACAGAGGCCTCATTCTTAAAGGCCCAAGTGGAAGCCACAGCTCTAGTAGAATGAGCTGTAATTCTTTCAGGAGGCTGCTGTCCAGCAGTCTCATAGGCTAAACGTATTATGCTACGAAGCCAGAAAGAGAGAGAGGTAGCAGAAGCTTTTTGACCTCTCCTCTGTCCAGAATAAACGACAAACAGGGAAGAAGTTTGGCGAAAATCTTTAGTTGCCTGTAAATAAAATTTCAGGGCACGGACTACGTCCAAATTGTGCAGAAGTCGTTCCTTCTTTGAAGAAGGGTTAGGGCACAATGATGGAACAACAATCTCTTGATTGATATTCCTGTTAGTGACTACCTTAGGTAAGAACCCAGGTTTAGTACGCAGAACTACCTTGTCTGAATGAAAAATCAGATAAGGAGAATCACAATGTAAGGCCGATAACTCAGAGACTCTTCGAGCCGAGGAAATAGCCATTAAAAACAGAACTTTCCAAGATAACAGCTTGATATCAATGGAATGAAGGGGTTCAAACGGAACACCCTGTAAAACGTTAAGAACTAAGTTTAAGCTCCACGGCGGAGCAACAGTCTTAAACACAGGCTTAATCCTGGCCAAAGCCAGACAAAAAGCCTGAACGTCTGGAACTTCTGACAGACGTTTGTGTAAAAGGATGGACAGAGCTGAGATCTGTCCCTTTAAAGAACTAGCAGATAAACCCTTTTCTAAACCTTCTTGTAGAAAAGACAATATCCTAGGAATCCTAACCTTACTCCATGAGAAACTCTTGGATTCGCACCAATATAAGTATTTACGCCATATTTTATGGTAAATTTTCCTGGTAACAGGTTTCCTAGCCTGTATTAAGGTATCAATCACTGACTCCGAGAATCCCCCGCTTTGATAGAATCAAGCGTTCAATCTCCATGCAGTCAGCCTCAGAGAAATTAGATTTGGATGTTTGAAAGGACCCTGAATCAGAAGGTCCTGTCTCAGAGGCAGAGACCATGGTGGACAGGACGACATGTCCACTAGATCTGCATACCAGGTCCTGCGTGGCCACGCAGGCGCTATTAGAATCATCAATGCTCTCTCCTGTTTGATCCTGGCAATCAATCGAGGAAGCATCGGGAAGGGTGGAAACACATAAGCCATGTTGAAGACCCAAGGTGCTGTCAGAGCATCTATCAGTACCGCTCCCGGGTCCCTGGACCTGGATCCGTAACAAGGAAGCTTGGCGTTCTGGCGAGACGCCATGAGATCCAGATCTGGTTTGCCCCAATGATGAAGCAGTTGGGCAAACACCTCCGGATGAAGTTCCCACTCCCCCGGATGAAAAGTCTGGCGACTTAGAAAATCCGCCTCCCAGTTCTCCACGCCTGGATGTGGATCGCTGACAGGTGGCAAGAGTGAGACTCTGCCCAGCGAATTATCTTTGAGACATCCATCATCGCTAGGGAACTCCTTGTCCCTCCCTGATGGTTGATGTAAGCCACAGTCGTGATGTTGTCCGACTGAAACCTGATGAACCTCAGAGTTGCTAACTGAGGCCAAGCCAGAAGAGCATTGAAAACTGCTCTTAATTCCAGAATGTTTATTGGAAGGAGTCTCTCCTCCTGAGTCCATGATCCCTGAGCCTTCAGGGAATTCCAGACTGCGCCCCAACCTAGAAGGCTGGCGTCTGTTGTTACAATCGTCCAATCTGGCCTGCGGAAGGGCATCCCCCTGGACAGATGTGGCCGAGAAAGCCACCATAGAAGAGAATCTCTGGTCTCTTGATCCAGATTTAGCATAGGGGACAAATCTGAGTAATCCCCATTCCACTGACTTAGCATGCACAATTGCAGCGGTCTGAGATGCAGGCGTGCAAAAGGTACTATGTCCATTGCCACTACCATTAAGCCGATTACCTCCATGCACTGAGCCACTGACGGGTGTTGAATGGAATGAAGGACACGGCAAGCATTTAGAAGTTTTGATAACCTGTCCTCTGTCAGGTAAATTTTCATTTCTACAGAATCTATAAGAGTCCCTAAGAAGGGAACTCTTGTGAGTGGCAATAGAGAACTCTTTTCTACGTTCACCTTCCACCCATGCGACCTTAGAAATGCCAGAACTAACTCTGTATGAGACTTGGCAGTTTGGAAACTTGACGCTTGTATCAGAATGTCGTCTAGGTACGGAGCTACCGCTATTCCTCGCGGTCTTAGTACCGCCAGAAGAGAGCCCAGAACCTTTGTAAAGATTCTTGGAGCTGTAGCTAACCCGAAGGGAAGAGCTACAAACTGGTAATGCCTGTTTAGGAAGGCAAACCTTAGATACCGGTAATGATCCTTGTGAATCGGTATGTGAAGGTAGGCATCCTTTAAATCCACTGTGGTCATGTACTGACCCTCTTGGATCATAGGTAAGATGGTCCGAATAGTTTCCATTTTGAACGATGGAACTCTTAGGAATTTGTTTAGGATTTTTAAGTCCAAGATTGGTCTGAAGGTTCCCTCTTTTTTGGGAACCACAAACAGATTTGAATAAAACCCTTGTCCGTGTTCCGACCGCGGAACTGGGTGGATCACTCCCATTAGTAAGAGGTCTTGTACACAGCGTAGAAACGCCTCTCTCTTTATCTGGTTTGCTGATAACCTTGAAAGATGAAATCTCCCTTGTGGAGGAGAAGCTTTGAAGTCCAGAAGATATCCCTGAGATATGATCTCTAACGCCCAGGGATCCTGGACATCTCTTGCCCAAGCCTGGGCGAAGAGAGAAAGTCTGCCCCCCACTAGATCCGTTTCCGGATCGGGGGCCCTCACTTCATGCTGTCTTAGGGGCAGTAGCAGGTTTTCTGGCCTGCTTGCCCTTGTTCCAGGACTGGTTAGGTTTCCAGCCCTGTCTGTAGCGAGCAACAGTTCCTTCCTGTCTTGGAGCGGAGGAAGTTGATGCTGCTCCTGCCTTGAAGTTACGAAAGGCACGAAAATTAGACTGTTTAGCCCTTGGTTTGGCCCTGTCTTGAAGCAGGGCATGTCCCTTACCTCCAGTAATGTCAGCGATAATTTCTTTCAAACCTGGCCCGAATAATGTCTGCCCTTTGAAAGGAATGTTAAGCAATTTAGATTTAGAAGTCACATCAGCTGACCAGGATTTAAGCCACAGCGCTCTACGCGCTTGAATGGTGAATCCGGAGTTCTTAGCCGTAAGTTTAGTTAAGTGTACTACGGCATCAGAAATAAATGAATTAGCTAGCTTAAGGACTTTAAGCTTGTTTATAATCTCATCCAATGGAGCTGTGCTAAGGGTCTCTTCCAGAGACTCAAACCAGAATGCCGCCGCAGCCGTGACAGGCGCAATGCATGCAAGGGGTTGTAATATAAAACCTTGCTGAACAAACATTTTCTTAAGGTAACCCTCTAACTTTTTATCCATTGGATCTGAAAAAGCACAGCTATCCTCCACCGGGATAGTGGTGCGCTTAGCCAGAGTAGAAACTGCTCCCTCCACCTTAGGGACCGTCTGCCATAAGTCCCGTGTGGTGGCGTCTATTGGAAACATTTTTCTAAATATAGGAGGGGGTGAAAAAGGCACACCGGGTCTATCCCACTCCTTGTTAACAATTTCTGTAAGCCTTTTAGGTATAGGAAAAACGTCAGTACACGCCGGTACCGCAAAATATTTATCCAGCCTACATACTTTCTCTGGAATTGCAACCGTGTTGCAATCATTCAGAGCCGCTAATACCTCCCCTAGTAATACACGGAGGTTCTCAAGCTTAAATTTAAAATTTGAAATGTCTGAGTCCAGTTTACTTGGATCAGATCCGTCACCCACAGAATGAAGCTCTCCGTCCTCATGTTCTGCAAATTGTGATGCAGTATCAGACATGGCTCTATTATTATCAGCGCACTCTGTTCTTACCCCAGAGTGATCGCGTTTACCCCTAAATTCTGGCAATTTAGATAGTACTTCAGTCATAACATTAGCCATGTCTTGCAAAGTGATTTGTATGGGCCGCCCTGATGTACTTGGCGCCACAATATCACGCACCTCCTGAGCGGGAGGCGAAGGTACTGACACGTGAGGAGAGTTAGTCAGCATAACTTCCCCCTCGTTGTCTGGTGATAATTTCTTTACATGTACAGATTGGCTTTTATTTAAAGTAGCATCAATGCAATTAGTACACAAATTCCTATTGGGCTCCACATTGGCCTTTAAACATAGTGAACAAAGAGATTCATCTGTGTCAGACATGTTTAAACAAACTAGCAATGAGACTAGCAAGCTTGGAAATACTTTTCTAAATAAATTTACAAGCAATATAAAAAACGCTACTGTGCCTTTAAGAAGCACAAAAAAACTGTCACAGTTGAAATAACAATGAACCAAAATAGTTATAGCAACCAATTTTTCACAGTAAATGTATTAAGTTAGCAAAGGATTGCACCCACCAGCAAATGGATGATTAACCCCTTAATACCCAAAAAACGGATAACAATTTAATATTAACGTTTTTATCACAGTCAAAACACACTATCACAGGTCTGCTGTGAGTGATTACCTCCCTCAAAACTAGTTTTGGAGACCCCTGAGCTCTGTAGAGACGTCCTGGATCATGGAGGAAGAAATAGGAAGACTGTGACTAAATTTTTACTGCGCAATAAAGCGCTAAAATAGGCCCCTCCCACTCATATTACAACAGTGGGGAAGCTCAGTAAACTGTTTTTATTCAGAAACAAACGACAGCCATGTGGTAAAAATCATGCCCATAAAGTTTTATCACCAAGTACCTCAGAAAAAACGATTAACATGCCAGTAAACGTTTTAAAAATGAAAATTATGAAATGTTATTAATAAGCCTGCTGCTACTCGCTTTCACTGCAGTGCAGGCTCAAATATTACTTTAATATAGACAGTATTTTCTTAGTGAAATTCCATTCCCCAGAAATATCTCAGAGTATACATACATACATATCAGCCTGATACCAGTCGCTACTACTGCATTTAAGGCTGCACTTACATTACATCGGTATTAGCAGTATTTTCTCAGTCAATTCCATTCCTTAGAAAATAATATACTGCAACATACCTCCTTGCAGGTGGGCCCTGCCTGCTATCCCCTGTTCTGAAGTTACCTCACTCCTCAGAATGGCCGAGAACAGCAAGTGGATCTTAGTTACGACCGCTAAGATCATAGACAAACTCAGGTAGATTCTTCTTCTAATGCTGCCTGAGAAGAAACAACACACTCCGGTGCCGTTTAAAATAACAAACTTTTGATTGAAGAAATAAAAACTAAGTTTAACACACCACAGTCCTCTCACACGTCCTATCTATTAGTTAGGTGCAAGAGAATGACTGGGTATGACGTAGAGGGGAGGAGCTATATAGCAGCTCTGCTTGGGTGATCCTCTTGCACTTCCTGTTAGGGAGGAGATATAATCCCATAAGTAATGGATGACCCGTGGACTGACTGCACTTAACAGGAGAAATAGACTTAAATACAAGGAGGTTAAAAACACAAGGGATAACTATATCTTCCAACAATCCAATAACGCCCACGCTAAAACACTGGATAAATATTATAGGTTTGGGAGTAAAACGGGAAGACTGTTAGCTAGCATTACGAAACTGACTAGAAAAAGGAGTTCCATATTAGCAGTCAAACAAGGGGAGGTAATTTTAAATAAGGAAGCAGACATTCAGGAGACATTTATTGACTTTTATAAAGACCTTTGTTCAGCACAACAGGTACAACCTATAGAGAAAGAGAGATTCTGGAGTCAGGTGAAGCTACCTAGAATAGATCAAGCCCAACTTGAGAGTATTAATCGACCTATTACCCCTGAGGAGATACTCGGCACAATTAAAGACTTAGCACTAGAGAAAACTCAGGGCCCGGACTGGGTTGCCAGTGGAATTTTACAAAATAATGGGGCCGGATATATGCCCAACTCTGGCACGGCTGTTTAACGGTTTACTAAATGACACTGTTACACCCTCCCCCAGATTCGCTGAGGCTAATATATTCTCCCGGATATCAGAGGAGAGCGAACAGCAAGCAGAGAGGTGCTGGGTCTGACAGACCCAGTGATCGTGCTGCGGAGGACCACCATCTTGGCGCCATCAGTAAGTTTGCACAAGCATACATACTTGATAAGAGTGATCGACATATATATCAAACCCCCAACACACTATAACACTCCAGCAAAAGGCTCTGGACTGTATGAGAGGCTTGCAGGACACATAGATTAATAAACGGCACCTTTTCAGTAGCCACGTCGTTGGCTGGTGACCATACAGAAAAGTTATATATATATATCAGATAATGAACTGCCACAATTTCCCACAACTGCAGTTAAAGGCCAGAGACTAAGGGAGTGAAGAAAACAGAGGGCCAAGAGACATCCATTACAAGGGTGAAATCTTGCTAGTGCCTGAAAGTCTTTATATAGGGCATAAGACTACCTACTCTGACTAAACCCCTAGTGCAACAAAGGGGTGGTATCAATCAAGTATGTGGGCACTGGTTTGTGATCCTGCGGGGTCTGGAGGGTGTGGAGGGACACCAGAAATGAAGTAAAGCTCATACATTGCACTGGACCATCCGCAAACCACAACACCTCCAATTATCACTTTTAGGGAAAAAAAAACACCAAGATCCCAACTACATAGTTTTCTCCCTGAGGCTATACAGTCAGCACCCTGCTGCACATTCTATTTGCCATTAAAAAGAGGACATAAAGACTGACAAGTGCATGCAGAAATATTACTCAAGCTTTTGTTAAAACTACAGGCATCATGTCCAACAGGCAAAAACACAAGGAAAGGAAGTCTAAATCTGTAGTAGAGGTGCATGCTGCAGAAAACATGGCGACAGAAACTGCGGAAGGCAGTGTTCAGGAGACCCACCCTATTGTTTCCCAGATATCAGCTCTTTTTTTACCCAAAATAGAGCAGCTACAGACAGGGATGGACTCATTGTCATCAGAGTTTAAAACCTTTTCCTCCAGACTCCAACACATTGAGCAAAGAGTGGGGGATGGGGAAGTCAGGCAAAGGGAAAGCTCCATAAAGATCACTGCGCTTGAAGCCCAGAATAAGCTGCTGCTTGATAAAATCGATGACCTTGAAAATCGCTCACGGCGCAATAACCTCCGCATTGTTGGGCTACCAGAGTCTGTACCGAACATGGAGTTAATCAAGTTTGCCTAGGCTATTGAAACTGAAGTCAGAGGACATACCATGTGTAGCTGAAAGAGCTCATAGGGTGGGCAACATCAATCAAGACCCGAAAAACGCGAGGACCCCACCAAGTCATGATTTGCTACCTTAATTTCAAGGATAAAATCCTACTACTGAGAGCCTACCATCAGTGTTCCCCCCTAACTTCTGAAGGTAAGAAAATCCTTATTTTTCAAGATTACTCAGCGGAAATCTCTAGGAGGCGGAGAGAGTTTTCGCCTTATTGCAAATCACTGATAGAGGCTGGACGCTCAGTGTCCTTGTTGTTCCCGGCGAGACGCAAACTTCAAACCCAGCAGGGAATAAAGTTCTTTGATGATCCTAGACATCTTCAGAAGTTTTTGAGGCAAGAGCAAGAGTCCACAGATAAGGAAACTTGAAAAAACTGTGTTTAAACCTCAAGGAACTGGTAGACTATTTTCTTTTATTAACAAATTTATGCCCAAAAAAATGACGCAGAGAAAGGCCCAATAACGATTTCAGACCATGCCCCGATAGCGGTAAAAATCCAAATAGGACAAACACGAGGAAAAACCAACAAATGGGTATTCCCAACATACTTATACAAAGACCCCAATTTCTATAGGCATATACTAGGAGAATGGTACGCATACGTAGAACTTAATGACACACATACTAATAATCCTCTCCTGTTTTGGGAAGCAGCTAAGGCTGTTTTAAGAGGAGTTATAGCTGCTTATGCCACGAACGTCAAAAAACAAAGTAAAGCAAAATCGGAGCTGCTCCTGACACAGATTTTAAAGGCTAGAAATAAATACCTAAGAAACCCTAATCACAAAAAACATAATTTATGCTTACCTGATAAATTCCTTTCTCCTGTAGTGTGGTCAGTCCACGGGTCATCATTACTTCTGGGATATTAACTCCTCCCCAACAGGAAGTGCAAGAGGATCACCCAGCAGAGCTGCTATACAGCCCCTCCCCTCTACGTCACACCCAGTCATTCGACCGAGAACCAACGAGAAAGGAGAAGCTAAAGGGTGCAGTGGTGACTGGAGTATAATTTAAAAATTTAGACCTGCCATAAAAAACAGGGCGGGCCGTGGACTGACCACACTACAGGAGAAAGGAATTTATCAGGTAAGCATAAATTATGTTTTCTCCTGTTAAGTGTGGTCAGTCCACGGGTCATCATTACTTCTGGGATACCAATACCAAAGCTAAAGTACACGGATGACGGGAGGGACAGGCAGGATCTTTATACGGAAGGAACCACTGCCTGAAGAACCTTTCTCCCAAAAACAGCCTCCGAAGAGCAAAAGTGTAAAATTTGTAAAATTTGGAAAAAGTATGAAGAGAAGACCAAGTTGCAGCCTTGCAAATCTGTTCAACAGAGGCCTCATTCTTAAAGGCCCAAGTGGAAGCCACAGCTCTAGTAGAATGAGCTGTAATTCTTTCAGGAGGCTGCTGTCCAGCAGTCTCATAAGCTAAACGTATTATGCTACGAAGCCAAAAAGAGAGAGAGGTAGCAGAAGCTTTTTGACCTCTCCTCTGACCAGAATAAACGACAAACAGGGAAGACGTTTGTCGAAAATCTTTAGTTGCCTGTAAATAAAATTTCAGGGCACGGACTACATCTAGATTGTGTAGAAGACGTTCCTTCTTCGAAGAAGGATTAGGACACAAAGATGGAACAACAATCTTTTGATTGATATTCCTGTTAGTGACCACCTTAGGTAAGAACCCAGGTTTAGTACGCAGAACTACCTTGTCTGAATGAAAAATCAGATAAGGAGAATCACAATGTAAGGCCGATAACTCAGAGACTCGTCGAGCCGAGGAAATAGCCATTAAAAACAGAACTTTCCAAGATAACAGTTTTATATCAATGGAATGAAGGGGTTCAAACGGAACACCCTGTAAAACGTTAAGAACTAAATTTAAACTCCATGGCGGAGCAACAGTTTTAAACACAGGCTTAATCCTGGCCAAAGCCTGAAAAAAAGCCTGAACGTCTGGAACTTCTGACAGACGTTTGTGTAAAAGAATGGACAGAGCTGAGATCTGTCCCTTTAAGGAACTAGCGGATAAACCCTTTTCTAAACCTTCTTGTAGAAAAGACAATATCCTAGGAATCCTAACCTTACTCCATGAGTAACCTTTGGATTCGCACCAATATAAGTATTTACGCCATATTTTATGGTAAATCTTTCTGGTAACAGGCTTCCTAGCCTGTATTAAGGTATCAATTACTGACTCAGAAAATCCACGTTTTGATAAAATCAAGCGTTCAATTTCCAGGCAGTCAGCTTCAGAGAAATTAGATTTTGATGTTTGAAGGGACCCTGGATCAGAAGGTCCTGTCTCAGAGGCAGAGACCAAGGTGGACAGGATGACATGTCCACTAGATCTGCATACCAGGTCCTGCGTGGCCACGCAGGCGCTATCAGAATCACTGATGCTCTCTCCTGTTTGATCCTGGCAATCAATCGAGGAAGCATCGGGAAGGGTGGAAACACATAAGCCCTCCCGAAGGTCCAAGGTGCTGTCAAAGCATCTACCAGGACCGCTCCCGGATCCCTGGATCTGGACCCGTAACAAGGAAGCTTGGCGTTCTGTCGAGACGCCATGAGATCTATTTCTGGTTTGCCCCAACGTCGAAGTATTTGGGCAAAGACCTCCGGATGAAGTTCCCACTCCCCCGGATGAAAAGTCTGACGACTTAGGAAATCCGCCTCCCAGTTCTCCACTCCCGGGATGTGGATTGCTGATAGGTGGCAAGAGTGAGACTCTGCCCAGCGAATTATCTTTGATACTTCCATCATCGCTAGGGAGCTTCTTGTCCCTCCTTGATGGTTGATGTAAGCTACAGTCGTGATGTTGTCCGACTGAAACCTGATGAACCCCCGAGTTGTTAACTGGGGCCAAGCCAGAAGGGCATTGAGAACTGCTCTCAATTCCAGAATGTTTATTGGCAGGAGACTCTCCTCCTGAGTCCATGATCCCTGAGCCTTCAGAGAATTCCAGACAGCGCCCCAACCTAGTAGGCTGGCGTCTGTTGTTACAATTGTCCAATCTGGCCTGCTGAATGGCATCCCCCTGGACAGATGTGGTCGAGAAAGCCACCATAGAAGAGAATTTCTGGTCTCTTGATCCAGATTCAGAGTAGGGGACAAATCTGAGTAATCTCCATTCCACTGACTTAGCATGCACAATTGCAGCGGTCTGAGATGTAGGCGTGCAAAGGGTACTATGTCCATTGCCGCTACCATTAAGCCGATCACCTCCATGCATTGAGCCACTGACGGGTGTTGAATGGAATGAAGGACACGGCAAGCATTTTGAAGCTTTGTTAACCTGTCTTCTGTCAGGTAGATCTTCATTTCTACAGAATCTATAAGAGTCCCCAAGAAGGGAACTCTTGTGAGTGGAAAGAGAGAACTCTTCTTTTCGTTCACCTTCCACCCATGCGACCTTAGAAATGCCAGTACTAACTCTGTATGAGACTTGGCAGTTTGAAAGCTTGAAGCTTGTATCAGAATGTCGTCTAGGTACGGAGCTACCGAAATTCCTCGCGGTCTTAGTACCGCCAGAAGAGCACCCAGAACCTTTGTGAAGATTCTTGGAGCCGTAGCCAATCCGAATGGAAGAGCTACAAACTGGTAATGCCTGTCTAGGAAGGCAAACCTTAGATCCCGGTAATGATCTCTGTGAATCGGTATGTGAAGGTAAGCATCCTTTAAATCCACTGTGGTCATGTACTGACCCTTTTGGATCATGGGTAGGATTGTCCGAATAGTTTCCATTTTGAACGATGGAACTCTTAGGAATTTGTTTAGGATCTTTAAATCCAAAATTGGTCTGAAGGTTCCTTCTTTCTTGGGAACCACAAACAGATTTGAGTAAAACCCCTGTCCGTGTTCCGACCGCGGAACCGGATGGATCACTCCCATTAGTAAAAGATCTTGTACACAGTGTAGAAACGCCTCTTTCTTTATTTGGTTTGTCGACAACATTGACAGATGAAATCTCCCTTTTGGGGGAGAGGATTTGAAGTCCAGAAGATATCCCTGAGATATGATCTCTAACGCCCAGGGATCCTGGACATCTCTTGCCCAAGCCTGGGCGAAGAGAGAAAGTCTGCCCCCCACTAGATCCGTTCCCGGATCGGGGGCCCTCAATTCATGCTGTCTTAGGGGCAGCAGCAGGTTTTCTGGCCTGCTTGCCCTTGTTCCAGGACTGGTTAGGTCTCCAGCCTTGTCTGTAGCGAGCAACAGCTCCTTCCTGTTTTGGTGCAGAGGAAGTTGATGCTGCTCCTGCCTTGAAATTACGAAAGGAACGAAAATTAGACTGTCTAGCCCTAGGTTTGGCTCTGTCTTGAGGCAGGGCATGGCCTTTACCTCCTGTAATGTCAGCGATAATTTCTTTCAAACCGGGCCCGAATAAGGTCTGCCCTTTGAAAGGTATGTTAAGTAACTTAGATTTAGACGTAACATCAGCTGACCAGGATTTTAGCCACAGTGCTCTGCGTGCCTGAATGGCGAATCCGGAATTCTTAGCCGTAAGTTTAGTTAAATGTACTACGGCATCTGAAACAAATGAATTAGCTAGCTTAAGTGTTTTAAGCTTGTTTGAAATCTCATCTATAGTTATTGAGTCAAGAGTCTCTTCCAGGGACTCGGACCAAAAAGCGGCCGCGGCCGTGACAGACGCAATACATGCAAGGGGTTGCAATATAAAACCTTGTTGAACAAACATTTTCTTAAGGTAACCCTCTAATTTTTTATCCATTGGATCTGAAATGGCACAGCTATCCTCCACCGGGATAGTGGTACGCTTAGCCAGAGTAGAAACCGCTCCCTCCACCTTAGGGACCGTCTGCCATAAGTCCCGTGTGGTGGCGTCTATTGGAAACATTTTTCTAAATACAGGAGGGGGAGAAAAGGGTACACCGGGCCTATCCCACTCCTTAGTAATTATCTCTGTAAGCCTCTTAGGTATAGGAAATACGTCAGTACTCGCCGGTACCCGCATAGTATCTATCCAGCCTACATAATTTCTCTGGGATTGCAACGGTGTTACAATCATTCAGAGCCGCTAATACCTCCCCTAGCAGTACGCGGAGGTTTTCAAGCTTAAACTTAAAATTAGAAATGTCTGAATCCACTCTATTGGGATCAGAACCGTCACCTGCAGATTGAAGCTCTCCGTCCTCATGTTCTGCATACTGTGACGCAGTATCTGACATGGCCCTATTATTATCAGCGCACTCTGTTCTCACCCCAGAGTGATCACGCTTCCCTCTAAGTTCTGGTAATTTAGACAAAACTTCAGTCATAACATTAGCCATGTCCTGTAATGTGATTTGTAATGGCCGCTCTGAAGTACCCGGCGTTACAATATCACGCACCTCCCGAGCGGGAGATGCAGGTACTGACACGTGAGGAGAGTTAGTCGGAATAACTTTCCCCTCGTTGTTTGGTGAATGATGTTCAATTTGTACAGATTGACTTTTATTTAAAGTAGCATCAATGCAATTAGTACATAAATTTCTATTGGGCTCCACTTTGGCTTTAGCACATATAGCACAGAGATATTCCTCTGAGTCAGACATGTTTAACACACTAGCAATTAAACCAGCAAACTTGGAAATACTTTTCAATTCAATTCACAAATAATATGAAAAACGTACTGTGCCTTTAAGAAGCACAGAAAAAGTTATGACAGTTGAGTAACAATAAACCGGAGAAACTATAAAATCAAATTCTTTCCGGTAAAAACACAATTTTAGCAAAGGATTGCCCCCATTAGCAATGGATAACTAACCCTTAAATAGCAGAAAAAATGTACAGAATACAACGTTTTTTATCACAGTCAAAGCACAATCTCACAGGTCTGCTGTGAGTGATTACCTCCCTCAAAATAACTTTTGAAGACCCTTGAGCTCTGTAGAGACGAACCGGATCATGCAGGGGAGAAAACAGACTTGTGACTGAATTTCTGATGCGTAGCAAAAGCGCCAAAATAAGCCCCTCCCCCTCACACACAACAGTGAGGGAGATCAGTAAACTGTCTTAAATTAAATAAAATGACCGCCAAGTGGAAAAAAAACAGTGCCCAAAACAATTTTTCACCCAGTACCTCAGAAAATTAAACGATTTAACATGCCAGCAAAACGTTTAACATCAAATAAATGAATTGTCATTAGAAAGCCTGCTGCTAGTCGTTCTCACTGCAAGATAGGCTAAAATTGTATGCATACAGTATTATCCCAGTGAAGTGCCATTCCCCAGAATACTGAAGTGTAAATGTACATACATGACAGCCTGGTACCAGTTGCTACTACTGCATTTAAGGCTGAACTTACATTATATAGGTATTGGCAGTATTTTCTCAGTCAATTCCATTCCTCAGAAAATAATATGCTGCTACATACCTCTTTGCAGGTGAACCTGCCCGCTGTCCCCTGATCTGAAGTTTTCCTCACTCCTCAGATGGCCGAGAACAGCAAAATGATCTTAACTACGCCGGCTAAAATCATACAAAAACTCAGGTAGATTCTTCTTCAAATTCTCCCTGAGAAAGAACAACAAACTCCGGTGCTGTTTTAAAATAACAAACTTTTTGATTGAAGATATAAAAACTAAGTATAATCACCACAGTCCTCTCACACATCCTATCTATAGTTGGGTGCAAGAGAATGACTGGGTGTGACGTAGAGGGGAGGGGCTGTAGCAGCTCTGCTGGGTGATCCTCTTGCACTTCCTATTGGGGAGGAGTTAATATCCCAGAAGTAATGATGACCCGTGGACTGACCACACTTAACAGGAGAAATAGACTTAAATACAAGGAGGTTAAAAACACAAGGGATAACTATATCTTCCAACAATCCAATAACGCCCACGCTAAAACACTGGATAAATATTATAGGTTTGGGAGTAAAACGGTAAGACTGTTAGCTAGCATTACGAAACTGACTAGAAAAAGGAGTTCCATATTAGCAGTCAATGTCAGGATAATGGCATACTTATTTCTCTGCACTGTCCCTTTAAAGCATCCTGCTCTCATTAACATCAACCTATTTAAGGCCCCTCCCAGCATTTTCACATTGCTTAGTATTGAAGTTTGTCTTAAACCTTAACCTGAGCCTGCTCTCTGTAAGATTTATCTTACTACTTCTGTTTGTTGGATTCCACTCCTTCCTGCCTGCTTCTCCCTCAAGAAGATTCAGCTATTTCAAAAAGCCTCATTTATACCTTTACTCTAACTCAGTTTCCCCTGCAGCTCACCGGCCTTGGGATTCACTTTTCACTGAGCTCCACTTCCTCATGCTGTGACGTCATCAGCCAGCTGCTACTGAGCTTCCCTGCTCCCTCTGGCAAGTCGCCATTACAACCCGGTGTTTGCAACTATCATTATAACAGTCCTGTTAGGGGTAAGCTAGTCTCTGTATTTTACTTTGCTGCTATACTCTAAGATTAGTATCTCAGTTGCTGCTGTTATTTTTCTGTGACTTTTATTTTCATTCCTCATATCCTGCTGTTTTACCATAACTCTGTACACAATAGCAATTGCTTATTTTTTTCTATGATCATAGTACCATTTTTTCCTTGCTTATTTATTTTTTCCTTCACTAATGGTAAAATCTCAGGTTTATCTGAGCATATCCCTGCTGCATTTACTTTCTCACAGTGACTACCCAGACACATGTGGCAGCCATAGGGAATATGCTCAATTACTGCCTGTATATTAAAACTTTGCAATAAGGAATAAGGTTTTACATAGCTGCCTAATTCCTAATATTTGTTTTACCTTATCACTCTGTTGCAAACAACCATACAATTTTTATTGTCTTTTTCATTCCCAGCAGTTGTGGTCCAAATAACTAAGCTGCACACATTTTTTTTTCTTAGTTGTGCCTGACATAATACTAAGCCCAAAACTATGGACCCAGCTGGAATGAACGCACATGTGCAAAATATCACACAGAGGGTTGATTTATTAACTGAAGCTGTTAATTCTCTGAAAACAGAAAATGATACTTTAAAAGCTTATATCAGGGATGTGGTTGATAAGAGAGTACCTATATTAGAACCACAGGTTAGTACACCAGAAAAATTTAGTGGTGAGAGATCTGAGTATAGAGATTTCAAGAATGCTTGTTTGCTTATGTTCTCCCTTAAACCTCATACCTATCCCACTGATAGAGCAAGGGTACTCACAGTCATATCCTATTTGAGAGGTGAGCCCCGCACATGGGCCAACACTTACTTCGAGAATAACGATGATATACTTAATTCGTTGGAAAGTTTTTTTTCTGCTATGGGTCAGCTATATGAGGATCCATATAAACAGCTTACTGCTGAAACTGCAATGCGAGGCTTGAAACAAAAGAAAAGAGTAGTTGAAGATTACATTGCCGAATTTAAAAAATGGGCGAAAGACACTCAATGGAATGATCTTTCACTGAGAAATCAGTTTAGATTAGGCCTTTCAGAAGGAATTAAGGATGAGTTGTCTAGATCTGAACTACCACATACTCTTGAGGCTTTAATGTCACTTAGCATAACTATAGACAGAAGACTGAGAGAGAGACAGCAGGAGAGATCATTTCATGAATATCCTGCAAAGAAACAAAATACACCCAGCCCCAGCAAATCAACTGCTGAACCTATGGATATAGGTTTTATAAAGGGACCATTAACCCCTGAGGAGAAGATCCGACGAAGGGTTAATAACCTCTGCTTATACTGTGCTTCAGACAAACACACTGTCAGGGACTGTCCTTCCCTCCTGAAACAAAACAAGGGTAAGATGTATAAAGAACCTTTTTGTTGTACCACTCAGGATCATGCTCTCCCTTACTTAAATTTATCTCTTCTTTTACAGTGGGAGTCACATCGAATCAACGCTCCCGCGATTATTGACTCAGGAGCTACAGCATCTTACATAGATACTGTATTCACTAAATTCAATAAAATTCCACTTGTGCAAAAAAGGTCTCCTGTGTTATTACGTGGAATAGATGGTAATCCAATCACATCAGGTCCAGTTAAATATCAAACAATACCCTTACTTGTTGTTACCCAAGACCACCATAGGGAGTATTTGTCATTTGATGTAATATCATCCCCTATTTCACCCATAGTTCTCGGTATAAACTGGCTCCGAATTCATAATCCTGAAGTAAATTGGTCTACCTCAACAGTCACATTTAATTCTACATTCTGCTCTACTACTTGTTTCCCAGCTACTATTTTGCAAACCACTGAATCCAATGAGATAATTCAAATTCCTGAGGTTTATAAGGATTATGCAGATGTATTCAGCAAAACCCAGTGCGACAATCTTCCTCCTCACAGGAAGTATGATTGTCCTATTGAGATCATACCTGGCTCTGAGATCCCCACGGGTCATATTTACCCACTCTCAAACCCAGAGTTAATACACCTTAAATCTTACTTAGATGAAAATCTAAAGAAAGGTTTCATCCGTCCCTCCACCTCTCCAGCTAGTGCTGGGATTTTTTTTTGTTAAAAATAAGGATGGCTCATTAAGGCCAATCGTAGACTACAGACAACTAAATAAAATTACAGTAAAAAACAGATATCCTTTACCCCTCATCCCGGAGTTAATTGAAAGGTTGGAGGGAGCAAAATTTTTCACAAAATTGGACTTAAGAGGAGCCTATAATCTCATCCGAATTAGATCTGGAGATGAGTGGCTCACGGCGTTTCGAACAAGATACGGATTGTTCGAATACGTCGTGATGCCTTTTGGGCTCTGCAACGCGCCCGCAACTTTCCAGCACTTAATTAATGACATTTTTAGGGACATATTAGATGTCTTTATTGTCATATATCTGGATGATATTTTAATTTATTCCAAGACCTATCAGGAACACATTTCCCATGTTAGACAAGTTTTATCAAGGCTCAGAGGTAACCACTTGTATGCTAAGGCTGAGAAATGCCTGTTCAATTCACAGACCATATCCTTTCTGGGATATGAAATTTCTCCTTCAGGTATCCATATGGAACAAAAAAAGGTTGATGCAGTTTTAAATTGGCCCATACCAACAACTAAACGTCAAGTTCAGTCCTTCATGGGTTTTGCGAATTTCTACCGCAAATTTATTAAAAATTTCTCCAAACTTGCTCTTCCTTTAACTGTTCTAACAAAAAATAATTCACATTTCACGTGGACTAAAGAAGCACAATCCGCTTTTGATTTGTTCAAACAAAAGTTCACTTCAGCACCAATACTCCGTTTTCCTGACCCTAATCTACAATTTGTTCTTGAGGTGGACGCCTCAAATTCTGCTATTGGCGCTGTTCTCTCCCAAAGAGAAAACTTCTCAAAACCTTTACATCCTGTGGCTTTTTACTCCAAGACTTTGAATAGTGCGGAACAAAACTATCCTATTGGTGACAAAGAACTCTTAGCCATAAAACTCTCCCTGGAACACTGGCGACACCTTCTTGAAGGTACTTCCATTCCTACACTCATCTATACAGATCATAGGAACCTGCAGTACTTGAAGGCCACTAGAACCTTGTCAGCAAGACAGGTTCGCTGGAATCTCTTTTTCTCTCGTTTTAATTTCCTCATCACATACCATCCTGCTGGAAAGAACCAAAAAGCCGACGCACTATCCCGGTTACCCACAAATCTTCCACATCAAACGTCTGACCAATCCATCATACCAAAAGAAAACTTCATTTCTTTTACTCTTGAAGTCTCATCTAACCTTAAAAAGGAACAGTTGGCCGACTCTACAAAGCCATTACACCTTCTTCAACTTAATACTCAAGGACTTTATTCTCATGATTCAAAGATATATGTTCCACCTTCCCTCAGACTCATTCTCCTTCAATCTGTACATGATTCACCTCTAGCTGGTCATCCAGGTATCCATAAAACTCTGGATCTAGTAAAAAGAGATTACTGGTGGCCTCATATGGCAACTCAAGTTAAGGACTATATAAACTCTTGTCTTAATTGTACCATTTCAAAAAGGGATAAACACTCTCCCTATGGGTTGCTTTTGCCTTTGCCTACTCCAAAGAATCCATGGTCTGAGATTGCTTTAGACTTTATTGTAGATTTGCCAGTCTCTTCAAAGAATACCACCATCCTTGTCGTTGTAGATCTCTTCACGAAGATGTGCCATTTCATCCCCTTCTCCAAACTTCCTACCGCTTTGGAGACAGTACATTTGCTTCTCAAACATATTGTTAAGTATCATGGACTTCCCACTTCAATCCTCAGTGATCGTGGCAGTCAATTTTCTAGCAGACTATGGTACCATTTCTGTAAAACTTTATCTGTTGAGAGAAAGTTGACTACTGCTTACCACCCTCAATGTAATGGTCAAACTGAACGTTGTAACCAGTGGTTGGAACAATTTTTAAGACTCTTCTGTTCCTCTCAACAACATCTTTGGAGTGACTTCCTGCATTACGCTGAATTTTGTTACAACAACACTATTCATTCCACTACTGGTCAAACTCCCTTCTTCGCAAACTACGGTTTTCACCCCAAGTTTCACATCCTACCATCTTCTACCGTTCCAGTATCTAGTATATCAGATTTGTCTGATTCCATCTCTTCCAACTTTAAAACCATCGAGTCCAACATCATAGCAGCAAAACAACTCCAGAAACAGTATTATGATCGCCGCAGAACTCCGCCTCCTGTCTACACAAAAGGTGATCTAGTCTGGCTATCCACCAAACACCTAAGTTTGAAAACCCCTTCGAAAAAACTTTCTCCGTTGTTCATTGGTCCATACCCTGTTGAACTTGTCATTAATGCCAATGCTGTCCGGCTTAAATTACCCGATAATTTAAGAGTTCATCCCACATTCCATGTATCCCTTCTCAAACCCTATAAGGATCTCAGGGATTTCTCTTTACAAACGTCTCTTCCACTTATTTCTCTCGACCCTGAAATGGAGTATGAAGTTCACTCAATCCTGGATTCCCGTTTCCGTAGGGGACGTATTGAATATCTTGTTCGTTGGAAGGGTTTCTCTACAGATGATGATTCCTGGGAACCAGCTACCAACATATCTGCTCCTCGTTTGATATCTCATTTCCACCAAAGACATCCGGATCGTCCTGGGCCTTGAGCCTCTGGAGTGGCTCCTTGGAGGGGGGATTCTGTCAGGATAATGGCATACTTATTTCTCTGCACTGTCCCTTTAAAGCATCCTGCTCTCATTAACATCAACCTATTTAAGGCCCCTCCCAGCATTTTCACATTGCTTAGTATTGAAGTTTGTCTTAAACCTTAACCTGAGCCTGCTCTCTGTAAGATTTATCTTACTACTTCTGTTTGTTGGATTCCACTCCTTCCTGCCTGCTTCTCCCTCAAGAAGATTCAGCTATTTCAAAAAGCCTCATTTATACCTTTACTCTAACTCAGTTTCCCCTGCAGCTCACCGGCCTTGGGATTCACTTTTCACTGAGCTCCACTTCCTCATGCTGTGACGTCATCAGCCAGCTGCTACTGAGCTTCCCTGCTCCCTCTGGCAAGTCGCCATTACAACCCGGTGTTTGCAACTATCATTATAACAGTCCTGTTAGGGGTAAGCTAGTCTCTGTATTTTACTTTGCTGCTATACTCTAAGATTAGTATCTCAGTTGCTGCTGTTATTTTTCTGTGACTTTTATTTTCATTCCTCATATCCTGCTGTTTTACCATAACTCTGTACACAATAGCAATTGCTTATTTTTTTCTATGATCATAGTACCATTTTTTCCTTGCTTATTTATTTTTTCCTTCACTAATGGTAAAATCTCAGGTTTATCTGAGCATATCCCTGCTGCATTTACTTTCTCACAGTGACTACCCAGACACATGTGGCAGCCATAGGGAATATGCTCAATTACTGCCTGTATATTAAAACTTTGCAATAAGGAATAAGGTTTTACATAGCTGCCTAATTCCTAATATTTGTTTTACCTTATCACTCTGTTGCAAACAACCATACAATTTTTATTGTCTTTTTCATTCCCAGCAGTTGTGGTCCAAATAACTAAGCTGCACACATTTTTTTTTCTTAGTTGTGCCTGACAGTCAAACAAGGGGAGGTAATTTTAAATAAGGAAGCAGACATTCAGGAGACATTTATTGACTTTTATAAAGACCTTTGTTCAGCACAACAGGTACAACCTATAGAGAAAGAGAGATTCTGGAGTCAGGTGAAGCTACCTAGAATAGATCAAGCCCAACTTGAGAGTATTAATCGACCTATTACCCCTGAGGAGATACTCGGCACAATTAAAGACTTAGCACTAGAGAAAACTCAGGGCCCGGACTGGGTTGCCAGCGGAATTTTACAAAATAATGGGGCCGGATATATGCCCAACTCTGGCACGGCTGTTTAACGGTTTACTAAATGACACTGTTACACCCTCCCCCAGATTCGCTGAGGCTAACATAAGTATTATCCCGAAAGAGGGACGTGATCCCCTCTTGGCACAGTCATACCGCCCCATATCCTTACTTAACCAGGACTACAAAATTCTAACAAACATTCTTGCAAATTGATTAGCAAACATCCTGCCGTCTGTAATACATAGCGATCAAACGGGTTTTTTTAAGGGGAGATCCTCTGTGCTCAATATTAGGAGAGTCCAAACAGTCATCCAACATTACTGGAAGATAACACAAGACAAAAAAAAGAGGGAGGAACACACGGAAGCAGCACTATTGTTATTAGATGCTGAAAAGGCCTTTGATAAGGTTCTAT
This sequence comes from Bombina bombina, assembly GCF_027579735.1. Lineage (NCBI taxonomy): Eukaryota > Metazoa > Chordata > Amphibia > Anura > Bombinatoridae > Bombina > Bombina bombina. The sequence continues at coordinate 767,224,507 of NC_069504.1, read as the reverse complement.
GGGAACATCTATTTATTACATTAGACAAGATGGGAATAGAGGTCTCATTTGTTAAGGCTGTCGCAAACTTATATAAAACCCCACAGGCATCCCTCCTGATCAATGGGACAGCTACCCTGCATTTCACGCTTCAAAGAGGCACACGACAGGGCTGCCCCCTTTCCCCACTTCTATTTGACATAGCTATAGAGCCCCTGGCGTGGAAAATCCGGCAGCAATTAGAGGGAATGCAGATTGGTGAGACTTCTCTGCATGTTTCATTGTTTGCAGACGACATGGTGCTTTATATTCAGGACCCCCATAGAAATGTGCCAAAGTTAATGGAACTGATCATAGAGTTTAGTCGAGTCTCTGGGTATAAGATTAACACGGATAGAACTGAACTAATCTGGCTGTTGTCAAAAGGTGAAAGACAAATACCCGGTTATGACTTCAAGATAGTAGAAGGGAATTTAAATACTTGGGTATCACCCTTCACATAGGCCCACGTAAATGGTACTCAATTAACTATAATCCCCTCATCAAAAATCTAGATAACCTAATTAAGGGGTGGACCCAATTTCCATTGTCCCTATCGGGCAGGGTTGGCTTTATAAAAATGGTCTATCTCCCGAAACTACTTTATTTTTTCCAAGCGGTACCAGCAATACTTAGGAAAACGGACCTAAAGTGCATTATGAGGATGGTCCTCCATTTTGTATAGAATAATAAAAAACATAGAGTTAGTTACTCTAAACTCACAGCTTCGCGGGAGATGGGAGGGTTAGCATTGCCAAATTTTGAACTTTATAACTGGGCAGCTCAGTGTAAGTTTGTCATAGACTGGCTGACGGGACAGGGAAAATTCACAGACCTTAACTTAGAGGGCACTCTGGTTAGACCATGGGCACTAGAAATGATACCACACATGACACAGACACAGGTGACTAAATGCCTGGGGGATCTTGACCTCCTGAGCCAAACTGCGAGAGCCTGGAGACTGGCTTGTAAAAGGTTGGGTGGTGACCATAGAATAATATCATACTTACCATGGTGTGGGAACCCCAAATTCTCAGCAGGTATAACGTCCAAAGCCTTTATTCAATGGAGAAGACAGGGGTTATGCACCATAGGTCAAACCGTGATGGCAAAAGGGAAACATATGCAGTCGTTTGATACTTTGAGGGACACATTTGGGATACCCAGAACCCACCACTATGCTTACCTACAGGCCAGGCATTACTTTGACAAGCTTCATAGAGAAGAGGGTACTGCCGATCAGTCACAAATTCTACAAAGTATAGGGTTGGCAAAGCAGGGGAACACGTCCATATCACCATTGTACAAGGAGATGATTAAACTGACAAACACAACATGCATAAACAAAATAGCTGAGATATGGAGCTCTACGTTAGGAGAGGCGGTGGCAGCGAAAGAGATTGAGGAGAGCATCCACAAGGTCAAGCTGGCCACCCTCTCATCGGAGGTGAGGGAATCACATTTTAAACCGATACATGATAGTTATGTTACAACGAAAAAATGCCAAAAATGGAAAACGGAAAGGAAAAATAAGTGCCCTAAGTGCGGATTAATAGATTCAGACATTAGGCATATGTTGTGGAGCTGCCCTAAGTTGGTTAGGTTTTGGAGGATGACAGCATATTGGGTGAACATAGGGGCACAGATTCCCAATAGTGACTTGACATTTCGGAATGTAGTACTGTTAAATTTCAAAGGAATACCAAAAAATACCAAACCACTCATGTACAATATTGTTTTACTGGCAAGACACCTGATATTTCAAAACTGGCTCAAACGTAACCCACCTACTGTGACACAGTTAAAGCAGACGTTGCTAAAACAGATGTTTATTGAGCAATCGGACCGATTAGGAGACATGGTTAAAAGGGTTAAGTCCTTCATGATTAAGTGGGGGCCCCTCATTTGCACACTACCAGACAATACACGTAGGTTAATCATTACACCATTCAGAAACACAGAATATATGCTTGAAGCAATCCTACGAGGAGAATGGGAGATTGATTGAATAGAGGATCCTGGGGGGCGGGAGAGAGGAGGAGAGAACAATCCCCGTTGGCTAGGGTTAGGTTTATGTTAAAAGGTTTTACATGTTTTATAAGTAAAATAATAGTGAACTACAGGGATATTAATCTATTCATTTACAGATCAGGTTTACGTTTTCTTGCAAATACAGAACCCATTCTTGCGTATAGTTGGCCCTACTTTTTGCTGATGGGTATAAAGAGATGTGATCATTACCATAAGATATCATTTGAGTTGTAACCATGCTGTATGTTGATTTTGCTGAATGTATCTTTTCTCTCCTGTAAGTTGCACACAAAAAATAAAGATATAAAAAAAAAAATATTGCACACAAACGTCATAAGGGCTCAAAGATACAAGATCTCGGGTGTTTTACATTGACATACATACACATACATAGAGAAACATGGATTTATATGTATAGAGATATGTTTAACTATGGAGAAAATATTTCACATTACAATCTTATGCACATAAACAATATCTCAAAGAGATATTCGCATATAGATCTTGAGATATCTAGACAATTACTTATATGTATATTCATATAACAGGTAGGGTGTGTGCACTCTCACCATCAAACAAAAACTGCTAGGGTGCTATTATGTAATGAATATAAATTTGTTGGAATAAGCACTCACTGGTCTTCTGTCATCCGTGATACAAATTCTTTATTTAACAGTGTTTAATAAAGAATTTGTATCACGGATGACAGAAGACCAGTGAGTGCTTATTCCAACAAATTTATATATTCATATACATATCTCGCTAGAAATAGATATATCTGGCCAAAAATCATCACATTTATAGAGAAATATTTATTTACAATTAAATAGAACATATTACGTTGCGAAAACATTTTCGCAATAAGAAATATTTGCATTTTCATTTACACTTTTCAAGGAGAATATGCTATGGGCTTTGCCCAACATATTAGGGTTTTTGTGGGGGGGAGGTTTTCTATCTGTCTTCTCCATTGACTTCTATGCGGAATACGTGAATGCACGCGCTATTTCACAGTTTGCATTACGCAGCTTAACGCGCGCACAAAATAAGTTACTTCTCAACTTGTAATAGCTGCGCAACCCCAAATGTGAAAAAGTCAGAACGCTGATTTGCTGCACGACTTGTAATCTTGCCCATAGTGTTTACCTGACGAACCTGGCATCTTAAAGTGAAAGTCAATCCTAGCGTTTTACAAACACTAGGATTTACTATTGAAACAAATAAAGGGGACTTTCATTCATGAAGTATAAGATACTTCATGTAGAAAGCTCCTTTATTTGTTTCGATCAATCGCCGTTCTTAGCTGCTCTAGCAGCCCACGGCTAAAAAAAAAAATTGCTAAGAGGTGACGTTTTCACCTCTTAGCCAATAGACGTGCGGTAAATCTGGCTCCCATGGCCGCCAAGTGGGATTTCCCGCACGGCTATTGGCTAAGAATTTTCTTTTAATGAAAGTCCCCTTTATTTGTTTCAATAGTCAATCCTAGCGTTTATAAAACGCTAGGATTGACTTTCACTTTAAAGCAACACTAAAGTCAAAGTTACACTTTCATGACCAAGATAGAGCATGGAGTTTTAAAATTTTTTTTACAATTTACTTTCATTATCAAATTGTGATCAGTCTTTTTTATATTTACACTGTGTAAAAAGTTAATTTATGTTTTACATTTATTTTTTACTTCATTTATGCCCATGTTATGTTGGATTGCGAGTATACGCATGCATGCACACTTATAGAGGCAAATTTTTGCGCAGTTTTTAATTAATGTATTTTTTGTTGATGTATTGCTTAAGTTATGCTTATTGTTAATGCAATATTTATAGAACAGTATAGAACAGAAATGGTTAAATTTCAGGTTTCTATAAGCCAGCGCCATGTTCACTGACTCTGCAGCTGTCTACGGTCTTTTACCGGGTAAACAACTCTCTAGCAAACACGTCAGTTCTATAGAGTGCCTAAGGGGACATATACCATTCAATTAATTGCTGCCCACACACTTGTAATTACAGGCACACTTATACCATTCACACACGCGGCTGCTCTTTACTAAGGTTTCTTGGAACTGTGATGTCCATTGCGCACGCAGGCGTAGTTAGCATTGCAAAACAAATGTGAGTAATGCGGTGAGGAATTTTTCTATCCGTTGGATTTTACTACCTGACAATCTGCGCATGCACGCAAATACGTCACTGCATTTCACACACGTTTTTGCATGCATGTGTGGAATGCAGTGATGTATCTGCGCGTGTAGCAAAAATCGATAGAAAACCAGCCATGTTGATAAAATACCAGCTGGGTGGAAACCCTAAAGTCAGCAGGGTGCTTTTCATGTTCTGAGAAGTATAAATTGCTCATTTTTCCCAGAGCTAAATTACATGTAAAGGGGGCAAAATAAATAATGAAACTATATTGCAAAATTATTTCATTATGCACAACTAAACATTGTATTTGAAAATCTGTTGATTGTCCCTTTTATTTCCCCCACATTAAAACAAACAAAAGCAACAGTAGTGATACTTGGCATACTCTCACACCAAAGTGTGCTTTTGAGATCAGCATTCACCACGGATTAAATTCCCCACCCACAAGCTATTTACATATGTCATGTAATGTAAGGTAAGCATAACAGTATATATAATTTGAATGAGCTGTTATTGAAAAACAAATAAAATAAAAAGTAAATACTACACATTTCTGGGTTTCCACTTTGCCTTTTTTTGTATCTGTATACTTTATCTTTTTTCTTTTCAACAGATCTTCCATCCACAAGTAGATTTACATAGATGAACAGTTGCCAAAAGGGAAGGAAACATACTACATCAAACAGGGTAATAAAAAGACACTAAATCAGTGCTAGGCAAAAAAGCAAAGATTAGCCTGAGAATAATATGCAGATGTATTTTTTAATGATGTTATGTTTTCTGTTTTTAAATATTAAAGAAATACAACTTTTAGACTAAAAACAAATTGATGAGTGCTCTCATGTTTAAACATAGGTTTCACTTAGCTTATCTCCTCTGCTGAGGCCAATTATGGACAGATATAAACAAGTTACTAGACCAACGCTTGATTTGGCGCCTCATATACTAAGCTTGGTGCCTAAACTTTTGGGTCCCAAACCCCCACACTTTATAGTATGGGGCCTATCTATCAAGACGGCCCGTGTTTCTGGCGAGCCTGCAGACTCGCCAGAAATAGCAGTTATGCAGCAGCGGTCTAGAGACTGCTGCTTCATAACCCTGTCTGCCTGCTCTGATGAGGAGGACAGGAATCGCCACAATTCAACCCGATCGAGTATGATCAGGTTGATTGACACCCCCCTGCTGGCGGCTCATTGGCCACGAGTCTGCAGGGGGCGGAGTTGCACCAGCAGCTCTTGTGAGCTGCTGGTGCAATGCTGAATACGGAGAGCGTATTGCTCTCCACATTCAGCGAGGTCTTGCGGACCTGATTTGCACTGTCGGATCAGGTCCGCAAGACCTTTGATAATTCGGCATCTATATGTCCAGTTCTAATAGTTGTGCTAATTGTTGAAAGGTAGGCTGAACTCTTGGGAACATTCTGTCTGTGCCTGCACTCGCTGCCTTGTTAAATGTGCTCACAAGTCGCTGACAGTGTGGGAAATGCGGTTTGGTGCATAATGGAGAGCTGGTGACGTGAGAAAGCACAGTGGCATGACTGCTGCCTTTTTACACTGTGCCCGGGGATGCCCCTGTTTTGTGGGAGCCCCACCCAGCTCCCTTCAGGTTCTGTGACAGTGGCTGCGTCCCTTCAGTCACATGAAACTGAGCTGCTTGATGGAGTAAAACAGATAAAAGCTAGGGCAGAAGACTACACCTCAGCAAGCTGGTACTAGAACATCTGTAAAGGTTTGGCCCAATCTGTGTGCTGCGCACTAATAGCTAGATTGCAAGTGGCGCTCTATCGTTAGCATTAATTTTCTTGCGCTTATATTGAGTTGAGTTAATGCGACTGGAGTCCTGACATAAAGGGTTATGTTTAAATAAAAAGTTGCACCAAACACAAGATAAATACATTAAAATAAAGTTACACTCTTATTTACACTAATAAAATTATTCATAGAAATATTAATAAAAAAAGGTTTAAGGGTTAAAGGTATATGGTATATGAAAAGGTGTTTGAAAGGAAAGGGCTATACTGTAATATACAGTATATATATAGACTGTGTATATTTATATATATATACATACATATACATATATATATATATATATATATATATACATACATACAGTAGTATGCAAAAGTTTAGGCACCCCTGACAATTTCCATGATTTTCATTTATAAATATTTTTTTGTTTGGATCAGCAATTTCATTTTGATCTATCAAATAACGGAAGGACACAGTAATATTTCAGTAGTGAATGGAGGTTTATTGGATTAACAGAAAATGTACAATATGTATCAAAACAAAATTAGACAGGTGCATAAATTTGGGCACCCTTGTCATTTTGTTGATTTGAATACCTGTAACTACCTAGTACTGATTCATTTGGAACACACAATTGGTTTGGTGAGCCCATTAAGCCTTGAACTTCATAATTTGCATACAAAGAGAGAAGCGCTCTACCAGGAACGAACAACAGCTCAGTGGCTTGTTCTATGGCGATTTACCACCCGGAAGCAGCCTCTTTTAGACCAGTGTGCTTTTCACAGAAGAAAACTTTCCTGAAGTATATCAGTCTGATCCCGCCAAGTAAGGTCAGTCCAGCCCCGAAATACCAGGCAATTCTCCTCTGAACAAGGAACATGACAACCCCAGACGATCGTTTCGGCCTCCTATGGGCCTCGTCAGTGAGGTGCAGCCACATTCCTCTAAGCACACTGGGCAAGGAGTCCACGTCTGGTTTCCCCCATCACCCATAGGGAGACTTCCCCAGGGTCATAATAATTTGCATACAAAGAGAGAAGCGCTCTACCAGGAACGAACAACAGCTCAGTGGCTTGTTCTATGGCGATTTACCACCCGGAAGCAGCCTCTTTTAGACCAGTGTGCTTTTCACAGAAGAAAACTTTCCTGAAGTATATCAGTCTGATCCCGCCAAGTAAGGTCAGTCCAGCCCCGAAATACCAGGCAATTCTCCTCTGAACAAGGAGCATGACAACCCCAGACGATCGTTTCGGCCTCCTATGGGCCTCGTCAGTGAGGTGCAGCCACATTCCTCTAAGCACACTGGGCAAGGAGTCCACGTCTGGTTTCCCCCATCACCCATAGGGAGACTTCCCCAGGGTCATAATAATTTGCATACAAAGAGAGAAGCGCTCTACCAGGAACGAACAACAGCTCAGTGGCTTGTTCTATGGCGATTTACCACCCGGAAGCAGCCTCTTTTAGACCAGTGTGCTTTTCACAGAAGAAAACTTTCCTGAAGTATATCAGTCTGATCCCGCCAAGTAAGGTCAGTCCAGCCCCGAAATACCAGGCAATTCTCCTCTGAACAAGGAACATGACAACCCCAGACGATCGTTTCGGCCTCCTATGGGCCTCGTCAGTGAGGTGCAGCCACATTCCTCTAAGCACACTGGGCAAGGAGTCCACGTCTGGTTTCCCCCATCACCCATAGGGAGACTTCCCCAGGGTCATAATAATTTGCATACAAAGAGAGAAGCGCTCTACCAGGAACGAACAACAGCTCAGTGGCTTGTTCTATGGCGATTTACCACCCGGAAGCAGCCTCTTTTAGACCAGTGTGCTTTTCACAGAAGAAAACTTTCCTGAAGTATATCAGTCTGATCCCGCCAAGTAAGGTCAGTCCAGCCCCGAAATACCAGGCAATTCTCCTCTGAACAAGGAACATGACAACCCCAGACGATCGTTTCGGCCTCCTATGGGCCTCGTCAGTGAGGTGCAGCCACATTCCGCTAAGCACACTGGGCAAGGAGTCCACGTCTGGTTTCCCCCATCACCCATAGGGAGACTTCCCCAGGGTCATAATAATTTGCATACAAAGAGAGAAGCGCTCTACCAGGAACGAACAACAGCTCAGTGGCTTGTTCTATGGCGATTTACCACCCGGAAGCAGCCTCTTTTAGACCAGTGTGCTTTTCACAGAAGAAAACTTTCCTGAAGTATATCAGTCTGATCCCGCCAAGTAAGGTCAGTCCAGCCCCGAAATACCAGGCAATTCTCCTCTGAACAAGGAGCATGACAACCCCAGACGATCGTTTCGGCCTCCTATGGGCCTCGTCAGTGAGGTGCAGCCACATTCCTCTAAGCACACTGGGCAAGGAGTCCACGTCTGGTTTCCCCCATCACCCATAGGGAGACTTCCCCAGGGTCATAATAATTTGCATACAAAGAGAGAAGCGCTCTACCAGGAACGAACAACAGCTCAGTGGCTTGTTCTATGGCGATTTACCACCCGGAAGCAGCCTCTTTTAGACCAGTGTGCTTTTCACAGAAGAAAACTTTCCTGAAGTATATCAGTCTGATCCCGCCAAGTAAGGTCAGTCCAGCCCCGAAATACCAGGCAATTCTCCTCTGAACAAGGAACATGACAACCCCAGACGATCGTTTCGGCCTCCTATGGGCCTCGTCAGTGAGGTGCAGCCACATTCCTCTAAGCACACTGGGCAAGGAGTCCACGTCTGGTTTCCCCCATCACCCATAGGGAGACTTCCCCAGGGTCATAATAATTTGCATACAAAGAGAGAAGCGCTCTACCAGGAACGAACAACAGCTCAGTGGCTTGTTCTATGGCGATTTACCACCCGGAAGCAGCCTCTTTTAGACCAGTGTGCTTTTCACAGAAGAAAACTTTCCTGAAGTATATCAGTCTGATCCCGCCAAGTAAGGTCAGTCCAGCCCCGAAATACCAGGCAATTCTCCTCTGAACAAGGAACATGACAACCCCAGACGATCGTTTCGGCCTCCTATGGGCCTCGTCAGTGAGGTGCAGCCACATTCCTCTAAGCACACTGGGCAAGGAGTCCACGTCTGGTTTCCCCCATCACCCATAGGGAGACTTCCCCAGGGTCATAATAATTTGCATACAAAGAGAGAAGCGCTCTACCAGGAACGAACAACAGCTCAGTGGCTTGTTCTATGGCGATTTACCACTCGGAAGCAGCCTCTTTTAGACCAGTGTGCTTTTCACAGAAGAAAACTTTCCTGAAGTATATCAGTCTGATCCCGCCAAGTAAGGACAGTCCAGCCCCGAAATACCAGGCAATTCTCCTCTGAACAAGGAACATGACAACCCCAGACGATCGTTTCGGCCTCCTATGGGCCTCGTCAGTGAGGTGCAGCCACATTCCTCTAAGCACACTGGGCAAGGAGTCCACGTCTGGTTTCCCCCATCACCCATAGGGAGACTTCCCCAGGGTCATAATAATTTGCATACAAAGAGAGAAGCGCTCTACCAGGAACGAACAACAGCTCAGTGGCTTGTTCTATGGCGATTTACCACCCGGAAGCAGCCTCTTTTAGACCTGTTCCTGTGAGTGTGCTTCTCTCTGTGTGTATTTAGTCTCCTTGAACTTCATAGACAGGTGCATCCAATAATGAGAAAATGTATTTAAGGTGGCCAACTGGAAGTTGTTGTTCTCTTTGACTCTCCTCTAAAGAGTGGCAACATGGGGGCCTCAAAACAACTCTCAAACAACCTGAAAACAAAGATTGTTCAACATTATGGTTTAGGGGTAGGCTACAAAAATCTATCACAGAGATTTAAGCTGTCAGTGTCCACTGTGAGGAACATAGTGAGGAAATGGAAGACCACAGGCACAGTTCTTGTTAAGGCCAGAAGTAGCAGGTCAAGTAAAATATCAGAGCGACAAAGGCAAAGGATGGTTAGAATGGTCAAAAACAGCCCACAGACCACCTCCAAAGACCTACAACATCATCTTGGTGCAGATGGTGTCAATGTGCATCGTTCAACAAATCAGCGCACTTTGCACAAGGAGAAGCTGTATGGCAGAGTGATGCAGAAGAAGCCTTTTCTGCACACACACCACAAACAGTCACTTGAGGTATGCAAACGCACATTTGGAAAAGCCAGCTTCATTTTGGAAGAAGGTGCTGTGGACTGATGAAACAAAGATTGAGTTATTTGGTCATAACAAGGGGCGTTATGCATGGCGGCAAAAGAACACAGCTGTCAGAGATATTTCTTCCTGTGTATGTCCCTTTAAGCCTACTCCTTAAAGCCCATGATCCTCCCTGCCTCATTGTCAATTATTTCAGATGTGTAGCGTGAAACTACGTTGCTTGTACTCTGTTGACTCGATACTTCTTCCACATTGGATTACAAAGACTGGGCTCCCTGAACTGACTATCACCCTGCAATCCTGTCAACAACTGCAGTTTGTTTTGACCGAGGCAGGTTCCCAGTTTCTCCTAACAACAACCTAATCTTTCATCTTGCCGCAGCCTTTTCACTTTAGCCATTCTAGGCTATACAGTGGGACTATCGACATCCACTCCACAACCTAACTGAACTGGAGATGTTTTGCAAGGAGGAATGTTCCAAAATACCTTCATCCAGAATCCAGACACTCATTACAGGCTATAGGAAGCGTCTAGAGGCTGTTATTTCTGCTAAAGGAGGCTCTACTAAATATTGATGCAATATTTCTGTTGGGGTGCCCAAATTTATGCACCTGTCTAATTTCGTTTCGATGCATATTGCACATTTTTTGTTAATCCAATAAACCTCATTTCACTACTGAAATATTGCTGTGTCCTTTAGTTATTTCATAGATCAAAATGATATTGCTGATCCAAACACCCAATTATTTATAAATGAAAATCATGGAAATTGTCAGGGGTGCCTAAACTTTTGCATACGACTGTATGTATATATATATATATATATATATATATATATATATATATAAAAAAATGTCTGTATGTATGAATATCCATATGTGTATACATGTTTTTTTTTATGTATTTTCATGTGTATATACATACATATATAGACATATAAACACATATATATTCACATGTATATACATATGTATATATACTTTGGAGCCCTTTCCACTTAAATACCTGAAAAAAATAAAAATCTATTTTATTGAATATTAATATGAATTATGGTTTAATACTGTGTTTTACTGCTAATATTTCCCATTCCAATATACTTCACTTAGAAGAAAATGTTCTTTGTTTTTCTAAATATTTATTTCTATATATGCCTATATATATATATATATATATATCTGTATGTATTTATATAGATAGCGGTTATGACCGCTAAGCACACTGGGCAAGGAGTCCACGTCTGGTTTCCCCCATCACCCATAGGGAGACTTCCCCAGGGTCATAATAATTTGCATACAAAGAGAGAAGCGCTCTACCAGGAACGAACAACAGCTCAGTGGCTTGTTCTATGGCGATTTACCACCCGGAAGCAGCCTCTTTTAGACCAGTGTGCTTTTCACAGAAGAAAACTTTCCTGAAGTATATCAGTCTGATCCCGCCAAGTAAGGTCAGTCCAGCCCCGAAATACCAGGCAATTCTCCTCTGAACAAGGAGCATGACAACCCCAGACGATCGTTTCGGCCTCCTATGGGCCTCGTCAGTGAGGTGCAGCCACATTCCTCTAAGCACACTGGGCAAGGAGTCCACGTCTGGTTTCCCCCATCACCCATAGGGAGACTTCCCCAGGGTCATAATAATTTGCATACAAAGAGAGAAGCGCTCTACCAGGAACGAACAACAGCTCAGTGGCTTGTTCTATGGCGATTTACCACCCGGAAGCAGCCTCTTTTAGACCAGTGTGCTTTTCACAGAAGAAAACTTTCCTGAAGTATATCAGTCTGATCCCGCCAAGTAAGGTCAGTCCAGCCCCGAAATACCAGGCAATTCTCCTCTGAACAAGGAACATGACAACCCCAGACGATCGTTTCGGCCTCCTATGGGCCTCGTCAGTGAGGTGCAGCCACATTCCTCTAAGCACACTGGGCAAGGAGTCCACGTCTGGTTTCCCCCATCACCCATAGGGAGACTTCCCCAGGGTCATAATAATTTGCATACAAAGAGAGAAGCGCTCTACCAGGAACGAACAACAGCTCAGTGGCTTGTTCTATGGCGATTTACCACCCGGAAGCAGCCTCTTTTAGACCAGTGTGCTTTTCACAGAAGAAAACTTTCCTGAAGTATATCAGTCTGATCCCGCCAAGTAAGGTCAGTCCAGCCCCGAAATACCAGGCAATTCTCCTCTGAACAAGGAACATGACAACCCCAGACGATCGTTTCGGCCTCCTATGGGCCTCGTCAGTGAGGTGCAGCCACATTCCTCTAAGCACACTGGGCAAGGAGTCCACGTCTGGTTTCCCCCATCACCCATAGGGAGACTTCCCCAGGGTCATAATAATTTGCATACAAAGAGAGAAGCGCTCTACCAGGAACGAACAACAGCTCAGTGGCTTGTTCTATGGCGATTTACCACTCGGAAGCAGCCTCTTTTAGACCAGTGTGCTTTTCACAGAAGAAAACTTTCCTGAAGTATATCAGTCTGATCCCGCCAAGTAAGGACAGTCCAGCCCCGAAATACCAGGCAATTCTCCTCTGAACAAGGAACATGACAACCCCAGACGATCGTTTCGGCCTCCTATGGGCCTCGTCAGTGAGGTGCAGCCACATTCCTCTAAGCACACTGGGCAAGGAGTCCACGTCTGGTTTCCCCCATCACCCATAGGGAGACTTCCCCAGGGTCATAATAATTTGCATACAAAGAGAGAAGCGCTCTACCAGGAACGAACAACAGCTCAGTGGCTTGTTCTATGGCGATTTACCACCCGGAAGCAGCCTCTTTTAGACCTGTTCCTGTGAGTGTGCTTCTCTCTGTGTGTATTTAGTCTCCTTGAACTTCATAGACAGGTGCATCCAATAATGAGAAAATGTATTTAAGGTGGCCAACTGGAAGTTGTTGTTCTCTTTGACTCTCCTCTAAAGAGTGGCAACATGGGGGCCTCAAAACAACTCTCAAACAACCTGAAAACAAAGATTGTTCAACATTATGGTTTAGGGGTAGGCTACAAAAATCTATCACAGAGATTTAAGCTGTCAGTGTCCACTGTGAGGAACATAGTGAGGAAATGGAAGACCACAGGCACAGTTCTTGTTAAGGCCAGAAGTAGCAGGTCAAGTAAAATATCAGAGCGACAAAGGCAAAGGATGGTTAGAATGGTCAAAAACAGCCCACAGACCACCTCCAAAGACCTACAACATCATCTTGGTGCAGATGGTGTCAATGTGCATCGTTCAACAAATCAGCGCACTTTGCACAAGGAGAAGCTGTATGGCAGAGTGATGCAGAAGAAGCCTTTTCTGCACACACACCACAAACAGTCACTTGAGGTATGCAAACGCACATTTGGAAAAGCCAGCTTCATTTTGGAAGAAGGTGCTGTGGACTGATGAAACAAAGATTGAGTTATTTGGTCATAACAAGGGGCGTTATGCATGGCGGCAAAAGAACACAGCTGTCAGAGATATTTCTTCCTGTGTATGTCCCTTTAAGCCTACTCCTTAAAGCCCATGATCCTCCCTGCCTCATTGTCAATTATTTCAGATGTGTAGCGTGAAACTACGTTGCTTGTACTCTGTTGACTCGATACTTCTTCCACATTGGATTACAAAGACTGGGCTCCCTGAACTGACTATCACCCTGCAATCCTGTCAACAACTGCAGTTTGTTTTGACCGAGGCAGGTTCCCAGTTTCTCCTAACAACAACCTAATCTTTCATCTTGCCGCAGCCTTTTCACTTTAGCCATTCTAGGCTATACAGTGGGACTATCGACATCCACTCCACAACCTAACTGAACTGGAGATGTTTTGCAAGGAGGAATGTTCCAAAATACCTTCATCCAGAATCCAGACACTCATTACAGGCTATAGGAAGCGTCTAGAGGCTGTTATTTCTGCTAAAGGAGGCTCTACTAAATATTGATGCAATATTTCTGTTGGGGTGCCCAAATTTATGCACCTGTCTAATTTCGTTTCGATGCATATTGCACATTTTTTGTTAATCCAATAAACCTCATTTCACTACTGAAATATTGCTGTGTCCTTTAGTTATTTCATAGATCAAAATGATATTGCTGATCCAAACACCCAATTATTTATAAATGAAAATCATGGAAATTGTCAGGGGTGCCTAAACTTTTGCATACGACTGTATGTATATATATATATATATATATATATATATATATATATATATATAAAAATGTCTGTATGTATGAATATCCATATGTGTATACATGTTTTTTTTTATGTATTTTCATGTGTATATACATACATATATAGACATATAAACACATATATATTCACATGTATATACATATGTATATATACTTTGGAGCCCTTTCCACTTAAATACCTGAAAAAAATAAAAATCTATTTTATTGAATATTAATATGAATTATGGTTTAATACTGTGTTTTACTGCTAATATTTCCCATTCCAATATACTTCACTTAGAAGAAAATGTTCTTTGTTTTTCTAAATATTTATTTCTATATATGCCTATATATATATATATATATATATATATCTGTATGTATTTATATAGATATATCAGTATAACATAATTTTATATATATATATATATATATATATATATATATATATATATATATATATATATATATATATATATATATATATATATATATATATATATATATATATATATATAAAAATAATATTTTATCCTATGTGAAGAACATAGGAATGTAAAATATTTATTACTCACTTCGGGTTAGCACTATAGGTCTATTGCGGTTTGAAAGAAAGATTGGTTAGTGTGAACCATGCCATGATAACATCAACTTTCACAAGACCTTAGAAGATGCATTATAGAGATGCACAATGCTGGGGAAGTTTACAAAAGATTTCATCAATCCATGGTAAGATGAATTGTCTATAAATGGAGGAAATTCAGGACTGCTGTTACTCTCCCTATGAGTGGGCATCCTACAAAGATCACTCCAAGAGCACAAAGGGCAATCCTGTAAGAGGTGAGAAAGATCCCAAGAGTACAAGCAAACGTCCTCCAGAAAATAATACAAACTGCAGAAGTCTTTGGTCATGTGTCCACTATCAGTAAAACAAGAAGCATAAAGGAAACTAGTGCTCAACGAGTCCCAGTCCTGCAGAATATTTATGTTTAAAAGTTCTACATCTATTAAATCTTTTAAAAATTAACATCATCATTTCAGTATATTGTGGCACATCTGAAGTTTGCCCAAGATCTCCAGGATGTTTGACAACGCTTTTGGTAAAATGTGGAAGATAAGATAAAAGTTAAACTTTTTGTAAAAATACACAAAGCTATTTGTGGAGGAAAAAGGGCCACTGTACAGCAAAACCAAAACCTCATCCCAACTTTGAAACGTGGTAGAGGCAGCATTATGGTTTGGGGCTGCTTTACTATCTGAGGGCCTGGATACTTTGCTATGATTAAGGGAACAATAAATACAAACCTGTATTAAGTAGAATGTTAGGGCAGCCGTCCATGACCTCAAACTTAAAGAGACAAAAAAAACAAATTTTTTCAGATAGAGCATGTGATTTTTTTTTATTTTTTTTTTTACATAATTTTTTTTATTGAGGCATTGAGTAGAAATAATACAATAGAAAGTATGTCCAGGCACGGAACAAAAACAATAAAGAAACTGGTACAATTCACATATTGAAGGCAGACAAGGGTTACAACTTTGGTGTGCCAATGTAATATTTGTTATCTTAGTAACTAGACCATAGTAGTTCAGTGTTGAGTATAAAGTGAAAAATTTAAAACTATATTTATGAAATATATGTGACTGGAACATATAGGAAAGAAGCCTCTTTTTTTTTTTTATAACAGGTAACAAGTGGTCTCTACTCTCAAGATAAGAGGTATTCTAAAAGCTGAAAATAGTGAGAGATAGGGAGCTGGCTTTTGTTAGGCCTCCCGTAGGCCTAAATGTATGGGGGGGTGGGGAATACAGCGGACAAGAGCCGCTCGCAGCGGAGGGGAGAGGGGAGGGCGGGGCCAGTTAAAGTGTTATGGAGGTATAGACTACAGGGCTAAGTAGAATGGAATTGAATCTCAAAGCGTCTAAGTACGCTCCTAGTGGGATTATTTTAAACTACGCCTCTAGTAAATTAAAGCTAGGGTATGTGAAAGTAAGGGAGTCATCTCAGAGAGGATACAAGTGGGGGGGGGGGGATAGTTATATTTACAGGATGTAGACTACAGGGCCATTTAAAAGTAAAATAGAATTGGGTCTCAGGGCTTACAAGTAAACTTCTAGTGGGGTTATCTTCCATCTACGTCTTTAATATATTAAGGCTAGGGCATGTAAAAATAAGGGTAGCTACCCAGAGAGGGTGCAAACAGGGGGGGGTGCAATTATATATAACCGAAAAGGGAAGGACTACTACATGGGCCCCTCTCCTGGGGAGATGTCAACTATAGACGATGCTGGTAAAGGGAGTGGGGATATGACCCGCAGGTAATAGGTGCCGGCGGGAAAGGAAGGAGAGGGGTCAGATAGAGTTGGTAGAGGACTGAAATAGCGATGTCCTAAAAAAGCTATATGTAATATATAGCGGTACTTAGAATAAAATGTGGTATGCTTTGCCTTTATAAGGAGTAGTGACACTTTATGGAGTTCTAATGGGGGAAACAGAAAGAGGGAGCTAGTGGCATAGTGTTGTAGATATACCCAGTTGTTATATAAGCAATGATCTCTAGGGAGAGTTATACTTAATCCCAGCTTTATAGTAAACAGAACATGGCTAGAGGAAGAGATTAGTTCCTAAAGTCGAATATGATGGATGGGTTGGGGTTAAGTAGGAATAACCTGCCAGTAATACGTATTGTATAAAAAGCTGATTTTCAGTGTACTCAGCTGAAACTTGAGTGGTTAGCTAAAGCAACAGCAAGATAGAACTAATAACATTTAATTGCAGAGTTAAGCTTCTTGAAATCTAGAGAGGTGTGTTTCCCCCTACAAAAATAGATCACATGTGACCACTAAATAAATATTACATACTAATGGTACCGATAGCATCTGGTTTAGCTATGCAAAACATCAAACAATAGGTTAGCAAGTATGAGAGAGATAAATATTATGATAGACGGTAGACTGCAACACAAGCTGACTACAATTACAGTCTTAGGTCGGCTGAGAACATATAATAACAAAACATATCCCACATTTTAGCTAGGAGGAGATTATGAACGGCTATTTGTAGAGAATAAACTAAAAATGAACAATTAGCTTTATGAATGGTGATTCTTTAAAGAAAGACATAGGGAGTAAATCATAGCCAGATGAATACATCCAGGTATAGAGCAGAATAATCTTATATGTAACATAAATGGGAATGCAAGTAGCTGCCATCTTCTTAAGGGCTTAAATCTCCATGACAGTACAAGATTAGGATAAGGACATGCAAACATGTTACTGAATTATGTAGTTAGTATGTAGTACGGGGTAGCCATAGGCTATTTAAATACTCTATTTAAAGAAGTCAAAGTATAGCATACCTCAGCTGTGAAATTTTTAGCAGAGCAAGATATATCCAGAACTTTAGCTAGTCAAGGAATACAGACAGTGGTATGTAGAAAATAAAGCAGTGCAGGGAAAAAATAAGGTTAAGTAGTATTAAATGCCTGCATAGCATTGATGTGTCAAAGGACTGGGTAAAATATGTAGGGTAATAGACAGATCTAAATAGTTGCACCATATATATCATATAACAACAGAAGCTAACAATCCTGGTGTCTATGTAATGTCATATAAACCATAAAGGAACAGTGGGAAGGATATTAATGCAGCCTCTGTCATTCTAATAGAAAAAGTCTCAAGCAGACTGGGGGGAATAATGTATCCGGCATTGCAGCCATCATAAATATTCTCCAGACCAAGCACACATCTGTAATAGCTTCAGATAGAGATAGTGACAGAGGAATAAGCTGTCATAAGTTATAAGGCAGAGAGAATCATTACAGGACATGTTATCAGTGCTGCAGTTTGATTACTAAGAGAGGTTAGAGACATACATATCGCTATCAATGAATATAAGCGCAATGTACCTTCAATGTTCAAACGACAGAGCAGACCCAGTAGTTAGCAAGTAGAAACATATAGAAAATCCCCTGCATTGTAGAATAACATTAACATAAACAATAAACACTATGAGTTTATGGGCTAGGTTAAATGGCCTCTGTGACACATGTCCTCCCTGCTTAAATCATGGAGCTCTAAGTCCTATATTCTCAGGCCCGTAAGCCATCATCAAGGTAGAGGGTATTTTCGTATCAAAGGCATAGTTCTAACATGAGATCAGCTTGTGAGCGTAGATTGGCTAATGCTTGTAAGTAAAATCTTACTGAAGGCTCCTTGTGGATTTAGCCGACTCCAGCTCTGTCAGCCATGGTAGCATATTGATAATCTGATCTTCTCCGCCATTTCTGCACATAAAGCAAGTCCCTGGCTGAAGAGATGCTGCAGGGTCCTAGACGCTTCATCTTGAGGTAAGTAGGTGGCTGACCAAGGGGGTGTAATAGCGTGAACGGCTCTTTCATTATTATTTCAACAGTACCGGACAAAGCTGGAGTGGAGTGTATGTGTCCTGGGGCACCAATATTCCGCAATTGTCGAGGTACACTACTAGGTGAGGTCAGGAACCCTCCAGGACTCTCTGTGCAGTTGCTGATATTCTCCTTTGAGGGAGCCAGAAGCGGCCTCACAACAAATGAGTCCGGGATGTCCCATGCACATGCGGCGGAAAGTATCATCTCCGGGTGCGCCGGTATCACTGTAGTCGTGGGGTTTGCTAATGGAGCTTGCTGGTCTATCCTTTCATCAGCATATGGGATTGGTGAGGACCTAAGATCTCTGAACAGGTTCGTCAGAGCAGAGAAGTTGTCCTCCATGCGACGTCCGAAAATTTCCAGCTGGGTTAGTAGGGCTGCGCTGCAATCCATCATGA
Organism: Bombina bombina; assembly: GCF_027579735.1. Taxonomy (NCBI): domain Eukaryota; kingdom Metazoa; phylum Chordata; class Amphibia; order Anura; family Bombinatoridae; genus Bombina; species Bombina bombina. The sequence continues at coordinate 767,205,496 of NC_069504.1, read as the reverse complement.
TAATAGCAGTGTATAAACCTATAGGTCAGGCACGTATTATTGCTCTGTGATGCTCCCTTAGTAGGTGGTATAGGAGAGAGTATCTAACGCTCAGAAATGAATGCCGCCATATGTCTCAGCGATATGATTTGTGGTTCAGAGTCTCAGTTTCCTTCAAATAGAGAAATTTGCGTTATTTTTGGGGTGCTTCATGTGCTGATGTGTATAGCCGTCATGAGTTGTTAAAGATTAGCGGGCACACATTACTTAAAGTCTGTAGTTTAGTCAAGATTATGCCGGAGCTTCTGTTACATGCTTCTGATCGCCATCTTGGCTTGGCTCCGCCGAGCATGTGATTTTAAACAACTTTGAAATTTACTTCTATTATCTAATTTGTTTTGTTCTCTTGGTATCCTTTGTTGAAAAGGACACCTAGGTAGGCCCAGAAGCTGCTAATTGCTGGCCGCAGATATATGTCTCATGTTATTGGCTCACCCAATGCATTTACCTAATGCGTTCGATTAGTTCCCAGTAGTCCATTGCTGCGTCTTCAACAAAAGATGCCAAGATAATGAAGCATATTAGATAATAGAAGTAAATCAGAATGTTGTTTAAAATTGTATTCTCTGTCTGGATCATTGAAGAAAATATTTGGGTTTTATGTCCCACGAGAGGTTGGGTTATGCAACAATATAATGACCCAAAACACACGAGTAAATCAACTAAAGAATGGCTGAAAAAGAAGAACATTTATGTTTTGGAGTGGCCAAGTCAGAGCCTTGATCATAAGAGGGTTGTGCATGTCATAAATCATACCACCTTAACACTACTATTTTATTTTCCACCTTAAATCTCTCCTCTGGTCCATCAGGTGTTTAAAAGGCTCCTCCTCTTCCACTTCATTGATGATTTAATGAAGTATTTTCCTTTGACTGTGTATACTGATACAACGAATTGTAGCCTGTTTTCAGGTTTTTGCTACTCTAAACTACGCTCCGTCAGCTGCTGTGCCTCTGACCTCACCTTCCAGCAACTGTCACTACTATCTGACCAAGCAGCACGGATCACTTTTACAGCTTGCAGCGTCTCTTACACAGACTTCCCCTTTTCCTCTGCAAGAAATCTCAGCAGCATATGTGCCAGGTTCCGTGAGTACTGCAATCAGCTGCATATATACATCGCTTTGTCTGTGCCATCTAGCACTCACTCTAACATTAGTTTGTGTTATCAATTGTGCTGCAAATTACCTTTTCCAGTTTATAGTCATCCTCGCCACAGATAGAGCCTGCACCTGTTGTTAACTATTAATCAATTTCCTTGCCTATGTAACTATAGAAACCTATATTTCTTATATATCTTATCTCTAGTTACTCAGGACATATTACTCCAATTATATTGTATTGGTTTGCAAGTTTTGCAGATCTCTAAATATAACTGTAACATCTAAACATTTATTACGCACTATATTGTGCCAGGATTGTTAAATCTCTTAAAGCCATAGGTTATCATTACATATTAAACCAGCCTTAAAATTTTTTTTGGAGAAATGGAACATGCAGATATGACCCCACATTTGCACAGTCTCAACCAACGACTAGATAACCTGACTCAGGCTTTTAGAAACCTCCAGGGTGAAAATCAAAATCTCAAGGCTGTTTAAAAGAGGTCCTTTCCTCTAAATCAGCAGCTACTGAGTCACATACAGAGCCTCAAGTCTCACATCCAGAAAAAATTTTTGGTGACCGCAGTACTTTCAGACAATTCAGGAATGCGTGTCTCCTTCTCTTCTAATTGAAACCCAGAACCTATCCCACAGATAGGTCTAAGGTCCTTACTATGCTTTCCTACCTAAGGGGTGAACCCTGTGCTTGGGCAGACTCTTTCTATGGGGCCTAGTTATCAAGCCGTCTACTTTACCTGCCTCCGCCGGTTCAATACGCCCGCCTAAGCTCGCCTACCATCGCCGCCGCGGACCTGAAAAATTTTGCCTAAGTTATCAATAAAGCTGTCAAAAAGCCGCGCACCAAGTACGGGGCGATGAGCAGCGGGCTGTGATAGTTATCACTCATCCGATCTCGCTGCTCTTCGGCTTTTTTACAGCTTTATTGCTAGCCTGTCCCTAAGCACCCACACTAACTACACTGTTCTACCCCCTATACCGGCGCCCCCGGAGCCTCCCGCAACTCAATAAAGTTATTAACCCCTAAACCGCCGCTCCCGGACACCGCCGCCACCTACATTATACCTAGTAACCCCTATCCTGCCCCCCCATACCGTCGCCACCTATAATAAAGTTATTAACCCCTATCCTGACGATCCCGGTCCCCGCCGCAACTATAATATATGTATTAACCCCTAAACCGCCGCTCCCAGACCCCGCCGCCACCTACATGATACCTATTAACCCCTATCCTGCCCCCCCTATACCGTCGCCACCTATAATAAATGTATTAACCCCTATCCTGCCCCCCCTACACCACCGCCACTGTAATAAAATTATTAACCCCTAAACCTAAGTCTAACCCTAACCCTAAAAAACCCCTAACTTAAATATTAATTAAATAAATCTAAATAATATTTCTCTTATTAACTAAATTAATCCTATTTAAAACTAAATACTTACCTTTAAAATAAACCCTAATATAGCTACAATATAAATAATAATTATATTGTAGCTATCTTAGGATTTATTTTTATTTTATAGGCATCTTTCAATTTATTTTAACTAGGTACAATAGCTATTAAATAGTTATTAACTATTTAATAGCTACCTAGCTAAAATAAAGAGAAATTTACCTGTAAAATAAAAACTAACCTAAGTTACAATTACACCTAACACTACACTATACTTTAATAAATTATTTATATTTAAAACTAAATACTTACCTGTAAAATAAACCCTAAGATAGCTACAATGTAATTAATAATTACATTGTAGCTATTTTAGGATTTATATTTATTTTACAGGTAACTTGGTATTTATTTTAGCTAGTTAGAATAGTTATTAAATAGTTATTAACTATTTAATAACTACTTAGCTAAAAGAAATACAAAATTACCTGTAAAATAAATCCTAACCTAAGTTACAATTAAACCTAACACTACACTATCATTAAATTAATTAAATAAATTACCTACAAATAACTACAATTAAATACAATTACATAAACTAACTAAAGTACAAAAAATAAAAAAAGCTAAGTTACAAAAAATAAAAAAAATAAGTTACAAACATTTAAAAAATATTACAACAATTTTAAGCTACTTACACCTAATCTAAGCCCCCTAATAAAATAACAAAGCCCCCCAAAATAAAAAAATTCCCTACCCTATTCTAAATTAAAAAGTTCAAAGCTCTTAAACCTTACCAGCCCTTAAAAGGGCCTTTTGCGGGGCATGCCCCAAAGAATTCAGCTCTTTTGCCTGTAAAAGAAAAATACAACCCCCCCAACATTAAAACCCACCACCCACATACCCCTAATCTAACCCAAACCCCCCTTAAAAAAACCTAACACTACCCCCCTGAAGATCATCCTACCTTTAGTCGTCTTCAGCCAGCCGACCATCGATGGAACCGAAGAGGAGATCCGCAGCGGCCGAAGTCTTCATCCAAGGGGCGCTGAAGAAATCTTCCATCCAATGAAGTCATCATCCAGGCGGCGCTGAAGAATTCTTCCATCCAGGCGATGTCATCTTCAAAGCGGCGTCTTCAATCTTCATCCATCCGGAGCGGAGCGGAGCCATCTTCAGACGAGCCGACGCGGAGCCATCCTCTTCTTCCCGACGACTACCGACAAATGGATATTCCTTTAAGGGACGTCATCCAAGATGGCGTCCCTTCAATTTCGATTGGCTGATAGGATTCTATCAGCCAATCGGAATTAAGGTAGGAAAAATCTGATTGGCTGATTGAATCAGCCAATCAGATTGAAATTCAATCCGATTGGCTGATCCAATCAGCCAATCAGATTGAGCTTGTATTCTATTGGCTGTTCCGATCAGAGTTTTGAACTTAGATTAGGGCTTAGATTAGGTGTAAGTAGCTTAAAATTGTTGTAATATTTTTTAAATGTTTGTAAGTTATTTTTTTATTTTTTGTAACTTAGCTTTTTTTATTTTTTGTACTTTAGTTAGTTTATGTAATTGTATTTAATTGTAGTTATTTGTAGGTAATTTATTTAATTAATTTAATGATAGTGTAGTGTTAGGTTTAATTGTAACTTACGTTAGGATTTATTTTACAGGTAATTTTGTATTTCTTTTAGCTAGGTAGTTATTAAATAGTTAATAACTATTTAATAACTATTCTAACTAGCTAAAATAAATACCAAGTTACCTGTAAAATAAATCTAAATCCTAAAATAGCTACAATGTAATTATTAATTACATTGTAGCTATCTTAGGGTTTATTTTACAGGTAAGTATTTAGTTTTAAATAGGAATAATTTATTTAAGTATAGTGTAGTGTTAGGTGTAATTGTAACTTAGGTTAGTTCTTATTTTACAGGTAAATATCTCTTTATTTTAGCTAGGTAGCTATTAAATAGTTAATAACTATTTAATAGCTATTGTACCTAGTTAAAATAAATTGAAAGATGCCTGTAAAATAAAAATAAATCCTAAGATAGCTACAATATAATTATTATTTATATTGTAGCTATATTAGGGTTTATTTTAAAGGTAAGTATTTAGTTTTAAATAGGATTAATTTATTTAATAAGAGAAATATTATTTAGATTTATTTAATTAATATTTAAGTTAGGGGGGTGTTAGGGTTAGGGTTAGACTTAGGTTTAGGGGTTAATAATTTTATTACAGTGGCGGCGGTGTAGTGGGGGGCAGGATAGGGGTTAATACATTTATTATAGGTGGCGACGGTATGGGGGGCAGGATAGGGTTAATAGGTATCATGTAGGTGGTGGCGGGGTCTGGGAGCGGCGGTTTAGGGGTTAATACATATATTATAGTTGCGGCGGAGACCGGGAGCGGCGGTTTAGGGGTTAACATATTTAGTATAGCTTGCGGTGGGCTCCGGGAGCGGCGGTTTAGGGGTTAATTAGTTTATTAGAGTGGCGGTGGGCTCCGGGAACGGCGGTTTAGGGGTTAACATATTTATTATAGTGGCGGTGGCCTTCGGGAGCGGCGGTTTAGGGGGTAATAACTTTATTTAGTTGCGGCGGTGTAGGGGGGGACAGATTAGGGGTGTTTAGACTTGGGGTACATGTTAGGGTGTTAGGTGTAGACATCTCCCATAGGAATCAATGGGATGTCTGGCAGCAGCGAACATGAACTTTCACTATGGTCAGACTCCCATTGATTCCTATGGGATCCGCCGCCTCCAGGGCGGCGGATTGAAAACCAGGTACGCTGGGCCGGAAAAGTGCCGAGCGTACCTGCTAGTTTTTTGATAACTAGCAAAAGTAGTCAGGTTGTGCCGCACTTATGTGCGGAACATCTGTAGTGATGTAGGAGTCGATCTGTGTCGGACTGAGTCCGGCGGATCGAAGCTTACGTCACTAAATTCTACTTTTGCCGGTATCTAGGGCTTGATAACTAAGGCGAATCAGCCTCGCCACAAATACGCTGCGGAATTCCAGCGTATTTGAGGTTGACGGCTTGATAACTAGGCCCCTATGAGTCCCAGGACCCTATTTTGAATTCATTAGATGCCTTCTTAAAGGCAATAACTTGTCTCTATGATGACCCCTACAGGCAGATTACAGCAGAAACAAAACTGAGGAATCTGAAACAACTAAAGAATCCTGTGGAAGAATACACCACCCAATTTAAAATTTGGGCCAGAGAATCCCTCTGGAATGAGGTTTCTTTAAAAAAATCAGTACAGGCTCGGCCTCTCTGATCACATAAAGGATGAGCTTTCAAGAAATGGCATTCCGGATCATCTGGAAGACCTGTACACCCTCACTATTACTATAGACAGAAGGCTTAGAGAGCGAAAACTAGAAAAGTCTTCCTACATTCTGCCTGTACGTAGACAACTCCCAACACATCCAAAAAACACTCACAATGTGGAGCAACCAATGGAAATTAGTTTCTTAAGGGGTCCACTTACCCCACAAGAAAAAAATAGACGCCGAACTCTAAACTTGTGTCTATACTGTGCAGCAGCAGACCACATCGTTAAGGATAGTCCTCTCCTTTTAAAACAAAAAGCTGCAAACCATTTCCAGTCTTTTTACGCTAAAACTAAACCATCCTCATACATCATGCTTCCCTTGTCTTTACAGTGGGACCAATGCAGAATCAACAGTGAAGCCATCATTTACTCAGGGACTTGTAGTAATTTCATAGATAGTAAATTGGTGTATAACAATAAAATTCCTTATCATTCTAAAAGCACTCCGTTGCCGCTTACAGTTATTGACGGTACACATTTATCCACTGGGCAAGTCATACAACAAACTATGCCTTACTTATCACTACTCCTTCAGTCACTTTTGACATCATTTCATCTCCTATCTATCTAGTTCTGGGAATTTCCTGGCTACACCTACATCAACCTTTATTCCATTGGGATGACCTTTCCCTCTCATTTCCCTCACAGTATTGTGCTACCACTTGTTTCCCTACAACCAAACTTTTGCCTTTAACCACTCCGTCTATTCCCACTGACTACCTCGACTTTGCTGATATGTTTAATAAAAAAGAAGCAGAATGTCTTCCCCCACACAGACCATATGATTGCCCGATTGACCTTACCCCTGGGGCTTCCATTCCATTTGGTAATATTTATCCCCTGTACAAGCCTGAACTTGACTACTTAAAAGATTATATTACAGAACATTTGAAGAAAGGGTTTATTAGATCCTCATTTTCCCCTGCAGGTGCAGGAATCTTTTTTGTAAAAAACAAGGATGGGTCTCTCCGCCCTATTATTGACTATTGGGAATTGAAAAAAGCGTACAAAAAAGAATAGATACCCATTTCCACCTATTCCCGAGTTGATTGAGAGGTTAAATGTTGCCAAATATTTCACTAAAAACTTGATTTAAGAGGTGCCTATAACCTTGTTAGAATAAGGTCCGGTGATGAGTGGCTGATTGCATTTAGGACTCGGCATGCCATTCGGACTGTGCAATGCGCCGGCAACATTCCAGAACTTTATCAATGACATATTCAGGGACATACTTGACACCTTTTTAGTTGTTTACTTAGATGACATTCTCATTTTTTCCAAAGATAAAACAGACCACATTAAACATGTTAGGGTTGTTCTCTTTAGATTAAGAACCCACAGACTGTTTGTGAAACTCGAAAAGTGTACCTTTAGTACCACACAGATCTCATTTCTTGGTTATTGTATCAATCAAAACCAAATCAGAATGGAAAATGATAAAGTTCTAGCTATAACTAACTGTCCAAGACCCAACAGCAAACAAGAAGTCCAGCGCTTACTGGGCTTCGCTAATTTTTACAGAAGATTTATACACAATTTTGCAGATATAACAAAACCACTCACCAATTTGACCAAGAACCATACCAATTTCTCTTGGAACTTCTCTTGTCAACAAGCCTTTGACCAACTTAAAAGATGTTTTAGTACATCCTTCATTTTGCAAATACCAGATACTTCTTACCACTTCGTTCTCGAAGTTGATGCATCAGAACATTCACAAAGAAAGACTCAAAAGGATGCTCTACATCCTATATCATCTTGCTTCAGAGTTTTGACCCAACCGGAATTGAATTACCCCGTTGGGGAAAAAGAACTATTAGCCATTGTGTTCTTTCGACCAATGGAAACAATTACTTGAAGGCTCTGTTCACCCTATTACCATCTTTACAGACCACAAAAATGTACAGTATTTACAAACAAACCACACCTTATCAGCTTGTCAACTTAGATGGAGTCTGTATTTCTCCAGGTTTTCATACACCATCACCTACCGCCCAGGCACAAAGAACACTAAGGCTGACGCCCTATCTAGATTATACAAAAAAAAAAACACAGTTGACATACAACCCACCACAGTACTACCTAAATCTTGTATTTTGGGACTGGTTTCTGATGTTCTCCTAGACTTGAAAATTAGCCAACAAAGGGACAAAACAAAACTTCAACATATTCTCCAGCTAGACAAAGATGGCATCCTCCACTATGGTACTAATATATACATTCCGCCTAACCTCCTCAGCTCAGTCATGAAAGCCACACATGATTCCCCGTTAGCCGGACACATGGACATTCAAAAGACCCTGAACCTCCTCTGCAGAACTTATTGGTGGCCTTCCATGAACTCTTCTGTAAAAGAATACATCACATCCTGGCCCTGCACACTCTAAAAGATTTTCTCTCTTCTTGAATGACTCTTAGCATGTGCAGTGAGTATACTGTACACAGACCCTTAAACTGGTAACAACAATCTTATAAATGCTGCGCTGCAAAATGAAAACAGCCAGTGGCATTGTGGGACTAGGGAGAGCTTTCCGCATTGGTTGTCAGAGAGTGGCACTCGTAACCTATCACTGTCTCTTTCTTTCTGCTTTGAAGCTTGGTGTTCTAAAGTGGCCCAATGGCTTTGTAGTCCAATAGTTTAAGCTCTACTATTAATTATGGTAACATATTACTATACTTAGTTTAGGAGCTAGACTTGTGGATTTAGTAAAGCTGATCCTGGTGGACTTGAAATGCTAATTGTAGAATAGACTATTTGGTTGGTCATATAATTGATATAAACAAGCACACACAACGATGCATACATACATATACATGCACAATTATACACACACAATAGGGAACATGTTCAGACAGCATCTAGACCAGAAGTGATTGTTCCATTACTGTGCAAAGGTGCACTATATGAGTAAAAGTAGCAGTATTCTGCTAAAACACAATGAAGACTTTTTATTAACAGAAATCTAGGAACAGAACCTCTGACTTTTGATATGGCCATGGATTGTGGTCAAATAGCTTGCCAAGAGCACTGCCATGGAACAGTGCGCCAGGATTAGGTAATAAGCAACCAGCAAACTATAATTAATGTATAACATTTAAAGATAATAGGTTTATTATACATCACAAAAATAAGAGTCAAATGAAATTTCAATAAAAAGAACCGAGTTGCTAATGAAAAACATTCATAGTTAAAGAATAAGCCTATTAATCTGAAACTCCAGCCACAATCCTTTTAAGAACAGCTTTCATAATTATTCACTATCTTCCATGTGGTTATGAGAAATGCAGTTCCCAAAGTTCACACATTGAACAAACCTGTATTTAATTGTTTGGTAAGTGCAGTTTTGGTACTTAATTGCATGTCTACAGAACAACAGAAAGCATTTGAAACAAACCAATATGTGCTTGTGTTTGTTTACATGTATATTGAACATGCTCATATTTTTTAGCTGTCTGCTAATGAAAAACTTTAAAATGGAAAGAATAGTGGTGTTGAAAAATTCTGAAAAATGCATCCTTAAAACCATCTATTACAACTGTATAGATGGATTACAATAAAGTTTGGGAGTGACCGAAATTGAACAAATCTTATTTTTTCCATGCAATTATGTTGAATGACTGAGATCTTCCTCAGTGTTTCATGTTAGCATTTTTCATTTTCAACTCTGTGCAGTGAAAGTTCTGGAAATTATATTTTGAAGGCAAACAGAGCCAGGAAGTTGGGGACTGAGTTGGGGAGGCCCGTCGCTGGATGCTCCATGAGAAGAATCAGGGCAGGTTGGGTCACTTTTTTGTGGATGGAGCCAAGAGTCCAGGGGCATAACTAGAAAATCTGAGGGCATGGTAGCCATGAACAAACAACTATGCCTTCGTCATCAGCCAAACAATGACAATAAGGTCCAACCTTAAAGTCTGACGGGCTTTTGCACCAGGTGCAACCCCATAGTGCTGCAACTGGTTTATGTACAGTGATGCATTTTTTCCCTTGTAATATTATGGCCAGCTGGATACATAATAAGCTCCAGTACACTTTAACAGCACTGCTTCTGACTTTGTCAGGTAACAATTAATCTCCTGGTTGCAGCTTTCAATAATGTTTCTGAGTGAAACAAAATGTATGTACACCATGATGGTATGTTGAATATGTTGTAGCAGACCGCAGTACTTCAGAAAGCTTTCTTGACATTAAAATGATCTCTTGTTGCTAACACAACTTTAGTTGATCATGTTTTATTTTTGTTAACCTAATGGAAAAGTTAGTGTCTGTCCACATAAGGATCCAATATCATAGGGGTCAATTTATTAATGTACAAGCAGACATGATATGATGTAGCGTATCATGTCCACCACACAAAGATAAATGCCGACAGCATACGCTGTCTGCATTTATCATTGCACCAGCAGTTCTTGTGAACTGCTGGTGCAATGCCGCCCCCTGCAGATTCGCGGCCAATCGGCCACTAGCAGAGGGTGTCAATCAACTCGATCGTATTCGATTGAGTTGATTTCTGTCTGTTGCCTCAGAGCAGGCGGACAAGTTATGGAGCAGCGGTCTTTAGACCGCTGCTTCATAACTTCTGTTTCTGGCGAGCCTGAAGACTCGCAGGAAACACGGAGCATCAAGCTCCATACGGAGCTTGATAAATTGACCCCATAGAAGTGACTTAATTAACACTGTCTCAACTCCCTGGATTAAACCCAGGACATGACTACTAAATTGAAAGGATGATCCAGAGAAGTGTTCAGAGCAGGCTAAAGGTCAACAATTTGCAGGCAAAAGAGATACCAGATCAGAATCCAAGATTCAAGTAAATTATTAGGCAGAGGTCAGCAACTGGCAGGCATATTCAGTACAAAAGGAGAATATGTAAGAATATCCTCTAAAAGCACCATCAGCACAAGAACTGTGTTCCAAGCTTCATGAAATGTGTTTCCATGGCAAAGAAGCTGTACACAAGTCTTACATCAATACACACAATGGCAAGCATTGGCTTGAGTGGTGTAAGCACACCACCACTGGACGCTGGAGAAGTGGAAACTTGTTTTCTGGAATGATAAATAATGCTTTACTATCTGGCCGTCTGATGGAAAAATCTGTTTGTGGTGGAAAGCCAGGACAACTGGGTGCTTCCAATTTTGTGACAACAGTTTGAGGAAGGCAATTTCCTGTTCCAGCATGACTGTACCCCTGTACACAAAGTGAGGCCCATGTAGACATGGTTTGACATGTTTTGTGTGGAGTTACTCAAGTGGCTGGCACTTGCACGGATCCTTGACCTCAACCCCAAAAAACCCTTTGGAATGAATTGGAATGCTGATTGCAAGCCAGACCTACTCACCCAATATCAGTGTCTTATCTCCCAAATAAGCCTAGTACAAAAAAGTGCAAAGTTTCTGAACAGTTAATATATGACAGTTCTTTATAAACTTAATGAGTCCAACATTAGCAGCTATATCCCAAAAATGTGTGTACTTCCCTTATACACCTAAATGAATAATTCTCAATTTGACCAAAAGACCCCACTTTGATACCCACTTACGTGATTTAACCTCAATCTGTATGAGGTAAGTGCTACATATACACAAGACGTATTGTCCTAAAGGTATTTCTCCAACCAACTCCTTTCTGGCTCATTAAGCAAGATATAATCCTTCCCTCCTGGTATCTTAAGTGTATATCAAACACTGCCTGTATTTTGTCATAGAAGAGAAGATTCTGTGGAGGAAAAAGGAAAATTGCTGACAGTGTAATACAGTTTTAATAAAATGTAGAATTACAATAGTTTTGATAATTAACTACTGTAGTGTGTTCATTGCAATCCCTGTATCAGCCTTAGTGACTTCCTTCCAAGCATATTATATAGGCACCTTATCAGTCCAAGCTGCTGTAGTAAACCAGGAAATCTCCTGGAATCCTGGTAGCCCAATCCAGCCTTGTCTATGTCAGAGGTTATTTTGAGACCATTAGAACACCAAGTTTAGCAATGGCTGTGGCCTTCCTTTCAGGGAGTGGATTCACAAGAGGTCCCGTAATCAGGATTTTGTAATAGTCAACAAACATAATGTATTGCAACTACTGTATCGTTCTTGTGTCTATCAGATAATGTATCAAACAATACATTAGTTGCAATCACAGGGATGTTTGTTGACTATTACAAACTTCTGATCATATGACCGTTTGTGGACTAATCACTCTTCAGAAGGCATCACGCAGCCATTGTTAAACTCGATGTTCTAATGGTCCCGAAATATACTCTGATGAAGAAGGGTATACTTACTTTCGAAACACGGAATTACTTTAACACACTTACACAGAACAATTTTTTTTTTAATAATTATACTGACTTAGAATTGCCCCAGATAGGAGTAAAATAATTGCTCAGAAGGATATCGCTGAGACTGATACAGTGACTATAACGAACACACTACAGTAGTTAATTATCAGATCTATTGTGTTAAAATACCTTATATTATCTGAGATTATTTGGTGTGAGTGTGTCTTTTAACGATTGATTCTACATTGTATTAAAATTATATTACACAATCTTTCTCTCTCCCTTTTCTTCCACTGAACCTCCTCTCCTATGACAAAATATGGACAGTGTTTGAAATACTTAAAGGGACACTCAAGTCAAAATAAACTTTTATGATTCAGATAGAGTACAGTCTTTTTGTATACACACTTTCTAGGGAACAAGCTCCTACTGGACATGTGCACAAGCTCACAGGGTATAAGTATACTAGTCTGTGATTGGCTGGTGTCTGTTACATGACACAGGGTCCGGAAAATGGGAGAAAAAAATAATATGCCAGAAAAAAATCTAATATTTATTTGAATTTCTGAGTAGGAATGATTGCATTATTATGCACTTGTCAATTATGCAATTCTACTGTATTTAGCAGTCCTTTAAGATAACAGAAGGAGAGGATTATACCTTGCTTAATGAGCCAGGAAGGAGTTGGTTGGGGGAAATACCTTTAGGACAATATGTCTGTGGCACTTACCTCATACAGATTGAGGTTAAATTAAGCGTACATCAAAGATGGGTCATTTTTAGCCACCTCAGAATGATTCATTTCAAGTTCAACATATAGTGAGATTTACTCTTTGTTCTTTATATATAGTAATCCATGCAATACAGCACACTTATCTTTATAGAGGTCCAGAGTTTTCAGATTTATAAATGCTTTGCAATCAAAACTCAGGAATCAGATTATTTGAAAGTGTATATCCATTTATTTATTTCGGCCATCACCTGTCCGCCCGGCATTTGTTAAATCTACCCTTTTATCTTTCACTTAATGTTATGGCGATTTTACAGCAGTGGTGAAGGAAGAGATTTACAACTAATACAACTCTATTCCAGTGCAAGAAAACATGAGATCCTATTTAAGAAACCATCTTCTGGTGTAAAGGTGAGTCATATTTAACGCGCACTTTACCAATTTTATTTATATAAAAATATATTGTTACCAACGTGAGCTATTAGCAAATATATAATATGATTACTGCTTGCATTTGTTTTCCCATAATTGTACAAATGACTAAAGTGAGATGGGTTGATTTTATAATATATATATATATATATATATATATATATATATATATATATATATATATATATATATATATATATATATATGTCAAGCCATTAACTGACATAAAAATTAAAGTAATCCCAAATAAATTTGAACCATTAAAAGAGATATTAAAAAAACTTACTTTTAAATATCTAGTTGTGACACAGGGCCTTGTGGGGGGGGGGGGGGGAATTAAAGGGAGAGTATACACCATGTCAGTATATGGCCGGGTTATAATATGTTATTTAATAATTATTCTTAAAAACAAACCTCCAATTAAAAATGCATATACAAAACAATTAAAATCAATATTTATTCCTAAATTCTTTATATTAGTTAAAGTTATAAACACATTGAATTATATTTATAGAAACCAGATTATGAATCAAATGATACACCCTTATGCTGTTACAATATTCTATACAAAGATAATAAAAAAATATACCTTTACAATTTACCTTATTCACAATGAACACCTTAAAATACCACAATAAAATACCAGAATCTTCTGTTATTAATCAATAACTCTGGTTCAATTCCCAATATGGATTACCATGCGCAGCATTGCTAATTTATTTTTACCCCTAGTATTTTCCACATCTTGGTCATCACTTCGCTAGTGAAGTGGGTTCCCCGATCAGATTCAAATCTCTGGGTAAACCAAATCTGGAAAATACATGGTTGATGAGCAATGCTGCGCATGTTTCAGCACTATTGTTAGGTGCACTGATGCACTCTACCCATTTAGTGAATAGTTATGTTACTGTCAACATGTATTTGTTACCTCTTGATTACCTAGTCACTGGACCAATAAAATCAATTTGTATATCTGACCATGGCATTACCATCCCCCTTTTCTGCAATGGCGCTCTATGTGTTGGTGCAGTGGGTTGGAATTGTGGACAGATTAAACAACCTTGACAGCAGGTTTGAACATCCTTCAACATATGTGACCAGAAGGCATAGTCACGCAATATTTCATATGTTAAGCTGGCACCATGATGGCCAGATGTGGGAGCATCATGGGCATGTTGAAGCATGAGACCTCTGAACTTTGTAGGTACCACCCATTGCTGGATGCCAGTTTTGGAGGTTCCAATTAACAAACCATCCTGTAACTTGAATTGTGATCTGGATTTCATTAAGATTCTAAGATCTTCCTTGCCAATACCGTCCTCTTTTGAGATGGGGTTGCTTTCAGGATCTTCTATGTGTTTATAGAAGATGCCTACAATGGGGTCTTCTTTTTGACTAGGAGAATCCTGACTTTATTGTACCAAGTTAGGCTTACTCTGTTGTTTAGCCTGGTTTCTGCTAATGGCGTCTACCTGAATTGCACCCATTAAGTGGTCGATATTAAGGAGTTCTCCAGTTATGGCTCCTTGTTTGGCTAATGAATCCGCAAGATCATTGCCTTCCTTATCAGAACTTAGAACCCTGGAATGACCCTTGGTCTTTTTCCAGTGTATGGTTAACCTATTGGACACCACCAGATTGTCAATCTTGCAGAATAACTTGCCATGTTTGACTGGTTTGTTGTTAGTTTTCTGCATGCCATTTCTTTTTGCAAGTTGGCGGGTATTCAACAAAACTGTCACGCACGTGAGTCAGTAATGATCACAAATTCATGAATACCATGTTCAATAGCCATCTCAATGGTTTTTAGAACAGCAGTTAGTTCTGCAACTTGACTGGATCTTGGTCCAATGTTGAAACCTACAGATATATTTGGGAATCCATTTGCCCAAGTTATACCAATGCCGGCGATTAATCTGTGCTCATTATCAGTAGTGACATGGTAAGAACAACCATCAACATATACCCAAGGTAATGTTTGACAATGGTCCTCATTGTATATTTTATACGGGGAAAGCAATTGTTCCTCCAGGAAATAATCTTCTAATAACTCTTCCCCATGATCCTTAGCAGTACAGTCGTGGAGCTCAGCAAGCCCCTGTGCGACTGGATTCTTTTTGTCCTGCTTGTAGCGAATTTCTAAAGGCCAGCCTTGTAAGGAAAGAGTCCAAGCGGTTATGTGGTTGTTAGACAAATTTCGATCTCTTATTCTCAGCAAAGGCTGGTGGGCGGTCTCTACAATATATATACAATATATAGCTGCAGAAATTTTGTAGAGCCCATACAGTAGAGAGCTTTTTCGCAATCGCTAAATTTTATTTCTACTGGGGGTAGAGTTTTGCTCGCATAAGCAATGACTTTGCTTAAATTATCATGCTTTTGGTATAAAACTGCACTCATGCTTATATCTGTGTAACTTGTTTCTAAGTAGAAAGGTTTACCACCTTCAGAGTAAGCTAAGCAAGGTGCTTGAGTGAGTTTTCTCTTCACCTCTCTGATGGCTGTCTCTTGACATTTCACATCCTTCTTTAGAAGAAGTAGCAGTGGTTTAGCTAATTCGGCATAATTATCAATAAATTTGCAAGAATAATTCGTAATACCCAGGAATCATCTCAATTCCTTTAAAGGGACAGTCTACACCAGAATTTTGATTGTTTTAAAAGATAGATAATCCCTTTATTACCCATTTCCCAGTTTTGCATAACCAACACAGTTATATTAATATACTTTTAACCTTTTTCTGCCAATACACCTAAGCTGATGATAGTGACCTTTTATTACTACGGTACCACACGATGATTCTGTTTTCTTTACCATCCTATATTAATTAACCTATGCGGCATATTATATTTATAGCTATGTTTTCATATATAGTTAAACAACTTGCATGGACCATGCAAAATTGATATGGCGTTATGATTACTAACTTGCTTACCATACACAAAATATCACCCCCCCCCCCACTATAATAAACCTATACCAGGAGGGTTAAATACGCGGTTTGTCTCGTCTATACTGCACCCTAATTCCCTTCTTATAAGCATAGCTTGTAGAACAACATAACATTGACCCTATCCCACCCTCCAAGCTCAACAATATTGTTTATCACTTTTTTTATATATATATTATTATGAGCTGAATGTTAACTTTTGAAAAGTGAGGTTCTAACCCTAATACATACGGCAACATTTATGCTGTTCTAATGCTTTTTGTTTTTATTGTTAAGATATTATTGCAATGTAACAGCTGACAATCTGTTATTTCTCACATTGTATGTACATGATTATATATTGTTTGAAAACCTCAATAAAAATATTTAAAAAAAAAAAAAAAAAAAAAAAAAAAATATACTTTTAACCTCTGTGATTATCTTGTATCTAAGCCTCTGCAAACTGCCCCTTTTTTCAGTTCTTTTGACAGACTTGCAGTCTAGCCAATCAGTGCCTGCTCCCAGATAACTTCTCGTGCACGTGCACAGTGTTATCTATATGAAATAAGTGAACTAACACCCTCTAGTGGTGAAAAACTGTTAAAATGCAATCTGAAAGAGGTGGGCTTCACGGTCTAAGAAATTAGCATATGAACCTCCTAGGTTAAGCTTTCAACTAAGAATACCAAGAGAACAAAGCAAAATTGGTGATAAAAGTAAATTGGACAATTGTTTAAAATTACATGCTCTATCTGAATCATGAAAGTTTATTTTGGCCTAGACTGTCCCTTTAAGTTAGTTGAGTTTATAGAATTTATTATATCTTCCACCTTTTTCTTCTGAGGATTTAACCCTTCAGAAGTAACTTAAAGTCCCAAGAAGTTTACACGAGATCGGCACCATTGAGCTTTTTGTAGGGATAATTTGACACCTGCCCTTTTAAGTTGGCTGAGGACGTGTTTAAGCTCTGTGATGTGTTTTTCAAAGTCTGTGCTTTTGATTAAAACATCATCAACATAAGATAAGGTCCCCCTTTTCAGTGCATCAGGCATAGCCTTATACATGAATACAGCAAATTCATGTCCTGAATTTATGTATTCAAATGGAATGCATACTGGACCTTTTGGAACGAGAATGCAAGCTTATACTGGTCCTCTTCATGTACCTTTATGGTCCAATATCCTTGTGCACAATCAATGGCAGTGAATATTTTAGATCCCTGCATGTGTGCTAGGCATTGGTCGATAAATGGCACAGGCCAGCCAGACATGTACACTCGTTTGTGTATCTGTCTTAAGTCAGCACACAAACGCCATTGTCCATTGGGCTTAAGAACACCTAGAATAGGATTGTTATAAGAGCTGTGCACCTGTCTGATAATACCTCTTTCTTCCAGGTTCCGTATGATTTCTGCAAGAGAACCATATGAGGCTAAAGGAAGTCTGTATTGTTTAACAAAGACAGGTGGTGCATTGGGATCTGTTTGGATTCTTGGAATGTGCAAGTCTGTAGTCCCACAGTCATAAGAATCCCTAGCAAAAAGATCCTTGTACTCCATCAGGAGTTCTCGTAGCTGTCGTCGTTCATCATCACTGGAACAGCCATTAGCTGAGGAGATTTGCTCTTCGACTAGTTGCTGAAATCCTGGAAAGACTTCAGGCTGTCCTATCTTATAGGCTTCTTCCAATCTAGAGGTGAGATCCCCTTGATTATAATTTACATTACCCCTATGACTCTGGGTATTGGGGTATTCTTGATCTTTGATCGACTGATCAAATACTAGAGAGGCTTCTTCAATTTTACAGATGCCTTCCTCTGAGCTGAAGGGATAAATAGACTGAATTGTAAATAGTCCCTCTGGCATAGATGCAAAGGGTTGTTCTATTAATTGTTTTTCAGTTAAATATCCTTCAGGTATTATCCCAATTATATTATTCTGGAATCCTAAAGTGTAATAACTTTATTCCAGCGCATATCCTATGGTAGTTCCCTTGGATAAGGTTATATCCTGTGGGGTCATGTTATGCACAATTACATGTATTGGAATAGTTCCAATATTTAACATAGGAGTATGGGTCATTGTTATACCCAGATTTTGCATTCTATGGGAGAGGCAAATTAGTGCTTCAGAAGTTTTTAATTTCTGACCTCTTTTTACCTGTAAGGGTAAGAGGAATTTGTCAGCCCCAGCAGGGATTACAATATCATTAGACACCTGTATATTCACAGCATATGGCAATTGCTGGTTTGATTTTAGGGACGCATTTTCATCCTGAAATACTTCAGGGTCCCCTTTTAACCTGCTCCATAGGCAAAGGTTAATTAAATCTATTTGTATGGCATGTAAGAGATCGTTGCCAATATATATTTGATTATGGGGAGTATTTAAAACTAAAAACAGGTGCTTTGCTGATGTATTACCTATAGAGATAGATAATAAACATTTAGCTGTGACATTATAGCTTTCAGACCTGTCCTCCAGGTCATGTACACATGAGAAAGATATTCAATCACCTTAGGTTCAGCGATCTGCGCTAATAAGCCTTCGCTTATATAGCTAGCTTCCTGTTTAAAGTTCAATTTAGCATATTTAGTTTTACCAAGGTCATGCACTTGCATAGGGATAAATAGATCATCCTTAACTCTCTCAATTCCTGTGAGGTATTGAGTGTGGCCTCCCCCTTTAGGGATTTTATGGTCTCCCTTGTGGAGAGATATGGTTAATACATCGCCGTCTAAGGAAATATTTGCTATCTTTCCAGGCGAAATTTTAAAAGTATTACCATCAGAGCCACTTAAAGGAGTCTGATCGTCTATTTGTAGGATAGTAATTTCAGGTATAGAGTCATTCCTGAAATTAATTTCCACAGCATCTGGCTTCTCTTCCACCAATTAATCCCATGATAGGTTTGGAGACTGAATCCTGGAGCTCAGCTAATACATAATATCTCCCTGCTGTTTCTACCATTTCACACATAAAATTGGCATGATTACACATCTGTGGGCTTCGCCACGAGTTACGCGAAACAGCCATGTTAGTCGATGCAGAAGAACTCTCATTCTTACTGGTCCCCTCCTCTATAATAGGGCTGGCCGGGTTCCTGTGTACTGCATCTGTGGAAATAAGGTTAAGAGAATACTGCAAAGGAAGAGATTTGGCTGAGGTTGCTCGTCATCACGGCTAAATCGTCCGTTTCCGGTCTGTAGGGAGAGAACATGACTAGTACCATAATTGATTTATCATTTTATTTGGTATATCTCTCCTCTATTTTTCAGGTAATACTGCAGTATTTATGGCTGCGCCTGTGGCCCCCTGCTGAAAACTGTCTGTACCCCTAAAAAATTATTGTTAAGGTGCTGATCCGTCACAGCTTGACTCATATTAGTAAATAGTGTACATAATTGACTTATTTGCGTACTGAGTTGGCCCACTTGAACGGACAAGCCATTTTTACCCATGGACCGATTTTTTGATATCCCAGGATATTGATTCCTGGATCCTTGGGGTCCCTCAGAATCATATCTTTTGTTCCTATTTTGACATGGTTGTCTTTGGGGTTCAACTCGTTCAGCATTAATATCTTGGGGAACACTATTTACTTGGGGTGTCTGCTTATCCTAAGAGTATTTTCGCCACTTTTGGTATTTATTTTACGGGGATACCGGTTACCTTGTGTGTATTTATCTCTTTGGGGATAATTATTTACCTGGGTATGCCCCCCATTTTGAGTATATTCTCTCTGCACCTCAGCCCGTGTTGGGGGAGGGACAGAGTTAAAACTTTGTGGGGATGGTCTGTTTTCTCGAGCCACCTCTGCATAGGTTTTCTTGTTAGACTCCAAATTGAGGGGGCTAGGTGACACCCTAGTTTCAGCCACGATTTTGGGACTGGGTTTTGGTTCCCTTTTAACCCCTGTTCACCGGACTGCTGAATAGAGTATAACTTTGTACTCTCTTTTATCAGCCAGTCCAATGAACAGTGCTCATCAAAATCTCTAGCTAAATTAATTTTGATTTGAGCGGGCAATGCTTTGAAAAATAAATTTACAAATTCTGAGCTTTCAAATATGGGGTAATCTTTGGCCATATTGTATGCACTTTTTAGTACAGAAAGGAATTTAATTGGGCTTTGATTCGCGCCACATTTCAAACCGTATACAGATATTTTCGCAGCGGTTTTAGTGCAATATTGCCCAAATTATTTTCTGCACTGATTTTTGTTTCACTCCAGGAATGAATATTCATATCCTTTAGTGAAGCAAATAATTTGTGATGTTTACCTTCAAATACCCAGGGCAGAAATTCAATTTTTGACTGCTCATTACTAACATTCATTATGAATAAAGCATTTTCATAAGTTACTAAGTGGTCAACTATAGAATTTGTTCCCTTGTTGGAAAACTTAGGTACTGCACCACTTAAAAATGTAATTATTTTAGGGGTGTCATATACCTTATTAAACGTATCTTGTGCTTTCCTAGGGATCTTATTTTTGGGGCTGGAGCACCGCCTATATGCCCTATATTTACTATGGGGAGACCCCCTACATACATTAGTACTACGTGGGCTATGTGGGTAGCTAGCTCCGCCCTCTGACTCACTACTAGAGCTTCTCCCCTCCTCTGAGGTATAGCAGTTCCCTGAATTTATAATATGAGGTGACTGTCTACTTGGGAATTGTATTTCTGACCCAATAGGGGTCCTTTGTTTAAATTCTTCCCTTAATTGTTGCAGTTCATTTCTGATGTATTCCTTAAGGGAGTTAGAATTATCTGCATTATCTTCATTGCTAATAGAGGGGTTTTCATTATGATGATACAGCCTTTTTAAACCACTTAACTTTCTTTGGCTTTGTGCAAGTTGCTTATGAAAATCTTCTATCTGAGCTACTAAACTCTGGTTGTATTTTTGTAAGGTGGCCATGTTTTGGGCAAACATCAATTTTATCCTGGGTTCGTTCTGCCTCTTCCTCATCTAAGCTTAAGGAATAATTTTCACCCCTCAGTTGCTCCAATTGTGAATTTTGTACATTTCATCGTTCACAGCAGTAGCAGACCCCAAGTTTTGAAAATTACTTTGTCGCATTTCCCCTGCTTTTGAGGTTGGCCCAACTTTAACAGCCCTTGAAATATTTCGCTTTCGCCACACCATATATTATTTGCAATATTTTTGGTCTTAGTCTTCAGCATCTTAATGTAAGTGCCTAAATCTCCCTTAATACTTAATCTATTTTTAAGGTGAGTAATGGCTTCTGTTTTAAGCCTTTCTGCCTGACTAATGGGCGATTTTGGGGAACATATTTCAAAATTATGAATAGATTCAATTGATTCACTTCTCGTAACAGACATTATTATATTGGCTTAGTATTTGGTTAAATTAAAACACTAATACAATTTTAACCAATAAGAAGAAGAAAAAAAAAATTCAAAAAAAATTATATTAATTTTGAAATATGAAAAATTAATTTTTTTAATTAATTTTTTTATTAAAAATATTTTAACAATATTTTTTTTTTCATTTTTTTATAATCTCTATTTACTACAAATATATTTTATCAATGTGATAAATTTAAAAATCATCTAATGGTGCCTCCAGATAATATGTCAGGTTATAATATAATTAATTTAATAATTATTCTTAAAAACAAACCTCAAATTAAAAATGCATATACGAAACAATTAAAATCAATATTTATTCCTAAATTCTTTATATTAGTTAAAGTTATAAACACGTTGAATTAAATTTAAAGAAACCAGATTATAAATAAAATGATACACCCTTATGCTGTTACAATATTCTATACAAAGATAATAAAAAAATATACCTTTACAATTTACCTTATTCACAATGAACACATTAAAATACCACAATAAAATACCATAATCTTCTATTATTATTCAATAACTCTAGTTCAATGCCCAATATGGATTACCAATTTACTATGCTTAATTAATAACTACCAGGGATTTAATCACAATAACCTGTTTATGTACAGTTCAGAAAGAGTTCACTATAATAACTGATTTATAAACCTGGAGTATAAAACCCTGTCTAGTAAATAAATTATTTAGCAATAATGACTAGTTAAGACTACACATGACTATGGATATAACTTAAAATACAAATTGTGCCCTTTTAAAATTATTAACTGCAATCTAGTTATAGTTACCAAAGTTACCAAATACCTTTGATTTAAATATTATATATATATTTATCAATCGCATATACTTTCCCCAAAAAAACAAATCAATGCTTCATTTTCTAGAATTTCTTGTTTCACCTCATATGAATAAAGGTATTGCAATATGTATAATAAAGGGTAGCCCAATTTTGCTTATAGTGACTGTGTCCCAAAATGGCAGCAAATTTACCAGTCAAGATTTCAGCAAAAAAAGAGATCTCTTCTATCCTCTTGCATGAGGTTATATCACTGTCAGGGTTTTTCCCTGTTGTGTTTGCCATGTGCTGCTAGCAGCCATTTTACTCACCTCTCTCCCTGACTATTGCGCATTGTGGGGGATGCTGCTCATTTCCTGTACTTCCTTTTATGGCCAGACTGGTGTGCATCATCCATGTGAGACAGGATGCAGTCTCAGAATAGTGATGTCATCATTTATTATTTAAAGGGCCTCTGTTCAGTATGCTTTGCCTTTGAGTTGTCTCAGACCTGTTTGTGAGAGTTCCTGTGTATTACCTGGCTGCCTGACGTCCTTCCTGGTTCCTGATCCCTGACTTGTTCCTGACTCTGCTGTTTTCCTTGTTCCTGATTCCGGCTCCTCTGACTATTCGCTTTGGCTCCTGACTCGGCTCGTCTGACTACCAGCTCTGGTTTTCACTCCTGGCTTGTTATTTGACTTGTGGACTTTTTATTATTCTTTGCTATTAATAAAGGTGTGATTATTTTTGCACTTCTCATCTCAGTCTGATTCCTGGCACCCTGACATTACGCAAAGGCCATGAATCCTGATGGTGCTAATAATCCACCTTTACCTGCCATCATTTCCAGGATGGATGAACATGTCAGGGTGCCAGGAATCAGACTGAGACGAGAAGTGCAAAAATAATCACACCTTTATTAATAGCAAAAAATAATAAAAAGTCCACAAGTCAAATAACAAGCCAGGAATCAAAACCAGAGATGGTAGTCAGACAAGCCGAGTCAGGAGCCAAAGCGAGTAGTCAGACGAGCCGGAATCTGGAACTAGGAAAACAGCAGAGTCAGGAACAAGCCAGGGATCAGGAACCAGGAGGGACGTCAGACAGCCAGGTAATACACAGGAGCTCTCACAAACAGGTCTGAGACAACGCAAGGGCAAAGCATACTGAACAAAGGCCCTTTAAATAATAAGTGATGACATCACAATTCCGAGACTGCATCCTGTCTCACATGGATGATGTAAACCAGTCTGGCCATAAAAGGAAGTACAGGAAGTGAGCAGCATCTCCCAGAATGCACCAAAGTCAGCAAGAGAGGTGAGTAAAATGGCTGCCAGCAGCACATGGCAAACAAAGGCAGGAAAAAACCCTGACAGAACAGGATCACCGCTTGGATCAATTTGCACTAGCCCTGCAAACCCTGCTGACTCGCACTGCACATTTAGACCAAAGTGTCCCGCAAGTTATGGCTGCTCCTGTTTCAGCTGCTGCACCTATGCCTACCAGGAGCATGTCCAGTTCTGCACCTCTACCTCAGCGATATGGAGGCGATCCTATTCAGTGCAGAGGGTTTTTGAACCAGGTGGGCATTTACTTTAAGATGTTACCTCAGGCGTTTCCCTCTGACAGAGCTAAGGTGGGATTTCTCATCTCGTTACTCTCTGACACAGCTCTTGCCTGGGCTAATCCCTTGTGGGAGACTAATAAACCTGTGATTTCAAATTACCCTGAATTTGTGGCCTCCTTTCGAAGGGTATTTGATGTTCTGGCTCGCTCCTCCTCTGCTGCTAAACAACTCATGTCCATTCAGCAAGGTACAAGATTTGTTGCTCAGTATGCTATTGAGTTCCGTACGCTTGCCGCAGAGGTAGGTTGGAACAATGAAGCCCTTGTTGACTCCTTCTTTCATGGGCTCTCTGATGCAATTAAAGACAAAGTTGCTGCCAGAGATTTACCAGAGGATCTCGAGGCATTGGTGTATTTTTTTATCCTAATTGACATCAGACTCAGAGAGAGGCCCTCTTTCAAGGAGCGCTTGCGGAAGCCTCCTGTTGTCTCCTACGTGTGCATTCCCACCCATAACTCCCTCTCCTCCCATGCCTCCTGGTCCCGAGTCACCAGGTACTGCTGAGCCGATGCAGCTGGGATTCATGCGTCTCTCCGCGGCGGAGAGAGGGCCTTTAGGAGGAGGGAGGGGCTCTGCCTCTATTGTGGGTTACAGGGCCACCTTTTGAAGTCTTGTCCTACACGGCCGGGAAACGCTCACACCTAAGGTCCTGTCGGGGGCAGACCTTGGGTGGTTTATCCTCGCCCCCGGAACCGCTTAAGGAGAAACCTTTGGTCACAGTTGTCCTTTCCTGGGTGGACTTCTCCATAGTCACTCAGGCTCTTGTTGACTCTGGTGCTGCGGGCTATTTTATTGACAGTGCTTTTGTATCAAAGCACTCCATTCCTGTTTTGCCTTGGTCCGTTCCGCTTGCTATTGAGGCCATTGATGGCAGGCCCCTTCAGCCCGCACTCGTTACTCACGAAACTGCTCCGTTGTCCATGGCTGTTGGGGCTCTCCATTTTGAAACCCTCCAATTCCAGGTGATAAACTCTCCGCATTTTCCGGTTGTTCTGGGTTATCCCTGGCTCCAAAAGCACAATCCCAGTCTCGACTGGCGCAGGTCCGAAATTTTGTTGTGGTCCCCGTAATGTATTTCCACTTGTCTTCGGAAACCTGTTAAAGTCTTGTGCACTTATTCGGTATCTCAATTGCCAGAGAAGTACCTCCTCACCGGTCTTACGATTGTGCCATAGACCTGCAACCCGGAGCCATTCCTCCTCAGGGCCGGGTGTACCCTCTGTCTGTTGCAGAGAATTGTGCTATGGAGGAGTATGTTGCCGATGCTCTGTCGCGGGGGATCATCCGCAAATCCTGCTCTCCTGCAGGGGCTGGCTTCTTCTTTGTGAAGAAAAAGGGTGGCGAGTTAAGACGATGTATCGATTATAGGGGTCTTAATCATCTTACCATTAAGAATGCTTACCCTATTCCGCTTATTACGGAACTCTTTGACCGCCTCAAGGGAGCTACGGTCTTTACTAAACTTGATTTGAGAGGAGCGTACAATCTCGTTAGGATTAAGGACGGCCATAAATGGAAAACAGCATTTAACACCAGGAGCGGGCATTATGAGTATCTTGTAATGCCCTTTGGCCTATGCAATGCTCCTGCTGTTTTTCAGGAATTTATTATTGATGTCCTACAAGATATGTTGCAACAGTGTGTTGTGGTGTACTTAGACAACATCCTCATACACTCACCCACACTTGAGGCTCATCGTTCTGATGTTACACGGGTTCTTCAGAGACTACGTGAGAACGGCCTGTTTTGTAAACTCGAGAAATGTGAGTTCCATCAGACTCAAGTAACCTTCCTAGGTTATGTTATCTCCATTGCAGGGTTCTCCATGGATCCTGACAAGTTATCTGCAGTTCTGCAGTGGCCTCGCCCAGTTGGTCTTTTTTGGGGTTCGCCAATAACTATTGAAAGTTTATTAAAAACTTTTCTTCCTTGGTCAAACCTATCACAGACATGACCCATAAAGAGAATGATCCACTCCATTGGTAACCTACTGACATTATGGACTTTGATAGTCTTAAAGCTGCCTTTGCTGTTGCTCCAGTTCTGGCTCATCCTAACCCTGTCCTGCCTTTCATTCTTGAGGTCGATGCGTCTGAGACTGGAGTAGGTGCCCTCTTGTCCCAACGTCCTATGCCTTACGGTTCCTTGCATCTGTGTGGTTTCTTCTCTAAGAAATTGTCTCCAGTGGAGGGCAATTATGAAATTGGTGACAGGGAATTACTGGCCATAATTTTGGCACTTAAGGAATGGAGGCATCTTCTTGAGAGTACTAGCGTGCCAGTGCTCAATCTTACTGACCACAAGAATTTAACTTATCTATCTGAAGCAAAACGTTTGTCGCCCTGACAGGCCAGATGGGCGCTATTTTTGTCTCAGTTTAATTATGTGGTCTATCATCTGCCTGGTAGTAAGAATGTTAGGGCTGATGCCCTCTCTCGACAATTTTCGCCTGTGTCCAAGGAGGAGTCTGTACCTACTCCTGTTATACCTCCTGACCATATTTTGGCTACTATACGTACTAATTTGACTTCTCCCTTGGGGGAGGAGATCCTGGCTGCACAAACCAATGCACCTCCTGAGAAAGCTAGTGGTAAGTATTTTGTTCTGAGAATCTTAAAACTAAACTTTTGCACACTTACCACTATCCTAAAGCCACAGCTCACCCAGGCAAGAACCAAATGATTTGGTCTGTCACTCGACAATTCTGGTGGTGACGTCTTCGTTCTGATGTTGCTGCATATGGTGCCTCCTGCTGAGTTTGTGCACAGAATAAGACTCCTCAACGTCTTCCTGTGGGTCTTCTTCAACCTATTGCTAATGGTGAGCGTCCTTGGACACATCTTTTCATGAACTTCATTGTCGAGCTCCCTGTTTCCAATGGCAATACTGTTATCCTTATGGTGGTTGACCGTTTTTCTAAAATGTCACATTGCATTCCCTTGATGAAGCTGCCTACCGCTCAGGAGCTTGATTCAATTTTTGCCTGGGAGGTCTTCCGTTTACATGGGTTACCCAAGGAGATATTGTCGGACCGGGGTAGCCAGTTTGTCTCCAGATTTTGGCATTCCTTTTGTGCTCAAATGGGGATCCAGCTTTCCTTCTCCTCGGCATATCACCCTCAATCCAATGGGGCTGCGAAACGGTCTAATCAAGCTCTGGAACAGTTCCTCCATTGCTATGTCTCAGATCACCACAATAATTGGACTGAACTGTTACCTTGGGCAGAGTTTGCTCGTAATAGTGCTATTAATGCTTCCTCCAAGTTATCCCCGTTCATGGCGAATTATGGGTTTCAACCATCCTTGTTGCCCGATTCATTCATGTCTCAGGGCATTCCGGCTTTGGAGGAGCATCTCCGGCAACTCCGTTCCACATGGGTGCAGATTCAGGATTGCCTTCATTGTTCTATGCAGCGCCAAAAGTTCCAGGCTGATCGTAGGCGTCTGCCCGCACCTTCCTACCAGGTTGGTGAGAGAGTTTGGCTGTCCTCCCGCAATTTGAACCTTCGTGTGCCTTCCAATAAATTGGCTCCCCGTTATGTTGTTCCTTTTCGAATACTCAGACGGGTTAATCCTGTGGCCTACGCTCTTGACCTTCCTCCTGCTATGCGCATCTCCAATGTTTTTCATGTCTCCCTCTTGAAAACATTGGTTTGTAATTGGTTTACCACTGTGTTGCCTTGTCCCCATCCCATCTTTGTTGACAACCATGAGGAGTATGAGGTCAGCAGCATTATTGACTCTTGTATGTCCAGGGGCCATGTACAGTATTTGGTTCACTGGAGGGGCTACGGTCCGGAGGAGCGTTCTTGGGTTCCCTCCTCTGATGTTCATGCTCCCGCCCTCCTCCGTGCCTTCCATGCCCGTTTCCCCAATAAGCCTTTTGTCCTCCCGCCGGGGAGGGTCATTGAGGGGAGGGTACTGTCAAGGTTTTTTCCCTGTTGTGTTTGCCATGAGCTGCTGGCAGCCATTTTACTCACCTCTCTTCCTGACTATGGTGCATTGTGGGGGATGCTGCTCATTTCCTGTACTTCCTTTTATGGCCAGACTGGTGTGCATCATCCATGTGAGACAGGATGCAGTCTCAGAATTGTGATGTCATCACTTATTATTTAAAGGTCCTCTGTTCAGTATGCTTTGCCTTTGCGTTGTCTCAGACCTGTTTGTGAGAGTTCCTGTGTATTACCTGGCTGCCTGGTTCCTGATCCCTGGCTTGATCCTGACTCTGCTATTTTCCTTGTTCCTGATTCCGGCTCGTCTGACTATTTGCTTTGGTTCCTGACTCGGCTCGTCTGACTACCAGCTCTGGTTTTGACTCCTGGCTTGTTATTTGACTTGTGGACTTTTTATTATTTTTTGCTATTAATAAAGATGTGATTATTTTTGCACTTCTTGTCTCAGTCTGATTCCTGGCACCCTGACAATCACATGATATAACCCCACCATTTTTTATTCTAATCATTTGTGAAACTGTGATGATAGGCCCTTCGATGCTTGTCTCTGATTCGCTCTCGGATCTGAACATCTCATAGGTTATTTTGGGAAACGCCTCCCTGAGTAGCCAAATGCCTTTTGGTTGTAATACCATTTTTGAACTATAGGTGGCAGCAGATAACCAGAAATGCAGTTTTACCATCAATGCTGCTACAGTTTAATATGGATTCATATATATTTTTACAATGTATTATATTTTCTAGTATTAATAAGTCACATGTTCCATGTGTATTGGACCACGTCATACCACCCATCCTGAGCATTGCAAGACTAGATATGATATATTTCTCATAATACAAAGTAATTCTTATACATTTAAAATATATGGGTATTTAAAAGGATTTTAATATTTTTAGCATGGATCTAATTAATATCTCAGTTATCATCTTAATATCACATACATACCTTGAGATCAGCAATTAGATGTGGTTTCATATTTATTACTATCCCATATAAATATTTGATATCTGTATATCTCTTGCTGAGTGTATAAAACATATGATATTATTTAAAACACCAATTATATATGTACTTATTAGATGCCTGAAAAATATAAGAATATGTTATCCATTAAATTTATTACAAACATGAAATGCAGATCAGATCCATGGACATATACATTTTTATACAAGATAGAAAATTATACAAGTTTGTATTTTAAAAATGAATTTCAGTTACAATGCAATATGTGTTTCTGCTTGGCTCAGTGCAGATGTGTATCCAACACAGCAAGGGTAATCAACTCTTGCTATTTTCCCTTTGAACCGTCTGTCTGAGCTTTGTGTATTCAAACACAGCAGGGGTAATCAACTTTTGAATATACGTAAGCCTCAAAAGGATTTTTCCAACACACAAACCATGTCTGTTTATCTCCACATGAGGTCATTACCTGATAATCTCTTATTTCAGAGAGAGAATGTCGGGAAATCAACTTGAAACACAGCAGCCATATATTGAACATCTCTTTGAAATAACTGCCTGAACTAATGAGACCAAATATTTTCCCTTTGTCCTCACTTGTCTTAAACAGCAAGGAGGGATTGTTTTATTGGCAAAGAGAACTGTAATTTATAGTAAATAAAACTGATGCAACCAGTTTCATATATAATGAATCCTATGGTCTTATCATGTATAAATAATATATATATATATATATATATATATATATATATATATATATATATATATAATTTAATAACACTCTCAGATATCCTGACACCCCATTTTCACATAACTGCATGTACTAGACACTACTATAAAGAAGAAAATGCACAGATACTGATCTAAAAAATCCAGTATAAAAACGTTTTAAAAAGTTACTTAGAAGCAGGGGTCAAGTCCTACAAAACGAAGAGTGGGAACTCACCTCAACTCAGGACTTCCACCCCCTCACAATTAATATTGTTTTATGCACAAATTTACATACACACACACTGCATTTATATGTATGTAATCTATACACTTTGGTTAATAAAAACAAATTAAAACCAATGAAGGGTTGAACGGCTGCCTTTAAGCCTGAGACTCCTCCTCTTCCACAGAGTATCATCCACTTAAGGTGCAATAGTCCTATTTCTGCTGAGGGGAGCTAAATAACCCCAGAGCAAGCCACACAGAAATGTAAGCACCATGTGTTTCACACAGTGCAGGGTGATCACACAGCAGGACCGCTGACAGGCTTGCATTTAGTGTATTGTAGGAAGTGTTAGTGCCTATTACTAGAGGATCTCACTATCCCTCTAACCAGATCGTGCTCCAGCTCCTCCCACCAAAAGCCTTTCTGCTCTCTTTCAAGGGGGAACTTAGTTCCACCTGCAAAAATAGTGCAGGAACTTCGTTCCCATGCATTCTCACTGGACTTGACCCCTGCCTAGAAGCTCCCAATTTAGCACTGTTAATAAGGGAAGGCTGGGATACCCACTGAAAGGGCTGAGCAAACAGGAAGAACAGACACTCCCCCCTCCCCACTCCCCTGCATATGAAAAGACCCATAACACAAACAGGAATCAGTATACATCTAAAACTTTGGGGTTTGGGAGTCTGAAAATCAGCACAATGTTATTTAAAAATAAGCAAAACTATATTTTATATTTATATTTTTTTATATATTTTTACAAAAATGGATCATCTACAAAATATTTATGCAATGAAAAAATATAGTGTACAATGTCCCAAACCCCCAAAAAAACAGACAGAGCATACACTTTTTTAAAAAAGTTTCCAATTTACTTCTATTATCAAATTTGCTTCATTTCCATGGTATTCTTTTTTGAAGAGATTCCTAGAAAGGTGTCTGGAGCACTACATGGTAGGAAATAGTGCTGCCATCTAGTGCTCTTGCAAATCTATAACATTCTTACAAAACTGCTGCCATATAATGCTCCACGCATGTGCAGACTCCTTAGCTTGCATCCCTGCTTTTTAACAAAAGATACCAAAAGAACAAAGACATTTTGGTAACAGAAGCAAATTAGAAATTTTTTTAAATGGTATGCTCTATCCGAATCGTGAAAGAAAAAAATTGGGCTTCACGTCCCTTTAAGATAAGTCACGCATTATTTTGGGCACTTTTTTGAGCATTATATTGTATTGTATATGTCTCTTCTTCACATCCAAAATCTTGCATTACTGAATAAACAGCTGAAATTATTTTCCTTTCCTCACATTACTGCTGAGATTTTATGATCATGAATATTTAATTTATTTATCCACAGACAGAATATTACTGAATAAACACACTCAAAATGTTAGACTTTCCAGACAATGAAAAATGATAATCCAAGATCAAGAAATAAAATTTGCAACTGCAAGACAAGTCTTTATCAGATACAATTATGGAAACATTTTGTATTGTGTCTGTACCATCAAACTTTGAAGTGCGCTAAACCAGACATCCTCAAACTTGGCTTTGGAACTACATTTGGAACTGCATTTCCCATGATGCTCAGCCAGCTGATATGCTGGCTGAGCATCATGGGAAATGTAGTTCAAAAAACCTGCCCTAAACCCTCATTCCAGGTGGTGCTCTATAATGAGGCAAAAAAGAGGGCTGTAGTATCTTAGCTTACAAATTTAGCATAGGTGGTATAGCAGCACACATGTGTATATATAGTTCACCAGAAAAAAATCCACTGGCTGCAATAAACAATTATTAACATGAATCTGACTTTTTTTCTTGTAGGAGAACAAGCAAAATATGTAAATAGATAACTAAGGAGACTTATGAAAATCTCAGAATCACCCTCTAATAAACTCAAATTTGGATTTTGCACATACAGCTAATTATAGGTGGTACCAAGAAAATGAGTGAATTCTATAACAAAAATACTGACTGCCCTGTAAAGAAGGGTTAAAGGGACAGTAGCAGTTTGAGACTAAAATATATAATGCTTAAAGAACCATTAAATAAATAGAATTACATAATCCACTAATGCACAATTAAAGGACAATGCAAAAGTACTTACTCATAAATTAATAGTAGATTTTTTTTTTCAGAGAAAGTTCAGAGATTGCTTCCATTTCCCTGCCCATTGTGTCATGTGACAGCCTTTAGAAATTGCAGATTTATATACGGATACACTGTGAACTCTTGTACATGCTAAGTAGGAGCTGGTGCTTCACAAAGTGTGCATATAAAAATACTGAAATATCGCCTAAAGAATAACAGGCATATGATAGAAAGGAAATTATACATAATATTATGCCCTTTCATGAAACAATTAATTTAATATATTTATATAGGTATAAATACATATTTAAAAAAAAAAAAGGTGGTGGAGAAGTTCAGGAGCAACGGTCTTACGTCCGCTGCTTCTTAACTTCCGTTTCAGGCAGACCTGAAATGATGGAGCTTCGATACAGCATCTGCTGCTTAATAAATTGGCTTCTATATTCTGGTTTCATGCAAAAAAAAATTAAGAAAAACCTTAAATTAAAAAAAATAGCTTAAAGGGACATGGTACTCAAATGTTGAAGCACATGAAAGTGATGCAGCATAGCTGTAAAAATATCATCTGACCATCTCTATGTAAAAAAGTAAGATATTGTACCTCAAATTTCCTAAGTATTTAAAACCTACTGTAAAGAAGATTTCAAGGGCCATAATACCCAAATGTTTAAACACTTGAAAGTGATGCAGTATAGCTGTAAAAAGCGGACTAGAAAATATCACCTGAACATCTCTATGTAAAAAAGAAAGATATTTTACCTCAAAAGTTTCTCAGTAGCCACATCCCATTGTAAAGGACTTCTAAGAAGAAAATCAGTATGTCTGTCCCGGGACAGCGGAAGAAGCGAGCTTACGTGCACACTATTCAGTGTAAGGAAGTTTACAATTAAATCTCATGAGAGTTAAGTGAAATCTCATGAGATCACAGTAAAAGAGTTCATGACCTCAGCACTGTTGATGCTGATTGGCTGCTGTTCATTTCTTCATTATTATTTTTTACCTGCAGCTGAGCTGCAGCTGAGTATAACTTTTTACACAGAACTTACTCTGCTGAGCTGAGGAAATTGTGAGGTAAAATATCTTCCTTTTTTACATAGAGATGCTCAGGTGATATTTTCCTGTCAGCTTTTTACAGTTAAGCTGCATCAGTTTCAAGTGATTTAGCATATGAGTATTATGTCCCTTTAACGAGCAGCAATGAATAGTAGGAGCTAGCTGAACACATCGGCCAATCCAATCACAAGAGACAAATGTGTGCAGACACCCATCACCAGCTAGCTGCCAGTAGTGTAGGATATGTACATATTATTATTTTTTTTATTTTTTATTTTTACCTGCAGCTGGGAGCAGGTGAAGTATAACTTTTTACACAGAACTAACTCTGCTGAGCTGAGGAGATTGTGAGGTAAAACATAATTTATGCTTACCTGATAAATTTATTTCTCTTGTGGTGTATCCAGTCCACGGATCATCCATTACTTGTGGGATATTCTCCTTGAAAGAAATGGAATTTAGAAGCAAGCGCAAGATTTGGCCTCTTTTCCCTACCGGAACTTCATCCAGTGACGTCAGACGCCGAAAAATCCCAGTCGGATCCGCTGGAGGGGGATACCGAACAGGGAAGGTGAACCTCACCCGACCAGGAGACTTTGGGTAATGTACATTGCGCAGAAAGTTGGCTGAATAACCATTCACGAATCTTTAAACACTATTTTGGGTTATAAATCCTCTTAAGGAATTGTGGAACATTTATATCTGTTCGGCAGCTTAACTTGAATTTGACTGGCAGCTTGGTGGTATTTTATCTATCTCCACATCGGACTTTATCAATTTTGACTGTTTTTTACCTACTTTATTTAGAGACTTGGAATGTTTTGATACCTATGCTAAACAAGTGTGCAATATTTTTGAACATAGCGGTCTTTATATAAAGATTTTAGATCTATGTTTAGTATATGAAAACTGTTTTAGAGTCTAATCAGTGTAGTATTTTTAGTATTAATCAGTGCACATTATTATATGTTTTACCTATTTGGGGAGACGTCCCTTTTATATGTTATTTATATGTTTTATTAAATTTATTTAATCTTTAAGTGTTGATACCTTTGGCTTTTTTAGCGCCTCCCTTATATTTTCTTTCATTTATAAATCTTTCTCTTGACAATTATAGGGGTATTGTCTTTTAAGGGGGTGTTTGGTATCTTCTTGTCCTAGCGCACCTTAAACATACTTTTATGGATATTCTCCTTCCCAACAGGAAGTTGCAAGAGGATCACCCACAGCAGAGCTGCTATATAGCTCCTCCCCTAACTGCCATATCCAGTCATTCGACCTAAGACAAGCAGAGAAAGGAGAAACCATAGGGTGCAGTGGTGACTGTAGTTTAAAGTTAAAAAATACCTGCCTTAAAATGACAGGGCGGGTCGTGGACTGGATACACCACAAGAGAAATAAATTTATCAGGTAAGCATAAATTATGTTTTCTCTTGTAAGGTGTATCCAGTCCACGGATCATCCATTACTTGTGGGATACCAATACCAAAGCTAAAGTACATGGATGAAGGGAGGGACAAGGCAGGTACTTAAACGGAAGGTACCACTGCCTGTAAAACCTTTCTCCCAAAAATAGCCTCCGAAGAAGCAAAAGTATCAAATTTATAGAATTTTGAAAAGGTATGAAGCGAAGACCAAGTCGCCGCCTTGCAAATCTGTTCAACAGAAGCCTCATTTTTAAAGGCCCATGTGGAAGCCATAGCTCTAGTAGAATGAGCTGTAATCCTTTCAGGAGGCTGCTGGCCAGCAGTCTCATAAGCTAAGCGGATTATGCTTCTTAGCCAAAACGAAAGAGAGGTTGCAGAAGCCTTTTGCCCTCTCCTCTGTCCAGAGTAGACAACAAACAAAGCAGATGTTTGACGAAAATCTTTAGTAGCTTGTAAATAATACTTTAAAGCACGAACCACGTCAAGATTGTGTAATAGACGTTCCTTCTTTCAAGAAGGATTAGGACACAATGATGGAACAACAATCTCCTGATTGATATTCTTATTAGATACCACCTTAGGTAAAAACCCAGGTTTGGTACGCAGAACTACCTTATCTGCATGGAAGATCAGATAAGGAGAATCACATTGTAAGGCAGATAACTCGGAAACTCTACGAGCCGAGGAAATAGCTACCAAAAAAAGAACTTTCCAAGATAAAAGTTTGATATCTATGGAATGAAGAGGTTCAAACGGAACTCCTTGAAGAACTTTAAGAACCAAATTTAAGCTCCATGGCGGAGCAACAGGTTTAAACACAGGCTTGATTCTAACTAAAGCCTGGCAAAATGCCTGAACGTCTGGAACATCCGCCAGACGCTTGTGCAAAAGAATAGACAGAGCAGAAATCTGTCCCTTTAAGGAACTAGCTGACAATCCTTTTTCCAATCCTTCTTGGAGAAAAGATAATATCTTGGGAATCCTGACCTTACTCCATGAGTAACCCTTGGATTCACACCAATAAAGATATTTGCGCCATATCTAATGATAGATTTTCCTGGTGACAGGCTTTCGTGCCTGAATTAAGGTATCAATGACTGACTTGGAGAAGCCACGCTTTGATAAAATCAAGCGTTCAATCTCCAGGCAGTCAGTCTCAGAGGAATTAGATTTGGATGGTTGAAAGGACCTTGAAGTAGAAGGTCCTGTCTCAGCGGCAGAGTCCATGGTGGAAAGGATGACATGTCCACCAGATCTGCATACCAAGTCCTGCATGGCCATGCAGGCGCTATCAAGATCACCGATGCTCTCTCCTGCTTGATTTTGGCAATCAGACGAGGGAGCAGAGGAAACGGTGGAAACACATAAGCCAGGTTGAAAGACCAAGGTGCTGCTAGAGCATCTATCAGCGTCGCCTTGGGATCCCTGGACCTGGATCCGTAACAAGGAAGTTTGGCGTTCTGGCGAGACGCCATGAGATCCAGTTCCGGTTTGCCCCAACGATGAATCAATTGTGCAAACACCTCCGGATGGAGTTCCCACTCCCCCGGATGAAAAGTCTGACGACTTAGAAAGTCCGCCTCCCAGTTCTCTACACCTGGGATATGGATAGCTGATAGGTGGCAAGAGTGAATCTCTGCCCAGCGAATTATCTTTGAGACTTCTAACATCGCTAGGGAACTCCTTGTTCCCCCTTGATGGTTGATGTAAGCCACAGTTGTGATGTTGTCCGACTGAAATCTGATGAACCTCATTGTCGCTAGCTGAGGCCAAGCCTGAAGAGCATTGAATATCGCTCTCAGTTCCAGAATGTTTATTGGAAGGAGTGTCTCCTCCTGAGTCCACGATCCCTGAGCCTTCAGGGAGTTCCAGACTGCCCCCCAGCCTAGAAGGCTGGCATCTGTCGTTACAATTGTCCAATCTGGCCTGTGAAAGGTCATACCTTTGGACAGATGGACCCGAGAAAGCCACCAGAGAAGAGAATCCCTGGTCTCTTGATCCAGATTTAGTAGAGGGGACAAATCTGTGTAATCCCCATTCCACTGACTGAGCATGCAGAGTTGCAGCGGTCTGAGATGTAGGCGTGCAAACGGTACTATGTCCATTGCCGCTACCATTAAGCCGATTACTTCCATACACTGAGCCACCGAAGGGTGAGAAGTGGAATAAAGAACACGGCAGGAATTTAGAAGTTTTGATAACCTGGACTCTGTCAGGTAAATCCTCATTTCTACAGAATCTATTAGAGTTCCCAGAAAGGAGACTCTTGTGAAAGGGGATAGAGAACTTTTTTCTTCGTTCACTTTCCAACCATGCAACCTCAGAAATGCCAGAACAGTGTCCGTATGAGACTTGGCAATTTGGAAATTTGACGCCTGTATCAGGATGTCGTCTAAATAAGAGGCCACTGCTATGCCCCGCGGTCTTAGGACCGCCAGAAGTGACCCCAGAACCTTCGTAAAGATTCTTGGGGCTGTAGCTAACCCAAAGGGAAGAGCTACAAACTGGTAATGCCTGTCTAGGAAGGCGAACCTGAGAAACCGATGATGATCTTTGTGTATCGGAATGTGAAGATAAGCATCCTTTAAATCCACTGTAGTCATGTATTGACCCTCCTGGATCATAGGTAGGATGGTACGAATAGTCTCCATCTTGAATGATGGGACCCTGAGGAATTTGTTTAAGATCTTGAGATCTAAGATTGGTCTGAAGGTTCCCTCTTTTTTGGGAACCACAAACAGATTTGAATAAAATCCCTGTCCCTGTTCCTCCTTTGGAACTGGATGGATCACTCCCATAACTAGGAGGTCTTGAACACAGTGTAAAAATGCCTCTCTCTTTATCTGGTTTGCAGATAATTGTGAAAGGTGAAATCTCCCTTTTGGAGGAGAAGCTTTGAAGGCCAGAAGATATCCCTGGGATACAATCTCCAACGCCCAGGGATCCTGGACATCTCTTGCCCAAGCCTGGGCGAAGAGGGAAAGTCTGCCCCCTACTAGATCCGTTACCGGATAGGGGGCCAATCCTTCATGCTGTCTTAGAGGCAGCAGCAGGCTTTTTGGCCTGCTTACCCTTGTTCCAGGTCTGGTTAGGTCTCCAGACCGCCTTGGACTGGGCAAAAGTTCCCTCTTGTTTTGTATTAGAGGAAGTTGATGCCGCACTCGCCTTGAAGTTTCGAAAGGCACAAAAATTAGTCTGTTTGGCCCTTGATTTGGACCTATCCTGAGGAAGGGCATGACCTTTTCCTCCAGTGATATCAGAAATAATCTCCTTCAAACCAGGCCCGAATAGGGTTTGCCCCTTGAAGGGAATGTTAAGCAGCTTAGACTTTGAAGTAACGTCAGCTGACCATGATTTAAGCCATAGTGCCCTGCGCGCCTGAATAGCAAAACCAGAATTCTTAGCCGTTAGTTTAGTCAAATGAACAATGGCATCAGAAACAAAAGAATTGGCTAGCTTAAGTGCTCTAAGCTTGTCAAGTATGTCATCCAATGGGGTCTCTACCTGTAACGCCTCTTCCAGAGACTCAAACCAGAACGCCGCAGCAGCAGTGACTGGGGCAATGCATGCAAGGGGCTGTAGAATAAAACCTTGTTGAATAAACATTTTCTTAAGGTAACCCTCTAACTTTTTATCCATTGGATCTGAGAAAGCACAACTGTCCTCAACAGGGATAGTAGTACGCTTAGCTAGAGTAGAAACTGCTCCCTCCACCTTAGGGACTGTCTGCCATAAGTCCCGTGTGGTGGCATCTATTGGAAACATTTTCTTAAAAATAGGAGAAGGAGAGAACGGCACACCTGGTCTATCCCATTCCTTAGTAATAATTTCTGTAAACCTTTTAGGTATTGGAAAAACATCAGTGCACACCGGCACTGCATAGTATTTATCCAATCTACACAATTTCTCTGGCACTGCAATTGTATCACAGTCATTCAGAGCAGCTAAAACCTCCCTGAGCAATACGCGGAGGTGTTCAAGCTTAAATTTAAATGTAGACATATCAGAATCAGGTTGAATCCTCTTCCCTGAATCAGAAACATCACCCACAGAAAGAAGCTCTCCTTCCTCAGCTTCTGCATATTG
Source organism: Bombina bombina (assembly GCF_027579735.1). Taxonomy (NCBI): domain Eukaryota; kingdom Metazoa; phylum Chordata; class Amphibia; order Anura; family Bombinatoridae; genus Bombina; species Bombina bombina. The sequence goes on along the minus strand of NC_069504.1, from coordinate 767,166,944 downwards.
TGAGGGAGTATCAGACATAGCTCTTAAAGCGTCAGTATGCTCTGTATTTCTTCTAACTCCAGAGCTATCTCGCTTTCCTCTAAACCCAGGTAGTCTGGATAATACCGCTGACAGTGTATTATCCATGACTGCCGCCATGTCTTGTAAAGTAAACGCTATGGGCGCGCTAGATGTACTTGGCGCCATTAGAGCGTGAGTCCCTTGAGCGGGAGTCAAAGGGTCTGACACGTGGGGCAAGTTAGTTGGCATAACTTCCCCATCGTCAGATTCCTCTGGTGATAAATTTTTTAAAGACAGAATATGATCTTTATTGCTTAAAGTGAAATCAGTACATTTGGTACACATTCTAAGAGGGGGTTCCACCATGGCTTCTAAACATAATGAACAAGGAGTTTCCTCTATGTCAGACATGTTTAAACAGACTAGCAATGAGACCAGCAAGCTTGGAAAACACTTTAAATCAAGTTAACAAGCAAAAAATAAAAACGGTACTGTGCCTTTAAGAGAAACAAATTTTGTCAGAATTTGAAAAACACTGAAAAAAAGCAGTAAATCAAACGAAATTTTTACAGTGTGTATAATAAGCTAACAGAGCATTGCACCCACTTGCAAATGGATGATTAACCCCTTAGTTCAAAAAACGGATAAAAAAAACGATATAGACGTTTTTTAACAGTCACAACAAACTGCCACAGCCCTGCTGTGGCCCTACCTTCCCAAATAAACGACTTTGGAAAGCCTAAGAGCCCTTTAGAGAGGTCCTATAGCATTCAGGGGACTCCTGGAGGAAGCTGGATGTCTCAATCTGTAAAAGTTACTGCGCAATAAAGCGCTAAATTAGGCCCCTCCCACTCATGTTAAGACAGTGGAAAGCCTCAGGAAACTGTTTCTAGGCAAATTTAAGACAGCCATGTGGAAAGAACTAGGCCCCAATAAAGTTTTATCACCAAAGCATATATAAAAACGCTTAAACATTTCCAGCAAACGTTTTATATTGCAAATCTATAAGAGTATTACCTCTGAAAGTAAGCATGATACCAGTCGCTATTAAATCACTGTATTCAGGCTTACCTTACATAAATCTGGTATCAGCAGCATTTTCTAGCATTTACATCTCTAGAAAAAAAATTTAACTGCACATACCTCATAGCAGGATAACCTGCACGCCATTCCCCAGCTGAAGTTACCTCTCTCTTCAGTTATGTGTGAGAACAGCAATGGATCTTAGTTACAACCTGCTAAGATCATAGAGATCACAGGCAGATTCTTCTTCTATTTTCTGCCTGGAACAAAATAGTACAACTCCGGTACCATTTAAAAATAACAAACTTTTGATTGAAGAGAAAAAACAACTATATTTCACCACTTCTCTCTTACTACCTCCATGCTTGTTGAGAGTTGCAAGAGAATGACTGGATATGGCAGTTAGGGGAGGAGCTATATAGCAGCTCTGCTGTGGGTGATCCTCTTGCAACTTCCTGTTGGGAAGGAGAATATCCCACAAGTAATGGATGATCCGTGGACTGGATACACCTTACAAGAGAAATATCTTCCTTTTTTACATAGAGATGCTCAGGTGATATTTTCCTGTCAGCTTTTTACAGTTATGCTGCATCAGTTTCAAGTGATTCAGCATATGAGTATTATGTCCCTTTAATAAATTGTCTTCTATATTCTGGTTTCATGCAAGAAAAATAAGAAAAACCTTAAATTAAAAAAAAAATAGCTTAAAGGGACATGATACTCAAACGTTGAAGCACATGAAAGTGATGCAGCATAGAAGTAAAAATATCATCTGACCATCCCTATGTAAAAAATGAGATATTTCACCTCAAATTTTCTAAGTATTTAAACCCTACTGTAAAGAAGCTTTAAGCTTCTTTTTTTTTTACAGTTATGCAGCATCACTTTCAAGTGATTTAGCATATAAGTGGTATGTCCCTTTAAATTAAACTTTTAAACTGAAAAGTTAACAAAATATGGAGATCAAATGTATTAGATATTAATTAGAATAAAAATTAGGTGTTTGGAATTTTTAAAAAATGTTAATTATACAATTACTCAAAATGACACAAGACTGTTAATTGTTTACATAATTAATTGATATTAATGGTTCAGTGAGAAAAAAAATCAAACACATTAGGCAGTCATTTTCAATACAGAAGCAATTAACCATCATAATTGACTTTTGCTTCGGATGCATATCTTTTGCTTCTGTGAAGGTTTGTGAAACACCTAATGAAAATCTCATTGAAAAAAAACCTTTGATGCACCTGTTCCTTATAGTTTTTCTTGCGTTGAACCATATTGTCCTGTTACATTTTATATATTAGGAGTGTCCAAACCTTTTCATGTGGAGCACCAGCTACTAATGGTGGGATTGACAATAAAGCTACATTTAGGGTTGCCACCTCAGCCATGTTTTTCTGGGCACTTATGAGTTATACATGCTGCAGGGTGTGCAGGTAGGAACATGAATTTAGACCCTGAACAGCACACAAATAGCGACAATGAACAACACTGCAGCATGTATAACTCATAAGGCCGAGGTGGCAGCCCTAGCTACATTACATTATACTCACAATTATATTAAAGGAAATGCCCCAAAATAAACTTAGATCACATTATAGTTAAAAATGACATAGCAAATTGGTTACTGATGATTTAATGTAGCACCTTTTTAGTACTTAAATTTAGGAGATTTGGTTCACACATGAGTTTAATTTTTATTATAATTATTAATAACTAACCAGGGCCACATAATAAAACTTATATAAAAATCAAGAGGTTTTACTGATTCAAATGGTGGCTCTTCTAATGGACCGGTGGCTATTCTAATGGACCGGATGCTATTCTAATGGACTGGTGGCTCTTCTAATGGACTGGTGGCTCTTCTAATGGACCGGTCGCTCTTCTAATGGACTGGTGGCTCTTCTAATGGACCGGTAGCTCTTCTAATGGACTGGTGGCTCTTCTAATGGACTTGTCAGCCGTATAGAATCAGTCCAGGATTAGGCCCAATTGTTAGAGTGATAATTGACACACACACTAGCACACTGAGAAAAACTCAGGATGTGACCCACTCAGGAAAGAAAAAGTTAGTATGAAGAAAAAGAAAACTGAGTACTCACAAAAGATGCAGGACCACGGGAAAGTGAATACTGGATGAGAAGTTAGAAAAACAATGTACTGTAGCTTTAAAGCAGGCAGAGGATAATCCGTTAGAATGGTCAGGCAAAGCAGAGGTCTGTTAAACTTTATAGCAGGCAGAGGATAATCCGTTAGAATGGTCAGGCAAAGCAGAGGTCTGTAACACTTTATAGCAAGCAGTGGATAATCCGTTAGAATGGTAAGCAGAGGTCTGTAACACTTTATAGCAGGCAAAGGATATTCCGTTAGAGTGGTCAGGCAAAGCAGAGGTCAGTATCCCTTTAAAGCAGGCAGGGGATATTCCAATAGAGTGGTCAGGCAAAGCAGAAGTCAAAGTCACTTTAAGTAGGTTTGAGGATATTCCAATAGAGTGGACTGGCAAAGCAGAAGTCAAAGTCACTTTAAGCAGGTTTGAGGATATTCCAATAGAGTGGACTGGCAAAGCAGAGGTCAAAGTCACTTTAAGCAGGTTTGAGGATATTCCAATACAGTGGACTGGCAAAGCAGAGGTCAAAGTCACTTTAAGCAGGTTTGAGGCTATTCCAATAGAGTGGACTGGCAAAGTAGAGGTCAAAGTCACTTTAAGCAGGTTTGAGGATATTCCAATAGCGTGGTCAGGCAAGGCAGAGGTCGGTAACACTTTAAGACAGGCAGGATAGAGAATAAACTCACAGATGCAGAATGTAGCCAGGAAGCAGGAAGACGATCCAACAAATGGGCACCGAGGAAAAGTTATTCTCATATTGTTGATAGAAGGCTTTATAATCCTTTATTGTTTTAAACATCTTATTTTTAGAATGTTTTTTTTCTCATTGTCACCAACTCTTTCTTTTTGTGTTTAGCGAGAAGCTTCATCAGCCTGAACATCCTATTAAAGCCAAATTCCACTGCTGCACAAACTCAGAGTTCACAACCCCTAAATTAGAGAACGTTTTGATCTAAAGTACACAAGGTACTTTTTAATGGGTAGATAGTTCTCTAATGAGGTCACATGCTAGTGGGTAAGAGGCAGATTTAGAAGACAGAGAGAAAAAAGTTATTTGATTTACTAAATCTCTCCTTTTTAATTTTCTTTGATTTTTCATCTTTTTTCTTCCCTGCGTTTGTATCTATTTGGATCACTCTTTAAATTAAATATTCTAAAGTCAGATTATGTATGTATTCATTATCTCCCATTGTTTGGCATTGTTTTGTATGTTATATAAAATGTCAGTATAATGGAATGGAAAGTGCAAATACTTATGATAGATTAAGATATATAATAAGGCAGTAACATGGGATCTTGAGTTAGTACCAACAGAAACACAAAACATATTATTTAGGACCTGCAAAACACATGAGCTCTTGGGATCTGTAATTTTCAATTCTTTGCTTTTTTAAAGGGATATAAATAGTATGTTTCATAGTTGTAATATAAAAAACCCTAAGGGCTAGATTACAAGTGAGGCGCTATATTAAGGTTAACTGGAAAAGCTCACTTTAACACTTAGCGCTAGTAATCATTAACCAGAGGTCAGTAACATAAAATAAAAATATGAGCATTTTTATTTTTTTAAAAACTGCATGAAGCAGTTATAAGGGGGTTAAAGTTTCTTTACATTGAGGTTAATTTGGGACTGTATTTTCACTATAAATATGTATGTATATTCCTATGTACATATATTTATATTTGTTAATATGTGTATATACACATTTAAACACATAAATATATATGTATATATTCATATGCATTTATTTATTGCTGCACGATTTGCCCTCTGCACTGTGCTTAGTGGTATGTTGTGTCTAGTGGAATGAAAATGAGGCTCCCATTGAAGCCTATGAAAGCGCGCTCTCATGAGCGATTGGCTTACAGATAATGCGAATGCGTGATCGCGTTCAAATTGTGCTGCACTTGTAGTACCAGCGCACATTTACGCTCCACTCAAAATATTGCATTCCATTCATAATCTAAGCCTAAGGAGTGAGTTAGACTTAATATAAATCATTGCAATGTGTATTATTCATCATTTTAAAAGGATTTTACCTTTTTTTCCATTTTTTTAATTCATTTTTATTGAAAGTTCAACATAGAAAAAGAAAAACAAAAAAAAAGTCAATACCATGGGATAGATTTATTAAGCAGCAGATTTTGCTTTCTACCCGCAATGTTTCCGGCTAGACAGAAACATAAGTTAAGAAGCAGCGGGCATATGACCTCTGCTCCTTAACTTGTCCATCACCTTTTATGTGGCCGACTGCAATCATCCCGATCCGATCCTGCTAGCTGCTGATTGGCCGCAAATGTGCAGGGGGCGGCATTGCACAAGCATTTCACCAGAAATGCTTGTGCAATGAAATGCTGACAGCATATGCGGTCGGCATTTAGCGATGTCGGGCGAACATGATTCAATACAGCGAATCATGTCCACCCACCATTTAATAAACCGGCCCCCATGTATAGAGATAATAGTTACAAGCTCTAAACAATACAAATTATCATTACTTATAAACAATACAACTATCATTACTTATAAACAATACAACTATCATTACTTTTAAACAATACAACTATCATTACTTATAAACAATACAACTATCATTACTTTTAAACAATACAACTATCATATTGAGATATAACTGATCTGAACAGACGGTAAAGTCTATTTGAGGATATTAGTCCCATATATCCAGAGAGGTCATTGTGCACAGTTACATACTTGTTGTTGAACAGTACATTCTTAAAGAGACACAAAACCCAAATATTTTCTTTCAATATTCAGATAAAGCATGCAATTTTAAACAACTTTATAATTTACTCCTATTATAATTTTTTCTTTATTCTCTTGCTATCTTTATTTGAAAAAGTAGGAATGTAATCTTAGGAGCCGGCCCATTTTTGGTTCAGCACCTGGGTAATGCTTGCTGATTGGTGGCTAAATGTAGAAACATTTATAACAGGAGTAAATTAGAAAGTTGCTTAAAATTGCATGCTCTATCTGAATAATGAAAGAAAAAAATTTATGCTTACCAGATAAATTTCTTTCTTTTGCGATGTACCGAGTCCATGGATTCATCCTTACTTGTGGGATATTGTCCTTCCTGACAGGAAGTAGCAAAGAGAGCACAACAGCAGAGCTGTCTATATAGCTCCCCCCTTAACTCCACCCCCCAGTCATTCGACCGAAGGCCAAGGAAGAAAAGGAGAAACTATAAGGTGCAGAGGTGACTGAAGTTTACATAAAAAATACAATCTGTCTCAAATAGACAGGGCGGGCCGTGGACTCGGTACATTGCAAAAGAAATTTATCAGGTAAGCATAAATTTTGTTTTCTTTTGCATGATGTACCGAGTCCACGGATTCATCCTTACTTGTGGGATACCAATACCAAAGCTTTAGGACACGGATGAAGGGAGGGACAAGACAGGAACCTAAACGGAAGGCACCACTGCTTGCAAAACCTTTCTCCCAAAAATAGCCTCCGAAGAAGCAAAAGTATCAAATTTGGAAAATTTGGAAAAGGCATGAAGCGAAGACCAAGACGCAGCCTTACAAATCTGTTCAACAGAAGCATCATTTTTAAAAGCCCATGTGGAAGCTACCGCTCTAGTAGAATGAGCTGTAATCCTTTCAGGAGGCTGCTGTCCAGCAGTCTCATAAGCCAAACGGATGATGCTTTTCAGCCAAAAGGAAAGAGAAGTCGCCGTAGCCTTTTGACCCCTACGCTTCCAGAATAGACAACAAACAAAGAAGATGTTTGACGGAAAATCTTTGGTTGCCTGCAAGTAAAATTTCAAAGCACGAACCACGTCCAAGTTGTGCAACAGACGTTCCTTCTTACAAGAAGGATTAGGACACAGAGAAGGAACAACAATTTCCTGATTGATATTCCTGTTAGTAACAGCCTTAGGTAGGAACCCAGGCTTGGTATGCAAAACCACCATATCAGCATGCAACACAAGATAAGGTGAGTCACATTGTAATGCAGATAGTTCAGAAACCCTTCGAGCTGAAGAGATAGCAACTAGGAACAAAACTTTCCAAGATAAAAGCTTAATATCTATGGAATGCATGGGTTCAAACGGAGCCCCCTGAAGAACTCTAAGAACTAAATTTAGACTCCATGGCGGAGCAACAGGTTTAAACACAGGCTTAATTCTAGCTAAAGCCTGACAAAAAACCCGAACGTTTGGAACATCTGCCAGACGCTTGTGCAACAAAATAGACAGAGCAGATATCTGTCCCTTTAGGGAACTAGCTGACAATCCTTTCTCCAATCCCTCTTGGAGAAAAGACAAAATCCTAGGAATTCTGATTTTACTCCAGGAGAAGCCTTTGGATTCGCATCAAAAAAGATATTTACGCCATATCTTATGATAGATTTTCCTGGTAACAGGCTTACGAGCCTGAATCAAGGTATTTATGACTGACTCAGAGAAACCCCGCTTAGATAGAATCAAGCGTTCAATCTCCAAGCAGTCAGTTGCAGAGAAATTACATTTGGATGCTTGAATGGACCTTGAATCAGAAGGTCCTGTCTCAATGGCAGAGACCATGGTGGAAGAGATGACATGTCCACCAGGTCTGCATACCAAGTCCTGCGTGACCACGCAGGCGCTATCAAAATCACTGATGCTCTCTCCTGTTTGATTCTGGCAATCAGACGTGGAAGGAGAGGGAAAGGTGGAAACACATAAGCCAGGTTGAACGACCAGGGTACTGCTAGAGCATCTATCAGTACAGTCTGAGGATCCCTTGACCTGGAGCCGTAACGAGGAAGTTTGGCGTTCTGACGAGATGCCATTAGACCCAATTCTGGTGTGCCCCATAGCCGAACCAGCTGAGCAAACACCTCCGGATGGAGTTCCCACTCCCCCGGATGAAAAGTCTGACGACTTAGAAAATCTGCCTCCCAGTTCTCTACACCTGGGATATAGATCGCTGACAGATGGCAAGAGTGAGCCTCTGCCCATTGGATTATCCTTGAGACCTCTATCATCGCTAAGGAACTCTTTGTTCCGCCCTGATGATTGATATAAGCCACAGTCGTGATGTTGTCCGACTGAAACCTGATGAATCTGGCCGAAGCCAGCTCAGGCTATGCCTGGAGAGCATTGAATATCGCTCTTAATTCCAGAATATTTATCGGTAGGAGAGCCTCCTCCCGAGTCCACAAACCTTGAGCTTTCAGGGAATTCCAGACTGCACCCCAGCCCAGAAGGCTGGCGTCTGTCGTCACTATAACCCATTCTGGCCTGCGGAAACACATTCCCTGGGACAGATGATCCTGTGACAACCACCAAAGAAGAGAGTCTCTAGTCTCTTGATCCAGATTTATCTGAGGAGATAAATCTGCATAATCCCCATTCCACTGTTTGAGAATGCATAGTTGCAGTGGTCTGAGATGCAAGCGAGCAAACGGAACTATGTCCATTGCCGCTACCATTAGACCGATTACCTCCATACACTGAGCCAATGACGGCCGCGGAATGGAGTGAAGAGCTCAGCAGGTGGACAAAAATCTTTGATTTTCTGACCTCCGTCAGAAATATTTTCATGTCCACTGAGTCTATCAGAGTCCCTAGAAATGAAACTCTTGTGAGGGGGGAAAGAGAACTCTTTTTTACGTTCACCTTCCACCCGTGAGATCTTAGAAAGGCCAACACTAAGTCCGTGTGAGACTTGGCTAGTTGGAAGGTCGACGCTTGAATTAGAATGTCGTCTAGATAAGGCGCCACTGCTATGTACCGCGGCCTTAGAACCGCCAGAAGGGACCCTAGCACCTTCGTGAAGATTTGTGGTGCCGTGGCCAACCCGAAAGGAAGAGCCACAAACTGATAATGCTTGTCCAGAAATGCGAACCTGAGAAACTGGTGATGATCTTTGTGGATAGGAATGTGTAGATACGCATCCTTTAAGTCCACGGTGGTCATATATTGACCCTCCTAGATCAATGGTAAGATAGTCCGAATGGTCTCCATCTTGAAGGATGGAACTCTTAGGAATTGGTTTAGGATTTTGAGATCTAGAATTGGTCTGAAGGTTCCCTCTTTTTTGGGAACCACAAACAGATTGGAGTAGAAACCTTGCCCCTGTTCTGCTTTCGGAACTGGGCAGATCACTCCCATGGTAAAAAGGTCTTCTACACAGCATAAGAACGCCTCTCTTTTTGTCTGATTTACAGACAATTGAGAAAGATGGAATCTCCCCCTTGGAGGAGAATCTTTGAAATCTAGAAGATACCCCTGGGTTACAATTTCTACGGCCCAGGAGTCCTGAACGTCTCTTGCCCAGGCCTGAGCAAAGAGAGAGAGTCTGCCCCCTACTAGATCCGGTCCTGGATCGGGGGCTACCCCTTCATGCTGTCTTAGTGGCATCATCAGGCTTTTTGGCCTGTTTACCCTTGTTCCAAGCCCGGTTAGGTCTCCAGGTTGGTTTGGATTGAGCAAAGTTCCCCTCTTGCTTTGCAGCAGGGGAAGCAGAAGCGGGACCACCCTTGAAGTTTCGAAAGGAAAGAAAGTTATTTTGTTTGGTCCTTGTCTTATTCGACTTATCTTGAGGGAGGGCATGACCATTTCCCCCAGTGATGTCCGAAATGATCTCTTTCAGTGCAGGCCCGAATAGGGTCTTACCTTTGAAAGGGATGGTCAAAAGCTTAGATTTAGATGACACATCAGCTGACCAGGACTTAAGCCATAATGCTCTACGCGCTAAAATGGCAAAACCTGAATTCTTAGCCGCTAATTAAGCAAGATGAAAAGCAGCGTCTGTAATAAAAGAATTAGCCAACTTAAGAGCCTTAATTCTGTCCAAAATATCATCTAGTGGGGTCTCCATCTGAAGAGCCTCTTCTAGAGCCTCAAACCAAAAGGCAGCCGCAGTGGTTACAGGAACAATGCACACTATAGGTTGAAGAAGAAAACCTTGATGAACAAAAATTTTCTTTAGGAGACCCTCTAATTTTTTATCCTTAGGATCAATGAAAGCACAACTTTCTTCAATAGGTATAGTTGTACGCTTAGCCAGGGTAGAAATAGCTCCCTCCACCTTAGGGACCATCTGCCATGAGTCCTTTATGGTGTCAGAAATGGGAAACATTTTCTTAAAAACAGGAGGGGGAGAGAACGGAATACCTGGTCTATCCCACTCCTTAGTAACAATGTCCGAAATTCTCTTAGGGACCGGAAAAACATCAGTGTAAACAGGAACCTCTAAATATTTGTCCATTTTACACAATTTCTCTGGAACTACAATAGGGTCACAATCATCCAGAGTCGCTAAAACCTCCCTGAGCAATAAGTGGAGGTGTTCTAGCTTAAATTTAAATGCCGTCATATCTGAATCTGTCTGAAGGAACATCTTTCCTGAATCAGAAATCTCTCCCTCAGACAGCAAATCCCTCATCCCTACTTCAGAACATTGTGAGGGAATATCGGATACGGCCACTAAAGCGTCAGAAGGCTCAGCATTTGTTCTTAACCCAGAGCTACTGCGCTTTCCTTGCAATTTTTAGATAAAACCTCTGTGAGGGTAGTATTCATAACTGAAGCCATATCTTGCAAGGTGAAAGAATTAGACGCACTAGAAGTACTTGGTGTCGCTTGTGCGGGCGTTACCGGTTGTGACACTTGGGGAGAACTAGATGGCAAAACCTGATTTCCTTCTGTCTGAGAATCATCTAATGCCAAACTTTTATAAGTCAAAATATGCTGTTTGCACAAGAAAAAAAGGTTTTTAAACTCCTTTACACTAATTGAATACCAGCACACATCGATAAAAGAGATGCACTCTGATAGCAAATCCAGAGGAATAAAAGTTAATACAAATAGATGTGGCGCTAGACCAGCTAGGTATATCGTGTACTAAAAGGTATATATCTACATTTCAAATACTTTTCAAATACATAAGGCTAAATGTTGTCTTATATAGATTGCCCCAGGGGCAATCTATATAAGACAACATCTAGCCTTATGTATTTGACTATTTAGAAAAACAGGAAATGTAGAAATATATATACTTTTAAATTGGTTAAGAATAAAAAAAAAATTATATTGTTTTATACATGTATATTACTAAGGAATCCCAAATATATTGAAATGGTTCACTTATATTAAATGTATTATCAACTTTTAACTAACTTGTATCAATTAAAGTTTTAAATTATGGGGTTAATATAGATTTTTTATTTACATATATTTTTTATATACATATATGGTTTTTTATATATATATATTCTTTATATATATGTATCTGCAAGATTATACATTGGCATGATTGAACATGATTAAAGATCGCTTTTGAAGAATCCAAAGAGAAATATGGATACAATTGAAATTGGGATCAATTAGGAATCGACAAATAAGGCTAACAGGAAATTGATAGGGGTATGAAAAGGCACACCAGGAACCAGAAGAAACATCTTGATAAAGGTCGTCTAAGGGCTGAAACGCGTAGATGTGTGCTTAAACTTCCTGGATTTGGATCAAGGACGTAATAACTAAAGAAAGCAGAGCGCTCTGCGATTGTCTTTTTTGAACAAACCGCCAAAGGACTGACAGCGTGGGAAATCCCATCTTATTGGCTGATACCATACCACATGACCACTCCGAACACATGGAGCTAACTACGTCACACGCCAAGTGATCGAGGCTGGCAAAGAGAGGAGCCTAAAGAATAGGACGACCCGGACACCGTCAACGGTGATTCACGTACCCGACTATGACACTTGCTGACTAATATACAACAAGAGAGTCTACCCGGAAGGTTGGTCGCATCCTCAAGTCAACAGTAAGTCCACCCGATCCGGGATTACGTTTTAAAAAAATCTGCTTCATTTTCAAGCTGATGTTGGAAGCCTTCCGTTATATATAACTTGTATGCCTATCCCTGCATATGTATTGCCTTTAGCCTTTAATGCAAGGACTTTACACAAAATATCATCCATTGGATCTTATAAGTAAATGAGTAGTGCTGACATATGAATTGACTTTTTAAACCCCATCAATTACTTACCATGGTTTAGTGTTTTGTAAACTTATTTATGTTTTGATTATTAAATTATTATTTTCTTTGTGTGTTTAGATTGTTGTATATTTTATTCCACTATTTATTGCTTATTTATTGCATATCTATTCCTTGTTTTTATGCCAATTTATAGAACTTTATTTAATAGATATATTTATATATAGTTTTAAGTATCATATATAATATACCTTTTAGTACACGATATACCTAGCTGGTCTAGCGCCACATCTATTTGTATTAAAATATGCGGTTTGCAATTTATAGACATATCAGTACAAGTGGGACACATTCTAAGAGGGGGTTCCACAATGGCTTCTAAACAAATTGGGCAATGAGTTTCCTCAGTGTCAGACATGTTTAACAGACTAGTAATAAAGCAAGCAAGCTTGGAAAACACTTTATTTAATGAAAAAAAACACAATTTGCAAAAATGGTACTGTGCCTTTAAGAGAAAAAAAGGCATACACAAACTGCAAAACAGGTTAAAATTGCTTAAATTTTTCCGAAATTTTAACAGTGTACTCACTAAGCTTTAGAAGGATTGCACCATAAGTTAATAAGCAATAAACCCCCAAATGACAAAACCGGATTGAAATTTGTCTAAAACCAATTAAAAACCCCTATAAGCACCTTGCCACAGCTCTGCTGTGGCCCTACCGGCACTTAGGAACGATAATATGGGGTTAAAGCTTCGAATAGGCCCTCAGAAGATTAACAGGACCTCAGGAGAAGTTTCTTGCTGCTTGTCTGTATAATTAAACGCGCAACTGAGGCGCGAAAATAGGCCCAGCCCACCTCACTCGATGTTGCTGGGGCCTACACAAATCTAACAAACCTAGTTTGAAAACCATGTGGGTTATAACAACCCCAAATAGCCAAATGACCCCTCAAGCAAACGTCCCATAAACATGAAAAACGTTACTCCCAGAACACACAAACGTTTGTCCCAATTTTTCATAAACAAACTGAGTGCCCAAAAAAACTTAGCCCTTTATGCAAGCTAGTAAAGCCTCTTTCACACTAGGATTACTGCTTACCCTTCCCCTAATGGGGATACTGTCAGCCTTTCTGAGTTAACACAGTCTCTGCAGAAAAATGACTGAACATACCTCATTGCTGTATAGCAAGAACCGTTCCTCACACTGAAGTTTTCCTGTACTCCTCAGCTTCTGTGGGAACAGCAGTGGACCTTAGTTACAAATGCTAACATCATCATCCTCCAGGCAGAAATCTTCATCTATGTCCTGCCTGAGAGTAAATAGTACAACACCGGTACCATTTAAAAATAACAAACTCTTGATTGAATATAAAATAAAAACTAACAGTTTAACACCTCTTCTCTTTACCCTTCCTGCTTAGAGCCAGCAAAGAGAATGACTGGGGGGTGGAGTTAAGGGGGGAGCTATATAGACAGCTCTGCTGTGGTGCTCTCTTTGCTACTTCCTGTCAGGAAGGACAATATCCCACAAGTAAGGATGAATCCGTGGACTCGGTACATCATGCAAAAGAAAATAAGGTTCAGACCACATTTAGATAAAACTCCCAGTATAGTACCATTGCATAATAAATATCATTGCCATTTTTGAAGTAATAGTATCTTTATAAAATAAGTAATTTGTGAATCTTGTTTTCGTACTCTTTAACAGTAGGAATTTTATTAGATTTCCAATTTATTGCTTGTTTAGCTGCATTTATTAAGATTCACGTTTAATTTTGCATTTACAATCTTGTTAAATATGTTAAAGAGAAATACTTGCGGCTCAATTTATAAATGAATATTTAAAATATGACATGTTATTTTTATTTGTTTCCGATAATTGTATTTTCTCACAACTCCACTAAATGTGGTACATATTCCTTGTGTCTGGGCAGTATTCATTTCGAAAGCAGATATGGAATGTGCAGATCTGTTTAGAGCACTAGGTTTGATATGGAAGGTGTTCAGTTCTTCCTCCTCTTTTGATACATATATCTGGACAAGTTTGTTAAAGAGGCATTAAGTAAAATAGAATATAACATTGAGATAAGGCCTTTGTTAAGGTGTTCTGATTGACATATATTTACAAACAATCACCTAAATAATGAGTTTTGCGCTATAACGGGTGCGTATAAAAATGCAATAAAATGAGCGATACTGCACTTTCCATAGCGCTGCCATTATGAGTTACTGAAAAACCTCCTTGTGCTGTGCGTTATGGTGCGTTAAACTCCATACCGCACAAAAAGCCAAGGGCTGATTTTACGTGTTCGTGCACGCTGTCCCCCATGGAAATCAATGGGGAGAGAGTGTTACAAAAAATCTAACACCTGCGATCGCGGAATGGCAAATCGCCGTAACGCAACCCCATTGATGTCTATGGGGAAAGAAAGTTACGTTTAAACCTAACACCCTAACATAAACCCCTAGTCTAAATATCCCTAATCCGATGCTCCCCGACACTAAATAAAGTTATTAACCCCCAAATCCACCGCTCCCCGACACTAAATAAACCTATTAACCCCTAAACCGCCGGCCCCCACATCACAACTAATAAATAAACCTATTAACCCCTAAACCGCCGGACTCTCACATCGCAACTAATAAACCTATTAACCCCTAAACCACCAGACCCCCACATCGCAAAACACTAAATTAAACTATTTACCCCTAAACCTAACACCCCTAACTTTAAATTAAAAGTTACTATATAACTATCTTAAAATGAATAAAAACATACCTGTGAAATAAAAATTTAAAAACTAACATTAAACTATGGGGCCCATTTATCAAGCTCCGAAAGGAGCTTGAAGGGCCGTGTTTCTGGCGAGTCTTCAGACTTGCCAGAAACAGCAGTTATGAAGCAGCGGTCTAAAGACCGCTGCTCCATAACCCTGTCCGCCTGCTCTGAGCAGGCGGACAGGAATCGCCACAATACAACTCAATCGAGTACGATCGGGTTGATTGACACCCCCCTGCTGGTGGCCGATTGGCCGCGAGTCTGCAGGGGGCGGCGTTGCACCAGCAGCTCTTGTGAGCTGCTGGTGCAATGCTGAATACAGAGAGCGTATTGCTCTCCGCATTCAGCGATTTCTGTCTGACCTGATCCGCACTGTCATTTGATAAATGGGCCCCTTTAAGTTAACTTAACATTACTATTCTAATAAAATTTAAAAAAAAATTTTTAAAAAAACCTAAATTACGAATTTAAAAAAACTAATACTACAAAAAAAAAAAAAAATCTAACATTACAAAAAATAATAAACACTAAATTATGAAAAATAAAAACAATTACACTTAATCTAATAGCCCTATAAAAATAAAAAGCCCCCCAAAATAAAAACACCTTCTAACCTACAATAAACTATCAATCGCCCTTGAAAGGGCCTGTTGTAGGGCATTGCCCTAAGTTAAACAGCTCTTTTACATAGAAAAAATTAGGTTTTTTTTAATTGGTAGTTTTTTTTTAATTTTATTAGAATAGTAATGTTAGGTTAATTTATAGTTTAATGTTAGTTTTTTTTATTTCACAGGTATTTATTTATTTTAAGATAGTTATATTGTAACTTTTAGTTTGAAGTTAGGGTGGTGTTAGGTTTAGGGGTTAATAGTTTAATTTAGTGTTTTGCGATGTGGGGGGCCGGCGGTTTAGGAGTTGATAGGTTTAGTTTATTAGTTATGATGTGGGGGGCTGGTGCTTTAAGGGTTAATAGGTTTATTTAGTGTCAGCGATGTCGGGGGCGGCGGATTAGGGGTTAATCATTTTATTTAGTGTTGACGATGTCGGGGAGCGACGGATTAGGGGTTACTAGATTTATTTAGTGTTGGCGATGTGGGTGGGCGGCGGATTAGGGGTTATTAGGTGTAATATAGTATTTGCAATGCGGGAGGGGGACGGTTTAGGGGTTAATATGTAGTTTATGGGTGTTAGTGTACTTTGTAACATATTATGTTATGAGTTTTGTGAAACATTTTTTTCCCCACAAAATCCATAACTACTGGTCTCAGAAAGCCAAATGGATCGTGTCGGTATAGACTGTAACGCAAGCATTTTAGCCGGACCGCACAACCTGTAATACGGCGCTATGGAAAATCCTGCGCTCAAACGTCATTTTTTGAGTGCAGAATGGAGGGTTGCGTTATGGCTAAAATGCTTGCGTTACAGCCTATACTGACGCGACTCGCACAATGGCCAATTTTTCAGTGGTATAGTCGTACCACACCGTAGTGCAAAACTCGTAATCTAGGCCAATGTGAGCAGGTGAGTTAGGTTAGATCTTTGTTTATGAGTGTTATTAAAGTGACTTACTTGATAATATCGAAAACCATGACGAGAAGAATTCATTATGAAGATCAAATAATTCTTAAGGTTTTATTTTGCCCTTATTTACCGGAATATTGATTGGAAGGAGACTAGAAAAATCTCTTTGAGATATATCATAAAACCAGTTTAAACCAATTATAAAGTCGGGATTATTCAATAAGGGAGTAAGAGGAGAGTAAAGAGTTGAGATATCCTTTATATTTTTAGGATGTAGTTCCAATCAGATATTGTTTCTGCTATAGTTTGTAAATTAGATCCTTCTACTAACGTAATTATGTTGGGAAGACAACACACGCCTCCTATTGTTCTAACAATTCATGTTCTAATAACACCCAATTTGTTGGGGCTGTAAGGTTATGATGACACCATTTGACTATTATTTATAATGAAACAGCTCTTTTATAAAGTACTAGGTGAGGAACACCCAAACGCTCTGCCATCTTCTCTGCATATATTATATCTTTGTGGAGTCTGGGGGGGTTTCTTCTTAAAATAAAATATGTGATTTTTTTTGTAATTTAGTAAAATATGGAATGGTGTTTGGAGAACCATCATTCTTATGGTATGAATGCTACCAAGCCATGAAATCATTTTTTTGATTACCAGGAGGATGTGATATGTGTGACTTCCTTCAAAAGTATCCCATAATTAAGTTCCTATAAATTACTATTTTTTGGAGATAAATAAACTCCTAAATATTTTAGGGAATGATGTTGCACTTTAAATGGGTTATCTAAGTGTAATTTCTGTACTTCTGTACTATTTATGTTACGAGGCATAATTTCAGATTTATTTAATTTTACCAGGAAAGTATGTTGTAATTCTTTCAGTATCACAGAGAGAGTCAGGGAAGAAATCATCAATTACATTAATACATTGTCAGTAAACATAGTTAACGTATGCTGTTTGGGTCCAATAGTTATTCCTGAATGTTGTCTTATTTTGGTGGCAAATGTTTCTAGTAGTGATGCACCGAAATGGAAACTCTAGATCGAAACTGAACCCGAAAATCCATGATGCACTTGGCTAAAAAAACAATTTTTTTTTCTTGTTTTTTTTTTTTTTTTTTGCATAATTAGGCTATTTAATGAATTAATCCAAATTAAAAAACTGCAAGCCAATAAAATAAAATAACCAAACTTTTATTGAAAGTAACACACTAAAATTAGACAAAAAATATCTTAAAACAATAATATGCTACACAATAATTTTACCAAGAACAAAACAGGCAAAAAAAAAACGAAAATGAAAAAAAACAAAACCGAAAAAAATGATAATGCCATTTTCAGCCAAAATGTTTCTGCATCCCTACTTAAAACAATATTAAATATCAATATACTGTATTATTTGTATTTAGTTCTGTGCAACAGAATCAGATTTAAGTTTTTTTTTACCAATTATCCAAATAAAGTATAGTCCTAGAAAACTATTATTATATGCAAAACAGAAAGTCAAGTAATGAACTTAAACAGCAGCTCTAGGCTAGCATCAAATTTGAAAGATCCTACACAATAATTTTACCGAAAATAACAGGCCAAAAAACAAAAAACGAAATAACCAAAAATGTCCTTTCTGCGGCCGATATTTCGGAGCATCCATAGTTTCTAGGGAAATGATAAATAAAAGAGAGGGTACGCTGTCACCTTTTATCATTGCACAAGCAGTTCTGGTGAACTGCTTGTGCAATTCCGCCCCCTGCAGGTTCGCGGCCGCTAGCAGGGGGTGTCAATCAACCCGATCGTATACTATCGGGCGGATTGCTGTCCGCCGCTCAGAGCAGGTGGATGAGTTAAGGAGCAGCGGTCTTAAGACTGCTGCTTCTTAACTCCTGTTTCCGGCAAGCCTGAAGGCTTGTGCAGAAACAGGGGCTTGCGGCCCCATTCGGGCCGTGATAAATCGTCCCCTAAGTCTCAAGCTTTGTAATGTGAAGAAAAGAGCCTGTAGATATAGTTCTAAGTCATTGGTAGTTATGGATTCAGGAATACCTCTAATTCCTATTTTGTTCCTACAATGGCTGTTTTCTACATCTTCAATTCAATCTTCCAATTTTTCAACTCTTTGATCTATATCTGAAATATCTCTTTTTAAATCAATCATTTCTTCTTTTATACATTGCTTGACTAGTGAAATAAGAGAGGATAGGTCTTGTTTGGATGGTAAAGAGGATATAATTGACTTTGGAACTGTAATCAATTCTCCTGTTTCTTCATTTTCAGATTCTGAGGATGGTGCGGGAGGTCTAGCTGGAGTAGACACAAAAATGGAAGCTGGGGTATTGGATAGATTAGATGATTTAAAAAAATGCACTAGCTCAGGGGTCAGCAACCTTGGCTCTCCAGATGTTTTGGAACTACATTTCCCATGATGCTAAGACATTCTTTAGACTGTCTGAGCATCATGGTAAATGTAGTTTCAAAACATCAGGGGAGCCAAGGTTGCTGACCCCTGCACTAGCTGATGGAGTTATTTGATTTGTAGATTTGGATGATTTTTCTTTAATTGATCTCTACTATGGAGACATTTTGGATTGCTCAGTTAAGAAGGCTTAAAATTAATTATGGATGATGTAGAGGTACATATAAGAATGTTTTCTTCTTTAAAAGATATGCAGCAAATACTAAGAATTTGGGGACAAGGCTGTTCTGTCAATAAATACAAAATTATTTCAGAGCAAAATTTTAACTATTATGAAAAAAAACACACTTTTTTGTAGTAAGTGCTTGCTGTTGACGATAATGGGTCAAACAAGCCTTATAAAAATATGCTTATGTGTGTGGAGGGAAGTACTGTATTTCTTTTATTATGGCGGCTATTTGTGCCAAAAGCTAAACTCTTTGTTAGACTCATTCACTCATTTGGTCATCTCCAACCTCCCAGGCAGATCTTGTTAGGTTCCATTAAAAGAGAGAAGCGCTCAACCTGGGAACGAACAATAGCATAATAGCTTGTTCTATGGCTAGTTACCACCCTAGAAGCAGCCTCTTTTTGCTCAATGTGTGCCTTTAACAGAAAAGAACTTTCCTGTAGCATATCAGTCTGATCCTGACTTCACAGTACAGTCCAGCCCCGAAATACCAGGCAATCCCTTTCTGAACAAGAGAAACAGCAAAACCCCAGACGTACGTTTCGGCCTATTGTGGGCCTCGTCAGTGAGGTGCAGCCATATCCCTCTAGGCACACTGAGCAACGGGTCCACGTCTGGATTCCCGCATCACACTTAGGGAGACTTCCCTAAGTGTCATAATTTGCATACATTAAAAGAGAGAAGCGCTCAACCTGGGAACGAACAATAGCATAATAGCTTGTTCTATGGCTAGTTACCACCCTAGAAGCAGCCTCTTTTTGCTCAATGTGTGCCTTTCACAGAAAAGAACTTTCCTGTAGCATATCAGTCTGATCCTGACTTCACAGTACAGTCCAGCCCCGAAATACCAGACAATCCCTTTCTGAACAAGAGAAACAGCAAAGCCCCAGACGTACGTTTCGGCCTATTGTGGGCCTCGTCAGTGAGGTGCAGCCATATCCCTCTAGGCACACTGAGCAACGGGTCCACGTCTGGATTCCCGCATCACACTTAGGGAGACTTCCCTAAGTGTCATAATTTGCATACATTAAAAGAGAGAAGCGCTCAACCTGGGAACGAACAATAGCATAATAGCTTGTTCTATGGCTAGTTACCACCCTAGAAGCAGCCTCTTTTTGCTCAATGTGTGCCTTTCACAGAAAAGAACTTTCCTGTAGCATATCAGTCTGATCCTGACTTCACAGTACAGTCCAGCCCCGAAATACCAGGCAATCCCTTTCTGAACAAGAGAAACAGCAAAACCCCAGACGTACGTTTCGGCCTATTGTGGGCCTCGTCAGTGAGGTGCAGCCATATCCCTCTAGGCACACTGAGCAACGGGTCCACGTCTGGATTCCCGCATCACACTTAGGGAGACTTCCCTAAGTGTCATAATTTGCATACATTAAAAGAGAGAAGCGCTCAACCTGGGAACGAACAATAGCATAATAGCTTGTTCTATGGCTAGTTACCACCCTAGAAGCAGCCTCTTTTTGCTCAATGTGTGCCTTTCACAGAAAAGAACTTTCCTGTAGCATATCAGTCTGATCCTGACTTCACAGTACAGTCCAGCCCCGAAATACCAGGCAATCCCTTTCTGAACAAGAGAAACAGCAAAACCCCAGACGTACGTTTCGGCCTATTGTGGGCCTCGTCAGTGAGGTGTAGCCATATCCCTCTAGGCACACTGAGCAACGGGTCCACGTCTGGATTCCCGCATCACACTTAGGGAGACTTCCCTAAGTGTCATAATTTGCATACATTAAAAGAGAGAAGCACTCAACCTGGGAACGAACAATAGCATAATAGCTTGTTCTATGGCTAGTTACCACCCTAGAAGCAGCCTCTTTTTGCTCAATGTGTGCCTTTCACAGAAAAGAACTTTCCTGTAGCATATCAGTCTGATCCTGTCTTCACAGTACAGTCCAGCCCCGAAATACCAGGCAATCCCTTTCTGAACAAGAGAAACAGCAAAACCCCAGACGTACGTTTCGGCCTATTGTGGGCCTCGTCAGTGAGGTGCAGCCATATCCCTCTAGGCACACTGAGCAACGGGTCCACGTCTGGATTCCCGCATCACACTTAGGGAGACTTCCCTAAGTGTCATAATTTGCATACATTAAAAGAGAGAAGCGCTCAACCTGGGAACGAACAATAGCATAATAGCTTGTTCTATGGCTAGTTACCACCCTAGAAGCAGCCTCTTTTTGCTCAATGTGTGCCTTTCACAGAAAAGAACTTTCCTGTAGCATATCAGTCTGATCCTGACTTCACAGTACAGTCCAGCCCCGAAATACCAGGCAATCCCTTTCTGAACAAGAGAAACAGCAAAACCCCAGACGTACGTTTCGGCCTATTGTGGGCCTCGTCAGTGAGGTGCAGCCATATCCCTCTAGGCACACTGAGCAACGGGTCCACGTCTGGATTCCCGCATCACACTTAGGGAGACTTCCCTAAGTGTCATAATTTGCATACATTAAAAGAGAGAAGCGCTCAACCTGGGAACGAACAATAGCATAATAGCTTGTTCTATGGCTAGTTACCACCCTAGAAGCAGCCTCTTTTTGCTCAATGTGTGCCTTTCACAGAAAAGAACTTTCCTGTAGCATATCAGTCTGATCCTGACTTCACAGTACAGTCCAGCCCCGAAATACCAGGCAATCCCTTTCTGAACAAGAGAAACAGCAAAACCCCAGACGTACGTTTCGGCCTATTGTGGGCCTCGTCAGTGAGGTGCAGCCATATCCCTCTAGGCACACTGAGCAACGGGTCCACGTCTGGATTCCCGCATCACACTTAGGGAGACTTCCCTAAGTGTCATAATTTGCATACATTAAAAGAGAGAAGCGCTCAACCTGGGAACGAACAATAGCATAATAGCTTGTTCTATGGCTAGTTACCACCCTAGAAGCAGCCTCTTTTTGCTCAATGTGTGCCTTTCACAGAAAAGAACTTTCCTGTAGCATATCAGTCTGATCCTGACTTCACAGTACAGTCCAGCCCCGAAATACCAGGCAATCCCTTTCTGAACAAGAGAAACAGCAAAACCCCAGACGTACGTTTCGGCCTATTGTGGGCCTCGTCAGTGAGGTGCAGCCATATCCCTCTAGGCACACTGAGCAACGGGTCCACATCTGGATTCCCGCATCACACTTAGGGAGACTTCCCTAAGTGTCATAATTTGCATACATTAAAAGAGAGAAGCGCTCAACCTGGGAACGAACAATAGCATAATAGCTTGTTTTATGGCTAGTTACCACCCTAGAAGCAGCCTCTTTTTGCTCAATGTGTGCCTTTCACAGAAAAGAACTTTCCTGTAGCATATCAGTCTGATCCTGACTTCACAGTACAGTCCAGCCCCGAAATACCAGGCAATCCCTTTCTGAACAAGAGAAACAGCAAAACCCCAGACGTACGTTTCGGCCTATTGTGGGCCTCGTCAGTGAGGTGCAGCCATATCCCTCTAGGCACACTGAGCAACGGGTCCACGTCTGGATTCCCGCATCACACTTAGGGAGACTTCCCTAAGTGTCATAATTTGCATACATTAAAAGAGAGAAGCGCTCAACCTGGGAACGAACAATAGCATAATAGCTTGTTCTATGGCTAGTTACCACCCTAGAAGCAGCCTCTTTTTGCTAAATGTGTGCCTTTCACAGAAAAGAACTTTCCTGTAGCATATCAGTCTGATCCTGACTTCACAGTACAGTCCAGCCCCGAAATACCAAGCAATCCCTTTCTGAACAAGAGAAACAGCAAAACTCCAGACGTACGTTTCGGCCTATTGTGGGCCTCGTCAGTGAGGTGCAGCCATATCCCTCTAGGCACACTGAGCAACGGGTCCACGTCTGGATTCCCGCATCACACTTAGGGAGACTTCCCTAAGTGTCATAATTTGCATACATTAAAAGAGAGAAGCGCTCAACCTGGGAACGAACAATAGCATAATAGCTTGTTCTATGGCTAGTTACCACCCTAGAAGCAGCCTCTTTTTGCTAAATGTGTGCCTTTCACAGAAAAGAACTTTCCTGTAGCATATCAGTCTGATCCTGACTTCACAGTACAGTCCAGCCCCGAAATACCAGGCAATCCCTTTCTGAACAAGAGAAACAGCAAAACCCCAGACGTACGTTTCGGCCTATTGTGGGCCTCGTCAGTGAGGTGCAGCCATATCCCTCTAGGCACACTGAGCAACGGGTCCACGTCTGGATTCCCGCATCACACTTAGGGAGACTTCCCTAAGTGTCATAATTTGCATACATTAAAAGAGAGAAGCGCTCAACCTGGGAACGAACAATAGCATAATAGCTTGTTCTATGGCTAGTTACCACCCTAGAAGCAGCCTCTTTTTGCTCAATGTGTGCCTTTCACAGAAAATAACTTTCCTGTAGCATATCAGTCTGATCCTGACTTCACAGTACAGTCCAGCCCCGAAATACCAGGCAATCCCTTTCTGAACAAGAGAAACAGCAAAACCCCAGACGTACGTTTCGGCCTATTGTGGGCCTCGTCAGTGAGGTGCAGCCATATCCCTCTAGGCACACTGAGCAACGGGTCCACGTCTGGATTCCCGCATCACACTTAGGGAGACTTCCCTAAGTGTCATAATTTGCATACATTAAAAGAGAGAAGCGCTCAACCTGGGAACGAACAATAGCATAATAGCTTGTTCTATGGCTAGTTACCACCCTAGAAGCAGCCTCTTTTTGCTCAATGTGTGCCTTTCACAGAAAAGAACTTTCCTGTAGCATATCAGTCTGATCCTGACTTCACAGTACAGTCCAGCCCCCGAAATACCAGGCAATCCCTTTCTGAACAAGAGAAACAGCAAAACCCCAGACGTACGTTTCGGCCTATTGTGGGCCTCGTCAGTGAGGTGCAGCCATATCCCTCTAGGCACACTGAGCAACGGGTCCACGTCTGGATTCCCGCATCACACTTAGGGAGACTTCCCTAAGTGTCATAATTTGCATACATTAAAAGAGAGAAGCGCTCAACCTGGGAACGAACAATAGCATAATAGCTTGTTCTATGGCTAGTTACCACCCTAGAAGCAGCCTCTTTTTGCTCAATGTGTGCCTTTCACAGAAAAGAACTTTCCTGTAGCAAATTATTATGACCCTGGGGAAGTCTCCCTATGGGTGATGGGGGAAACCAGACGTGGACTCCTTGCCCAGTGTGTTTGAGGAATGTGGCTGCACCTCACGGACGAGGCCCATAGGAGGCCGAAACGATCGTCTGGGGTTGTCATGTTCCTTGTTCAGAGGAGAATTGCCTGGTATTTCGGGGCTGGACTGACCTTACTTGGCAGGATCAGACTGATATACTTCAGGAAAGTTTTCTTCTGTGAAAAGCACACTGGTCTAAAAGAGGCTGCTTCCGGGTGGTAAATCGCCATAGAACAAGCCACTGAGCTGTTGTTCATTCCTGGTAGAGCGCTTCTCTCTTTGTATGCAAATTATTATGACCCTGGGGAAGTCTCCCTATGGGTGATGGGGGAAAACCAGACGTGGACTCCTTGCCCAGTGTGCTTAGAGGAATGTGGCTGCACCTCACTGACGAGGCCCATAGGAGGCCGAAACGACCGTCTGGGGTTGTCATGTTCCTTGTTCAGAGAATTGCCTGGTATTTCGGGGCTGGACTGACCTTACTTGGCAGGATCAGACTGATATACTTCAGGAAAGTTTTCTTCTGTGAAAAGCTCACTGGTCTAAAAGAGGCTGCTTCCGGGTGGTAAATCGCCATAGAACAAGCCACTGAGCTGTTGTTCGTTCCTGGAAGAGCGCTTCTCTCTTTGTATACAAATTATTATGACCCTGGGGAAGTCTCCCTATGGGTGATGGGGGAAACCAGACGTGGACTCCTTGCCCAGTGTGCTTAGAGGAATGTGGCTGCACCTCACTGACGAGGCCCATAGGAGGCCGAAACGATCGTCTGGGGTTGTCATGTTCCTTGTTCAGAGGAGAATTGCCTGGTATTTCGGGGCTGGACTGACCTTACTTGGCAGGATCAGACTGATATACTTCGGGAAAGTTTTCTTCTGTGAAAAGCACACTGGTCTAAAAGAGGCTGCTTCCGGGTGGTAAATCGCCATAGAACAATCCACTGAGCTGTTGTTCGTTCCTGGTAGAGCGCTTCTCTCTTTGTATGCAAATTATTATGACCCTGGGGAAGTCTCCCTATGGGTGATGGGGGAAACCAGACGTGGACTCCTTGCCCAGTGTGCTTAGAGGAATGTGGCTGCACCTCACTGACGAGGCCCATAGGAGGCCGAAACGATCGTCTGGGGTTGTCATGTTCCTTGTTCAGAGGAGAATTGCCTGGTATTTCGGGGCTGGACTGACCTTACTTGGCAGGATCAGACTGATATACTTCAGGAAAGTTTTCTTCTGTGAAAAGCACACTGGTCTAAAAGAGGCTGCTTCCGGGTGGTAAATCGCCATAGAACAAGCCACTGAGCTGTTGTTCGTTCCTGGTAGAGCGCTTCTCTCTTTGTATGCAAATTATTATGACCCTGGGGAAGTCTCCCTATGGGTGATGGGGGAAACCAGACGTGGACTCCTTGCCCAGTGTGCTTAGAGGAATGTGGCTGCACCTCACTGACGAGGCCCATAGGAGGCCGAAACGATCGTCTGGGGTTGTCATGTTCCTTGTTCAGAGGAGAATTGCCTGGTATTTCGGGGCTGGACTGACCTTACTTGGCAGGATCAGACTGATATACTTCAGGAAAGTTTTCTTCTGTGAAAAGCACACTGGTCTAAAAGAGGCTGCTTCCGGGTGGTAAATCGCCATAGAACAAGCCACTGAGCTGTTGTTCGTTCCTGGTAGAGCGCTTCTCTCTTTGTATGCAAATTATTATGACCCTGGGGAAGTCTCCCCTATGGGTGATGGGGGAAACCAGACGTGGACTCCTTGCCCAGTGTGCTTAGAGGAATGTGGCTGCACCTCACTGACGAGGCCCCATAGGAGGCCGAAACGATCGTCTGGGTTGTCATGTTCCTTGTTCAGAGGAGAATTGCCTGGTATTTCGGGGCTGGACTGACCTTACTTGGCAGGATCAGACTGATATACTTCAGGAAAGTTTTCTTCTGTGAAAAGCACACTGGTCTAAAAGAGGCTGCTTCCGGGTGGTAAATCACCATAGAACAAGCCACTGAGCTGTTGTTCGTTCCTGGTAGAGCGCTTCTCTCTTTGTATGCAAATTATTATGACCCTGGGGAAGTCTCCCTATGGGTGATGGGGGAAAACCAGACGTGGACTCCTTGCCCAGTGTGCTTAGAGGAATGTGGCTGCACCTCACTGACGAGGCCCATAGGAGGCCGAAACGATCGTCTGGGGTTGTCATGTTCCTTGTTCAGAGGAGAATTGCCTGGTATTTCGGGGCTGGACTGACCTTACTTGGCAGGATCAGACTGATATACTTCAGGAAAGTTTTCTTCTGTGAAAAGCACACTGGTCTAAAAGAGGCTGCTTCCGGGTGGTAAATCGCCATAGAACAAGCCGCTGAGCTGTTGTTCGTTCCTGGTAGAGCGCTTCTCTCTTTGTATGCAGATCTTGTTAGGTGTAGTCTGGAGTTGTCTACTAAGTTATATAAGCTAGTGTGCGTCTGACTACAGCTGCCAGTCAGGTATGTGTGCATAAGGTATCCATGTGGGCCTCTTTGATAAAGCATTTAATATTAGCTAATATTAGCTTAACTCATTAAAGGGCCACTGTAAGTAAATATTTTCTATGCCTGTTACTAACTAACTACCCCAAATACGCTTTTTATCAATAGCATTTCATTAACATATCTCTACCGTATATCAGAAATCTTGTCTGCAAATTTAATTGTTTTCCAAACCCACTCCGTGGGTATCCTTTGCTCTGTACCAATCCGTTTACAATACCTAGGTTTCAAAATGGCGCTTTAAACACAAAGTTATTGGTTTAAGTATTTTGAACACGCAGTGCTGAAAATAGTGGGCAGGATAACGTGACATCATCGGCGAATAAAAGATATAACTTTTAGAACGTTATGAAACTTCGTTTTGGAGAAAATATAGGTCAATAGGTTTTAATTAATGTTTATTAACTTTAATATGTTAGTTGTTTAGCTTAAAAATTATAACAGAAAGTAATCCTTTAAGGATCGGGCATTTCAGACTAAGGGGCCGATTTATCAAGTTTTGGGCGGACATGATCCGCTGTAGCGGTTAATGTCCGCCCGATATCGATAAATGGGATGGCGGATAAGTTAAGGTGGGGTGACGGATAAGTTAAGGAGCAGCAGTCTTACAGCCGCTGTTTCTTAACTTTTGTTTCCGGCGAGACTGAAGGCCCCGAAGAACTTCCCCAAAAGACCAGAACATGTTTGCCATCACTACATTTAAAAAGAAATAGAGCCTTGTTGATTTTATTTACCTATCAAAAATATATATTTTTTTTAGTAGACAACCCAAAGTATTGATCTAGGCCCATTTTGGTATATTTCATGCCCCCATTTCACCGCCAAATGGGATAAAAAAAAAATTGTTAACTGTTTCACAAACTTTAGGTTTCTCATTGAAATTATTTACAAACAGCTTGTGCAATCATGGTACAAATGGTAGACTTCGTCCTAAAAAAGACAAAAAGAAGAGGCGCTCTGGTGCAGATAAACCCAATGATATGTGAGATTTTCCACTAGAGTAATAGCTATATACTCACAAGGATGTTTGCACTTCCAGTGCAATAATTCGCAAGCCGAAGCTTCAGAGCCGCTCGGCTGACTCTTACTCTCCCGATCTGTTCCTGGCGATGACCACGCCCCTAAATGAAGTAAAACACAGGACACCTTGGTGCAGATTACCCCGACCAATGTCGGACAAACAACAGCGAGCTGGATGTATATACTCACAAACGTGTGTGCACCATCAGTGCAATATCAGGCGGACCGAAACTTTATGAAGCCGTTCGGCTGACTTTTGACGGTGATGACAGCTACTAAGCAAGTGGTTGAATCAGTGTTCAGGGCAGGCTACCAGATGGAGAGCAACGCTGCTTGAAACAGAACGATCAACAGTCCCTTACACCAATCTCTGATATCCAGAAGGAGGAGGCTCAAAGCCAGTACAATAATTCCAAGCAAGGTAGAACAATAATAAAAACTTTTATTAAAATCTTAAAACTTCGCTACGCGTTTCTCGGCTGCAAGCCGTTTCATCAGGCTACATAAATTTGTGAACTACCTTGCCACCTTAAAAAGGCTAGACTGACCAATGAAAATGGTTTATACATTACACACCCACATTATACATGTGCGTTAATCAGATTAGTACAACACCTCCTACAAGAGCTGTAAGACTAACAATTTGAGCTATACATAGTACACTGATGCTAGTAGTGAACAAGTGACTTTTTGAACATGACCCGCAAATAACCATATTAACAACATTTGCGGATGAAGCGTTAATGCAGATTCGTATCTTATATTTGATATTTGAAACATGAATTATGCACATTAATTAACATCTAAGGGATCTTTCTTACTATATACGAGAAGATTGCATATGCATGGATCAAATTCGTACAACATCTCCTACAAGAACTGCAAGACTAACAGAATTGTATTTAAGCTAACCATAGTACATTGATACCAGTGATGAACAAATGACATTTGATACATAACCCACATATTACCATATTAACAACATTTGTAGATAAAGTGTTTTATGCAGATTCGTATCCTATATTTGATACACGAATTATGCACAATGCTTTACATCTAAGAGATCTCTCTTACTATATGCATGAGTGCCCCCACACAGATGCGACCACGAATAAATCGTGATCACATCCGTATGGGGGCACCCATGCACACAGCAAACCATTGCTGGATTGAAAGGTGAATGGGTATCCTAATAATACTACAATGATACCACACCTAACCTATATGTAAATAGTTTTTGATGTTTTCAGATGTTTAAATACGGTGTGTTCTTAGATTTACAGGTAACCCAATTTGTGTGAATTGTTAAATGATATATATTTATTTAGTAATCATTTGAGAATAATTAATCTTATTTTGTTCTTTTTTTATATAAAAATGTTTCTAAACATTCAAAATTTATATTAATGATTAAACAAATCGAATGCTTTGATATCCCGATAAATAAATATAGATAGTACTGGTGTGATATTAAGTGCATAAGTGTATCTAGTAATCTAGTGCTAGTGACGCTACTTTGAACTCCATTCTCCCTATACTGGGAATATTTTCCATTAACATACGTATGTGTAACTAATATAATATGAAAAAAGTGTTGCTATGTTAACAATATCATTTTCCATATAATTTAGTGATATTGTGTTAGCAAAAAATGTATTTAATAAAGTATAATAAATAATAATAATAGTGGTGCTGTGAAGAATAAAATAATAACATTATAGTGATTATATCGGAGTTACAAGAATTATAGTGATTTTTAACTATAATCTATTGGTGGACGTATGATTTGAAGTGATATTAAAATTGTGTAATATTTAAATAGCCGACTAAGGACTAACCTAACTAAAAAAACCTCATTTAAGTAGATCACTATAATAATATTTAACTATAATCTATTTGTGAGCTTGTGATTTAAAGTGTTATTAAAATTATATAATATTTAAATAACCAACTAAGGACTAACCTAACTATAAGCCCCTCATTTTAGTAGATCACTATAAAGGAACTATTTGTATATATTTTATTTTATATTTTGAGATTTTAATTCATATACTTTAATTGTAACTATGAGTGTGACTTTAATTCTGATTTTTATTGTTCTTATTATATTCATATTTTAATTATTATTTCGAATTTTGGAAAAAATATATATTATACGAATTGTAGAGTAAATATTATTTCAATTTTCATATATTGTTTTGTGATATGTGATGTATTCTTATATAGTGAGGAGTTATACAGGATGATATTCACAAACTAGTATTCGCAACGGGACAGGCAGAGAGAGACCACTGGTAAATAAATAGTACTGATGGATCTAAAATGCTGCCAAGTCCACATTGAGATTAAGACCCAAAGGGTGCATGGTCTTTAATTTATGAATCCAGTATGTCTCTCTCTGCCTTAACCTCAAGAATCTGCTATATAAATTAGATAGTTGAATCTCCTCTATTGGCACAATTGTATAACAGTTGGGATTCCCTCCATGTTTTTTATGGCAGTGTTTAATAACGCTATGAGATTTCTTATTTCTGAGAATACTACAGTAGTGTTCAGACCATCGATGACTCAGGCGTCTAATGGTGCGACCAATATATTGGACCCCACATTCGCAGGATATTAGATATATTACATAGTTGGAAGCACAAGTCATCCTGCTCTTAATTTTATAAGTTTTAGTGTCTACATGCGAACGAAAATAAAGTGTGCCATGACCTATGTGGTTACACATTTTGCATTTGGAAATCCTACACTTATAGGCCCCCATATTCTTTGTTGAACAACTATTATTTTGTCCCTTATTTGGATTATTTATAGTATTGCAGATCTTGTTGGCTTGATGTCTAACGACCTTACTTGGTGCTAAAATATTTTTCAGGGTAGGTGCCCTTTTGTATACTATAGATGGACTATCACCAATTAAATCATTAAGAATAGGATCTCTCTTTAAAATTCTCCAGTGTTTCTGGAATATGTTTTTAATTTCTTTATAATTACTATTATATTGTGTAATAAATCTGATCTCTACTGGTTTTTCAATTCCTAGTCTTATTGGTTTATTATTCTTCTCCTGAGTAAAGTAATTTTCTCTTCTTTCATTTCTGGCTCTTTGATAACTGGATTCAATAAGCTCCACTGGATAGTGTTTCTCCTTAAATCTCTCTTTGAGGATAAGGCTCTGTTTATCATATTCTGATAACAAGCTACAATTTCTCCTTATTCTCTTAAATTGTCCATATGGGACATTCCTTTTCCAAGGATAATAATGGTTACTGGAGAAATCAAGGTAGCTGTTACTATCCACAGTTTTGAAGTGGGTGGAACTATCAATTCCTCCATTCCCATTAAAACGTAAACACAAATCTAAAAAAACTACACTCTCTGAATGAATACAGCTGGTAAATCTAAGTCCCCTATGAACCTGCCATAGAACACCAGGTTCGCCCCAAATTCCGATTGATAAATATATTGGTTCTCAAAACTTCCCATATACAAGTTTGCAAAACTGGGGGCGAACCTGGTGCCCATGGCGGTTCCCTTGATCTGTAAAAAATATTTGTCTTGAAATAAAAAATAATTGTGCTGTAAAACAAATAAAATTAATTGTAAAATAAATTGTTTCTGCATTGGTGGGATGTACATATCCTCTTCCAAATAATTGGAGACTGCAATTACGCCCTGATTATGGGGGATGTTGGAATAAAGTGCTTCTACATCACAGGTGATCCATAATAGTAATTATAAAGAAATTAAAAACATATTCCAGAAACACTGGAGAATTTTAAAGAGATTTAATTGGTGATAGTCCATCTATAGTATACAAAAGGGCACCTACCCTGAAAAATATTTTAGCACCAAGTAAGGTCGTTAGACATCAAGCCAACAAGATCTGCAATACTATAAATAATCCAAATAAGGGACAAAATAATAGTTGTTCAACAAAGAATATGGGGGCCTATAAGTGTAGGATTTCCAAATGCAAAATGTGTAACCACATAGGTCATGGCACACTTTATTTTCGTTCGCATGTAGACACTAAAACTTATAAAATTAAGAGCAGGATGACTTGTGCTTCCAACTATGTAATATATCTAATATCCTGCGAATGTGGGGTCCAATATATTGGTCGCACCCATTAGACGCCTGAGTCATCGATGGTCTGAACACTACTGTAGTATTCTCAGAAATAAGAAATTTCATAGCGTTATTAAACACTGCCATAAAAAACATGGAGGGAATCCCAACTGTTATACAATTGTGCCAATAGAGGAGATTCAACCATCTAATTTATATAGCAGATTCTTGAGGTTAAGGCAGAGAGAGACATACTGGATTCATAAATTAAAGACCATGCACCCTTTGGGTCTTAATCTCAATGTGGACTTGGCAGCATTTTAGATCCATCAGTACTATTTATTTACCAGTGGTCTCTCTCTGCCTGTCCCCTTGCGAATACTAGTTTGTGAATATCATCCTGTATAACTCCTCACTATATAAGAATACATCACATATCACAAAACAATATATGAAAATTGAAATAATATTTATTTTACAATTCGTATAATATATATTTTTTCCAAAATTCAAAATTATATAAAAAAAGAACAAAATAAGATTAATTATTCTCAAATGATTACTAAATAAATATATATCATTTAACAATTCACACGAATTGGGTTACCTGTAAATCTAAGAACACACCGTATTTAAACATCTGAAAACATCAAAAACTATTTACATATAGGTTAGGTGTGGTATCATTGTAGTATTATTAGGATACCCATTCACCTTTCAATCCAGCAATGGTTTGCTGTGTGCATGGGTGCCCCCATACGGATGTGATCACGATTTATTCGTGGTCGCATCTGTGTGGGGGCACTCATGCATATAGTAAGAGAGATCTCTTAGATGTAAAGCATTGTGCATAATTCGTGTATCAAATATAGGATACAAATCTGCATAAAACACTTTATCTACAAATGTTGTTAATATGGTAATATGTGGGTTATGTATCAAATGTCATTTGTTCATCACTGGTATCAATGTACTATGGTTAGCTTAAATACAATTCTGTTAGTCTTGCAGTTCTTGTAGGAGATGTTGTACGAATTTGATCCATGCATATGCAATCTTCTCGTATATAGTAAGAAAGATCCCTTAGATGTTAATTAATGTGCATAATTCATGTTTCAAATATCAAATATAAGATACGAATCTGCATTAACGCTTCATCCGCAAATGTTGTTAATATGGTTATTTGCGGGTCATGTTCAAAAAGTCACTTGTTCACTACTAGCATCAGTGTACTATGTATAGCTCAAATTGTTAGTCTTACAGCTCTTGTAGGAGGCGTTGTACTAATCTGATTAACGCACATGTATAATGTGGGTGTGTAATGTATAAACCATTTTCATTGGTCAGTCTAGCCTTTTTAAGGTAGCAAGGAAGTTCACAAATTTATGTAGCCTGATGAAACGGCTTGCAGCCGAGAAACGCGTAGCGAAGTTTTAAGATTTTAATAAAAGTTTTTATTATTGTTCTACCTTGCTTGGAATTATTGTACTGGCTTTGAGCCTCCTCCTTCTGGATATCAGAGATTGGTGTAAGGGACTGTTGATCGTTCTGTTTCAAGCAGCGTTGCTCTCCATCTGGTAGCCTGCCCTGAACACTGATTCAACCACTTGCTTAGTAGCTGTCATCACCGTCAAAAGTCAGCCGAACGGCTTCATAAAGTTTCGGTCCGCCTGATATTGCACTGATGGTGCACACACGTTTGTGAGTATATACATCCAGCTCGCTGTTGTTTGTCCGACATTGGTCGGGGTAATCTGCACCAAGGTGTCCTGTGTTTTACTTCATTTAGGGGCGTGGTCATCGCCAGGAACAGATCGGGAGAGTAAGAGTCAGCCAAGCGGCTCTGAAGCTTCGGCTTGTGAATTATTGCACTGGAAGTGCAAACATCCTTGTGAGTATATAGCTATTACTCTAGTGGAAAATCTCACATATCATTGGGTTTATCTGCACCAGAGCGCCTCTTCTTTTTGTCTTTTTTAGGACGAAGTCTACCCTCACAAATTTTGTGGAGAGAGCTGCTGTTTGTTCTGGGGCTATCTTATCTGCCTCCTCCAAATTGTGGGACTTTTATATTTGTTGGTACATCTTATATATATGGACGATTGTGCTTACACCATCAAGGAATTTATATAAGTATTCATCTCTATATATATTGCACTGTTGGTTGTAGACTATATGATATTGTTGGTTATCTACACATATATAGATATATATTGGTGGATCAAATTTTATTACAATTAGAACTTATTCTTTAGGAATAGCATAGAATAGGCGCACCTCTCCTTTTTGACACACAACTAATTGTGTTGTCTTCTGTTCTCCATGGTACAAATGGTTGTAAATGCTTCTTTGGGATCCCCTTTGTTCAGAATTAGCAGACATATATGGCTTTGCGATTGCTTTTTGGTAATTAGAAGGCCACTAATTGCAGCTGCGAACTACACTTTTATTATTCTCAGCAGTGAATGGGTTAATTAGGTAGCTGTTAAGGTTAATTTTAGCTTTAGTGTAGAGATTAGCCTCCCACCAGTTACTTCCCACCCCCTGATCCCTCTCTTTTCGCCCCCACTGGTCACCCCCATCTTAAGTACTGGCAGACAGTCTGCCAATATGCAGTTTTAGACCTTTTTTAATATTTTTTGTTATTTTTATTTTATTCAGTGTAGCATTACCCCCTTACCTTCCTGATCCCTCCCAAAAAGCGCTCTAACCCTCCCTCCTCTAACTAATTTCCACTATTTTAGGTACTGGCAGCTGGCAGCCAGTACCCAGTTTGCCATATTTTTAAATATCTATTCTTTTAAAAAAACAAAACATTTTTTTCTGTAGTGTAGCTGCCCCCCACCTCATTTACCATATCACCACTACCCTTCTCAGATTGATTTCCCACCCTCTAATCCCCCCTCCACTATATATATATATATATATATATATATATATATATATATATATATATATCCCTCATTCTCCCTCCTTCCCCCTCCCTGCCACTCTAAGCATTTTGATTTTCTGTAGTGTAGCGGCCCCACCCATTCCCGCCCTGCCCCCCCCCCCCTCCAGCGATAGGCACCTCACCTATCTCCCTTCTAACTCTCCCACACCACCAATGATCGGCACCACCACTGCCCGATGCAAAGAGGGACAGTCTTGGGGCATGCAGAAATAGCGCAATCTCGGTCATCAGTAAGCCAATGACAAGAGGCATATATGTGCAGCCACCAATTAGCAGCTATCTCCCAGCTCCTGAGCATACCTAGGTATGCTTTTCATCAACGGATACCAAGAGAATGAAGCAAATTAGATAATATAAGTCCATTGAAACGTTGTTTAAATGTGTATGCTCTATCTGAATCATGAAGGAAATTGTTTGGGTTTCATGTCCCTTTAATATCTTTTAAAGTTTAGCTGGGTTTTCAGTAAAATCTACCAGGTGGTGCACCCGCTAAATAGGCCCTGGAGAGAACACAGATTATTATAGTTTATTTCTAATGTAGCATAATGTTAATAATTAGCACAGTATAAGAACATTGTCCTGCACTGATATTATTCTTCCAAGGCAGCCATTTCACTGTTGTAAATTGTGACAATAGCCTTATCTTTAAATACATAGTCTCTCTGTGGTCACTTTATGTGACAGTGCTTTACCACTTACAAGCTACATAACAGTTTTAAAATGTCCATTGATCTGTCTACCCTCATCAGTCTGAATCTGCAGATTTAAAAGGACAACACAAAATTTTTCTTTCATGATTTAGGTAGAAAATACAATTTTTAACAACTTTCCAGTTTACTTCTATTATCAAATGTGCTTCATTCTCTTGGTATCATTTGTTGAAGGAGAGGAAATGCACCACTGGTTTCTAACTGAACACATGGGTGAGCCAATGACAATCAGTATATATATGCAGCCACCAATCAGCAGCTAGAGCCTAGGTTCTTTGCTGTTCCTGGTCTTTTCTAAATAAACCTTTCAGCAAAGGATAACAAGAGAAGGAAGCAAATTAAATAATAGAAATAAATTGGAAAGTTGTTTAAAACTGACTGAGTTTACTGTCCCTTTAAGGTACTACTCTTTTCCCATGTCAAGGTGTCCTCTTACATATCCAGCACACTCAAGTTAAATGTAGTTAGTAGCTTAAAGGGCCATAATACCCAAATGTTTAAATACTTGAAAGTGATGCAGTATAGCTGTAAAAAGCTGACTAGAAAATATCACCTGAACATCTCTATGTAAAAAAGAAAGATATTTTACCTCAAAAGTTCCTCAGTAGCCACATCCCATTGTAAAGGATTTCTAAGCAGCATATTAGTATGTCTGTCCTGGGACAGCTGAAAGGATGAGCCTCGTGCACTCTCATATTATTTCACCAATCAGGTAAATGAAGCTTACTATGAAATCTCATGAGAGTTAAGTCACATCTCATGAGATCACACTAAGAGTTCATGACCTCAGCACTGCTGATGCTGATTGGCTGCTGTTCATTTCTTCATTTTATTATTTTTTTTTTACCTGCAGCTGGGAGCAGCTGAATATAACATTTTACACAGAACTTACTCTGCTGAGCTGAGGAGATTGTGAGGTAAAATATCTTCCTTTTTTACATAGAGATGCTCAGGTGATATTTTCCTGTCAGCTTTTTACAGTCATACTGCATCAGTTTCAAGTGATTTAGCATATGAGTATTATGTCCCTTTAAGATCGGGCTGGATTGCTGTTGATTGTAACAGCTCAACAACCTGAGGATAGATAGACAATACCAAAGCACACAAATGACAGGCAAACAGCTCCTAAAATCAGTGTTAGATGGCGTTTGGCTACAGAAGAATGAAAAAGCAGGCAAGACATGCCTCTGTACTACAAGCATTGTTCATGAACCTTGGCCTTAGGGTCCCAAGCTACCCCGAATGATGCCCATGCATTTTATGAGGGATTTTGGTGAGTGGAACTCAAATGCAGGAATAGATATGCATAAAACAAAAAGTCAATTAAAGGACAAGAGCAACTGAAACTGAGAATTGGCCAAAGGTCATGGACTAGGATATCAGTCTAGCAACAAGGTACCAAGGAAAAAATATAATTTATGCTTACCTGATAAATTCATTTCTCTTGTAGTGTAGTCAGTCCACGGGTCATCCATTACTTATGGGATTATATCTCTTCCCCAACAGGAAGTGCAAGAGGATCACCCAAGCAGAGCTGCTATATAGCTCCTCCCCTCACACGTCATATCCAGTCATTCGACCGAAACCATACGAGAAAGGAGAAACCATAGGGTGCAGTGGTGACTGGAGTTTAATTAAAATTTAGACTTGCCGTAAAAAACAGGGCGGGCCGTGGACTGACTACACTACAGAGAAATGAATTTATCAGGTAAGCATAAATTATATTTTCTCTTGTTAAGTGTAGTTAGTCCACGGGTCATCCATTACTTATGGGATACCAATACCAAAGCTAAAAGTACACGGATGACGGGAGGGACAAGGCAGGATCTTTACACGGAAGGAACCACTGCCTGTAGAACCTTTCTCCCAAAAACAGCCTCCGAAGAAGCAAAAGTGTCAAATTTGTAAAATTTTGAAAAAGTGTGAAGTGAAGACCAAGTTGCAGCCTTGCAAATCTGTTCAACAGAGGCCTATTTCTTAAAGGCCCAGGTGGAAGCCACAGCTCTAGTAGAATGAGCTGTAATCCTTTCAGGAGGCTGCTGTCCAGCAGTCTCATAGGCTAAACGTATTATGCTACGAAGCCAAAAGGAGAGAGAGGTAGCCGAAGCCTTTTGACCTCTCCTCTGTCCAGAGTAAACGACAAACAGGTTAGATGTTTGACGAAAATCTTTAGTTGCCTGCAAATAAAACTTCAGGGCACGGACTACGTCCAGATTATGCAAAAGTCGTTCCTTCTTTGAAGAAGGGTTGGGACACAATGATGGAACAACAATCTCTTGATTGATATTCCTGTTAGAGACTACCTTAGGTAAGAACCCAGGTTTAGTACGCAGAACTACCTTGTCTGAATGAAAAATCAGATAAGGAGAATCACAATGTAAGGCAGATAACTCAGAGACTCTTCGAGCCGAGGAAATAGCCATCAAAAACAGAACTTTCCAAGATAACAGCTTGATATCAACGGAATGAAGGGGTTCAAACGGAACGCCCTGCAGAACGTTAAGAACTAAGTTTAAGCTCCACGGCGGAGCAACAGTCTTAAACACAGGCTTAATCCTAGCCAAAGCTTGACAAAAAGCCTGAACGTCTGGAACTTCTGCCAGACGTTTGTGTAGAAGGATAGACAGAGCTGAAATCTGTCCCTTTAACGAACTAGCAGATAAACCCTTTTCTAAACGCTCTTGTAGAAAAGACAATATCCTAGGAATCCTAACCTTACTCCATGAGTAACTCTTGGATTCGCACCAATGTAAATATTTACGCCATATTTTATGGTAAATTCGCCTGGTAACAGGTTTCCTAGCCTGTATTAAAGTATCAATAACCGACTCCGAGAAGCCACGCTTTGATAGAATCAAGCGTTCAATCTCCATACAGTCAGCCTCAGAGAAATTAGATTTGGATGGTTGAAAGGACCCTGTATTAGAAGGTCCTGTCTCAGAGGCAGAGACCATGGTGGACAGGACGACATGTCCACTAGATCTGCATACCAGGTCCTGCGTGGCCACGCAGGCGCTATTAGAATCACGATGCTCTCTCCTGTTTGATCCTGGCAATCAATCGAGGAAGCATCGGAAATGGAGGAAACACATAAGCCAAGTTGAAGACCCAAGGGGCTGTCAGAGCATCTATCAGCACCGCTCCCGGGTCCCTGGACCTGGATCCGTAACAAGGAAGCTTGGCGTTCTGGCGAGACGCCATGAGATCCAGATCTGGTTTGCCCCAACGATGAATCAGTTGGGTAAAGACCTCCGGATGAAGTTCCCACTCCCCCGGATGAAAAGTCTGGCGACTTAAAAAATCCGCCTCCCAGTTCTCCACGCCTGGGATGTGGATCGCTGACAGGTGGCAAGAGTGAGACTCTGCCCAGCGAATTATCTTTGAGACTTCCAAAATCGCTAGGGAACTCCTGGTTCCCCCTTGATGGTTGATGTAAGCCACAGTCGTGATGTTGTCCGACTTAAATCTGATGAACCTCAGTGTTGCTAACTGAGGCCAAGCCAGAAGAGCATTGAAAATTGCTCTTAACTCCAGAATATTTATTGGGAGGAGTCTCTCCTCCTGAGTCCATGATCCCTGAGCCTTCAGGGAATTCCAGACTGCGCCCCAACCTAGAAGGCTGGCGTCTGTTGTTACAATTGTCCAATCTGGCCTGCGGAAGGACATCCCCTTGGACAGATGTGGCCGAGAAAGCCACCATAGAAGAGAATCTCTGGTCTCTTGATCCAGATTTAGCAGAGGGGACAAATCTGAGTAATCCCCGTTCCACTGACTTAGCATGCACAATTGCAGCGGTCTGAGGTGCAGGCGCAGAAATGGTACTATGTCCATTGCCGCCACCATTAAGCCGATTACCTCCATGCACTGAGCCACTGACGGGTGTGGAATGGAATGAAGGGCACGGCAAGCACTTAGGAGTTTTGACAACCTGGCCTCCGTCAGGTAAATTTTCATCTCTACAGAATCTATAAGAGTCCCTAAGAAGGGAACCCTTGTAAGTGGCAATAGAGAACTCTTTTCCACGTTCACCTTCCACCCATGCGACCTCAGAAATGCCAGAACTATCTCTGTATGAGACTTGGCAGTTTGAAAACTTGAAGCTTGTATCAGAATGTCGTCTAGGTACGGAGCCACCGCTATGCCTCGCGGTCTCAGAACCGCCAGAAGTGAGCCCAGAACCTTTGTAAAGATTATTGGGGCCGTAGCTAACCCGAAGGGAAGAGCTACAAACTGGTAATGCCTGTCTAGGAAGGCAAATCTTAGATACCGGTAATGATCCTTGTGAATCGGTATGTGAAGGTAGGCATCCTTTAAGTCCACTGTGGTCATGTACTGACCCTCTTGGATAATGGGTAGGATGGTTCGAATAGTTTCCATTTTGAACGATGGAACTCTTTGGAATTTGTTTAGGATCTTTAAGTCCAAGATTGGTCTGAAGGTTCCCTCTTTCTTGGGAACCACAAATAGATTTGAATAGAATCCTTGCCCGTGTTCCGTCCGCGGAACTGGGTGGATCACCCCCATTAGTAAGAGGTCTTGTACACAGCGTAGAAACGCCTCTTTCTTTGTTTGGTTTGCTGACAACCTTGAAAGATGAAATCTCCCTTGTGGAGGAGAAGCTTTGAAGTCCAGAAGATATCCCTGAGATATGATCTCCAACGCCCAGGGATCCTGGACATCTCTTGCCCAAGCCTGGGCAAAGAGAGAAAGTCTGCCCCCCACTAGATCCGTTTCCGGATAGGGGGCCCTCACTTCATGCTGTCTTAGGGGCAGCAGCAGGTTTTCTGGCCTGCTTGCCCTTGTTCCAGGGCTGGTTAGTTTTCCAGCCCTGTCTGTAACGAGCAACCGCTCCTTCCTGTTTTGAAGCGGAAGAAGTTGATGCTGCTCCTGCCTTGAGGTTACGAAAGGCACGAAAATTAGACTGCTCAGCCTTTGATTTGGCTCTGTCTTGAGGCAGAGCATGGCCCTTACCTCCGGTAATGTCAGCGATAATTTCTTTCAAGCCGGGCCCAAATAAGGTCTGCCCTTTGAAAGGAATATTAAGCAATTTAGATTTAGAAGTCACATCAGCTGACCAGGATTTAAGCCACAGCGCTCTGCGCGCTTGAATGGCGAATCCGGAGTTCTTAGCCGTAAGTTTGGTTAAATGTACGACGGCATCAGAAACAAATGAGTTAGCTAGCTTAAGGGCTTTAAGCTTGTTCATAATTTCATCCAATGGAGCTGTGCGAATGGTCTCTTCCAGAGACTCGAACCAGAATGCCGCCGCAGCAGTGACAGGCGCAATGCATGCAAGGGGTTGTAAGATAAAACCTTGTTGAACAAACATTTTCTTAAGGTAACCCTCTAATTTTTTATCCATTGGATCTGAAAAAGCACAGCTATCCTCCACTGGGATAGTGGTGCGCTTAGCCAAAGTAGAAACTGCTCCCTCCACCTTAGGGACCGTCTGCCATAAGTCCCGTGTTGTGGCGTCTATTGCAAACATTTTCCTAAATATAGGAGGGGGTGAAAAGGGCACACCGGGTCTATCCCACTCCTTGTTAACAATTTCTGTAAGCCTTTTAGGTATAGGAAAAACGTCAGTACACACCGGCACCGCAAAGTATTTATCCAGCCTACATACTTTCTCTGGAATTGCAACCGTGTTACAATCATTCAGAGCCGCTAATACCTCCCCTAGCAATACGCAGAGGTTCTCAAGCTTAAATTTAAAATTAGAAATCTCTGAATCCAGTCTGCCTGGATCAGATCCATCACCCACAGAATGAAGCTCTCCGTCCTCATGTTCTGCAAATTGTGACGCAGTATCGGACATGGCTCTCCCATTATCAGCGCGCTCTGTTCTTACCCCAGAGTGATCGCGCTTACCTCTTAATTCTAGCAATTTAGATAGTACTTCTGTCATAACAGTAGCCATGTCTTGCAAGGTGA
Source organism: Bombina bombina (assembly GCF_027579735.1). Taxonomy (NCBI): domain Eukaryota; kingdom Metazoa; phylum Chordata; class Amphibia; order Anura; family Bombinatoridae; genus Bombina; species Bombina bombina. Next base: position 767,125,566 of record NC_069504.1, on the reverse strand, counting down.
TTTGAATGGGCCGCCCTGATGTACTTGGCGCCACAATATCACGCACCTCCTGAGCGGGAGGCGAAGGTAATGACACGTGAGGAGAGTTAGTCGGCATAACTTCCCCCTCGTTGTCTGGTGATAATTTCTTTACATGCAAAGTTTGACTTTTATTTAAAGTAACATCAATACATTGAGTGCACAAATTTCTATTGGGCTCCACATTGGCCTTTAAACATAGTGAACAGACAGATTCATCTGTGTCAGACATGTTTAAACAGACTAGCAATGACTAGCAAGCTTGGAAAATACTGTCAAATGAATTTACAAGCAATCTAAAAAAACGCTACTGCGCCTTTAAGAAGCACAAAAAACTGTCACAGTTGAAATAACAATGAACCAAATTAGTTATAGCAACCAAATTTTTACAGTAAGTGTATAAAGTTAGCAGAGGATTGCACCCACCAGCAAAGGATGATTAACCCCTTGATACCCAAAAACGGATAACAAATGTATTAATTAACGTTTTTATCACAGTCAAACACACTGTCACAGGTCTGCTGTGACTGATTACCTCCCTCAAAACTAGCTTTGAAGACCCCTGAGCTCTGTAGAGACGTCCTGGATCATGGAGGATGAAATAGGAAGACTGTGACTAAATTTTTACTGCGCAAAAAGCGCTAAAATAGGCCCCTCCCACTCATATTACAACAGTGGGGAAGCTCAGTAAACTGTTTCTATGCAGAAAAAAACGACAGCCATGTGGTAAAAATCATGCCCAATAAGTTTTATCACCAAGTACCTCACAAAAAACGATTAACATGCCAGTAAACGTTTTGAAAATGTATTTTAAGGTCATGAAGTGTTATTAATAAGCCTGCTACCAGTCGCTTTTACTCCAGTGAAGGCTCATACATTACTTCAGTATTAACAGTATTTTCTGAGTAAAATTCCATTCCCTAGAAAAATACTTCAGTGTACACACACATACTCATCAGCCTGATACCAGTCGCTACCACTGCATTTAAGGCTGCACTTACATTACATCGGTATTAGCAGTATTTTCTCAGTCAATTCCATTCCTTAGAAAATAATTTACTGCACATACCTCCTTGCAGGGGGGCCCTGCATGCTATTCCCCTGTTCTGAAGTTACCTCACTCCTCAGAATGTACGAGAACAGCCAGTGGATCTTAGTTACGTCCGCTAAGATCATAGAAAAGGAGGCAGATTCTTCTTCTAATGCTGCCTGAGAACAAACAGCACACTCCGGTGCCGTTTAAAATAACAAACTTTTGATTGAAGAAATAAAACTAAGTTTAAAACACCAAAGCCCTCTCACACGACCTGTCTTTAGTTAGGTGCAAGAGAATGACTGGATATGACGTGTGAGGGGAGGAGCTATATAGCAGCTCTGCTTGGGTGATCCTCTTGCACTTCCTGTTGGGGAAGAGATATAATCCCATAAGTAATGGATGACCCGTGGACTGACTACACTTAACAAGAGAAAACAAGAGTAAGAGTCCAAGAACAGGCCAAGGGTCGAGTACCATGAGATCAGTCTAGTAACTAGCAACCATGGGATAAACAAGCGATAAGTCCAAGAATAGGCCAAAGGTCAGATACCATGAGATCAGTCCAGCAACTAGATAACAAGTGACAAACAAGAGCAGAGTTTAAGAACAGGTTGGGTACCGTGAGATCAGTCCAGTAACTAGGTACCAAGGGGTAAATCAGGTCAGGAGTAAATTCCAGCAGGTATAGGTGGTGAGGCTGGTATAGGATACCAGGTAAGTGCAGCTGGAACAGCAGAATTCAGGTAAGCTGCCACTTTTACAGGAAGTACAGGAAGTTTAACAGACACAGGATACCAAACTGGTATTGTTGGTGGGCAGGTATGGGATACCAGGTAAGTGCAGCTGGTACAGCAGAATTCAGGTAAGATGCCACTGGTACAGCAAATACAGCTGGCACAGTTGGTCAGGCTGTCACAGAGTACCAGGTTAGTGGTATCGGGAACAAGATAAGTACCAGGTTGTTGCAAAACAGGATACAGGGAGAGCTGAGAGCAGGTGAACTATTCAATATAAATGGATTTATACAGGAACTCCCACACCTGTGGCCATTTAGGTGGGAGTTTCTGAAATTAGGTATGGCCCCTTTAAATCAGCACAGTGGGCACCTAAGGACAGCAGCCACAATAGAAAACTGGTTTTGGCATTCAACGTGAAGGAACGATGAAGAAAGAGCCAATTGCTAGAGCGTGGTCAGGCAAGTACCTGACACATTTGAAGACATTCAAGCAAGTATTTAAAAGTTCTAAAACGTTTCTGCTATTAACCCTGTATGTCAGTGGAATAGAAATGGGGAAAAGGTTGTTTGAACAATTAATCATACATTTTTTATACAGTATAACAGAAGAGCAAACATATTTACAGCTTTGCAAAATCATACTATTTGTAATTCCTTTGTTATAAAGAACAATAAGCATAAGACAAAAAATAGCCATGTTCACAAAAATAAACTAAATGTTATGTGTCACCTTGCTTTCATTTTTAATTATTTTACTCTTCAGGGTGGAGTGTTAATTATTCTGACTCATTTACGTTGTTTTTTTTTTTTTTTTTTTTAAATCAATTTAATTGCAGTAATTACCTGAACATGACATATATTTAGTGTTAGTTTGCATATGCATTAAAAAAAATATGCACAGAGAGAGATGATTCAGATATTATACACCTTTTATTAAAGGGACACTAAACACTAAGGGCCAGATTACAAGTGAAGCGATAATTTATTGCGCGCCCGCAAATGGGCAAGTTTGCCGTTTGTGGGCACGCAATAAATAACCAGCCATAACAAGTGGCTAGTTTTTGCTACCGCGAGCTTGCGGTAGCAATTAGCGCTAATAAAATTAACCAGATATCAGATCTCTGGTTAATTTTATAAATGTGCCCCAAATGCCCCCAAAATTAAGTGTTAGTTTTATTATTATTTTTTTAAAAATAGCATTAAAAAAACTGCACTTAGCAGTTTTTAGGGGCTAAAATCGGTGGCTGTGGGGTGTTAGAAAAAAAAAAAACGGCACTGAAAAGTGCCTTTACATTGCGGTCTATAGGAACTGTGTGTTTCCAGTAAATATATATGTATATGCTTATATACATATATGTTTCTGTGTTAATATATACATATATATTTACAATATGCAGCCATTGCTGCGCTACTTACCCCCTGCGCTGTGCTTTGGTTCTGTGCCGTGTATGACAGCATCAGAACGAGGCTCCCATTTGAGCCTATGGAAGCGCGCTCTTGTGTGCACAATGCTTCCCAGCAATGCAAACGCAAGCTCAAATTCACATTGCTGTCAACTTGTAATACCAGCGCACATTACTCAGCTGGTATTACCCAGTGGAGTGCTAATATCCCTTTTGCAAAAGAGATATTTAGCATTCCACTTGTAATCTGGCGCTAAATACATTTCTTACACTTCCCTCTAATCATGGGCGCTGCCATTTTGGAACCTAGGTTACACTGCAGGGATCTGAAGGAGAGTTGTTGCACATGTGCAAACAGTTTATTACTGAAATGTAGGGAAAAACATGGCGGCACCCATGATGAGAGGGAGTCAAGGAATAGCCTCAATGCTATGCTTTTAAAATGTATTTATTGTTTAATATCCCCTTAAGGTTTTGAGGGAAAACATTTTTTTTTTTTTTACATTTTTTACACTTTTTTTTTTATTTACATTTTTTTAAAAACATGCATTCGCTTTTTTTAAAAAAAAGTATGTTATCATAATACTGGTAACCCTGACAAATGCATGAATGGGTGACCTAAAAACACATTTATTGTTAGCAACTGTAATGACCTTTACTTTATCTTGATAATTAAAAAACAAATTTACCGCATTATACTATGAAACTCAATTAACTATTAACATTAATAATCATAATTAATGTGCTTAATAACAGGTTAATATGCATGCTATATATAACACTTGGCATCTGTACAAATCCACACCTCAGCAATATCAGCATTAGGTATCAGACACACAGACATAAAAAGGGTTACGTCACAGCATATTACTCACTGACTGTATTAGAGATCTATAAATTCTTCTACTAATCCCTAGAGGCAGTTGCATCATGAACACATTGGAGCTGACATGCTGAAGTATTTTGAACACTCTAAGAAAGGAAAGAGTTTGATAGATTGCTTCACATTTAATTAAAATGTTCCATTAGCACAATTAGCCAAGCACAGGTATGATGAGATGCTTTGCCTCTTTAAATATGATGATAATGCAAAATCAAAAAAAGGTGTGGATTCTGAGAAAACAAAAATATAAAATTTCATCTATTTTCTTTATGTGTTTTATACAGTACTAGTCCTAAAGCCTGTGAACACGGGCCATTTTTTGCAGTACAGCGGTCCCACCCCTTGCTCTCCCTCTCTCCCCCCCTCTCTTTTGCTATGTCTCTCTCCCCTCTCTTTTGCTCTCTCTCTTTCCCCACTCTTTTGCTCTCATACCCCTCTTTTTTGCTCTCTATCTCCCCCCTCTTTTGCTCTCTCTCTCCCCCTCTCTATTGCTCTCGCTCCCCCTCTCTTTTGCTCTCTCTCTCTCCCCCTCTATTTTGCTCTCTCTCTCCCCTCTCTTTTGCTCTCTCCCCCTCTCTTTTGCTCTCACCCCTCTTTTGCTCTCACCCACTCTATTTTGCTCTCTTTCTCTCCCCCTCTCTTTTGCTCCCTCTCCCCTCTTTTTTGCTCTCTCCCCCCTTTATTGCTCTCTCTCTCCCCCCCTCTCTTTTGCTCTCTCTCTCCCCCTCTCTTTTGCTCTCTCTCCCCCCTCTTTTGCTCTCTCTCACCCCTCTCTTTTGCGCTCTCTCACCCCCTCTCTTTTGCTCTCTCTCTCTCCCCCCTCTCTTTTGCTCTCTCTCTCCCCACTCTCTTTTGCTCTCTCTCTCTCCCCTTCTCTTTTGCTCTCTCTCTCCCCCTCTCTTTTGCTCTCTCCCCCCTCTCTTATGCTCCCCCCCTCTTTTGCTCTCTCTCTCTCTCTCCCCCTCTCTTTTGCTCTCTCTCTCTCCCCCCTCTCTTTTGCTCTCTCTCTCTCTCTCTCTCTCCCCACTCTCTTTTGCTCTCTCTCTCCCCCTCTCTTTTGCTCTCTCTCTCTCCCCCTCTCTTTTGCTCCCCCCCCCTCTTTTGCTCTCTCTCTCTCCCCCTCTCTTTTGCTCTCTTCTCTCTCCCCCCCTCTGCACATGACAGCTTCGGACCAACACACTTGGCCTTTTATATTATAGGATATTCATTAAAGGGACATGAAACCAAAGTCTTTTCTTTCATGATTTAGATAGAGCATGCAATTTTAAACAACTTTCTAATTTACTTCTATTATCAATTTTTCTTTTTTCACTTGGTATCTTTCTTTCCTAAGATATGGAGAGGCAACAACGTCATTCAATTACTAGTGGGAATATCATTCCTGGCCAGCAGGAGGAGGCAAAGAGCAACACAGGAAAGCTTTTAAGTGTCACTCCCCTACCCATAATCCCCAGTCATTCTCTTTGCCTCTGTCAATGGAGAAGGTGAAGTTTGGTGTCTGATGAAAATGAATTCGTTTTTTCAGGTACTTTTCCCTGCAAGCAAGGATTTGGGTTTAGCCGAGTCCATGTCAATCTCTTCAGTAGAGTAGTGGTGGCTTTTAAGCAGTTAGGAAGTTGTGAGGTAGTCCTTGCTTTGTTTCTTAACATATTGCTGCCCATGGTACAGAAAGCCAGAGTTGGTTACTCTGTTCTTTCTTTTTCTACAAGTCTCTGTAAGGAGTATGTGTCCTTTCATGCCTTGTTAGCTGTCTTCCTGTCGGACAGCTAGACTGCAGATAAGTGCTTTTGTCTTCTAGGTCTTGGAGACTTGCACTTCAGAAGAATATGTCATATGCAGTAGATGGGGACATCTTTAAAATCCTTTATACAGGATTTTCTTTGGCAGTGGACAGGCACATTATGTATGGTGAGACTAGGGGCATATTTACCAATGTGCGAGCCGACATCATACGAAGTAGTGTATCATGTCCGCTGCACATCGATAAATGCCCTGCCGCTAGCAGGCGGTGTCAATCAACCCGATTGTATTCGATTGGGTTGATTTCTGTCCGTGTCCTCAGAGCAGGTGGACAAGTTATGGAGCAGCGGTCTTTAGACTGCTGCTTCATAACTTCTGTTTCCGGGAAGCCTGAAGGCTCGCCGGAAACAAGAGACATCAAGCTCCATACGGTAAACTTCAGATTTAAGCTTGAACATTTTCGTGTACTGTTAAAGGAAGGTACTGGCTACTTGGATGACTCTGATACTTCTGTCGTTGTCAACCTTAAGAAATCTAGTAAACTTAATAAATACTATGATGTTCCTTCCTCTGTGGAAGTGTTTCCTATTCCAGATCGTGTGACAGAGATTATTTCACAGGAATGGGAGAAGCCAGGGACACCTTTCCCCCCGTCTCCCGTCTTTAAAAAGATGTTTGCTGTTGCTGACTCCATTAAATAATTATGGTGCACGGTGCCTAAAGTTGAAGGGGCAATTTCTACTCTGGCTAAGAGAACTACGATCCCTATAGAGGATAGCTGCTCCTTTAAGGATCCCATGGACAAAAATCTGGTGTCTAATTTGAAAAAGATTTATGTTCATCAAGGTCTTCAATGGCAACCTGCAGTTTGTATTGCCACAGTATAAGTGTGGCATCTTATTGGTGCGACGCCTTGTCTGAATCAATTGTAGTAGAGACTCCGTTGAAAGAGATCCAAGATAGGATTACGGCTGTACCAATTGAATTAGCTGAATGTGGCAATATTTAGTATATGTCCCTTTAAGAGCAATATGAATATTTGGTTACAGGAGAAAGATAGAATGTCCTGTAAGGTTCAGCTGAAAAGGTAATATGATTTGCAATAAGCATCAGTAAATGTTACAGCTGAGTTACTTTAAACTTGTGCAAACTGAAGTTCAAATATGAGCAAACTGATATTTTCCTTCTAAGGTAAATCTTGGCAAGCAGAGTTGATTGAGCGTGAGTTACGGCAAACTTTACTCACAAACTTGAAGGTGTGTCTAGTTGCTCCAATCAGGTGCGTTGTTTTACCCGGAGTGTGTTAAGATTGAATGCTGCGCCGTCTGATAGCAGTGTAAAGAGCGGTGGTGACGTCACAGATGGGGGTGTGAGGCAGAGCACCAATCCGGTGTGAGGAAAAACGGCAGCTCCGAAGTGAGTAAAAAAACAAGCCGTAAGTCTTTTCATTTAGATGGCGGTGACTACCGCAGATAGGAGGAGGTTGGTTGGAATGATAAAGTTCCAGGAGCAAAAGAATGTTGAATGAATCCAAGGTTTTAAAGTCCACTATAGATTATTCAGGAATGAATATCAGGCTCAGTGAAAACAATGATAATCCGGTTTGCTTTAGCAAGGAAAGTCCGTTTGTATTAGTTGGCTGCAGGATGCAGCTCAGAGGAATAGATTAGTTTTCTTTGCTTTAAAGTCCCAACTGAAATTAGCAGGGTTTTGTCAATAGAGGTTTAGGAACTCTTTGTCTAATGACTAAGTTCTTAACAACTGAAAATAACTGAAAAAGAACCAGGGTGGATTGTGGGAATTTATAGGGAATTCTTAAAGGGATATACCAGAATGAAAATAACCATGACAACGGCTCCCAAACTAGCCAATTCCTTTATATCTGATGCTAACATCCAAGTTATTAGACTGGGAGCCAAGATGTCTGGCTTCACTGTCTTAATCCGCAGGGCTTTGTGACTAAAATCTTTGTCAGCTGATGTTACCTCCAAGTCTAAGCTTCTGGCGCTTCCTTACAAGGGTAAGACCTTGTTTGGACCTGGTCTGGCAGAAATAATTTCTGATAGGTGGAAATGGGTCTTTCTACCACAAGACAATAAGAACAGACCTAAAGGAGATCAAAGTAATTTCCGTTCCTTTCGTAACTTCAAAGGTTAAAAGTCTTCCTCTCCCTCTTCCAAGCAGGAATAGTCTAAGTCTTCTTGGAAGCCCAATCAATATTGGAATAAGGGGAAGCAATCAAAGAAACCCTCAGCTGAGTATAAGTCAGCATGAAGGGTCGGCCCCCGATCCAAGATCGGATCAAGTGGGGGCAGACGTTCCCTGTTTTGTCAAGCGTGGATATGAGATGTCCCAGATCTTTGGGCTGTGGACATAGTATCTCAGGGTTACAAAATAGAATTCAAAACTTTCCATCCAAGGGGCAGATTCCTCCTTTCAAGATTATCTGCAGACCAGGTAAAAAGAGAGGCATTCTTTAACTACGTTCAGGACCTTTCCTCCCTGGGAGTGATTGTTCCAGCTCCAGTAAGGGAACAGGGTCTAGGATTCTATTCAAATCTGTTCATGGTTCCCAAAAAAGAGGGAACCTTTCGACCAATTTTAGACCTAAATTGTCTCAACAAATGTCTCATAGACCTTAAGGATGCATATCTTAATGTTCCCATCCACAGGGATCATCACAAGTTCCTGAGATTCGCCTTTCTAGACAAACAATTTCGGTTTGGTCTTGCCACAGCTCCCAGAGGGAGCTCTCTTGGCAGTGATCAGGTCTCAGGGAATTGAAGTGGCGCCCTACCTGGACAACATATTGGTTCAGGCGCCATATTTTCAACAAGCAAACTCTCATACAGAGATCTTGTTGTCTTTCTACATTCCCACGGATGGAAAGTGAATCTGGAGAAGAGTTCCCTTGTTCCAGCTACAAGGGTGGTTTTCTAAGGAACCATAATAGATTCCCTATTTATGAATATTTTTCTGACAGAGGTCAGAAAATCGAAGATTCTTTCCTCTATCTTCAGTCTACTGTTCGGCTGTCAGTAGCTCAATGTATGGAGGTAATTGGTCTGATGGTCACTTCTATGGACATCATTCCCTTTGCTCGATACCATTTGAGAGCTCTGCAGTTATGCATGCTTAGACAATGGAATGGAGACCATTCGGATCTGTCTCAGAGGATAGATCTAGACCAGTCGACAATAGACTCTCTCCCGTGGTGGCTTGCTCAGGAGCATCTGTCTCAGGGCAAATGCTTCCGGAGACCTTCCTGGGTGATTGTGACCACAAACACCAGCCTGCTAGGCTGGGGAGCAGTCTGGGACTCGTTAAAGGTGCAGGGACTATGGACTTGGGAGGAGTCTGCTCTCCCAATAAACATCTTGGAGTTGAGAGCAATTTACAATGCTCTGATGGCTTGGTCCTTAATTGTCTTTAGCCGGGTTTATCAGGTTTCAGTCGGACAACATCATCTCAGTGGCTTACATCAACCACCAGGGTGGAACTCAGAGTTCCTTAGCCATGAAGGAGGTGGCACAGATTATTCAGTGGGCGGAGGCTCACAATTGTTGTCTATCTGCCATCCACATTCCTGGAGTGGACAACTGGGAAGCAGATTTCCTGAGCAGACAGGCATTTCATCCCGGGGAGTGGGCTCTCCATCTGGAGTTGTTTTCCAGGTTAACCCTCAAATGAAGGGTGCCAGAGTTGGATCTGATGGCGTCTCGGCAGAATGCCAAGCTTCCAAAGTATGGTTCAAGGACAAGAGATCCTTAGGCCGCTCTTGGAGATGCTCTGGCGGTTCCTTGGGATTTCGGTCTAGCCTGTTTGCTCTGTTTGCGCTCATTCTATAAGTTATTGCTTGTATCAAACAAGAGGGATTATCGGTAATTCTAATAGCTCCTGCATGGCCTCGCAGGATCTGGTATGCAGACCTAGTGAAGATATCATCTTGGCCGCCTTGGAGGTTGCCTCTGAGGAAGACCTTCTAACTCAGGGTCCATTCCTCCATCCAAATCTCGTTTCTCTGAAGCTGACTGCTTGGAGATTTAATGCTTAGTTCTGTCCAAGCGTGGATTTTCTGAGTCGGTCATTGAGACCATGATCCAGGCTCGCAAGCCTGTTACTCAAAAAATGTACCATAAGGTATGGAGCAAATACCTTTATTTGTGTGAATCTAAGGGCTACTCTTGGAGTAGGGTCAGGATTCCTAGAATTTTGTCTTTTCTCCAGGAAGGTCTTGAGAAAGGGTTGTCAGTCAGTTCTCTGAAAGGTCAGATTTCTGCATCATCTATTTTGTTACACAAGCTTCTGGCGGATGTGCCAGATGTTCAATCTTTTTGTCAGGCCCTGGTCAGAATCAGGCCTGTGTTTAAACCTGCCTTAATCTTGTTCTTAAAGTTTTGCAGCAGGCTCCATTTGAACCAATGTATTCCATAGATATTAAGTTGCTATCTTGGAAGTTTTGTTTCTTATTGCTATCTCTTCTGTTCGGAGAGTTTCGGAACTCTCGGCTTTGCAGTGTGTTTCACCTTACCTTATCTTTCATGCGGATAAGGCGGATCTTCGTACTAAATTTGGGTTTCTTCCTAAAGTGGTTTCGGATAGAAATATTAATAATTAAATTGTTGTTCCTTCTCTCTGTCCTAATCCTTCTTCTCATAAAGAACGTCTGTTGCACAACTTGGATGTTGTGCATGCTCTACAATTCTATCTGCAGGCGACTAAGGATTTTTGCCAGTCTTCTACCCTGTTTGTTTGTTTATCAGGAAAGTGTAAGGGTCAGAAGGCTACTTTTACTTCTCTTTTGAGTTGAGAAGTATGATTTGTTTGGCTTATGAGACTGTTGGACAGCAGCCTCCTGAGAGAATTACAGCTCATTCCACTAGGGCTGTCTCCTCTTCTTGGGCTTTAAAAAACATAAATTATGCTTACCTGATAATTTCATTTCCATCGAGGGGAGGAGAGTCCACGGCTTCATTCATTACTATTGGGAATTAAGAACCTGGCCACCAGGAGGAGGCAAACACACCCCAGCCAAAGGCTTAAATACCTCCCTCACTTCCCTCATCCCCCAGTCATTCTGCCGAGGGAACCAGGAACAGTAGGAGAAATATCAGGGTAAAAAAGGTGCCAGAAGATTAATAAATTTAGGGCCGCCCAACGGAGATACGGGCGGGAGCCATGGACTCTCCTCCCCTCCACTCTCCTCCCCTCGATGGAAATGAAATTATCAGGTAAGCATAATTTATGTTTTCCAGCTAAAGGGGAGGAGAGTCCACGGCATATACCCAAGCTCTAGAGGACACTGAATGAAACCGGGAGGGTAAAAGGCAGACCATAATCTGAGGGCAGAAGCAAAAAGTCAAATTTGTAAAAGTGTGTAAGGGGGACCAGTAGCCGCCTTACAAATTTGCCTCCATAGAGGCCTCATTCTTGAAGGCCCAAGACCGAAGCCACAAGTTGAATGAGAAGTTATCCTCTGAGGAGGCTTATGTCCCGCTGTCTCATAAGCCAAGCGAATCAAGCTCCTCAACCAAAAAGACCAAGAAGTAGCAGAGGCCCTTTGCCCCTTGCACTTCCCAGAATTCACCACAAAAAGAGGTGTAGACTGTCTGAACTTCAAGGCATGAACCACATCCAGGTTATGAAGTAACCTCTCCTTTAAAGAAGAAGGGTTAGGACACAAAGAAGAAACAACTATTTCCTGATTGATGTTACGGTTAGACCACCACCTTGGGGAGAAACCCCAACCCATTGAGAAGTGCAGCCATATCCTCATGAAACACCAGATAAGGAGGATCACATTGCAAGGCAGCTAGTTCAGATACTCTGCGTGCCGATGCAATAGCCAACAGGAAGAGAACCCTTCCAGGACAGAATCTTAATGTATATGGAATGCATAGGTTCAAACGGAACCCTCTGCAAAACCTTAAAGAATAAGTTTAAGCTCCAAGGCGGAGCCGACTGACAGGCCTGATTCTAGACAGAGCCTGAACAAAAGATTGAATGTCAGGAGATCAGCGAGTCTCCTATGCAACAAAACTGATAATGCCGAAATATGTCCCTGGAACTAGCAGGCAAAACCCTTCTCCAAACCATCTTGACATCCCCACCTGATCTGCAAACCATGTCCTCTGCGGCCATGAAGGAGCATTCAGAATCGCCAGGGGACCGCTCCTGTCTGATGTGTGCCACTACGCGAGGTAGAAGTGGTAACGGTGGAAAATGTAAGCTAGGCTGAATCCCTAAGAAACCACTAAGGCATCTATCAGCTCTGCCTGGGGATCCCCGGACCTTGACCCGTATCGAGGTAGCTTGCAATTGAGTCTGGACGCCATGAGATCTATCTCCGGCGCTCCCCACCTGAGACAAATCTCTGCAAACCCCTCGGGGTGAAGAGACCATTCCCCGGATGGAAGGATTGTCTGCTGAGAAAGTCAGCTTCCCAGTTGTCCACACCTGAAATGTGAATCGCTGAGAGCGAGCAGTCGTGGGACTCCGCCCACTCCAGAATCCGAGACACCTCTCTCATTTCGAGGAAGCTCCTCGTACCCCCCTGATGGTTGATGTAAGCCACCAAGGTAATGTTGTTGGTCTGGAATCTGATGAAACTGACCAACTCCAGAGAAGGCCATGCCTTCAGAGCATTGTAAATTGCTCATAGCTCTAGGATGTTGATCAGAAGGAGAGACTCCTCCCTGGACCCCTTTCCTTGTGCATTCCTGGCACCCCAAACAGCTCCTGTCAGACTGGCATCCATGGTCACAATCTCCCAGGACGGTCGCAAGAAGGATGTCCCCATGGACAGTTGCTCTGGATGAATCCACCAAGAGAGGGAGTTCCAAGTCCGAGCATCCATGGATATCAGCTGTGATAGATCTGAATGATCACCGTTCCACTGTCTCAACATGCACAATTGAAGAGGTCTGAGATAGAAGGGCAAGACAGGTGGACGCAAGCTTCCTGCGCGGCTGATCTGTGAGAAATATCTTCATGGACATAGACTCTATTATCGTGCCCAGGAACTCCACCCTGTTGCTGGGAACCAGGGAACTCTTTCCTGCATTGATCTTCCAACCGTGAGATTGGAGCAGAAGAAGAAGAGCCCTCGAATGATCCTCTGCAAGGCCTAGTGACAGCACCTGAACTAGGATGTCGTCCAGGTAAGGTGCCACAGCAATGCCTCTGGATCTGGCCACTGCAAGCAGCACCCCCAGAACTTTCATGAAGACTCTTGGGGCCATAGCCAGACCAAAAGGAAAATCCACAAACTGGAAGTGTTGGTCCAAAAACGCAAATCTTAGGAACCTGAAGTGGTCCCTGTGAATTGGCACATGAAGGTAAGCGTCCCTCTCAAGTCTACAGTTGTCATGAACTGTCCCCTCTTGAACTAGGGGGCAAAATAGATCTGATAGTTGAACGATGGAACACTCAGAACGTGCCCTCCTTCTTTGGAACCACAAAATGGTTGGAATAGTCCCCTAGACCCCTTTCTGCTAGGGGTACTGGTACGATAACCCCAAAAGAGGCAAGATCTCTCACACACCTCTAGAAAGGCCTCTCTCTTTCTCTGGTCTTGAAGACAGGTTTGACAGGAGGAATCTGCCCTCGGGCGGATGGGATCTGTCAGGGTTTTTGCCCTGCTTTGTTTGCCATGTGCTGCTGGCAGCCATTTTACTCACCTCTCTTGCTAAATCTGGTGCATAGTGTGTGATGCTGCTCATTTCCTGCATGCCCTTTTATGGCCAGACTGGTGTACATCATTCATGTAAGATAGGTTGAAGTCTCAGAATTGTGATGTCATCACTTATTATTTAAAAGGCCTCTGTTCAGTATGCTTTGCCCTTGCGTTGTCTCAGACCTGTTTGTGAGAGTTCCAGTTCCTGTGTATTACCTGGCTATCTGGCGGTTCCTTGCATCCATGCGGTTTCTTCTCTAAGAAATTGTCTCCAGCGTGCATCTTCTTAAGGGTACTAGTACAAAACGTTTGTCACCCCGACAGGCCAGATGGGCGCTATTTTTGTCTCGGTTTAATTATGTGGTCTCTTACCTGCCTGGTAGTAAGAATGCTAGGGATGATGCTCTATCTCGACAATTTTTGCCTCTGTCCAAGGAGGAGTCTTTACCTACTCCAGTTATACCTCCTGACCATATTTTGGCTACCATACGTACTAATTTGACTTCTCCCTTGGGGGAGGAGATCCTGGCTGCACAAACTAATGCACCTCCTGAGAAACCTTGTGGTAAGTGTTTTGTTCCTGAGAATCTTCAAACTAAACTTTGCACACTTAGCACTATCCTAAAGCCACAGGTCACCCAGGGCAAGAACCAAATGATTTGGTCTGTCACTCGACAATTCTGGTGGCCAGGTCTTCGTTCTGATGTTGCTGCGTATGTTGCCTCCTGCTCAGTTTGTGCACAGAATAACACTCCTCAACGTCTTCCTGTGGGTCTTCTTCAACCTATGGTGAGCGTCCTTGGACACATCTTTCCATGAACTTCATTGTCAAGCTCCCTGTTTCCAGTGGCAATACTGTTATCCTTATGGTGGTTGACCGTTTTTCTAAAATGTCACATTTCATTCCCTTGAAGAAGCTGCCTACCGCTCAGGAGTTTGCTTCAATTTTTGCCCGGGAGGTATCTCGTTTACACGGGTTACCCAAGGAGATAGTGTCGGACCGGGGTAGCCAGTTTGTCCTCCAGATTTTGGCGTTCCTTTTGTGCTCAAATGGGGATCCAGCTTTCCCTTCTCCTCTGAATATTACCCTCTATCCAATAGGGCCTGCGGAGCGGTCTAATCAAGCTCTGTTCAGTATGCTTTGCCCTTGCGTTGTCTCAGACCTGTTTGTGAGAGTTCCTGTGTATTACCTGGCAGTCTGACGTCCCTCCTGGGTCCTGATCCCTGGTTTGTTCCTGACTCTGCTGTTCTCCTTGTTCCTGATTCCGGCCCGTCTGACATCTCGCTTTGGCTCCTGACTTGGTTCGTCGACTGAATATTCGCTTTGGCTCCTGACTCGGCTTGTCTGACTACAGCTCTGGTTTGACTCCTGGCTTGTTATTTGACTTGTGGACTTTTTATTATTTTTTGCTATTAATAAAGGTGTGATTATTTTTGCACTTCCCGTCTCAGTCTGATTCCCGGCACCCTGACAGGATCTGAACCTATCTGTAACTCTGGGAGACCACTTCTAGAACCCAAGGGTCCTGAACGTCCTGCAACCATGCGTCTGAGAATAGAGATAATCTGCCCCCTACGTGATCCGGAGACCGGTTGGGGGCCATCCCTTCATGCCGATTTCATCTTGGCAGGCTTCTTGTTATGCTTAGACTTGTTCCAAGATTGAGCCTGCTTCCAAGATCCCTTGAACTAGTCCGCTTTTTCAGCGTGTTGCTGGCACTGGGCCTTGTCCGCATGAAAGGGACGAAAAGTAGATCCTTTAGACTAGCCTTCTTTCCTGCGGTAGGAAAGCTCCCTTGCCTCCCGTAACCGTGGATATAATAAAATCCAATCCTGGACCGAACAGGATCTTTCCTTGAAAAGGCAGGGACAACAGCCTCGCCTTAGAGGTCATGTTCGTAGACCAAGATTTTAGCCACAGAGCCCTGTGCGCTAAAACAGAAAAACCTGACACCTTAGCATTCAGGCGAATAATTTGCATATTGGCATCACAGATGAAAAAAATTGGCGATCTTCAGCCCCTTAATCTTCTCCTGTATCTCATCGATGGATGTCTCCCCCTCGACCATTTCACACAGGGATTCACACCAATATGTTGCAGCCCCAGCGACCGCCGCAACGGCCGCTACTGGCTGAAAAACAAACCCTGTGTGCTGAAACATCTTTCTCAACATGGTGTCCAGCTTTTTATCCATGGGCTCTTTAAAAGAACTATCCTCGAGTGGAATAGTTGTCTGCTTAGCGAGCGTAGAGATAGCCCCATCCACCTTAGGGATGGTCCCCCACAGCTCAAGCTGAGAGTCCGGAACGGGGAACAGTTTTTCAAAGGAAGAAGAAGGGGAAAAGGATGAACCTAATCGCTCCCATTCGTTAATAATATTAGCCATCTTAACGGGAACCGGGAAAGACTGAGGTACTACCCTGTCCTCGTATACCTTGTCAAGCTTAGGAATCGCTGGTTCCTCCGGTATCTTAGGTTCCGGAGCCTCCAGAGTAGCAAGCACCTGCCATAGCAGAAAGCGCAAATTCTCCATCCTGAACCTATAACAAGGCTCCTCCGCCGCCGGAAGTTTAGATGACATGAACTCCGACCCAGAAGGGGCCTCCTCTGAAGAGTCGAAGTGGGCCTCGTCATTGTATAGAGCCTCTGGATCTCCCATCGGCTAAGACAAACCCTGGGCCTGGCCGCTATGATAAACCCTACCCTTGCGCTTAGCAGAACGTTGTAAGGCATGGATCACTTTCGAAACTGCCAATTCAAGTTGGTCCGCAAAGTCTGACAGTCAACAAATCTCTCCCGAAGGAGTAACGGTTGGACCCGGGGCGCTGCATGTGCAATCGAGATGAATGTAGGAAACGCACCTCCCGGGACGAAGAACCCTCAGAGGTGGATGGCTCAGTCGTACTAGACATCCGTTTACATTTAGATGTTGTAACTTTATCAAGGCATGTGGAACATAGTTGAGCAGGCTGATCTACCAGAACCTCCTCACAATAAACACAGGAATGAGACTTTATTAAGGAAGGAGAGCCTTCAAAGGCGCCAGAGTCCTCCATCGCTTGCGCGCTTGGTTAGACTAACTTTATTAATTAAAAAGGCACCTTTATACCACCAATGTCCGGGGCACTCACCACCTCCTAGGACCCGGACTACAGAAACCGCTACGTCTCCTGCACCACAGATCAACGGGATAGGATATATAGCCACACCCAGGTCCACATGGAATGTCTGGCAGGACCGCTCCTGCACTAGGGAAAAACATGCCAAAAAATGGCCGCACAAAGTTTCTGCAAGTAACCTGAAAGTTCCACACATTGCCAGAGCCTCATCTCGCACATAACACAGCAATGACACAATAAACAATATCATGTATAAATCCTTCCTGTTCAATAATCCCCCTTCCAGGAATATTAACCCTTGATTCTGTAAGGATATAAAGGAACACGGCCCTTCAAGTGTGATAGGTTAGTAGCCTCGTTCCTGAAATGGACTTGAGTGAAGAAAGCAGGCAGCAAAATTTGTCAACGCTGATTGCTTGTAGAGCTGTTAATATGAGGATGGTTTCGCAGAAATACTCTCCCTGCATCTCCGGACTCTAACTTTCACCCAGGCTCTCACTGAGAGGCTGACAGGACTACTTAAAACTCCAGTCCCACTGCGAAGAGTACTACCCTTCATAAAAGACTACTCCGAAAATCCGGCACTCCTGTGACGAAAGGCAAAGAATGACTGGGGGATGAGGGAAGTGGGGGAGGTATTTAAGCCTTTGGCTGGGGTGTCTTTGCCTCCTCCTGGTGGCCTGGTTCTTAATTTCCAATAGTAATGAATGAAGCCATGGACTCTCATGCAAGGCTACAACTTGATCTTCTCTGCATACTTTTTCTGATTTGATACTTTTGCCTCGGCTGAGGCCTCTTTTGGGAAAAGGTTTTTCAAGTGTGGTGCCTTCTGTTTAAGGTCTGCCTGTCTTGATTCTCCCTCCCCTGTTCATTCTTTGTCCTCTAACATGGTATTGATTCCCACTAGTAATTGAATGACGTATGGTGGACCCTCCATATTTTAGGAATATTAAAATGTATGCTTACCTGATAAATGTCTTTCTTTCCCGGATAGGAGAGTTCCACCGACCCCACCCTTTATTAAGACATATATTTTTGACTAAACCTCAGGCACCTCTACACCTTTGGTGGTAATTCCTTTTCCATTTCCCTTCGGTTGAATGACTAGGGATTATGGGTAGGGTTAGCTTTGCTGTGGTGCTCTTTGCCTTCTCCTGCTGGCCAGGAGTGATATTCCCACTAGTAATTGTAATGAACGTCGTGGACTTTCCACATCCGGAAAGAAAGAAATTTATCAGGTAAGCATAAATTTTGTTTTTGTTGAAAAGCAGGGACGTATACTTAGGTGCCGACCCATTTCTGACCCACTATATGGCAGCAGTTTTGCAAGAATGGTTATCCATTAGCAAGAGCACTTAGATGCAGCATTATTTTCTGCCATGTATCTCTTCAACATAAGGAATATTATGGGAAAGAAGCAAATTTGATAATGGAAGTAAATTGGAAACTTTTGTAAAATGGTATGTTTTGCCTGAACCACAAAAGAAAATGGTAAAATGTTCAATTTAGGTTTGGTCTCAATAAGCAAAAACAGTTATTTTAATTGTAAAAATAAACCTAAAAGAGCAATTCCCACTACATTTAATTTTCTGCATCTTGTGTAATTGTGTCATTGAGAGCACAATAAGGGAAAACATTTCTACATTACACTGCCCCTTTAATGCTAGAGATCAGAGTTTAAGTTCCCAAATGTAATAAAACATGGGAATTACAAAATTAATCTCCCCTATCAAGGAATATATGATAACAAAATATTATTAAATTATTTGTAACAGGAGTTTAATTTTGAATTTTTTATGTTTTTTAACATTTGATTAAAAAGTGGAACTTAAGCATTGAAGGGACATAAAACCCAAATTTATGATTTCATAATTAAGCTTGCATTTTCATATAAATGTTCCAAATTAGTTTCATTCTCTTGGGTATCCTTTGTTAATGGAGCAACAGTGCACTACTGGGAGCTAGCTGAATACATCAGGTGACCTAATCGCAAGAGGCTTATATGTGCAGCTAATACCCAGTAGTGTTTTGCTGCTCCTGAACCTACCTAGCTATACTTTTTAAAAAGGATACCAAGACAGCAAAGCAATTAGATAATACAAGTAAACTGGAAAGTTGTTTAAAATAGAATGCACTATCTGCATCTTGAAAGAACAGGTTTGGGTTGTATGTCCCTTAAGGCTATTCTCCTATATTTCCTCCTAAAAATGCGTATAAGAAATAATGTCTGCGGGAATCTGTTGGCGCTCTACAAATAACCGATAATAATAATAATAATGTCCTCATTCAAAAAATGCACTCTGTTCCTATTCTCCTTGTAGAAACATTGTGCTCCAAAAAAGGGTTAATAAATTAGATCCTTTTAGTCGTATATTCCTATATAATACTCCTCATTCATTCGATTATTTACCAATGTATAAATTATTTTTCTCTGATAATGGACTGAAAGTTCTCCTGCAAATGCATATATTAACGTTCTCCTTAGGTACTGTAACAAAGTGCTATAATAATGTTTATTGAAGTCAGTGGTTCCCAAAGTGAGCAGTACTGTCCCCTAGGGGGTGATGGGACTACTGAGGGGGGGAGTAATAGGCATAAGAGGTGGCAGGGGGGCACTGGGATTACCCTAGGGGGCGCTAGTAGGAATGGAGTGAAAGAGGATACTAGTGGACCCTCAAAGTATAAATATCGCAATTTGTTGTGCTTTATCCTAGATGCGCAAAGCATATCACTTTACCTCAGTTTTCAGGTCTCGCCAATTCTCCTGGCGCTATTGTGGTTTTCAAGTGACTTTAAACTTGTAATATGAGCTAGAGTTTGCATGGTTGCGCTAAACCTTCTCTGATAAATTTGTTTTACCATGAATTAGTAATATAATCTTGTGTGATCATTTTAGCATGGTCCATTGATATTGCAATTGCGGCCTGCACTATCATTAGTCCTCCACTTCTAGTCTTGTCCTAAATGTGGTTTATAAGACTCTTGCGCAGTGACTATCAACTTTAAAAAGCTAGTATCAGAAGATAAATACACTTTGAATAAAATAAAAAAAAATCTTTAAAATGTGAATATGTTTAATTGTTACTCCTTTAGATTTTATTGTGTATATTTCTTTATATTAGGGGGATTGTGCACTGCTAGCCTGAAATTATTTTATGGGTGACGTTAGGGGGGTGCTGATATTTGTGCTCAATCTTAGTACTACCAACGCACGCAAATGGGCTCTGGTATAACGAGTTAGGTGCAATGCGAATGCGACTTAGCATTTGCATTGCATGAAGCATTGCACTCACGAGAGAGGGCTTCCATAGGCTTTAATGGGGAGCTTTGTTCTTGTGCCGTCAGACACTGCATGAGAACTAGCGCAGTGAAGGGGGTAAGTCATGCGAGTAAATAGGAAATATATATATGACTATACACATATATTTTTATGTTTTAATATGTGTATATACGCATATTAACACACAAATATATATGTATATAATCATATGCATATATATTTATAGGAAACACACAGTCCCCCATAGACCGCAATGTATAAGTGCCATTTTTTTTCCCCAAACACCCCACACCTGCTAACTTTAGCCCCTTATAACTGCTTCATGCAGTTACTATATTAAAAAACAAAGTATACTAATATTTTAAGAAAGATTACTACACTTTGTCTGGGGGACGTTTACAAAATTTCTGATTTCTAATCGTTCTTAGTACTAATTGCCTCCACCTGTGGCTGGTTATTTATTGTGCATCCCGCAAACAATAAATTAGCACTCCACTCGTTTGGGGCAGAAAAATAATATATAAAATAAGAGCTAAAATAAAAGCACACAAACAATGATAACAGATCTTTTTCTTCTATGACAGTTTGTTGAAGTGGGGCTTTAACAAAGCTACTAATGGGGTTGTTTAAATATTTCTTTTGGTTTATATATAACTAACATGGGAGAATAGTTGCTTATTTTGCATGATAAATAATCCCACTGGAGAAATTTATCATACTTTTCCTTAGCTCTCCTATGCATGAAACTCAAGTTAAGAAGCAGCAGTCGTAAGACTGCTACTCTTTAACTTGTCCTCCACCTTTAAGGTGGCAGACTGCAATCTTCCCGATCCGATACGATCGGGATGATTGACACCGCCTGCTAGTGGCCGATTTGCAGCGAATGTGCAGAGGGCGGCATTGCACAAGCATTTCTGAAGAAATGCATTTGCTGTCAGCATTTAGTGATGTCGGGCGGACACGATTCGCTCCAGCGAATAATGTCTGCCCAGAACTTAATAAATCTACCCCATGGTCCTCACTGATGGGCCCACACTAGGCCAAAACGTATGTCTGGGGTTTTGCCATTTCTCTTGTTCAGAGGGGAATCTTCTGGTATTTTGCGGCTGGACTGTACTATTTAGCCAGGATCAGACTGATATACTACAGGAAAGTTCTTCTCTGTGAAAGGCACATGTTGAGCAAAAAGAGGCTGCTTCTGGGGTGGTAACTAGGCATAGAACAAGCTATTATTCTTATGTTTGTTCCCTGGTTGAGTGCTTCTCTCTTTTTGTGTATGGTCCACAAAGAGTTGTGAAAAAAATAAGGAGAGGGATATAAAAGAATATAAAAGTCCGTAGATGTATCATAGAGCACTATCAAAACAACCATCAATAAGTAGAGAAAATGTGGCACCACAGAGACATTGCAAATCCTGATAACCCTCTAAAGTTGATGAGAGGACAAGAGAGGCTACCAAGAGGCCAACAGCAACATATCTCTCATATTCTGCACGTCTGGGCTAGGGGATAGGGTGGCAAGATGGAAACCCTATCTTACAAAAAGGAACATCCAAGTGCTTCTAAATTATGCCAAAAGTTTAATTCAGTCACCCCAAACCATGTGGGAAAGTGTGTTATTGTCTAACAAAGCAAGGGTTGAACTTTTCGGCCTAAATTGTAAATGTAATGATTTGTAAAAAGCCAATAAACTCATCATCCAAGTAACACCATACTGAAGCAAGGTGGTGGCAGCATCATTCTTTGGAGCTGCTTCTCTTCAGCTGGGTCAGGGGCTTTTGCAAAGATAGATGGGATAAAGAATAGCTCCAAATATCAAGATATTTTGGCACAAAACCTGATGGTG
The DNA here is from genome assembly GCF_027579735.1 of Bombina bombina. Classification (NCBI taxonomy): domain Eukaryota; kingdom Metazoa; phylum Chordata; class Amphibia; order Anura; family Bombinatoridae; genus Bombina; species Bombina bombina. The sequence continues at coordinate 767,103,830 of NC_069504.1, read as the reverse complement.
TTCAGACCTATGCAATCAGTTTGTTGTAGTTTCTTTGGGGGTCAGCCAATCGGATTGAACTTGAATCTGATTGGCTGATTCCATCAGCCAATCAGAATTTTCCTACCTTAATTCCGATTGGCTGATAGAATCCTATCAGCCAATCGGAATTCGAGGGACGCCATCTTGGATGACGTCCCTTAAAGGAACCTTCATTCTTCAGTTGGACGTCGAACGAAGAGGATGGATCCGCGCCGGAGGTCTTCAAGATCAGCCGCTCGTCATCGGATGGAACAACATAGAAGATGCAGCTTGGATGAAGATGTTTGCCGGTCCGGATGTCCTCTTCTGCCCGGATAGGATGAAGATTTCTTCCCGAAGATGGACTTCTTCATTTGCCGCTTGGATCAAGACTTCAGCCGAAGGATGGATGTCACTCTTTAGCCCCCGCTTGGGCTTGGATGAAGACATCGGAGGCTCTTCTGGACCGATCGGTGAACCCGGCGTGGTGAATACAAGGTAGGGAGATCTTCAGGGGCTTAGTGTTAGGTTTATTTAAGGGGGGTTTGGGTTAGATTAGGGGTATGTGGGTGGTGGGTTGTAATGTTGGGGGGGGGGGGTATTGTATGTGTTTTTTTTACAGGCAAAAGAGCTGAATTCTTTGGGGCATGCCCCGCAAATGGCCCTTTTCAGGGCTGGTAAGGTAAAAGAGCTTTGAACTTTTTTAATTTAGAATAGGGTAGGGCATTTTTTTATTTTGGGGGGCTTTGTTATTTTATTAGGGGGCTTAGAGTAGGTGTAATTAGTTTAAAATTGTTGTAATATTTTTCTAATGTTTGTAAATATTTTCTTATTTTTTTGTAACTTAGTTATTTTTTATTTTTTGTACCTTTAGTTAGTTTATTAATTGTATTTATTTGGTAGGTATTGTATTTAATTAATTTATTGATAGTGTAGTGTTAGTTTAATTGTAGATTAATTGTAGGTATTGTATTTAATTAATTTATTGATAGTGTATGTGTTTAATTGTACTTAGGTTAGGATTTATTATACAGGTAATTTTTGTAATTATTTTAAACTAGGTAACTATTAAATAGTTATTAACTATTTAATAGCTATTGTACCTGGTTAAAATAAATACAAAGTGCTGTAAATAAATATTAATCCTAAAAGTAGCTACAATAAAATTATTCGTTATAATGTAGCTATATTAGGGTTTATTTTAAAGGTAAGTATTTAGCTTTAAATAGGAATAATTTATTTAATAAGAGTTAATTTATTCGTTAGATTTAAATTATATTTAACTTAGGGGGGTGTTAGTGTTAGGGTTAGACTTAGCTTTAGGGGTTAATACATTTATTATAGCAGCGGTGAGTTCCGGTCGGCAGATTAGGGGTTAATAAGTGAAGTTAGGTGTCGGCGATGTTAGGGAGGACAGATTAGGGGTTAATAATATTTCTTATAGGGTTATTGAGGCAGGAGTGAGGCGGATTAGGGGTTAATACGTTTATTATAGTATCAGTGAGGTCCGGTCGGCAGATTAGGGGTTAATAATTGTAGGTAGGTGGAGGCGACGTTGGGGCGGCAGATTAGGGGTTAATAAATATAATATAGGGGTCGGCGGTGTTAGGGGCAGCAGATTAGGGGTTCATAGGGATAACGTAGGTTGCGGCGGTGTACGGAGCGGCAGATTAGGGGTTAAAAAAAATATGCAGGTGTCAGCGATAGCGGGGGCGGCAGATTAGGGGTTAATAAGTGTAATGCTAGGGGTGTTTAGACTCGGGGTACATGTTAGGGTGTTAGGTGCAGACATAGGAAGTGTTTCCCCATAGGAAACAATGGGGTTGCATTAGGAGCTGAACGCTGCTTTTTTGCAGGTGTTAGGTTTTTTTTCAGCTCAAACAGCCCCATTGTTTCCTATGGGGGAATCGTGCACGAGCACGTTTTTGAGGCTGGCCGCGTCCGTAAGCAACTCTGGTATCGAGAGTTGAAGCTGCGTTAAAAATGCTCTACGCTCCTTTTTTGGAGCCTAACGCAGCCTTTATGTGGACTCTCAATACCAGAGTTATTTTTATGGTGCGGCCAGAAAAAAGCCGGTGGTTTTTTTTCAGCTCAAACTGCCCCATTGTTTTCTATGGGGTAATCGTGCACGCACGTTTTTGAAGCTGGCCGCGTCCGTAAGCAACGCTGGTATTTAGAGTTGCAGTGGCGGAGCCTAACGCACTGAAAACGCCGCACATTTGGCCGCAAAACTCCAAATCTAGGCCATTGTGTGTTGCATTAATAATTGGCAAATAGACTGATTTTAATGTTTGCAATATTTTAAGACAACTCAGGAACTTTAAAGGGATATGAATTTTCTTTTGTGATTCAGACAGATCATATTATTTAAAAAAAAAAAAAAAGTTTCCAATGTACTTCTATTATCAAATTTGCGTTGTTCCCATGATATTCCGTGTTGAAGAGACATCTTGGTAGGCATCTGAAGCACTATATGGCAGGAAGTAGTGCTGCCATCTAGTGTTCTTGCAAATAGATAACATTCTACCCAAACTTCTGCCATATACTGCTCCAGAAATGCGCCGGCTCCTAAGCATACGTCCCTGCTTTTCAACAAAAGGTATAAAGACAACAAAGAAAAGTTTATATTATAAGTAAATTAGAAAGTTGTTTCAAATTGAATGCTCTATCTGAATTATGAAAGAAAATGTTTGGGTTTCATATACCTTTAAGTATCTGAGTTGCCTGGGTGTTTATGCTTCCTGATACTAGGGATAATTTGAAGATGACTGGTCCTTATACTTGCCTCCAAGATTGTCCATAGGCCCTCGAAGGATATGTGCGTGAAAATTACCCTCCTACTGCATCTTACCATTAAATATATTAAAACACAATTACAATGTATACATCAGCTCTTAAATTGTAGACAAAAGAGTGGTAGCAATAGGCAAAAGCTGAGGGATTAGAATTCTTTCACTTTAAAGGGACATTCAAATCAAAATAAACTTTTATGATTCAGATAGAGCATGCAGTTTTAAGACACTTTCCAATTTACTTCCATTATCAATTTTTGTCTTTTTATATACACACTTTCTAGGGAACAAGCTCCTACTGAGCATGTGCACAAGCTCACAGGGTATACGTTTACTAGTCTGTGATTGGCTGATGTCTGTCACATGATATAGGGAGCCAGAAAATGAGAGAGAAAAAATAAATTTGCCAGAAAATACAAATCTACTGCTTGTTTGAAATTCAGAGTAGGTGTTATTTTGTTAATTATGCAATTCTACTGTATATAGTGGTCCTTTACAACTTTAACATATTCAAACCATTCTACTGAAAGAGTCCCCAAAATAAAATGTTATATTGTTCATTGTCCTGTTGATAATACCCAATTTCAGATGCTATACAGATATGGTAGATGTTAAAACAACAAACTGTACAGAATGACTAGAATAAATAGAGCACAATACTCCCCTCTTAAATGACCGCAGCCTTCTATCAGTCTCTCCCAAAGGACTGTTAATAGATTAGTGGAAATTGGATGTAGAGGCGCTGGTCTTTTATCCTTCTGTGTGTTGTTTGGCACACTGAAGAGAGAAACTTGACTTGTGATTTGCAGAAGTTAACACCAAATAATGTGCAGTATACTTACTCCGAAAATTTCGGAGTTCAGCCTCTTCACATAGATTTGTAGCCTGATTTTCCCATATTTAGGATTTGACAGATATCTGCAGACAATGGGAATTACACTGCAGGTGATTGTATCTCACAAATTATATAAAGTGCAATATACTCACTCCGAGTAATTCGGAATCCGGTTCCTCAAATGTAGTTTGTAGCTTAAAAATACTTCCAAAAAAGACAGCAGAGAAACTTCCAAAATTTTTTTACTGCTCTTGAAAAAGACGATTTCAGTCGTTGAAACGCGTAGAGCCAAAAGAAGAGCTTTTTATCAACATGTTTTAATAAATATTTGTTTGTTACAACAAGTATTTTTCTCTGCTGCCTTTTTTGGAAGTATTTTTAAGCTACAAACCACATTTGAGGAACCGGATTCCGAATTACTCGGAGTGAGTATATTGCACTTTATATAATTTGTGAGATACAATCACCTACAGTGTAATTTCCATTGTCTGCAGATATCTGTCAAATCCTAAATATGGGAAAATCAGGCTACAAATCTATGTGAAGAGGCTGAACTCTGAAATTTTCGAAGTAAGTATACTGCACATTATTTTCTAAATTGATCTTTCAATAGAAATTGTAATCATTTCTCATGAAGATCATATTAAAAGGGACATTAAACACTAAATACATCCTAGATAGAATGATGCATTCAAAGAAAAGATAAGTCCATGACTAACATGTAGATGTATTTTTAAAAGTTTCATTAGTTGTTTAAAAAGTGACAAAATAAGTGTAAAGTTTTACGGCTAGATTTAGAGTTCTGCGGCCAAAGGGGTGCGTTAGCTACGCGTGCGTTTTCCCCCGCACCTTTTAAATACCGCTGGTATTTAAAGTTCACAGAATGGCTGCGTTTTCAGTGCGTTAGGCTCCAAAAAGGGAGCGTAGAGCATAATTTAACACCACTGCAACTCTAAATTCCAGCGGTGCTTACGGACGCGGCCAGCTTCAAAAACGTGCTCGTGCACGATTCCCCCATAGAAAACAATGGGGCCATTTGAGCTGAAAAAAAACCTAACACCTGCAAAAAAGCAGCGTTCAGCTCCTAAGGCAGCCCCATTGTTTTCTATGGGGAAACACTTCCTACGTCTGCACCTAACACTCTAACATGTACCCCGAGTCTAAACACCCCTAACCTTACACTTATTAAACCCTATCTCTGCCGCCCCCGCTATTGCTGACACCTGCATATTTTTTTTTAACCCCCTAATCTGCCGCTCCGTAAACCGCTGCGCTACCTACATTATCCCTATGTACCCCCTAATCTGCTGCCCCTAACACCGCCCGACCCCTATATTATGTTTATAACCCCTAATCTGCCCCCACAACGTCGCCTCCACCTACCTACAATAATTAATCTGCCGATCGGATCTCGCCGCTAGTCTAATACATTTTTTAACCCCTAAAGCTAAGTCTAACCCTAACACCCCCCTAAATTAAATATAATTTAAATCTAACGAAATAAATTAACTATTATTAAATAACTTATTCTATTTAAAGCTAAATACCTGAAAATAAACCCTAATATAGCTACAATATAAATTATAATTATATTGTAGCTATTTTAGGATTAATATTTATTTTACAGGCAACTTTGTAATCATATTAACCAGGTACAATAGCTATTAAATAGTTAATAACTATTTAATAGTTACCTAGTTAAAATAATTACAAAATTACCTGTAAATAAATCCTAACATAAGTTACAATTAAACTAACACTACACTATCAATAAATTAATTAAATACAATACTACAAATAACTACAATTAAATAAACTAACTAAAGTACAAAAAATAAAAAGAGAACTAAGTTACAAAAAATAAAAATTTTTTTACAAACATTAGAAAAATATTACAAAAATTTTTAAACTAATTACACCTACTCTAAGCCCCCTAATAAAATACAAAGCCCCCCAAAATAAAAAAAATGCCCTCCACTATTCTAAAATTAAAATAGAAAAGCTCTCTTTACCTTACCCAGCCCTGAAAAGGGCCCTTTGCAGGCATGCCCCAAAGAATTCAGCTCTTATGCCTGTAAAAAAAAACATACAATACCCCCCCCCAACATTACAACCCACCACCCACATTACCCCCCCCCCCCCCCTAATCTACCCCAAACCCCCCTTAAATAAACCTAACCACTAAGCCCCTGAAGATCTCCCTACCTTGTCTTCACCTCACCGGGTTCAGCGATCGGTCCAGAAGAGGGTCCGAAGTCTTGATCCAAGCGGCGGCTGAAGAACTCCATCATCGGGCTGAAGTCGGAAGTCCATCATCGGGATGAAGTCTTCTATCAAGCCGCATCTTCAATCTTCTTTCTTCCCGGAGCGGAGCGGAGCACCATCATCTTCCCAGCCGACGCGGATCAACCCTCTTCAAGCGATGCCTACTCGCCGGATGACGGTTCCTTTAAATGACATCATCCAAGATGGCGTCCCTCGAATTCTGATTGGCTGATAGGATTCTATCAGCCAATCGGATTAAGATAGCAATATTCTGATTGGCTGATGGAATCAGCCAATCCAGAATCAAGTTCAATCCGATTGGCTGATCCAATCAGCCAATCAGATTGAGCTCGCATTCTATTGGCTGTTTCGATCAGCCAATAGAATGCGAAGCTCAATCTGATTGGCTGATCGGATCAGCAATCGGACTTGAACTTGATTCTGATTGGCTGATCTCCATCAGCCAATCAAGAATTTTCCTACCTTAATTCCGATTGGCTGATAGAATCCGATCAGCCAATCGGAATTCGAGGGACGCCATCTTGGGATGACGTCCCTTAAAGGAACATTCATTCTTCAGTTGGACGTCGGAAGAAGAAGATTGATCCGCGCTGGAGGTCTTCACGATGGAGCCTGTTCCCAAGATGCCGCTTGGATCAAGATGGTTGCGGTCCGGATCGCCTCTTCTTCCCGGATAGGATGAAGACTTTGGAGCCTCTTCTGGACCTCCTTCACAGCCGCCGGATTATGATCGCCAGCCCCCCGCTTGGGCTTGGATGAAGATTTCGGAGCCAGGACGGATCGGTGTGATACCCGGCGAGGTGAAGATAAGGTAGGAAGATCTTCAGGGGCTTAGTGTTAGGTTTATTTAAGGGGGTTTTGGGTTAGATTAGGGGTATGTGGGTGGTGGGTTTTAATGTTGGGGGGGTATTGTATGTGTTTTTTTACAGGCAAAAGAGCTGAATTCTTTGGGGCATGCCCCACAAAAGGTCCTTTTAAGGGCTGGTAAGGTAAAAGAGCTTTGAACTTTTTAAATTTAGAATAGGGTAGGGCATTTTTTTTATTTTGGGGGGCTTTGTTATTTTATTAGGGGGCTTAGAGTAGGTGTAATTAGTTTAAAATTGTTGCAATATTTTTCTTATGTTTGTAAATATTTTTTTATTTTTTGTAACTTAGTTCTTTTTTATTTTTTGTACTTTAGTTAGTTTATTTAAATGTATTTATTTGTAGGTATTGTATTTAATTAATTTATTGATAGTGTAGTGTTAGGTTTAATTGTAGGTAATTGGAGGTATTTTATTTAATTAATTTATTGATAGTGTAGTGATAGGTTTAATTGTAACATAGGTTAGGATTTACTTTACAGGTAATTTTGTAATTATTTTAACTAGGTAACTATTAAATAGTTATTAACTATTTAATAGCTATTGTACCTGGTTAAAATAATTACAAAGTTACCTGTAAAATAAATATAAATCCTAAAATAGCTACAATATAATTATAATTTATATTGTAGCTATATTAGGGTTTATTTTACAGGTAAGTATTTAGCTTTAAATAGGAATAATTTATTTAATAATAGTTAATTTATTTCGTTAGATTTAAATTATATTTGTTAGGGGGGTGTTAGGGTTAGGGTTAGAATTAGCTTTAGGGGTTAAAAAATGTATTAGAATAGCGGTGAGCTCCGGTCGGCAGATTAGGGGTTAATGCTTGAAGTTAGATGTCGGCGATGTTAGAGAGGGCTGATTAGGGGTTAATACTATTTATTATAGGGTTATTGAGGCGGGAGTGAGGCGGATTAGGGGTTAATAACTTTATTATAATAGTGGCGCGGTCCGGTCGGCAGATTAGGGGTTAATAAGTGTAGGCAGGTGGAGGCGACATTGAGGGGGGCAGATTAGGGGTTAATAAATATAATATAGGGGTCGGCGGTGTTAGGGGCAGCAGATTAGGGGTACATAAGTATAACGTACCTTGCGGCGGCGTGCGGACGGCAGATTAGGGGTTAAAAAATTTTAATAGAGTGGCGGCGATGTGGGGGGACCTCGGTTTAGGGGTACATAGGTAGTTTATGGGTGTTAGTGTACTTTAGAGCACAGTAGTTAAGAGCTTTATAAACCGGCGTTAGCCCAGAAAGCTCTTAACTACTGACTTTTTTCTGCGGCTGGAGTTTGTCGTTAGATTTCTATCGCTCACTTCAGCCACGACTCTAAATACCGGCGTTAGAAAGATCCCATTGAAAAGATAGGATACGCAATTGACGTAAGGGGATCTGCGGTATGGAAAAGTCGCGGCTGGAAAGTGAGCATTAGACCCTTTCCTGACTGACTCCAAATACCAGAGGGCGGTATTTTTTGACGGCTACCGCCCAACTCTAAATCTAGCCGTTAGTGTCTATAAAACACTGGGAGCTGCCATGTTGTAACTTGTGTTACCTTCTCTGCTGTGGCCAATTAGGGTCAGTTATAAATAGGTCACTAGAGTGTGCAGCCAATGGTTCTGCTGGATTTAACATTGTTCTGCACTTCCATTTCGAACAGGAACTGAAAAGCTCACAATTTCAGAATGGAATTACAGGCAAAGAGGACAAAATAAATAATGAAAGTATATTGCAGAGTTGTTTTATATATACAATTTATCATTTTATATTACCATCTCAAAGTGTTTAATGTCCCTTTAAAGCGACTGTGAACACAAGAGGTGTGGATTGTGTAAAAAACATAATTTATGCTTACCTGATAAATTTATTTCTCTTGTAGTGTAGTCAGTCCACGGGTCATCCATTACTTATGGAATATATCTCTTCCTAACAGGAAGCTGCAAGAGGATCACCAGGCAGAGCTGCTACATAGCTCCTCCCCTCACATGTCATATTCAGTCATTCGACCAAAGCAGACGAGAAAGGAGAAACCATAGGGTGCAGTGGTGACTGGAATTTAATTAAAATTTAGATCTGCCTTAAAGACAGGGCGGGCCGTGGACTGACTACACTACAAGAGAAATAAATTTATCAGGTAAGCATAAATTATGTTTTCTCTTGTTAAGTGTAGTCAGTCCACGGGTCATCCATTACTTATGGAATACCAATACCAAAGCTAAAGTACACGGATGAAGGGAGGGACAAGGCAGGAGCATTAAACAGAAGGAACCACTGCCTGAAGTACCTTTCTCCCAAAAATAGCCTCCGAAGAAGCAAAAGTGTCAAATTTGTAAAATTTTGAAAAGGTGTGAAGCGAAGACCAAGTCGCAGCCTTGCAAATCTGTTCAACAGAGGCCTCATTTTTAAAGGCCCAGGTGGAAGCCACAGCTCTAGTAGAATGAGCTGTAATTCTTTCAGGAGGCTGCTGTCCAGCAGTCTCATAGGCTAAACGTATTATGCTACGAAGCCAAAAAGAGAGAGAGGTAGCCGAAGCCTTTTGACCTCTTCTCTGTCCAGAGTAAACGACAAACAGGGAAGAAGTTTGACGAAAATCTTTAGTTGCCTGCAAATAGAACTTCAGGGCACGGACTACGTCCAAATTATGCAAAAGTCGTTCCTTCTTTGAAGAAGGGTTAGGACACAGTGATGGAACAACAATCTCTTGATTGATATTCCTGTTAGTAACTACCTTAGGTAAGAACCCAGGTTTAGTACGCAGAACTACCTTGTCTGAATGAAAAATCAGATAAGGAGAATCACAATGTAAGGCAGATAACTCAGAGACTCTTCGAGCCGAGGAAATAGCCATCAAAAACAAAACCTTCCAGGATAACAGCTTGATATCAATGGAATGAAGGGGTTCAAATGGAACGCCTTGAAGAACATTAAGAACTAAGTTTAAGCTCCACGGCGGAGCAACAGTCTTAAACACAGGCTTAATCCTAGTTAAAGCCTGACAAAAAGCCTGAACGTCTGGAACTTCAGCCAGACGTTTGTGTAGAAGAATAGACAGAGCAGAAATCTGTCCCATTAACGAACTAGCAGATAAGCCCTTTTCTAAACCCTCTTGTAGAAAGGACAATATCCTAGGAATCCTAACCTTACTCCATGAGTAACTCTTGGATTCGTACCAATATAAATATTTACGCCATATCTTATGGTAAATTTTTCTGGTAACAGGCTTCCTAGCCTGTATTAAGGTATCAATAACCGACTCCGAGAAGCCACGCTTTGATAGAATCAAGCGTTCAATCTCCATGCAGTCAGCCTCAGAGAAATTAGATTTGGATGTTTGAAAGGACCCTGAATTAGAAGGTCCTGTCTCAGAGGTAGAGACCACGGTGGACAGGACGACATGTCCACTAGGTCTGCATACCAGGTCCTGCGTGGCCACGCAGGCGCTATCAGAATCACCGAAGCTCTCTCCTGTTTGTTCTTGGCAATCAAACGAGGAAGCATCGGGAATGGTGGAAACACATAAGCCATGTTGAAGACCCAAGGGGCTGTCAGAGCATCTATCAGCACCGCTCCCGGGTCCCTGGACCTGGATCCGTAACAAGGAAGCTTGGCGTTCTGGCGAGACGCCATGAGATCCAGATCTGGTTTGCCCCAACGAAGAATCAGTTGAGCAAAGACCTCCGGATGAAGTTCCCACTCCCCCGGATGAAAAGTCTGGCGACTTAGAAAATCCGCCTCCCAGTTCTCTACGCCTGGGATGTAAATCGCTGACAGGTGGCAAGAGTGAGACTCTGCCCAGCGAATTATCTTTCAGACTTCCAACATCGCTAGGGAACTTCTGGTTCCCCCTTGATGGTTGATGTAAGCCACAGTCGTGATGTTGTCCGACTGAAATCCGATGAACCTCAGAGTTGCTAACTGAGGCCAAGCTAGGAGAGCATTGAATATTGCTCTTAATTCCAGAATATTTATTGGGAGGAGTTTCTCCTCCTGAGTCCATAATCCCTGAGCTTTCAGGGAGTTCCAGACTGTGCCCCAGCCTAGAAGGCTGGCGTCTGTTGTTACAATCGTCCAATCTGGCCTGCGAAAGGTCATCCCCTTGGACAGATGTGGCCGAGAGAGCCACCATAGAAGAGAATCTCTGGTCTCTTGATCCAGACTTAGTAGGGGGGACAAATCTGAGTAATCCCCGTTCCACTGACTTAGCATGCACAATTGCAGCGGTCTGAGATGCAGGCGCGCAAATGGTACTATGTCCATTGCCGCTACCATTAAGCCTATTACTTCCATGCACTGAGCTACTGACGGGTGTGGAATGGAATGAAGGACACGGCAAGCATTTAGAAGTTTTGATAACCTGGCCTCTGTCAGGTAAATTTTCATCTCTACAGAATCTATAAGAGTCCCTAGAAAGGGAACTCTTGTAAGTGGTAATAGAGAACTCTTTTCCACGTTCACCTTCCACCCATGCGACCTCAGAAATGCCAGAACTATCTCTGTATGAGACTTGGCAGTTTGAAAACTTGACGCTTGTATCAGAATGTCGTCTAGGTACGGAGTCACCGCTATGCCTCGCGGTCTTAGTACCGCCAGAAGTGAGCCCAGAACTTTTGTAAAGATTCTTGGAGCCGTAGCTAATCCGAAGGGAAGAGCTACAAACTGGTAATGCCTGTCTAGGAAAGCAAATCTTAGGTACCGATAATGATCCTTGTGAATCGGTATGTGAAGGTAGGCATCCTTTAAATCCACTGTGGTCATGTACTGACCCTCTTGGATCATGGGAAGGATGGTTCGAATAGTTTCCATTTTTAATGATGGAACTCTTAGAAATTTGTTTAGGATTTTTAAGTCCAAGATTGGTCTGAAGGTTCCCTCTTTCTTGGGAACCACAAATAGATTTGAATAGAATCCCTGCCCCTGTTCCGTCCGTGGAACTGGGTGGATCACCCCCATTAGTAAAAGGTCTTGTACACAGCGTAGAAACGCCTCTTTCTTTATTTGGTTTGCTGATAACCTTGAAAGATGAAATCTCCCTCGTGGAGGAGAGGTTTTGAAGTTTAGGAGATATCCCTGAGATATGATCTCCAACGCCCAGGGATCCTGGACATCTCTTGCCCAAGCCTGGGCGAAGAGAGAAAGTCTGCCCCCCACTAGATCCGTTTCCGGATAGGGGGCCCTCTCTTCATGCTGTCTTGGGGGCAGCAGCAGGTTTCTTGGCCTGCTTGCCCTTGTTCCAGGACTGGTTAACTTTCCAGCCCTGCCTGTAACGAGCAACAGCTCCTTCCTGTTTTGGAGCGGAGGAAGTTGATGCTGCTCCAGCCTTGAAGTTACGAAAGGCACGACTGTTTGGCCTTTGATTTGGCCCTGTCCTGAGGTAGAGCATGGCCCTTACCTCCCGTAATGTCAGCTATAATTTCTTTCAAGCCGGGCCCGAATAAGGTCTGCCCTTTGAAAGGAATATTAAGCAATTTAGATTTAGAAGTCACGTCAGCTGACCAGGATTTAAGCCATAGCGCTCTGCGCGATTGGATGGCGAATCCGGAGTTCTTAGCCGTAAGTTTGGTTAAATGTACGACGGCATCAGAAACAAATGCGTTAGCTAGCTTAAGTGCTTTAAGCTTGTTCATAATTTCATCCAATGGAGCTGTGCGAATGGCCTCTTCCAGAGACTCAAACCAGAATGCCGCCGCAGCAGTGACAGGCGCAATGCATGCAAGGGGCTGTAAGATAAAACCTTGTTGAACAAACATTTTCTTAAGGTAACCCTCTAATTTCTTATCCATTGGATCTGAAAAGGCACAACTATCCTCCACCGGGATAGTGGTACGCTTAGCTAAAGTAGAAACTGCTCCCTCCACCTTAGGGACCGTCTGCCATAAGTCTCGTGTGGTGGCGTCTATAGGAAACATTTTCCTAAATATGGGAGGAGGGGAAAAGGGCACACCAGGTCTATCCCACTCCTTGCTAATAATCTCTGTAAGCCTTTTAGGTATAGGAAACACGTCAGTACACACCGGTACCGCATAGTATTTATCCAACCTACATAATTTTTCTGGAATTGCAACCGTGTTACAATCATTCAGAGCCGCTAATACCTCCCCTAGCAATATGCGGAGGTTCTCAAGCTTAAATTTAAAATTAGAAATCTCTGAATCCAGTCTCCCTGGATCAGATCCGTCACCCACAGAATGAAGCTCTCCGTCTTCACGTTCTGCAAACTGTGACGCAGTATCTGACATGGCTCTCACCTCATCCGCGCGCTCTGTCCTTAACCCAGAGCTATCGCGCTTGCCTCTTAATTCTGGCAATTTAGATAATACTTCTGTCATAACAGTAGCCATGTCTTGCAAAGTGATTTGTAAGGGCCTCCCTGATGTACTTGGCGCCACAAAATCACGCACCTCCTGAGCGGGAGGCGAAGGTACTGACACGTGAGGAGAGTTAGTCGGCATAACTTCCCCCTCGTTGTCTGGTGATAATTTCTTTACATGTAAAGATTGACTTTTATTTAAAGTAGCATCAATGCAATTAGTACATAAATTTCTATTGGGCTCCACATTGGCCTTTAAACATAGTGAACAAAGAGATTCATCTGTGTCAGACATGTTTAAACAGACTAGCAATGAGACTAGCAAGCTTGGAAATACTTTTCTAAATAAATTTACAAGCAATATAAAAAACGCTACTGTGCCTTTAAGAAGCACAAAAAGCTGTCACAGTTGAAATAACAATGAACCAAAATAGTTATAGCAACCAATTTTTCACAGTAAATGTATTAAGTTAGCAAAGCATTGCACCCACTTGCAAATGGATGATTAACCCCTTAATACCCAAAAACGGATTAACAATTTAATAATTAACGTTTTTCTCACAGTCAAAACACACTGTCACAGGTCTGCTGTGACTGATTACCTCCCTCAAAATGAATTTTGAAGACCCCTGAGCTCTCTAGAGACGATCTGGATCATGGAGGATGAAGTAGACAGATTGTGACTGAATTTTTACTGCGCAAAAAAGCGCTAAAATAGGCCCCTCCCACTCATATTACAACAGTGGGGAAGCTCAGAAAACTGTTTCTATGCAGAAAACAAAGATGGCCATGTGGTAAAAATCATGCCCCAATAAGTTTTATCACCAAGTACCTCACAAAAAACGATTAACATGCCAGTAAACGTTTTAAACATACATTTGAAAAGTTATGAATTGTTATTAATAAGCCTGCTACCAGTCGCTTTTACTGCAGTTAAGGCTCATACATTATTTCAGTATTAACAGTATTTTCAGAGTCAATTCCATTCCTTAGAAAAATACATTCAGTGTACACACACTCATCAGCCTAATACCAGTCGCTATCACTGCATTTAAGGCTGAACTTACTTTACATTGGTATGAGCAGAATTTTCTCAGTCAATTCCATTCCTCAGAAAAATAATTACTGCACATACCTCATTTGCAGGGGGGCCCTGCATGCTATTCCCCTTCTCTGAAGTTACCTCACTCCTCAGATGAGAGCAGCCAGTGGATCTTAGTTACGTCTGCTAAGATCATAGAAAACGCAGGCAGATTCTTCTTCTAATGCTGCCTGAGAATAAACAGCACACTCCGGTGCCATTTAAAATAACAAACTTTTGATTGTAGAAATAAACTAAGTTAAAAAACACCACAGACCTCTCACAGCGACCTATCTAGTTAGGCTGCAAGAGAATGACTGAATATGACATGTGAGGGGAGGAGCTATGTAGCAGCTCTGCTGGGTGATCCTCTTGCAGCTTCCTGTTAGGAAGAGATATATTCCATAAGTAATGGATGACCCGTGGACTGACTACACTTAACAAGAGAAAATAGTTTTGTTTGAAAGATTCATTTCAGATGTGTCCTAATACTTATTTTAGCAGAATCTTCTTCATGTGAGCGCTCATTTAAGCTGAGTATTGGTTTTGGATTTGTTACCATTAATTCCAATGGGGACAGTAAATATATGCAATTAGTTTTAATAAAAATATTACCTTATAGAATTCAATCAATTCCAAGAACTTATCTTTCAATGCTAACAGAACATACAATTTGCTTATTAAATTTTAGTCTAGTCACAGAATAGTTCTAGTGATTGAAATTGTCTGAGCTTCCTCTATGGTAGGTTAAAGGGACATTAAACACTAAGGCCTAGATTTGGAGTTTGGCGGTAGCCGTGAAAACCAGCGTTAGAGGCTCCTAACACTGGTTTTAGGCTACCTCCGGTATTTGGAGTCACTCAAAAAAGGGTCTAACGCTCACTTTTCAGCCGCGACTTTTCTATACCGCAGATCCCCTTACGTCAATTGCGTATCCTATCTTTTCAATGGGATTTTTCTAACTCCGGTATTTAGAGTTGTGTCTGAAGTGAGCGTTAGAAATCTAACGACAAAACTCCAGCCGCAGAAAAAAGTCAGTAGTTAAGAGCTTTCTGGGCTAACGCCGGTTCATAAAGCTCTTAACTACTGTACTCTAAAGTACACTAACACCCACAAACTACCTATGTACCCCTAAACTGAGGTCCCCCCACATCGCCGCCACTCGATTAAATTTTTTTAACCCCTAATCTGCCGACCGCCACCTACGTTATCCTTATGTACCCCTAATCTGCTGCCCCTAACACCGCCGACCCCTATATTATATTTATTAACCCCTAACCTGCCCCCCACAACGTCGCAGCCAGCTACCTACAATAATTAACCCCTAATCTGCCGACCGCAAAGCGCCGCTACTTAAGTTATCCTTATGTACCCCTAATCTGCTGCCCCTAACACCGCCGACCCCTATATTATATTTATTAACCCCTAATCTGCCCCCCTCAACGTCGCCTCCACCTGCGTACACTTATTAACCCCTAATCTGCCGAGCGGACCGCACCGCTACTATAATAAAGTTATTAACCCCTAATACGCCTCATTAACCCTATAATAAATAGTATTAACCCCTAATCTGCCCTCCCTAACATCGCCGACACCTAACTTCAATTATTAACCCATAATCTGCCGACCGGAGCTCACCGCTATTCTAATAAATGTATTAACCCCTAAAGCTAAGTCTAACCCTAACACTAACACCCCCCTAACTTAAATATAATTTAAATCTAACGAAATTAATTAACTCTTATTAAATAAATTATTCCTATTTAAAGCTAAATACTTACTTGTAAAATAAATCCTAATATAGCTACAATATAAATTATAATTATATTATAGCTATTTTAGGATTTATATTTATTTTACAGGTAACTTTGTATTTATTTTAACCAGGTACAATAGCTATTAAATAGTTAAGAACTATTTAATAGCTAAAATAGTTAAAATAATTACAAAATTACCTGTAAAATAAATCTTAACCTAAGTTACAATTAAACCTAACACTATACTATCATTAAATTAATTAAATTAAATACCTACAATTACCTACAATTAAACCTAACACTACACTATCAATACATTAATTAAATACAATACCTACAAATAACTACAATGAAATAAACTAACTAAAGTACAAAAAATAAAAAAGAACTAAGTTACAAAAAATAAAAAAATATTTACAAACATAAGGAAAATATTACAACAATTTTAAACTAATTACACCTACTCTAAGCCCCCTAATAAAATAACAAAGACCCCCAAAATAAAAAATGCCCTACCCTATTCTAAATTACTAAAGTTCAAAACTCTTTTACCTTACCAGCCCTGAACAGGGCCCTTTGCGGGGCATGCCCCAAGAAGTTCAGCTCTTTTGCCTGTAAAAAAAAACATACAATACCCCCCCCCCCCCAACATTACAACCCACCACCCACATACCCCTAATCTAACCCAAACCCCCCTTAAATAAACCTAACACTAAGCCCCTGAAGATCATCCTACCTTGTCTTCACCACACCGGGTATCACCGATCGGTCCTGGCTCCAAAATCTTCATCCAACCCAAGCGGGGGCTGGCGATCCATCATCCGGTGGCTGAAGAGGTCCAGAAGAGGCTCCAAAGTCTTCATCCTATCCGGGAAGAAGAGTAGATCCGGACCGGCAACCATCATCTTCCAAGCGGCATCTTCTATCTTCATCCGATGAGGACCGGCTCCATCCTGAAGACCTCCACCGCGGACCCATCTTCATCCGGCGACGTCCAACTGAAGAATGACGGTTCCTTTAAGGGTCGTCATCCAAGATGGATGATTGGATCAGCCAATCGGATTGAACTTGATTCTGATTGGCTGATTCCATCAGCCAATCAGAATATTCCTACCTTAATTCCGATTGGCTGATAGAATCCTATCAGCCAATCGGAATTTGAGGGACGCCATCTTGGATGACGTCCCTTAAAGGAACCGTCATTCTTCAGTTGGACGTCGCCGGATAAAGATGGGTCCGCGGTGGAGGTCTTCAGGATGGAGCCGGTCCTCATCGGATGAAGATAGAAGATGCCGCTTGGAAGATGATGGTTGCCGGTCCGGATCTACTCTTCTTCCCGGATAGGATGAAGACTTTGGAGCCTCTTCTGGACCTCTTCAGCCACCAGATGATGGATCGCCAGCCCCCGCTTGGGTTGGATGAAGATTTTGGAGCCAGGACCGATCGGTGATACCCGGTGAGGTGAAGACAAGGTAGGATGATCTTCAGGGGCTTAGTGTTAGGTTTATTTAAGGGGGGTTTGTTTAAGGGGGGTTTGAGTTAGATTAGGGGTATGTGGGTGGTGGGTTGTAATGTTGGGGGGGGTATTGTATGTTTTTTTTTACAGGCAAAAGAGCTGAACCTCTTGGGGCATGCCCCGCAAAGGGCCCTGTTCAGGGCTGGTAAGGTAAAAGAGCTTTGAACTTTAGTAATTTAGAATAGGGTAGGGCATTTTTTATTTTGGGGTCTTTGTTATTTTATTAGGGGGCTTAGAGTAGGTGTAATTAGTTTAAAATTGTTGTAATATTTTCCTTATGTTTGTAAATATTTTTTTATTTTTTGTAACTTAGTTCTTTTTTATTTTTTGTACTTTAGTTAGTTTATTTCATTGTAGTTATTTGTAGGTATTGTATTTAATTAATGTATTGATAGTGTAGTGTTAGGTTTAATTGTAGGTAATTGTAGGTATTTTATTTAATTAATTTAATGATAGTATAGTGTTAGGTTTAATTGTAACTTAGGTTAGGATTTATTTTACAGGTAATTTTGTAATTATTTTAACTATTTTAGCTATTAAACAGTTCTTAACTATTTAATAGCTATTGTACCTGGTTAAAATAAATACAAAGTTACCTGTAAAATAAATATTAATCCTAAAATAGCTATAATATAATTATAATTTATATTGTAGCTATATTAGGATTTATTTTACAGGTAAGTATTTAGCTTTAAATAGGAATAATTTATTTAATAAGAGTTAATTAATTTCGTTAGATTTAAATTATATTTAAGTTAGGGGGGTGTTAGTGTTAGGGTTAGACTTAGCTTTAGGGGTTAATACATTTATTAGAATAGCGGTGAGCTCCGGTCGGCAGATTAGGGGTTAATAATTGAAGTTAGGTGTCGGTGATGTTAGGGAGGGCAGATTAGGGGTTAATACTATTTATTATAGGGTTAGTGAGGCGGATTAGGGGTTAATACATTTATTATGATAGCGGTGCGGTCCGCTCGCCAGATTAGGGGTTAATAAGTGTAGGCAGGTGGAGGCGACGTTGTGGGGGCAGATTAGGGGTTAATAAATATAATATAGGGGTCGGCGGTGTTAGGGGCAGCAGATTAGGGGTACATAAGGATAATGTAAGTAGCGGCGGTTTACGGAGCGGCAGATTAGGGGTTAAAAATAATATGCAGGGATCAGCGATAGCAGGGGCGGCAGATTAGGGGTTAATAATTGTAAGGTTAGGGGTGTTTAGACTCGGGGTACATGTTAGGGTGTTAGGTGCAGACGTAGGAAGTGTTTCCCCATAGCAAACAATGGGGCTGCGTTAGGAGCTGAACGCGGCTTTTTTGCAGGTGTTAAGTTTTTTTTCAGCTCAAACAGCCCCATTGTTTCCTATGGGGGAATCGTGCACAAGCACGTTTTTGAGGCTGGCCGCGTCCGTAAGCAACTCTGGTATCGAGAGTTGAAGCTGCGTTAAATATGCTCTACGCTCCCTTTTTGGAGCCTAACGCAGCCTTTATGTGGACTCTCAATACCAGAGTTATTTTTATGGTGCGGCCAGAAAAAAGCCAGCGTTAGCTACGCGGGTCCTTACCGACAAAACTCTAAATCTAGCCGTAAATAAATGTTAGATAGAATGATTCAAAAAGATTAGTCTGAGAATAACATGTAGATGTATTTTTATTAAAGTTTCATTAGCGGTTTAAATATTGAAAAAATAAGTGTAAAGTTTTAGGGGCCTATTTAAGAACGTGCGAGCGGACATGATCCGATATTATGGATCATGTCCGCTGCACATCGATAAATGCCGACAGCATATGCTCTCGGAATTTATCATTGCTCCAGCAATTCTGGTGAACTGCTGGTGCAATACAGCCCCCTGCAGATTCGCGGCCAATCAGAGCAGGTGGACAGGTTATGGAGCAGCGGTCTTTAGACAGCTGCTTCATAACGTGTTTTTGGCGAGCCCTAAGGCTTTCCAGAAACACAGGGCATCAAGCTCCATACGAAGCTTGATAAATAGGCCCCTTAGTGTCTATAAAACAATGGGAGCTGCCATGTTGTAACTTAGGTTACCTTCTTTGCTGTGGCCAATTAGGGATAGTTATAAATAGATCACTAGAGTGTGTAGCCAATGACTGTGTGGAATATAACAGTGTTCTGCACTTCCATTTCTAACAGGAACTGAAAAGCTCACAATTTCAAAATGGAATTACAGGTAAAAAAGGCCAAAATAAACAATGAAAGTATATTGTAGACTTTTTTATACATATACAATTTATAATTTTTTATTACAATCTAACGCCTAGATTACGAGTCTTGCGTTCACCTTAAAAAGCAGCGTTGAGAGGTCCCAACGCTGCTTTTTAACGCCCACTGGTATTACGAGTCAGGCAGGTACAGGCTCACCGCTCATTTTTCTTCCGCGACTTGAGCTTACCGCAAATCCCCTTACGTAAATTGCGTATCCTACCTTTTTAATGGGATTTGCCTAACGCTGTATTACGAGTCTTGGAAGAAGTGAGCGGTAGACCCTCTCCTGTCAAGACTTCTACCGCATTTAAAAGTCAATAGTTAAGAGTTTTATGGGCTAACGCCGGAACATAAAGCTCTTAACTAAAGTGCTAAAAGTACACTAACACCCATAAACTACCTATTAACCCCTAAACCGAGCCCCCCCCCCCACATCAGAAACACTTTAATATATTAACCCCTAATCTGCCGACTGGACAGTGCCGCCACTTTAATAAATATATTAACCCCTAAACTGCCGCACTCCCACCTCGCAAACACTAGTTAAATTTTATTAACCCCTAATCTGCCGTCCCTAATATCGCCGACACCTACTTACATTTATTAACCCCTAATCTGCCACCCCCAACGTCGCCGCTACTATATTAAAGGTATTAACCCCTAAACCTAAGTCTAACCCTAACCCCCCCTAACTTAAATATAATTAAAAATAAAATAATCTAAATAAAATTACTACAATTAAATAAATTAATCCTATTTAAAACTAAATACTTACCTATAAAATAAACCCTAAGCTAGCTACAATATAACTAATAGTTACATTGTAGCTATCTTAGGAGTTATATTTATTTTACAGGCAACTTTGTATTTATTTTAACTAGGTAGAATAATTATTAAATAGTAATTAACTATTTAATAACTTCCTAGTTAAAATAAAGACAAATATACCTGTAAAATATATCCTAACCTAAGTTACAATTACACCTAACACTACACTATAATTAAACTAATTACCTAAACTACCTACAATTAAATTAAATAAACTAAATTACAGAAAAAAAGAAAAGAATTACAAGAATTTTAAACTAATTACACATAATCTGCCCCCCCAAAATATTAAAATTCCCTACCCTATATTTACTTAATTACAAATAGCCCTTAAAAGGGCCCTTTTGCAGGGCATTTCCTCAAAGTAATCAGCTCTTTTACCTGTAAAAAAATACAATACCCCCCCCAACATTAAAACCCACCACCCACACACCCAACCCTACTCTAAAACCCACCCAATCCCCCCTTAAAAAAACCTAACACTACCCCCTGAAGATCTCCCTACCTTGAGCCGTCTTCACCCAGCCGGGCACAAGTGGACCTCCAGAGGGGCAGAAGTCTTCATCCGATCCAGGCAGAAGAGGTCCTCCAAGCGGCAGAAGTCTTCATCCAGGCGGCATCTTCTATCTTCATCCATCCCCTCATCCCCCAGTCATTCTGCCGAGAGAACATGGAACAGTAGGAGAAATATCAGGGTATAAATGGTGCCAGAAGATAAACTAAATTTAGGTCCGCCCCTCGGAGATACGGGCAGGAGCCTTGGGCTCTCCTCCCCTCGATGGAAATGAGATTATCAGGTAAGCATAATTTATGTTTTCCATCTAAAGGGGAGGAGAGTCCACAGCTTCATTAATTACATTTGGGAACATATACCCAAGCTCTAGAGGACACTGAATGAAACCGGGAGGGAAAAGGCGGACCCTAATCTGAGGTCACCACAGCCTGCAAAACCTTTTTCCCCAAAACAGCTTCCACAGAAGCAAAAACGTCAAACTTATAAAATGTTGTAAAAGTGTGTAAGGAGGACCAGTCACCTTACAAATTTGCTCCACAGAGGTCTCATTCTTGAAGGCCCAAGACGAAGCAACAGCTCTAGTTGAATGAGCCGTGATCTTCTGAGGAGGCTTATGTCCCGCTGTCTCATAGGCCAAGCGAATCAAGCTCCTCAACCAAAAGGACAAAGAAGTAGAAGAGGCTTTCTGCCCCTTGCGCTTCCCTGAATACACCACAAAAAGAGATGTAGACTGTCTGAAATCCCTTGTAGCCTGAAGATAGAACTTCAGGGCACGAACCAAATCCAGATTATGAAGTACCCTCTCCTTAGAAGAAGAAGGGTTAGGACACAAAGAAGGAACCACTATTTCCTGATTGATGTTACAGTTGGACACCACTTTGGGAAGAAACCCCAAACCAGTGCGAAGCACAGCCTTATCCGCATGAAAAACCAGATTAGGAGGCTCACATTGCAAGGCAGCCATTTCAGATACTCTGCATGCCGATGCAAGGGCCAAAAGGAAGATAATCTACCAGGACAGAATCTTAATGTCAATGGAATGCATAGGCTCAAACGGAACCTTCTGCAACACCTTAAGAACCAATTTTAAGCTCCATGGGGGAGCTGTAATAATCTGAGACAAAGTGTAGTGTGTATCACACATGTAACTTCATAGAAAATAATATGTTTCCCAAGGTACATATATGAATTGTTATAAGCCAAACACAGTTTATACTGAAATCAGGGAGGTGCAATAACAGCAAGAAACAGTAAGGCTTTTAATTAAGATATTGAACAAGTAAATGACAGTACCTTAAGTCCCAGGTTTAGTTCATGTAGCTTGAGTCAGCGGAAAAGTTTGGAGGTTGCTAAATGCTTTAGCAAGCAAAGGATCAGGAAAGAGGAGTTCCGGCGATACAGTGAACAGAGCTGCAGGGAGAGAGACAAGCTTACCGCACAGCGGCCGTAGCTGATGACGTATTCAGCGGCTTTGGATGGAACTGGAACGGTGCCAAGTTGAAAGAACAGGTTATGCTGTTTGGGTAGCAGAGCGGATGCTGTAATCTTTAGTTTGGTATCAGAATGTCAGGAAGCCGGTAGCTGCAAAGGAGGTAAAGGAAAATTCACTTGAAAAGTGTAAACCTCTGTAAGGCTGACTGTGCTGAAGATCCTTTAGAGACTTCAATTAACCAGCAAGGAACTGCTGGGAGGAAGTTCCTTATAAAGGGAGGAGGTAGTGATCCTTAAAGGTACAGCCAGATAGAGTAATAGCGAGGAATCCTTACATAGGCCCCCCACCAAGGAAACCACAGCGAGGTTTCACGGACGAGGTCTATCTGGGTGTCTCCGATGGAAGAGGGAGACAAGACGAGGAGCAGAGAGGTTAGAGGCTGGCTCCCAGGAATCCTCCTCATGACCATAACCCAACCAATGGACCAGGTAGTAGAGTTGACCACGGAGAAGACGGGAATCAAGGATACTATGAACTTGGTATTCCTCCTGAGGATCCAAACCCACCCCGTCGTAGGCACAGTAGAGGTACAGGGTTTCACCAAGGAAATGTGGAAGGTGGGATGCACCCGCAAAGAGGGTGGAAGATCCAAAGTAACAGTAACCGGGTTACGCATGGAGGTGATAACAAAAGGACCAATGTAAGTCCTACTCAACTTCCTACAGGGATAGTGTAACTTTAAGTTCTTAGTGGAGAGCCAGACCCGCTGTCCAACCGCATACTGAGGACTGTCCCTATGGCGTAGGTTATAGTATTTACTCTGGGAGGCCTGGGCTTCAAGGATATGAGCCCGTGCAGAAGAGAAAATGCGTGAAATGTCATTCACCGTATCGTTCACCAGAGGACATGGAGAATCGATTTTAGGTAAAAGATCATGACGAGGATGGAGTCCATAGTTGATGAAAAAGGGGCTGAAACCAGTGGAAGAACTTACATGGTTGTTATACACAAACTCTGCCAAAGGTAAATAAGTCGCCCAGGCATTCTGTTCCTGAGAGCAGTAACATCTCAGATACTGTTCTACAGCTTGATTCATTCGCTCAGTCTGCCCGTTAGACTGTGGGTGGAAAGAAGTCGTGAGGCATTGGTCAATATGTAAGGCCTTACAAAGGTGTCTCCAAAACCTAGACGTGAACTGCGTTCCTCGGTCACTAACCACAGATTTTGGTATTCCATGTAAGCGAATCACCTCTCTAATGAAAAGTTCAGCAGTATGTTTGGACGTAGGAAGAGCAGAAGTAGGGATAAAGTGGACCATCTTCGAAAACAGATCGGTAACAACGAAGATAGTAGTATACCCATTGGATCTGGGCAACTCAACGATGAAGTCCATAGAGACTTTATCCCAGGGCCTCAGGGGGGCTTGGAGTGGTTGTAAGAATCCAATTGGACGTTGTTTTGAATGTTTTGAGGTGGCACAGATAGTACAATTAGATAGATAGGATTTAACTGATTTTCTGATTCCAGGCCACCAATAAGAACGAAGAATAAGTTTGGTGGTCTTGCTTACCCCCATGTGTCCTGCTAAAGGTGAGTCATGGACACTTTTCAACACCAATGGACGGAGGGAAGCTGGCACATACAATTTCTTTTCTTTGTATAACAACCCATCTGTATGCATAGTAAGACCATCTGTAGGTCTGTTGTCGTCAGAATTTTGAGCATTTTTCATCTGTGGCAAGATATCACCTAAGAAACCTAGGATACAGTCTTGAGGAATTATAGTGGATGGGGTATTGTCAAAGGTGGAAATGGCATGTTGTCTAGAGAGGGCATCGGCTTTTCCGTTCTTCTCTCCTGGCCTATAAGTAATAACGTAGTTGAACCTTGAAAAATAAAGGCTCCATCGTAATTGTCTGGAGGAGAGAGTTTTATTGGATTGCAAATATTGCAGGTTCTTATGGTCTGTGAATATTATGATAGGGTGAACAGCGCCTTCCAGCAGATGTCTCCAGTGATCAAATGAACTTTTGATCGCCAGCAATTCCTTTTCACCGACAGGGTAATTAATTTCGACAGGCTGTAAAATCCTGGAAAAATAGGCAACCGGATGCAAAGGATCCTTGAATGATGGTCTTTGGGAGAAGATAGCACCGATTGCATATTCGGAAGCGTCTACCTCCAGTACGAATTGATGATTCATATCTGGAAATCTTAAGATGGGGGCTGTAGAGAATCTTTCCTTGAGGATATCAAATGCTTCTTGAGCTTTAGGCGTCCAACGGAATATGCTATGTATCTTTGTGAGTTCCGTAAGAGGTTTAGCAATTGCAGCAAACCCAGGAATAAACTTCCTATAGAAGTTTGAGAATCCTAGGAAGCGTTGAGTTTCTTTTCTAGTGCTAGGAATTGGCCAATCAAGCACCGCTTGTACCTTTTTGTTATCCATAGAAATTCCTTGTACGGTTATATGATAGCCTAGGAAAGAGATGTCTTGAGTTTCAAAAATACATTTCTCAAGTTTAGCGTATAAACTATTTTTTCTTAATCTGGTTAGTACTTCTTTGACGTGAATTCTATGTTGGTCAAGATTTTGTGAATATATTAGAATGTCATCTAAATAGACGACAATATATACATCCAATATGTCTCTGAAAAGGTCGTTAATGAAGCACTGAAATGTTGCTGGGGCATTACAAAGCCCGAATGGCATTACAGTATACTCATAAAGACCATATCTGGTCCTAAATGCTGTAAGCCATTCGTCACCAGCTCTCATTCTGATAAGATTATAGGCGCCCCTAAGATCCAATTTGGTGAATATTGAGGCGTCCCGCAATCTTTCTATCAGTTCGGGGATTAATGGAAGAGGGTACCTGTTTTTTCTAGTGCGTTTATTTAGCTCTCTATAGTCTATTATAGGTCTGAGAGAACCGTCTTTGTTGGTAACAAAGAACATGCCAGCACCTGCAGGTGAGGTGCTGGGTCTTATAAAGCCTTTTTTAAGGTTCTCATCTATATATGTTTTCAAATGCTCCAATTCAGGCTTAGACAGGGGATACAGATGCCCGAATGGTATAGAGACAGCTGGAAGCAGATCGATGGGGCAGTCATATGCCCTGTGGGGAGGTAAGGATTCTGCTTCTTTTTTGTCAAATACGTCAGTGAATTCATAGTACTGAGGGGGTAACTTATTCTCTGAATCAGTCAGAGTTAAACAAATAGGATTACTAGTTGTAATCTTGATGTTATGGTTTTCTGGGAATGTAATGGTTAGACTTGACCAATCAATATGTGGCTTATGCAGACTTAACCATTTAATTCCAAGAATAACTTCGAACATAGGTCAAGAGATAACATCTAAACTTATCTGTTCAGAGTGATTCTGTTCTGTGTGTAACAGGAGGGGAATGGTTTGATGAGTGAGTGGACCACTAGGTAAAAGATTACCATCAATAACCTTCACAGAGACTGGGATGTGCTTAGTGATCAAAGGAATTTTATTTATTTTCACAAAATTCGCGTCAATGAAATTACCACAGGACCCTGTGTCAATTATGGCTGTAGTCCGGATCTTGTAATGTTCCCACTGTAAAGAGATGGGCAATGTTAAATATTTAGTGGCAGCAGTTTTGGAGAAAAAGTTAGGAAGAGGAAGGTCATTCTTACCTAATTTCTGTTTTGCCAGTAGGGGGCATTCCTTAACCTTGTGCTTAGGGGAAGCACAATATAAACACAGGTTTAGTGTTTTTCTTCTAGATTTTTCTTGTGTGGATAAAGGGCCTTTAATAAAGCCTATTTCCATAGGTTGTGGGAAATCTTTTCCTGAAGAAGGAGAAGGTATTGCAGAAACTCTCTTTGTGAACCCAGATTTTTCAGAACGTCTCTCCCTCAGACGCCGGTCAATGGATATGGACACTGTGTACAGCTCCTCCAAGGTGTCTGGTATTCCAATCCGTGAGAGTTCATCTTTCAGCTCCTCACTTAATCCCAGGCGAAATTGATTCCTTAGTGAAATCTCATTCCACAAAGAGTCAGTGGCATAAATCTTAAACTGAGTTATGTATGTTTCAACAGCATTTTTATTTTGTTTCAAAGCTCTGAGGTTATTCTCTGCTGAGATCTGCTTATAAGGATCATCGTAGAGTGTGGACATTTCTGAAAAGAAAGCGTCCAAAGAACCTAGGATAGAATCCTGTTTTTCAAAAACAGAATTTATGCTTACCTGATAAATTACTTTCTCCAACGGTGTGTCCGGTCCACGGCGTCATCCTTACTTGTGGGATATTCTCCTCCCCAACAGGAAATGGCAAAGAGCCCAGCAAAGCTGGCCATATAGTCCCTCCCAGGCTCCGCCTACCCCAGTCATTCGACCGACGGACAGGAGGAAATATATATAGGAGAAACCATATGGAAACGTGGTGACTGTAGTTAGAGAAAATAATTCCTCAGACCTGATTAAAAAACCAGGGCGGGCCGTGGACCGGACACACCGTTGGAGAAAGTAATTTATCAGGTAAGCATAAATTCTGTTTTCTCCAACATAGGTGTGTCCGGTCCACGGCGTCATCCTTACTTGTGGGAACCAATACCAAAGCTTTAGGACACGGATGAGGGGAGGGAGCAAATCAGGTCACCTAAACGGAAGGCACCACGGCTTGCAAAACCTTTCTCCCAAAAATAGCCTCCGAAGAAGCAAAAGTATAAAATTTGTAAAATTTGGCAAAAGAGTGCAGTGAAGACCAAGTCGCTGCCTTACATATCTGGTCAACAGGAGCCTCGTTCTTGAAGGCCCATGTGGAAGCCACAGCCCTAGTGGAGTGAGCTGTGATACTTTCAGGAGGCTGCCGTCCGGCAGTCTCAAAAGCCAATCTGATAATGCTTTTAAGCCAAAAGGAAAGAGAGGTAGAAGTTGCTTTTTTACCTCTCCTTTTACCAGAATAAACAACAAACAAGGAAGATGTTTGTCTGAAATCTTTTGTAGCCTCTAAATAGAATTTTAGAGCACGGACTACGTCCAAATTGTGTAACAAACGTTCCTTCTTTGAAACTGGATTCGGTCATAAAGAAGGTACAACTATCTCCTGGTTAATATTTTTGTTGGAAACAACCTTCGGAAGAAAACCAGGCTCAGTACGCAAAACCACCTTATCTGCATGGACCAGATAGGGCGGAGAACACTGCAGAGCAGATAACTCAGAAACTCTTCTAGCAGAAGAAATTGCAACCTAAAACAAAACTTTCCACGATAATAACTTAATATCTACGGAATGTAAGGGTTCAAACGGAACCCCTTGAAGAACTGAAAGAACTAGAATAAGACTCCAGGGAGGAGTCAAAGGTCTGTAAACAGGCTTGATTCTAACCAGAGTCTGAACAAACGCTTAAACGTCTGGCACAGCTGCCAGCCTTTTGTGAAGTAAAACAGATAAAGCAGAGATCTGTCCCTTCAGAGAACTTGCAGAAAATCCTTTCTCCAAACCTTCTTGTAGAAAGGAAAGAATCTTAGGAATTTTTATCTTGTTCCATGGGAATCCTTTAGATTCACACCAACAGATATATATTTTCCATATTTTATGGTAAATTTTTCTAGTTACAGGCTTTCTAGCCTGAATAAGAGTATCTATTACAGAATCTGAAAACCCACGCTTTGAAAGAATCAAGCGTTCAATCTCCAAGCAGTCAGTTGGAGGGAAACCAGATTCGTATGTTCGAATGGACCCTGAACAAGAAGGTCCTGTCTCAAAGGTAGCTTCCATGGTGGAGCCGATGACATATTCACCAGGTCTGCATACCAAGTCCTGCGTGGCCACGCAGGAACTATCAAGATCACCGAAGCCCTCTCCTGATTGATCCTGGCTACCAGCCTGGGAATGAGAGGAAACGGTGGGAATACATAAGCTAGGTTGAAGATCCAAGGTGCTACTATTGTATCCACTAGAGTCGCCTTGGGATCCCTGGATTTGGACCCGTAACAAGGGACCTTGAAGTTCTGACGAGAGGCCATCAGATCCATGTCTGGAATGCCCCATAATTGAGTTATTTGGGCAAAGATTTCCGGATGGAGTTCCCACTCCCCTGGATGCTCCTCCATCACCAGGGAACTCCTTGTTCCCCCCTGATGGTTGATATATGCAACAGTCGTCATGTTGTCTGATTGACACCTTATGAATTTGGCCTTTGCTAGTCGAGGCCAAGCCTTGAGAGCATTGAATATCGCTCTCAGTTCCAGAATGTTTATCGGGAGAAGAGAGTCTTCCCGAGACCATAGACCCTGAGCTTTCAGGGGTTCCCAGACCGCGCCCCAGCCCACCAGACTGGCGTCGGTCGTGACAATGACCCACTCTGGTCTGCGGAAGCTCATTCTCTGTGACAGGTTGTCCAGGGTCAGCCACCAACGGAGTGAATCTCTGGTCCTTTGATCTACTTGGATCGTCGGAGACAAGTCTGTATAATCCCCATTCCACTGTCTGAGCAAGCACAGTTGTAATGGTCTTAGATGAATTTGTGCAAAAGGAACTATGTCCATTGCCGCAACCATCAAACCTATTACTTCCATGCACTGCACTATGGAAGGAAGAAGAACAGAATGAAGTACCTGACAAGAGCTTAGAAGTTTGATTTTCTGGCCTCTGTCAGAAAAATCTTCATTTCTAAGGAAACTGTTATTGTTCCCAAGAAGGGAACTCTTGTTGACGGGGACAGATAACTTTTTTTCTATGTTCACTTTCCACCTGTGAGATCTGAGAAAGGCTAGGACAATGTCCGTATGAGCCCTTGCTTTTGACAGAGACGACACTTGAATCAGGATGTCGTCCAAGTAAGGTACTACTGCAATGCCCCTTGGTCTTAGCACCGCTAGAAGGGACCCTAGTACCTTTGTGAAAATCCTTGGAGCAGTGGCTAATCCGAATGGAAGTGCCACAAACTGGTAATGCTTGTCCAGAAAGGCGAACCTTAGGAACCGAAGATGTTCCTTGTGGATAGGAATATGTAGGTACGCATCCTTTAAATCCACCGTGGTCATGAATTGACCTTCCTGGATGGTAGGAAGGATCGTTCGAATGGTTTCCATTTTGAACGATGAAACCCTTAGAAACTTGTTTAGAATCTTGAGATCTAAAATTGGTCTGAATGTTCCCTCTTTTTTGGGAACTATGAACAGGTTGGAGTAAAACCTCATCCCTTGTTCTCCTAATGGAACAGGATGAATCACTCCCATTCTTGACAGGTCTTCTACACAATGTAAGAATGCCTGTCTTTTTATTTGGTTCGAAGATAATTGAGACCTGTGGAACCTTCCCCTTGGGGGTAGTTCCCTGAATTCCAGGAGATAACCTTGAGAAACTATTTCTAGCGCCCAAGGATCCTGAATATCTCTTGCCCAAGCCTGAGCAAAGAGAGAAAGTCTGCCCCCCACCAGATCCGGTCCCGGATCGGGGGCCAACACTTCATGCTGTTTTGGTAGCAGTGGCAGGTTTCTTGGCCTGCTTACCCTTGTTCCAGCCTTGTATCGGTCTCCAGGCTGGCTTGGTTTAAGAAGTATTACCCTCTTACTTAGAGGGTGTAGAATTTGAGGCTGGTCCGTTTCTGCGAAAGGGACGAAAATTTGGCTTATTTTTAGCCTTAAAAGACCTATCCTGAGGAAGGGCGTGGCCCTTTCCCCCAGTGATGTCTGAAATAACCTCTTTCAAGTCAGGGCCAAACAGTGTTTTACCCTTGAAAGGGATGTTAAGCAATTTGGTCTTGGAGGACACATCCGCTGACCAAGACTTTAGCCAAAGCGCTCTGCGCGCCACGATAGCAAACCCTGAATTATTCACCGCTAATCTAGCTAATTGCAAAGCGGCATCTAAAATAAAAGAGTTAGCCAATTTAAGTGCTTTAACTCTGTCCATAACCTCCTCATACGAAGATTCTTTATTGAGCGACTTTTCTAGTTCTTCGAACCAGAAACACGCAGCTGTAGTGACAGGAACAATGCATGAAATTGGTTGTAGAAGGTAACCTTGCTGAACAAACATCTTTTTAAGCAAACCCTCTAACTTTTTATCCATAGGATCTTGAAAACACAACTATCTTCTATAGGAATAGTAGTGCGTTTGTTTAGAGTAGAAACCGCCCCCTCGACCTTGGGGACTGTCTGCCATAAGTCCTTTCTGGGGTCGACTATAGGAAATAATTTCTTAAATATAGGGGGAGGAACAAAAGGTATGCCGGGCCTTTCCCACTCCTTATTTACTATGTCCGCCACCCACTTGGGTATAGGAAAAGCATCAGGGGACACCGGAACCTCTAGGATGTCCATCTTACATAATTTCTTTGGAATGACCAAATTGTCACAATCATCCAGAGTAGATAATACCTCCTTAAGTAGTGCGTGGAGATGTTCTAATTTAAATTTAAATGTTACAACATCAGGTTCAGCTTGTTGAGAAATTTTCCCTGAATCTGAAATTTCTCCCTCAGACAAAACCTCCCTCCTGGCCCCTTCAGATTGGTGTGAGGGCATGCCAGAACAGTTATCATCAGCGTCCTCTTGCTCTTCAGTGTTTAAAACAGAGCAATCGCGCTTTCTCTGATAAGTAGGCATTTTGGATAAAATGTTTGCAATAGAATTATCCATTACAGCCGTTAATTGTTGCATGGTAATAAGTATTGGCGCACTAGATGTACTAGGGGCCTCTTGTGTGGGCAAAACTGGTGTAGACACAGAAGGGGATGATGCAGTACCATGCTTACTCCCCTCATTTGAGGAATCATCTTGGGCAATA
Organism: Bombina bombina; assembly: GCF_027579735.1. Taxonomy (NCBI): domain Eukaryota; kingdom Metazoa; phylum Chordata; class Amphibia; order Anura; family Bombinatoridae; genus Bombina; species Bombina bombina. Next base: position 767,072,629 of record NC_069504.1, on the reverse strand, counting down.
TCATTATCTATGGCATTATTGTCCCTACTTTGTTTGGACACTATGACACAATTATCACATATATTTAAATGGGGAGAAACCTTGGCTTTCATACATATAGAACATCGTTATCTGATGGTTCAGACATGTTAAACAGGCTTAAACTTGTCAACAAAGCACAAAAAACGTTTTACAATAAAACCGTTACTGTCACTTTAAATTTTAAACTGAACACACTTTATTACTGAATATGTGAAAAAGTATGAAGGAATTGTTCAAAATTCACCAAAATTTCACCACAGTATCTTAAAGCCTTAAAAGTATTGCACACCAAATTTGAAAGCTTTAACCCTTAAAATAACGGAACCGTTTTTACATTTAACCCCTATACAGTCCCAGGTATCTGCTTTGCTGAGACCCAAACAAGCCCAGAGGGGAATACGATACCAAATGATGCCTTCTATAAGCTTTTTCAGTGGTTCTTAGCTCCTCACACATGCATCTGCATGCCTTGCTTTCCAAAAACAACTGCGCATTAGTGGCATGAAAATGAGGCTCTGCCTATGACTAGAAAAGGCCCCCAGTGAAAAAGGTGTCCAATACAGTGCCTGCCGTTTTTTTAAAACAATCCCCAAGATTATAATAACTATTAATAGTTATAATCTGCCAAATATGCTTAGTAAAGTAATCGTTTTAGCCCAGAAAAATGTCTACCAGTTTTTTAAGCCCTAATGAAGCCCTTTATTCTTATACTAAACTAAGAAAATGGCTTACCGGTTCCCATAGGGAAAATGACAGCTTCCAGCATTACCAAGTCTTGTTAGAAATGTGTCATACCTCAAGCAGCAAAAGTCTGCTCACTGTTTCCCCCAACTGAAGTTAATTCATCTCAACAGTCCTGTGTGGAAACAGCCATCGATTTTAGTAACGGTTGCTAAAATCATTTTCCTCTTACAAACAGAAATCTTCATCTCTTTTCTGTTTCAGAGTAAATAGTACATACCAGCACTATTTTAAAATAACAAACTCTTGATTGAAGAATAATACTACATTTAAACACCAAAAAAACTCTTAGCCATCTCCGTGGAGATGTTGCCTGTGCAACGGCAAAGAGAATGACTGGGGTAGGCGGAGCCTGGGAGGGACTATATGGCCAGCTTTGCTGGGCTCTTTGCCATTTCCTGTTGGGGAGGAGAACATCCCACAAGTAAGGATGACGCCGTGGACCGGACACACCTATGTTGGAGAAATTCCCCTCTTGCTTTGCAGCAGAGGAAGCTGAAGCGGGACCACTCTTGAAGTTCCCGAAAGGAACGAAAATTATTTTGTTTGGTCCTCATCTTATTTGATCTATCCTGAGGGAGGGCATGACCTTTCCCTCCAGTGATGTCTGAAATAATCTCTTTCAGTTCAGGCCCGAATTGGGTCTTTCCTTTGAAAGGGATGTTCAAAAGTTTAGATTTAGATGACACATCAGCTACTGACTACACTTAACAGGAGAAAACATAATTTATGCTTACCTGATAAATTCCTTTCTCCTGTAGTGTAGTCAGTCCACGGGTCATCCATTACTTATGGGATATTAACTCCTCCCCAACAGGAAGTGCAAGAGGATCACCCAAGCAGAGCTGCTATATAGCTCCTCCCCTCTACGTCACACCCAGTCATTCGACCGAAACCAAACGAGAAAGGAGAAACTATAGGGTGCAGTGGTGACTGGAGTTTAATTTAAATTTAGACCTGCCATAAAAAACAGGGCGGGCCGTGGACTGACTACACTACAGGAGAAAGGAATTTATCAGGTAAGCATAAATTATGTTTTCTCCTGTTAAGTGTAGTCAGTCCACGGGTCATCCATTACTTATGGGATACCAATACCAAAGCTAAAGTACACGGATGACGGGAGGGACAGGCAGGATCTTTACACGGAAGGAACCACTGCCTGAAGAACCTTTCTCCCAAAAACAGCCTCAGAAGAAGCAAAAGTGTCAAATTTGTAAAATTTGGAAAAAGTATGAAGAGAAGACCAAGTTGCAGCCTTGCAAATCTGTTCAACAGAGGCCTCATTCTTAAAGGCCCATGTGGAAGCCACAGCTCTCGTAGAATGAGCTGTAATTCTTTCAGGAGGCTGCTGTCCAGCAGTCTCATAGGCTAAACGTATTATACTACGAAGCCAAAAAGAGAGAGAGGTAGCAGATGCTTTTAGACCTCTCCTCTGTCCAGAGTAAACTACAAACAGGGAAGAAGTTTGTCGAAAATCTTTAGTTGCCTGTAAATAAAATTTCAAGGCACGGACTACGTCTAGATTGTGCAGAAGTCGTTCCTTCTTCGAAGAAGGATTAGGGCACAATGATGGAACAACAATCTCTTGATTGATATTCTTGTTAGTGACTACCTTAGGTAAGAACTCAGGTTTAGTACGCAGAACTACCTTGTCTGAACGAAAAATCGGATAAGGAGAATCACAATGTAAGGCCGATAACTCAGAAACTCTACGAGCCGAGGAAATAGCCATTAAAAACAGAACTTTCCAAGATAACAGCTTGATATCAATGGAATGAAGGGGTTCAAACGGAACACCCTGTAAAACGTTAAGAACTAAGTTTAAGCTCCATGGTGGAGCAACAGTCTTAAACACAGGCTTAATCCTGGCCAAAGCCTGACAAAAAGCCTGAACGTCTGGAACTTCTGACAGACGTTTGTGTAAAAGGATGGACAGAGCTGAGATCTGTCCCTTTAAAGAACTTGCAGATAAACCCTTTTCTAAACCTTCTTGTAGAAAAGACAATATCCTAGGAATCCTAACCTTACTCCATGAGTAACTCTTGGATTCGCACCAGTGTAAATATTTACGCCATATCTTATGGTAAATTTTCCTGGTAACAGGTTTCCTAGCCTGTATTAAGGTATCAATTACTGACTCCGAAAATCCACGCTTTGATAAAATCAAGCGTTCAATCTCCATGCAGTCAGCTTCAGAGAAATTAGATTTTGATGTTTGAAAGGACCCTGGATTAGAAGGTCCTGTCTCAGAGGCAGTGACCAAGGTGGACAGGATGACATGTCCACTAGATCTGCATACCAGATCCTGCGTGGCCACGCAGGCGCTATTAGAATCACCGATGCTTTCTCCTGTTTGATCCTGGCAATCAATCGAGGAAGCATCGGGAATGGTGGAAACACATAAGCCATCTTGAAAGTCCAAGGTGCTGTCAGAGCATCTATCAGGACCGCTCCCGAGTCCCTGGATCTGGACCCGTAACAAGGAAGCTTGGCGTTCTGGCGAGACGCCATGAGATCCATATCTGGTTTGCCCCAACGTCGAAGTATTTGGGCAAAGACCTCCGGATGAAGTTCCCACTCCCCCGGATGAAAAGTCTGGCGACTTAGGAAATCCGCCTCCCAGTTCTCTACACCTGGGATGTGGATCGCTGACAGGTGGCAAGAGTGAGACTCTGCCCAGCGAATTATCTTTGAAACTTCCATCATCGCTAGGGAACTCCTTGTCCCTCCCTGATGGTTGATGTAAGCCACAGTCGTGATGTTGTCCGACTGAAACCTGATGAACCTCAGAGTTGCTAACTGAGGCCAAGACAGAAGGGCTATTCCTCGCGGTCTTAGTACCGCCAGAAGAGAGCCCAGGACCTTTGTAAAGATTCTTGGAGCCGTAGCTAACCCGAAGGGAAGAGCTACAAACTGATAATGCCTGTCTAGGAAGGCAAACCTTAGGTACCGGTAATGATCCTTGTGAATCGGTATGTGAAGGTACGCATCCTTTAGATCCACTGTGGTCATGTACTGACCCCTTTGGATCATGGGTAAAATTGTCCGAATAGTTTCCATTTTGAACGATGGAACTCTTAGGAATTTGTTTAGTATCTTTAAATCCAAGATTGGTCTGAAGGTTCCTTCTTTCTTGGGAACCACAAACAGATTTGAGTAAAACCCTTGTCCGTGTTCCGACCGCGGAACCGGGTGGATCACTCCCATTAGCAAAAGATCTTGAACACAGCGTAGAAACGCCTCCTTCTTTGTCTGGTTTGTTGACAACCTTGAAAGATGAAATCTCCCTTTGGGAGGAGAAGCTTTGAAGTCCAGAAGATATCCCTGAGATATGATCTATAACGCCCAGGGATCCTGGACATCTCTTGCCCAAGCCTGGGCGAAGAGAGAAAGTCTGCCCCCCACTAGATCAGTTTCCGGATCGGGGGCCCTCACTTCATGCTGTCTTAGGGGCAGCAGCAGGTTTTCTGGCCTGCTTGCCCTTGTTCCAGGTCTGGTTAGGTTTCCAGCCCAGTCTGTAGCGAGCAACAGTTCCTTCCTGTTTTGGAGCGGAGGAAGTTGATGCTGCTCCTGCCTTGAAGTTGCGAAAGGCACAAAAATTAGACTGTCTAGCCCTTGGTTTGGCTCTGTCTTGAGGCAGGGCATGTCCCTTACCTCCAGTAATGTCAGCGATAATTTCTTTCAAACCGGGCCCGAATAAGGTCTGCCCCTTGAAAGGTATGTTAAGCAATTTAGATTTAGAAGTCACATCAGCTGACCAGGATTTAAGCCACAGCGCTCTGCGCGCCTGAATGGCGAATCCGGAGTTCTTAGCCGTAAGTTTAGTTAAATGTACTACGGCATCAGAAATAAATGAATTAGCTAGCTTAAGGACTCTAAGCTTGTCTGTAATCTCATCCAATGTAGCTGAGCTAATGGTCTCTTCCAGAGACTCAAACCAGAATGCCGCCGCAGCCGTGACAGGCGCAATGCATGCAAGGGGTTGCAATATAAAACCTTGTTGAACAAACATTTTCTTAAGGTAACCCTCTAACTTTTTATCCATTGGATCTGAAAAAGCACAGCTATCCTCCACCGGGATAGTGGTACGCTTAGCAAAAGTAGAAACTGCTCCTTCCACCTTAGGGACCGTCTGCCATAAGTCCCGTGTGGTGGCGTCTATTGGAAACATTTTTCTAAATATAGGAGGGGGTGAGAAAGGCACACCGGGTCTATCCCACTCCTTGTTAACAATTTCTGTAAGCCTTTTAGGTATTTTCTCTGGGATTGCAACCATGTTACAATCATTCAGAGCTGCTAATACCTCCCCTAGTAACACACGGAGGTTCTCAAGCTTAAATTTAAAATTTGAAATGTCTGAATCCAGTTTATTTGGATCAGATCCGTCACCCACAGAATGAAGCTCTCCGTCTTCATGTTCTGCCATCTGTGACGCAGTATCAGACATGGCTCTAACATTATCAGCGTACTCTGTTCTCACCCCAGAGTGGTCGCGTTTACCTCTAAGTTCTGGTAATTTAGATAAAACTTCAGTCATAACATTAGCCATGTCTTGTAAAGTGATTTGTAATGGACGCCCTGATGTACTTGGCGTCGCAATATCACGCACCTCCTGAGCGGGAGATGCAGGTACTGACACGTGAGGAGAGTTAGTCGGCATAACTTTCCCCTCGTTGTCTGGTGAAATTTTCTTAAAATGTACAGATTGGCTTTTATTTAAAGTAGCATCAATGCAATTAGTACACAAATTTCTATTGGGCTCCACATTGGCTTTTGAACATATTGCACAAAGAGATTCCTCTATGTCAGACATGTTAAAACAAACTAGCAATTAGACTAGCAAGCTTGGAAAATACTTTTCAAATAAATTTGCAAGCAATATAAAAAACGTTACTGTGCCTTTAAGAAGCACACAAAAGTGTCACAGTTGAAATAACAATGAACCGGATTAGTTATAGAAACCAAATTTTCACAGTAAATGCATAAAGTTAGCAAAGGATTGCACTCACTAGCAATGGATGATTAACCCCTTAATATCAGAAAAAAACGGTTAACAATTGAAAATATAATCGTTTTAATCACAGTCAAAGCACAGTCTCACAGGTCTGCTGTGAGTGATTACCTCCCTCAAAACTAGTTTTGAAGACCCCTGAGCTCTGTAGAGACGTCCTGGATCATGCAGGGAGAAGAAGGCAGGCTGTGACTGAATTTCTAATGCGCAGTAAAAGCGCCAAAATAGGCCCCTCCCACTCACAATACAACAGTGAGGGAAGCTCAGTAAACTGTTTTAATTCAAAACAAACGACAGCCATGTGGAAAATAACGCCCAAAACAATTTTTCACCAAGTACCTCAGATAAATAAACGATTAACAGCCAGCAAACGTTTAAAATAAAATCTATGAAATGTTATTAAAAAGCCTGCTGCTAGTCGCTCACACTGCAGATTAGGCTAAAAGTTATATGTATACAGTATTTTCCCAGTGAAGTGCCATTCCCCAGAAATACTTAATTGTAAACATACATATATATCAGCCTGATACCAGTCGCTACTACTGCATTTAAGGCTGTACTTACATTACATCGGTATTAGCAGTATTTTCTCAGTCAATTCCATTCCTTAGAAAATAATATACTGCAACATACCTCTTTGCAGGTGAACCTGCCCGCTGTCCCCTGTTCTGAAGTTACCTCGCTCCTCAGAATGGCCGAGAACAGCAAATGGATCTTAGTTACGTCCGCTAAGATCATACACAAACTCAGGTAGATTCTTCATCTAATGCTGCCTGAGAAAAAACAACACACTCCGGTGCCATTTAAAATAACAAACTTTTGATTGAAGAAATAAAAACTAAGTTTAATAACCACAGTCCTCTCACACATCCTATCTATTAGTTGGGTGCAAGAGAATTACTGGGTGTGACGTAGAGGGGAGGAGCTATATAGCAGCTCTGCTTGGGTGATCCTCTTGCACTTCCTGTTGGGGAGGAGTTAATATCCCATAAGTAATGGATGACCCGTGGACTGACTACACTTAACAGGAGAAAGTTACAATTATTAACTAACTACCTATTTAAAAATAAATACAAACTTACCTGTGAAATATAAATAAAACCTAAGATAGCTACAATATAACTATTTAATAACTACCTAGTTAAAATAAATACAAACTTACCTGTGAAATAAAAATAAAACCTAAGCTTAAACTAATAAAACCTAACATTACTAAAAATAAAAAAAATAACATTACTAAAAAATTAAAACTACAATTACAAAAATAATAAACACTAAAATTACAAAAAATACAAAAAAACTACTATTACAAAAAATAGCAAACTAAATGATCCTTTTGTAGGGCATTGCCCTAAAGTTAAACGCTCTTTTGAAAACAAATAAAAACAACCCCCCCTAACATTACAAACCCCCACCCCGCCAAACCCACAAAATAAAAAAAAACCTAACTAACAAAAACCTATGCAACAAACAGAGGTAAAGAGAGTCCTGGACACCTTGTTTAGAATCCTCAGATCATCTTTATTTGATACAACAATGTGCTCCGTAGAAAAGGATAAAACAATCCGGCAGCATTTACACAGCACTCAGGGCTGCAGCACCGCTAATGCTGACGTGTTTCGGCTTCCTTTGCCGTAGTCATAGCTTAATTAGTGACCGCCATCCTTACAGTTTAAGACAGAGTGGATCTCACACTATTGGTTAAAACAAAACCACACCTAACCAATCCTGCTCATTATACAAAAATTATTATGAACGCCCACTAAACACCTTCATTCAGATCCTGAACACCCTACTGCCATAATGCATGCTACTTAAGCAATGATCAGAAAAGAAAATCAAACAACAAATTCCTAAAAGAGAAAGCTTATGCGGAATTATCCGCCAATCCTCAAATCAGGGAAGTTAGCTTAGTCTTCAATTAAACATAGTTGTGTTTGCAAAGCTTTCCATGAAATCATTACAAACCCTTAAAGTCTGTTTCTGTCATACAATGGGTATTGTAGCTTTAAAATGCTATACATTTATTATAGCGAATGAACAGACAGTAGAGTGATGATTTGGAATGCCACTCATACCACATCTAGTTTCAATATGCATTCCAATAAAAATAAACTTAGTTGCCATTTTTAAGCAACAACATGACATGTTAAGTTTAGACCTCTATTAAGCCTTACTTTCAAAATACAATAGGGGAAATGGTTAAGGTGTATGCACTGTATTAAAGAAATGTATAAAAAGTCCTGTAAACAATTCCTTGTAAGGCCACTGCACAACTTAGACTGTTTATAAAGGAAAAAATGTGGCGGTGTTCCCCAAAACAACCCCCACACTAATATCATTCACAAGGGACCACTCCCAGACATCCGTGTATACACAAGAAAAGATGCTTGACTCACCACTCTTCAGTCCCTTGGTGTGGTGTTTATTCAGATCAGGATGCTGTGTCCAGTGCTGGTGTGAACAATTGTGTCTTGTAATCCAGGATTGCTACTCTCTGCCCATTATTCCATTTTAAGGGCCCTGAAAAACTTCACCTGTGTCCCTTGGATGAAAAGACAGTCAGTGCAGTGTGCCTCTAGCCCACCTACCGCAATTCATATCCAAAACCTGTGCTCACTGTTTGGCCAAGTGGTAAGCAGAGCATCAGAAAAAATGTATAACAGGAGCACCAAGTATATGGATAAAAAATCAAAGTTTATTTAGAACATAAAGGGTGTCTTAACCCTTGGGTAAGAACATACATGTATAGTTAAACAGATGAAAAAAAAGGCTGACCGGTTTCGGCTGTTGCCTTACTCCTAGCCTGCTTAAAACTGTCTGTCAGTTCTCAGATTTAAAAACCCTCATCTGCAATCCTATTGGTTCAAAAATCCACACCCCTCATTGTAACTCCCTTCAGCTGGGATCAATTGACCCTCCTTTTCAACATAGATGCACTTGTCTATTTACTCAATATTACAAAATATTATTACAAAAAGACTAAGTTCCTAATCTCCTATTGATCATTAGTATTCAATATTCAATAAGTGCCAAACAATGAGAAATGACAAAAAACTGTTAATTGGGTCTATTCAACATATATTTGTATAGAGAAACTGTCTCAGAGCTGAAACCGCTTGTATATAGAGATATGTATAAACACGAGTACTGTGTGTTTTTGTATTTATCCTGTCTCTTTTAACAGCTCTAAGATTTCCTGATATGCTTCTAGACCGCCTATGTTTTAGTTAAAGAAAGTGGTGTATTCTACTAAGAATCTGTGTTTGTTCGTGATACTATTTTTTTAAATCTGAGAACTGACAGACAGTTTTAAGCAGGCTAGGAGTAAGGCAACAGCCGAAACCGGTCAGCCTTTTTTTTTCATCTGTTTAACTATACATGTATGTTCTTACCCAAGGGTTAAGACACCCTTTATGTTCTAAATAAAGTTTGATTTTTTATCCATATACTTGGTGCTCCTGTTATACATTTTTTCTGATGCTCTATTAAGCCTTACTTAAATCTAAGCTCATACTTAGGAGGTAAAATAATAATAATACAGAGTGTAGATTATCAAACACTAAGCTATTTAATACCAGATCTTTGTTAATGCCAGAAGTTTATGAAGTCATATTCACTATTGAGGCCAAATGGTCTCCTACTCTTTAATCTTAGGATCCAATAGACCTCTTCCCTTGCTAGTAATTGATCTCTGTGTCCCCCTCTTTGTGGGGGTGAGATATGTTTGACAATGGTCCATTTTAGACAACTAGGGCTCTTATTGTGAAGGTAGTTAAAATGTGAAATTAATTGAGTTGTCAAAATTCCTCCTTTTATATTACTCGCATACTCACGAATTCCAGATTTGACCTCTCGTGAGGTAATACCTATGTATTGCAAATTACGTAGTGAGCGTGTTAGTAAATAAATCACATAAGTAGCTCTACAATTAAAGCATTTCTCATGTGTGAAGTTTTCCCCTGTTACTTCGCTTTTAAATCCATTTCCCATTAGTAAATGGCTGCAAGCTATGCAGTTTGTATTGTGACATTTAAAAACTCCTAATTTACCCATTGCCCTGAAAAGGGCATTTGTATGGGCTCTTTTTCGGCCCATTAAAATAAAAAAAAGCCCTAATCGTTTGGGAACGGCGGTTTAGGGGTTAATAGGTTTAGTTAGTGTTGGCGATGTTTTGGAACGGCGGTTTTGGGGTTAATAGGTTTATTTAATGTTTCAGTTAGTGTCAGCGATGTCGGGGAACTGCGGTTTAGGGGTAAATAGGTTTAGTTAGTGTTGGCGATGTTTTAGAACAGCGGTTTAGGGGTTTATAGGTTTAGTTAGTGTCAGCGATGTCGGGGAACTGCAGTTTAGGGTTTAACAGGTTTAGTTAGTGCTGCCGATGTCTGGGAACTGTGGTTTAGGAGTTAATATGTTTAGTTAGTGTTGGGGAAGTTTGGGAATGGCGATTTAGGGGTTAATAGGTTTAGTGTTTTAGTTAGTGTTGGCGATGTTTGGGAACGGCAGTTTAGGGGTTAATTAGGTTTAGTTGGTGTTGGCGACGTGGGGGGATGGCGGTTTAAGTTAAATTGTTTTTCCGATCCTTTCATTTTTTTGGATCCATTCTTTATTCATATGCATTATTCTATTCTAAACTTCAGAATAGATTAATGCATATGAATAAACAATGGATCCGAAAAAACAAACGGATCTAAAAAAACGATTTAACTTAACATAACTAATTTGCCAAAACTAATTTTTTTTTTAAATTTAACTAACAAAATTATTTATTTAACTAGTGAAAACTAAACAAAACATTTTTAGCGTTGCACGTGTCTAGTAAATATCTTACATAGAGATGTTCAGGTGATATTTTCTAGTCAGCTTTATACAGCTATGCTGCATCAGTTTCATGTGCTTCAATACTCGGGTATCATGGCCCTTTAAAGGGACATTCCAGTAAAAATTTAAATGCAGATAGATTAATTACATCTTTGAATAGAAAGATATTTGCAATATACATGTATAAGCAAAAATGCTTCTAGTAAAAGTCATCACTGTTTAGTGTTAACGTTTTTCTCTGCACGTGCATGTGAAGCATAGCTAGATATTGTTACTGCACCCACATTTTAAATACTGCAGCTGCTCAGATCATCACTGGGACTTTTATTATATTGTCAGCAATTAACAAATTAAGTCATTACCAGATGGTACAAGCACCTTAGACTCTTTGACCAAGTGTTGTGTTTAAAATGCTGGTGCACGGTGCATACTTAAAAACACTTTTGAAACAGCTATAGCTTTTATTAGAAGCATTTTAGCTAATAACATAATTTATGCTTACCTGATAAATTCCATTCTTCTGTAGTGTGATCAGTCCACGGGTCATCATTACTTCTGGGATATTACTCCTCCCCAACAGGAAGTGCAAGAGGATTCACCCAGCAGAGTTGCATATAGCCCCTCCCCTCTACGTCACCCCCAGTCATTCGACCAAGGACCAACGAGAAAGGAGGAACCAAGGGTGTAGTGGTGACTGGAGTATAATTTAAAAATAATTACCTGCCTTAAAAAACAGGGCGGGCCGTGGACTGATCACACTACAGAAGAAAGGAATTTATCAGGTAAGCATAAATTATGTTTTCTTCTGTTAAGTGTGATCAGTCCACGGGTCATCATTACTTCTGGGATACCAATACCAAAGCAAAAGTACACGGATGACGGGAGGGATAGGCAGGCTCTTTTATACAGAAGGAACCACTGCCTGAAGAACCTTTCTCCCAAAAATAGCCTCCGAGGAAGCAAATGTGTCAAATTTGTAAAATTTGGAAAAAGTATGAAGCGAAGACCAAGTTGCAGCCTTGCAAATCTGTTCAACAGAGGCCTCATTCTTAAAGGCCCAAGTGGAAGCCACAGCTCTAGTGGAATGAGCTGTAATTCTTTCAGGAGGTTGCTGTCCAGCAGTCTCATAGGCTAAACGTATTATGCTACGAAGCCAAAAAGAGAGAGAGGTAGCAGAAGCTTTTTGACCTCTCCTCTGACCAGAGTAAACGACAAACAGGGAAGACGTCTGTCGAAATTCTTTAGTTGCCTGTAAGTAAAATTTTAGGGCACGAACTACATCCAGATTGTGCAGAAGACGTTCCTTCTTTGAAGAAGGATTTGGACACAAAGATGGAACAACAATCTCCTGATTGATATTCCTGTTAGTGACTACCTTGGGTAAGAACCCAGGTTTAGTACGCAGAACTACCTTATCCGAATGAAAAATCAAATAAGGAGAATCACAATGTAAGGCTGATAATTCAGAGACTCTTCGAGCCGATGAAATAGCCATTAAAAATAGAACTTTCCAAGATAACAACTTTATATCAATGGAATGGAGGGGTTCAAACGGAACGCCCTGTAAAACGTTAAGAACAAGATTTAAACTCCATGGTGGAGCAACAGTCTTAAACACAGGCTTAATCCTCGCTAAAGCCTGACAAAAAGCCTGAACGTCTGGCACTTCTGACAGACGTTTGTGTAACAGAATAGACAGAGCTGAGATCTGTCCCTTTAATGAACTAGCAGATAAACCCTTTTCTAAACCTTCTTGTAGAAAAGACAATATCCTAGGAATCCTAACCTTACTCCAAGAGTAACCTTTGGATTCACACCAATATAGGTATTTACGCCATATTTTATGGTAAATCTTTCTGGTAACAGGCTTCCTGGCCTGTATTAAGGTGTCAATAACTGACTCAGAAAACCCACGTCTTGATAAAATCAAACGTTCAATTTCCAAGCAGTCAGCTTCAGAGAAGTTAGATTTTGATGTTTGAAAGGACCCTGTATCAGGAGGTCCTGTTTCAGAGGTAGAGACCAAGGTGGACAGGATGACATGTCCACCAGGTCTGCATACCAAGTCCTGCGTGGCCATGCAGGTGCTATCAGAATCACTGATGCTCTCTCCTGTTTGATTCTGGCAATCAATCGAGGAAGCATCGGGAAGGGTGGAAACACATAAGCCATCCTGAAGTCCCAAGGTGCCGTCAGGGCATCTATTAGGACTGCTCCTGGATCCCTGGATCTGGACCCGTACCGAGGAAGCTTGGCGTTCTGTCGAGACGCCATGAGATCTATCTCTGGCTTGCCCCAACGTCGAAGTATTTGGGCAAAGACCTCCGGATGAAGTTCCCATTCCCCCGGATGAAAAGTCTGACGACTTAAGAAATCCGCCTCCCAATTCTCCACTCCCGGGATGTGGATTGCTGACAGGTGGCAAGAGTGAGACTCTGCCCAGCGAATTATCTTTGATACTTCCATCATTGCTAGGGAGCTCCTTGTCCCTCCCTGATGGTTGATGTAAGCTACAGTCGTGATGTTGTCCGACTGAAACCTGATGAACCCCCGAGTTGTCAACTGGGGCCAAGCCAGGAGGGCATTGAGAACTGCTCTCAATTCCAGAATGTTTATTGGCAGGAGACTCTCCTCCTGACTCCATTGTCCCTGAGCCTTCAGAGAATTCCAGACGGCACCCCAACCTAGAAGGCTGGCGTCTGTTGTTACAATTGTCCAGTCTGGTCTGCTGAATGGCATCCCCCTGGACAGATGTGGCCGAGAAAGCCACCATAGAAGAGAATTTCTGGTCTCTTGATCCAGATTCAGAGAAGGGGACAAGTCTGAGTAATCCCCATTCCACTGACTTAGCATGCACAATTGCAGTGGTCTGAGGTGTAAGCGAGCAAATGGCACTATGTCCATTGCTGCTACCATTAGGCCGATTACCTCCATGCATTGAGCCACCGATGGGTGTTGAATGGAATGAAGGGTGCGGCAAGCACTTTGAAGTCTTGTTAACCTGTCTTCTGTCAGGTAAATCTTCATTTCTACAGAATCTATAAGAGTCCCCAGGAAGGGAACTCTTGTAAGTGGAACGAGTGAACTTTTCTTTTCGTTCACCTTCCATCCATGTGACCTTAGAAATGCCAGTACTAACTCTGTATGAGACTTGGCAGTTTGAAAGCTTGAAGCTTGTATCAGAATGTCGTCTAGGTAAGGAGCTACCGAAATTCCCCGCGGTCTTAGTACCGCCAGAAGAGCACCTAGAACCTTTGTGAAGATTCTTGGAGCTGTAGCCAATCCGAATGGAAGAGCCACAAACTGGTAATGCCTGTCTAGAAAGGCAAACCTTAGATACCGGTAATGATCTTTGTGAATCGGTATGTGAAGGTAAGCGTCCTTTAAGTCCACTGTGGTCATGTACTGACCTTCTTGGATCATGGGTAAAATTGTCCGGATAGTCTCCATTTTGAATGATGGAACTCTTAGGAATTTGTTTAGGATCTTTAAATCCAGTATTGGTCTGAAAGTTCCCTCTTTTTTGGGAACCACAAACAGATTTGAGTAAAACCCTTGTCCATGTTCCGACCGTGGAACTGGATGGATTACTCCCATTAACAATAGTTCTTGTATGCAGCGTAGAAACGCTTCTTTCTTTGTTTGGTTTGTCGACAACCTTGACAGATGAAATCTCTCTCTTGGAGGAGAGTGTTTGAAGTCCAGAAGGTATCCCTGAGATATTATCTCTAGCGCCCAGGGATCCTGGACATCTCTTGCCCAAGCCTGGGCGAAGAGAGAAAGTCTGCCCCCCACTAGATCCGATCCCGGATCGGGGGCCCTCAATTCATGCTGTTTTAGTGGCAGCTGCAGGCTTCCTGGCCTGCTTGCCCTTGTTCCAGGACTGGTTAGGTCTCCAGCCTTGTCTGTAGCGAGCACCAGATCCTTCTTGTTTTGGAGTAGTGGAAGATGATGCTGCTCCTGCTTTGAAATTCCGAAAGGAACGAAAATTAGACTGTCTAGCCTTAGGTTTGGCTTTGTCTTGAGGTAGGGCGTGGCCCTTACCTCCTGTAATGTTAGCGATAATTTCTTTCAAACCAGGCCCAAATAAGGTCTGTCCCTTGAAAGGTATATTAAGTAATTTGGACTTAGAAGTTACATCAGCTGACCAGGATTTTAGCCACAGTGCTCTGCGCGCTTGAATGGCGAATCCGGAATTCTTAGCCGTAAGTTTAATTAAATGTACTACGGCTTCCGAAATGAATGAATTAGATAGCTTAAGTACTCTAAGCCTGTCTGAAATGTCGTCCAGCGTAGCTGAACCAAGATTCTCTTCTAGAGACTCAATCCAGAATGCCGCTGCAGCCGTGATCGGCGCAATGCATGCAAGGGGTTGCAATATAAAACCTTGTTGAACAAACATTTTCTTAAGGTAACCCTCTAATTTTTTATCCATTGGATCTGAAAAGGCACAGCTATCCTCTACCGGGATAGTGGTACGTTTAGCTAAAGTAGAAACTGCTCCCTCCACCTTAGGGACCGTTTGCCATAAATCCCGTGTGGTGGTGTCTATTGGAAACATCTTTCTAAATATTGGAGGGGGTGAGAACGGCACACCGGGTCTATCCCACTCCTTAGTAATAATTTCAGTTAGTCTTTTAGGTATAGGAAAAACGTCAGTACTTGTTGGTACAGCAAAATATTTATCCAACCTACACATTTTCTCGGGTATTGCAACTGTGTTACAATCATTCAGGGCCGCTAACACCTCCCCTAGTAAAACACGGAGGTTTTCCAGCTTAAATTTAAAATTTGAAATATCTGAATCCAATCTGTTTGGATCAGAACCGTCAGCCGCAGAATGAAGCTCTCCGTCCTCATGTTCTGCAAGTTGTGACGCAGTATCTGACAGAGTGATCACGCTTGCCCCTTAGTTCTGGTAATTTAGCCAAAACCTCAGTCATAACAGTAGCCATATCTTGTAATGTTATTTGTAATGGCCGCCCAGATGTACTTGGCGTCGCCATATCGCGCACGTCCCGAGCGGGAGATGCAGGTACTGTCACGTGAGGCGAGTTAGTCGGCATAACTCTCCCCTCGTTGTTTGGTGAAATTTGTTCAATTTGTACAGAATGACTTTTATTAATGTAGCATCAATACAGTTAGTACATAAATTTCTATTGGGCTTCCACCTTGGCTTTAGTAACAAATAGTACAGGTCTCATCTTCTGAATCAGACATGGTTTAACAAACTAGCAAATAAACTTGCAATTTGGAATACTAATACAAGTAAAATACAATGAAAAAAACGAACTGTGCTTGAAAAAGCACTGAGATATATATAACAGAATAAATCAATCAGCTTTGTAAAACAAAATTGCAACTTAGTAAAGGCTTGTACCCAGAAGCAAGAAATAACTAACCCTGAGGCATAAAAAAAGTTAAAGAATAAACGTTTTTTTATCACAGTCAACTACAATCTTACAGCTCTGTTAGATTACTTCCCCTCAAATTAGCTTTGAAGATCCCTGGGTTCTGTAGAGATAAACCGGAACATGCAGGAAAAAGACAATGAGCTTTTGACTGAAATTTTTGATGCGTAGCAAAAGCGCCTAAAAAAGGTCCCACCTCCCTCCTCACACACACTCAGTGAGAGAGATTAAAAACTGTCATAATTAGATCCCAGCACTGCCAAGTGGAAAAATATGCCCAAACATTTTATTCACCCAGTACCTCCAGAAAATGAAAACGATTGTTACATTCCAGCAAAAACGTTTAACATAATTAAGAATTATAAAAAGCCTGTTGTAGTTCTATTAAGGCTAAAATCTTATTTACACAGTGTAATTCCAGTGAAGTACCATTCCCCAGAATACTAAAATGTAAATTTATACATACATGATATAATGTCGGTATGGGCAGGATTTTCTCAGCAATTCCATTGTTAGAAAATAAAAACTGCTACATACCTGTTTTGCAGAATAAACTAGCCCGCTGTCCCCTGATCTGAAGTTTACCTTCTCCTCAGATGGCCGAGAAACAGCAATATGATCTTAACAACTCCGGCTAAAATCATAGTAAAAACTCTGGTAGATTCCTTCTTCAAACTCTACCAGAGAAGGAATAACACACTCCGGTGCTATTAAAAAAATAACAAACTTTTGATTGAAGAAATAAACTAAATAAAATCACCATAGTCCTCTCACACATCCTATCTAGTCGTTGGGTGCAAGAGAATGACTGGGGGTGACGTAGAGGGGAGGGGCTATATGCAACTCTGCTGGGTGAATCCTCTTGCACTTCCTGTTGGGGAGGAGTAATATCCCAGAAGTAATGATGACCCGTGGACTGATCACACTTAACAGAAGAAACATGTATATTACAAAATTGTTTCAGTTCAATACCGAAAAGCAACCATGTGTTTTTCAATTTTAGCTGGAATATCCCTTTAAGTTCTCATTTGGATTAGCACTTTGCTATGATTCACATGATCAGTCCTTTTCTTGTCGCTTGTCTCTGAACATCACCTCTGCTGAGATGTCAAGTTCATAATCTTTCTAATCTTTAGATCTTGCTCCTACATTGACACCAGTGTGTGTGTGCTTCTGCCTGGTTGGCTTCATCTCAATTTCTGTTACAACATTGATACCAGAGTTTGTAAACCTTTTGGGCTAGATTACAAGTGGAGCGCTAAATATCACACAATTCCCATAGACCACAATGTAAAGGCATTTTCAGTGCCCCACATCCGCCAACTTTAGCCCCCAAAAACTGCCTAGTGCCGTTGTTTTTAATTTTAAAAAAATGCTACTTTTTTAAAAAAAAAATATATATATATAATGCCCTCTATTTTGAGGGCATTTGGGGCACTTTTAAAAACATAATTTATGCTTACCTGATAAATTTATTTCTCTTGTAGTGTAGTCAGTCCACGGGTCATCCATTACTTATGGGATTATATCTCTTCCCAAACAGGAAGTTGCAAGAGGATCACCCAAGCAAAGCTGCTATATAGCTCCTCCCCTCACATGTCATATCCAGTCATTCGACCGAAACAAGACGAGAAAGGAGAAACCATAGGGTGCAGTGGTGACTGGAGTTTAATTAAAATTTAGATCTGCCTTAAAAGACAGGGCGGGGCCGTGGACTGACTACACTACAAGAGAAATAAATTTATCAGGTAAGCAGAAATTATGTCTTTCCTCTTGTTAAGTGTAGTCAGTCCAGGGGTCATCCATTACATATGGGATACCATACCAAAGCTAAGAGTACACGGATGAAGGGAGGGACAAGGCAGGAACTTTAAACGGAAGGAACCACTGCCTGAAGCACCTTTCTCCCAAAAAATAGCCCTCCGAAGAAGCAAAAAGTGTCAAATTTGTAAAATTTTGAAAAAGGTGTGAAGTGAAGACCAAGTTGCAGCCTTGCAAATCTGTTCAACAAGAGGCCTCATTTTAAAGGGCCCAGGTGGAAGCCACAGCTCTAGTAGGAATGAGCTGTAATTCTTTCAGGAGGCTGCTGTCCAGCAGTCTCATTAGGCTAAACGTATTATGCTACGAAGCCAAAAGGAGAGAGAGGTAGCCGAAGCCTTTTGGACCTCTCCTCTGTCCAGAGTAAACGACAAACAGGGAAGAAAGTTGACGAAAATCTTTAGTTGCCTGCAAATAGAACTTCAGGGCACGGACTATACGTCCAGATTATGCAAAAGTCGTTCCTTCTTTGAAGAAGGGTTAGGACACAATGATGGAACAACATTCTCTTGATTGATATTCCTGTTAGAAACTACCTTAGGTAAGAACCCAGGTTTAGTACGCAGAACTACCTTGTCTGAATGAAAAATCAGATAAGGAGAATCACAATGTAAGGCAGATAACTCAGAGACTCTTCGAGCCGAGGAAATAGCCATCAAAAACAGAACTTTTCAAGATAACAGCTTGATATCAATGGAATGAAGGGGTTCAAATGGAACGCCTTGCAGAACGTTAAGAACTAAGTTTAAGCTCCACGGCGGAGCAACAGTCTTAAACACAGGCTTAATCCTAGCCAAAGCCTGACAAAAAGCCTGAACGTCTGGAACTTCTGCCAGACGTTTGTGTAGAAGAATAGACAGAGCAGAAATCTGTCCCTTTAACGAACTAGCGGATAAGCCCTTTTCTAAACCCTCTTGTAGAAAAGACAATATCCTAGGAATCCTAACCTTACTCCATGAGTAACTCTTGGATTCGCACCAATATAAATATTTACGCCATATCTTATGGTAAATTCTTCTGGTAACAGGTTTCCTAGCCTGTATTAAGGTATCAATAACCAACTCCGAGAAGCCCCGCTTTGATAGAATCAAGCGTTCAATCTCCATGCAGTCAGCCTCAGAGAATTTAGATTTGGATGGTTGAAAGGACCCTGAATTAGAAGGTCCTGCCTCAGAGGCAGAGACCATGGTGGACAGGACGACATGTCCACTAGGTCTGCATACCAGGTCCTGCGTGGCCACGCAGGCGCTATCAGAATCGCCGATGCTCTCTCCTGTTTGATCTTGGCAATCAGCCGAGGAAGCATCGGAAATGGTGGAAACACATAAGCCATGTTGAAGACCCAAGGGGCTGTCAGAGCATCTATCAGCACCGCTCCCGGGTCCCTGGACCTGGATCCGTAACAAGGAAGCTTGGCGTTCTGGCGAGACGCCATGAGATCCAGATCTGGTTTGCCCCAACGATGAATCAGTTGAGCGAAGACCTCCGGATGAAGTTCCCACTCCCCCGGATGAAAAGTCTGGCGACTTAGAAAATCCGCCTCCCAGTTCTCCACGCCTGGGATGTAGATCGCTGACAGGTGGCAAGAGTGAGACTCTGCCCAGAGAATTATCTTTGAGACTTCCAACATCGCTAGGGAACTCCTGGTTCCCCCTTGATGGTTGATGTAAGCCACAGTCGTTATGTTGTCCGACTGAAATCTGATGAACCTCAGAGTTGCTACCTGAGGCCAAGCTAGAAGAGCATTGAATATTGCTCTTAACTCCAGAATATTTATTGGGAGGAGTTTCTCCTCCTGAGACCATGATCCCTGAGCCTCAGGAATTCCAGGACTGCGCCCCAACCTAGAAGGGCTGCGAAATCTGCCTGCGAAAGGTCATCCCCTTGGACAGGTGGGGCCGAGAGAAAGCCACCATAGAAGAGAATCTCTGGGTCCTCATTGATCCAGATTTAGTAGAGGGGGACAAATCTGAGTAATCCCCATTCCACTGACTTAGCATGCACAATTGCAGCGGTCTGAGATGCAGGCGCGCAAATGGTACTATGTCCATTGCCGCTACCATTAAGCCGATTACTTCCATGCACTGAGCTACTGACGGGTGTGGAATGGAATGAAGGGCACGGCAAGCATTTAGAAGTTTTGATAACCTGGCCTCCGTCAGGTAAATTTTCATCTCTACAGAATCTATAAGAGTCCCTAGGAAGGGAACCCTTGTGAGTGGTAATAGAGAACTCTTTTCCACGTTTACCTTCCACCCATGCGACCTCAGAAATGCCAGAACTATCTCTGTATGAGACTTGGCAGTTTGAAATCTTGACGCTTGTATCAGAATGTCGTCTAGGTACGGAGCCACCGCTATGCCTCGCGGTCTTAGTACCGCCAGAAGTGAGCCCAGAACCTTTGTAAAGATTCTTGGAGCCGTAGCTAAACCCGAAGGGAAGAGCTACAAACTGGTAATGCCTGTCTAGGAAGGCAAATCTTAGGTACCGATAATGATCCTTGTGAATCGGTATGTGAAGGTAGGCATCCTTTAAGTCCACTGTGGTCATGTACTGACCCTCTTGGATCATGGGTAGGATGGTTCGAATAGTTTCCATTTTGAATGATGGAACTCTTAGGAACTTGTTTGGGATTTTTAAGTCCAAGATTGGTCTGAAGGTTCCCTCTCTCTTGGGAACCACAAACAGATTTGAATAGAATCCTTGCCCGTGTTCCGTCCGCGGAACTGGGTGGATCACCCCCATTAGTAAGAGGTCTTGTACACAGCGTAGAAACGCCTCTTTCTTTATTTGGTTTGCTGAATAACCTTGAAAGATGAAATCTCCCTTGTGGAGGAGAAGCTTTGGAAGTCCAGAAGATATCCCTGAGATATGAATCTCCAACGCCCAGGGATCCTGGACATCGTCTTGCCCAAGCCTGGGCGAAGAGAGAAAGTCTGCCCCCCACTAGATCCGTTTCCGGATAGGGGGCCCTCTCTTCATGCTGTCTTAGGGGCAGCAGCAGGTTTTCTGGCCTGCTTGCCCTTGTTCCAGGACTGGTTAGTTTTCCAGCCCTGTCTGTAACGAGCAACAACTCCTTCCTGTTTTGGAGCGGAGGAAGTTGATGCTGCTCCTGCCTTGAGGTTACGAAAGGCACGAAAATTTAGACTGTTTGGGCCTTTGATTTGGCCCTGTCCTGAGGCAGAGCATGGCCCTTACCTCCCGTAATGTCAGCGATAATTTCTTTCAAGCCGGGCCCGAATAAGGTCTGCCCTTTGAAAGGAATATTAAGCAATTTAGATTTAGAAGTCACGTCAGCTGACCAGGATTAAGCCATAGCGCTCTGCGCGCTTGGATGGCGAATCCGGAGTTCTTAGCCGTAAGTTTGGTTAAATGTACGGCGGCATCAGAAACAAATGCGTTAGCTAGCTTAAGTGCTTTAAGCATGTTCATAATTTCATCCAATGGAGCTGTGCGAATGGCCTCTTCCAGAGACTCAAACCAGAATGCCGCCGCAGCAGTGACAGGCGCAATGCATGCAAGGGGCTGTATTTTCTTAAGGTAACCTTCTAATTTTTTATCCATTGGATCTGAAAAGGCACAACTATCCTCCACTGGGATAGTGGTACGCTTAGCTAAAGTAGAAACTGCTCCCTCCACCTTAGGGACCGTCTGCCATAAGTCTCGTGTGGTGGCGTCTATAGGAAACATTTTCCTAAATATGGGGAGGAGGGGAAAAAGGCACACCGGGTCTATCCCACTCCTTGCTAATAATCTCTGTAAGCCTTTTAGGTATAGGAAACACGTCAGTACACACCGGAACCCACGCATAGTATCTATCCAACCTACATAATTTTTCTGGAATTGCAAACCGTGTTACAATCATTCAGAGCCGCTAATACCTCCCCTAGCAATATGCGGAGGTTCTCAAGCTTAAATTTAAAATTAGAAATCTCTGAATCCAGTCTCCCTGGATCAGATCCGTCACCCACAGAATGAAGCTCTCCGTCTTCATCTTCTGCAAATTGTGACGCAGTATCGGACATGGCTCTCACATCATCAGCGCGCTCTGTCCTTAACCCAGAGCTATCACGCTTGCCTCTTAATTCTGGCAATTTAGATAATACTTCTGTCATAACAGTAGCCATGTCTTGCAAAGTGATTTGCAAGGGCCTCCCTGATGTACTTGGCGCCACAAAATCACGCACCTCCTGAGCGGGAGGCGAAGGTACTGACACGTGAGGAGAGTTAGTTGGCATAACTTCCCCCTCATTGTCTGGTGATAATTTCTTTACATGTAAAGACTGACTTTTATTTAAAGTGACATCAATGCATTTAGTACACATATTTCTATGGGGCTCCACATTGGCCTTCATACATAGTGAACAAACAGATTCATCTGTGTCAGACATGTTTAAACAGACTAGCAATGAGACTAGCAAGCTTGGAAAATACTTTTCAAATAAATTTACAAGCAATATAAAAAACGCTACTGTGCCTTTAAGAAGCACAAAAAGTTGTCACAGTTGAAATAACAATGAACCAAATTAGTTATAGCAACCAATTTTTCACAGTAAATGTATTAAGTTAGCAAAGGATTGCACCCACCAGCAAATGGATGATTAACCCCTTAATACCCAAAAACGGATAACAATTTAATAATTAACGTTTTTATCACAGTCAAACACACTGTCACAGGTCTGCTGTGACTGATTACCTCCCTCAAAATGAATTTTGAAGACCCCTGAGCTCTCTGGAGACGTCCTGGATCATGGAGGATGAAGTAGGAAGATTGTGACTGAATTTTTACTGCGCAAAAAAGCGCTAAAATAGGCCCCTCCCACTCATATTACAACAGTGGGGAAGCTCAGTTAACTGTTTCTATGCAGAAACAAAAGTTAGCCATGTGGTAAAAATCATGCCCCAATAAGTTTTATCACCAAGTACCTCACAAAAAACGATTAACATGCCAGTAAACGTTTTGAACATACATTTTAAAAGTTATGAATTGTTATTAATAAGCCTGCTACCAGTCGCTTTTACTGCAGTTAAGGCTCATACATTACTTAAGTATTAACAGTATTTTCTGAGTCAAATTCCATTCCCTAGAAAAATACTTCAGTGTACACACACTCATCAGCCTAATACCAGTCGCTACCACTGCATTTAAGGCTGAACTTACATTACATTGGTATCAGCAGTATTTTCTCAGTCAATTCCATTGCTTAGAAAAATAATTTACTGCACATACCTCGTTTGCAGGGGGGGCCCTGCATGCTATTCCCCTTTTCTGAAGTTACCTCACTCCTCAGAATGTGCGAGAACAGCCAGTGGATCTTAGTTACGTCTGCTAAGATCATAGAAAACGCAGGCAGATTCTTCTTCTAATGCTGCCTGAGAAACAAACAGCACACTCCGGTGCCATTTAAAACAACAAACTTTTGATTGAAGAAATAAACTAAGTTTAAAAACACCACAGACCTCTCACAACGACCTATCTTTAGTTAGGTTGCAAGAGAATGACTGGATATGACATGTGAGGGGAGGAGCTATATAGCAGCTCTGCTTGGGTGATCCTCTTGCAACTTCCTGTTGGGGAAGAGATATAATCCCATAAGTAATGGATGACCCGTGGACTGACTACACTTAACAAGAGAAATTGGAGATTGTTTCTCTGGTTTATTTTTTAGAGCGCTAATTGCTACCGTAAGCTCATGGCTGGTTAATTATCACGTCGCCGCAAACGGAAAAATGTAACACTTTGGGGCCGAATTACTATGCCCCGAATGGGGCCAACTCTTTTCCGTGCAAGCCTTCAGGAAACAGGAGTTAAGAAGTAGCGGTCTTAAGACCACTGCTCCTTAACTGGATCCGCCGCCTCTGAGCGACGTACAGCAATCCACCCGATTAAATATGATTGGGTTGATTGACACCTCCTGCTAGCGGCTGCAAATCTGCAGAGGGCCGCACTGCACAAGCAGTTCACTAGAACTGCTTGTGCAATGCTGAATGCTTACAGCGTATGCTGTCCGCATTCAGAGATGTCTGGCAGACATGATATGCTGCAGCGAATCATGTCCGTCAGACATGAATAAATCAGCCACTTTGTGTCTACCTCGCTTCTTATGAGGATACTTTCTCCAGCATCTTGATACACTACCATCAATGATAGATGCAATAGTTACATGTAGCATATCCTACTCACTGCTGGAAATATATCAGAGAGATAATACAATTTTAAAAAAGTTTCCAATTTATTTCTATTATCACATTTGTTTAATTCTCCTATTTTTCAAATTGTGCAGTATTTTTATATGTTCATTTTCAAGGGCACCAGCTACTACTGAGTATGTGCAAAAGTTTACAGTGTATGCCTATACAGGTGACCCTCATTTTACAACGGTTCAATTTACACCGTTTCAGAATAACAACCTTTTTTTCCAGTCATGTGACTACTATTGAAAAGCATTGAGAAGCAGTGCATTTATTAAAGTAGCCAGTAGGTGGAGCTGTCCGCTTGTGTTGCAGCAAAGCCAAGCAAGCTGAAATTAATCAGTTTAACCACACCTGAGCTATCGAGCAGATTACAAAGGAACAAGATCTTCCTGTCTATAAATCAGTCCAGATTGGAATGCAAAGAAAGAACTGTTTGCAAAAAAATGCAAGTGAAGTCTGTGTTGCGTGATTATTTTATTAGGTTTATAATGCTGTTTAGCAAATGTTTTTGTTCATTTAACTTAGTTTAATTATATATTCTGTGTTGTGTGATTATTTTATTAGGTTTATAATGCTGTTTAGCATTTAAAGTCTTCATTTCAAAGCTTTAAAAATAATTTATTAGGTGTTACTTATGACATTTTGAGAGGGGGCCTGGAACCTATCTCCCTCACTTCCCATTGACTTACATTATAAACTGGGTTTCAATTTACGACGGTTTCGATTTACAACCATTCCTTCTGGAACCTAACCCCGGCGTAAACTGAGGGCTACCTGTATATGAGAGTCTGTGTATGGCTGATGGAGGTCACAAGACATATTTAAATACATTTTAAAATTTGTCAGAAAAATTCTACTGTTCATTTATAATAAGTGCTATTGTAATGCCATTTTATTATGCTCTTGTTGATTTTACAATTCTAATGTATTTAATGGCCCTTTAGGGATTTAAATGCTTCCAGGAAATTGATGCTTACTTTTTTAATAGGGTATCATGTGACCATACAAGCATTGTGGCATATGTGGTATTGACATACATAAAGTACTTCTTTCCTCTAAAGTATGCTCCTCATCATCATCAATCTGAAATTATACCCAGGTAGTGTACTACACAGCCACATTTAGTACAGGGAATGTCATGTGATACATATTAATGTATAGGCTCAATGTGTGAATCAAGAGAAAACGTTGCCAACTGAAGAAAG
Source organism: Bombina bombina (assembly GCF_027579735.1). Taxonomy (NCBI): domain Eukaryota; kingdom Metazoa; phylum Chordata; class Amphibia; order Anura; family Bombinatoridae; genus Bombina; species Bombina bombina. The sequence continues at coordinate 767,047,406 of NC_069504.1, read as the reverse complement.
AGCTCCCACAAGGTGGCTACAAAGTCAAATCCAAAAATCCACAATTATGGTAACTAAAAAACTTAAAGGGATATGAAAGTCAAAATTAAACTTGCATGATTCCAATAGAGCAGGTCATTTTAAGACACTTAAATTCACTTCTATTTTTAAATGTGCTTCATTCTCTTAGTATCCCTTGTTGAAAAAGAATACGCACAAATCATACACCAGTGGAAGCTGCTGCTAATTGGTGCCTGCACACATTTGTCTCTTGTGATTGGCTAACTAGATGTGTTCAATTTCCTGTCAGTAGTGCAATGCTGTCCCTTCAGCAATGGATAACAAGAGAATGAAGCAAATTTGATAAAAGAAGTAAATTGGAAAGCTGTTTAAAATTGTATGTTCTATCTGAATCATAAAAGACAATGTTTGGGTTTACTAACCCTTTAATAAAATGTATAGTATACTAAAACATTTACAGAAGCATATAAATCTCACATGGATTTCCCTGTGTCCTAAAATACTTTTTTCATACTTATGAACTTATGGAAAATATGGAAATATTAGCGTTACTGAATTTACAACATATAACCAAATGTATTGATAAGCAAGAATCAAAGATGTAAATCTTTTAAACAGTGTATTAGATATCCTATAGTTTGCAATAGACAGTATTGTGGTTTAATTGCTAAAAACCTCCTTTCACAAATTGCTAGTGACTCATTAGCTAATTTGTATATAGATATCTACAGTGCAGAAGGTGCTAGTTGTATGCTATGCTCATACACTTTTGGGAATCTGCATTTTATTATGCAAGGGATTTATTTAATTTACTAAATACTAACAGTTTTTTTTTACATTTGCTTTGTTAAGATTTAATAAATATGTAGCTATGTTAATCTTGGAAATATTTAGGTCACTTTTAACATAGGCAGAGTATTGTATTCTTGTCAAACAGGAGATGTTTATGAATATAAATTAAATACCAGATCACTCACCTATAGGACTGAATAAGCAATCTTTACATACAATTGTTTTATATATTTGTGTTTGTTTTTGACATTTAAATGTGCTCACTGTGCTGTTTTAGAAACATATATGATTCATTTTAAGTCATTTTTAGATGTATTTTGGTAATATATTTAATTAAATGTATTATATATTTATTGTAATGAGAAATAATATGTGATACATGTTATATACACTATATAGCCAAAAGTATATAGACACCCTATTAATTATTTAATTCAGGTGTTTCAGCCACAACCATAACTAACTGGTGCATAAAATCCAGCACATAGCAATAGACTAACATTGGCAATACAATATGTCATACTGAAGAGTTCATTGACTTTCAATGTGGCACTGTCATATGATGCCACCTTTGCCACAAGTCAGTTTGTGACATTTATGCCCCAGCCAACTATAAGTGTTATTTTTGTGACATGGAAGCATCTAGATGCAAAACTAGCAAATGCAAACTAAAAGAGTGTGGCTGTCAAGTGCTATCATGAAAAAAAAGCATCACTCTCTATAGAGTTCCAAGCTGTCTCTGAAAGCAACATCAGCACAAGAACTGTGCATCGGGAGTTTCATGAAATCACATGACCAAGCAGTTATACACAAGCCTTATACCAACATGTGCAATGCCAAGTGTCAGCTGGAGTGGTGTAACCCACTACCACTGGACTCTGGAGCAGTGGAAACGTGAAGTGATGGTTCACACTTTATTATCTGGCAGTCTGATGGAAGAATCTGTGTGTGGCAGATGCCAGGAGAACGCTTTCTACTGGAATGCCTAGTGCCTAACTTTAGTGAGGATAGACAATGGTTTGAGCTGTTTTTCAGAACTCCTAAGTTCCAGTACAGAATGCTACAGGATTCATAGACATTTTAGACAATTTACTAATTCCAACTGTGGCAACAGTTTGGGGAAGACCCTTTCCTGCTTAACCCCTTAAGGACCAGGTCATTTTTCAATTTCTTTCCCTTAAGGACCTGGGCTATTCATGCAGTGTTTGTGTTTAGCTGTATTTTTCCTCTTACTCATTTACTGTACCCACACATATTATATACCGTTTTTCTCGCCATTAAATGGACTTTCTAAAGATACCATTATTTTTATCATATCTTATAATTTACTATAAAAAAATATAAAATATGAGGAAAAAATGGAAAAAAACACACTTTTTCTAACTTTGACCCCCAAAATCTGTTACACGTCTACAACCACCAAAAAACACCCATGGTAAATAGTTACTAAATTTTGTCCTGAGTTTAGAAATACCCAATGTTTACATGATCTTTGCTTTTTTTGCAAGTTATAGGGCAATAAATACAAGTAGCACTTTGCTATTTCCAAACCACTTTTTTCAAAATTAGCGCTAGTTACATTGGAACACTGATATCTTTCAGGAATCCCTGAATATCCCTTGACATGTATATATTTTTTTTAGAAGACATCCCAAAGTATTGATCAAGGCCAATTTTGGTTTATTTCATGCCACCATTTTACCGCCAAATGCGAACAAATAAAAAAAAATCGTTCACTTTTTCACAAATTTTTTTAACAAACTTTAGGTTTCTCACTGAAATTATTTACAAACAACTTGTGCAATTGTGGCATAAATGGTTGTAAATGCTTCTCTGGGATCCCCTTTGTTCAGAAATAGCAGACATGTATGGCTTTGGCGTTGCTTTTTGGTAATTAGAAGGCCGCTAAATGCCACTGCGCATCACACATGTATTATGCCCAGCATTAATCGGAGCCAATCGGAATTGAAGGGTCGCCATCTTGGATGACGTCACTTAAAGGAACCTTCATTTGTCGGGTAGTCGTCGGCCGAGAAGGATGCTCTGCGTCGGATATCTTGAAGATGGACCCGCTCCGCGCCGGATGGATGAAGATAGAAGATGCCGTCTGGATGAAGACTTCTGCCCATCTGGAGGACCACTTCTGACCGTTTGGATGACGACTTCTCCTGGCTTCGTTGAGGACTTCGGCCCAGTTGGGTGAAGACGTCTCACGGTAGGGTGATCTTCAGGGAGCTAGTGTTAGTTTTTTTTAAGGGGGGGGGGGGTTGGGTGGGTTTTAAAGTAGGGTTGGTTGTGTGGGTGGTGGGTTTTAATGTTGGGGGGATTTGTACTTTTTTTTACAGGTAAAAGAGCTGATTACTTTGGGGCAATGCCCCACAAAAGGCCCTTTTAAGGGCTATTTGTAATTTAGTATAGGGTAGGGCTTTTTATTATTTTGGGGGGATTTTTTATTTTATTAGGGGGATTAGATTAGGTGTAATTAGTTTAAAAATCTTGTAATTATTTTATTATTTTCTGTAATTTAGTGGGGGTTTTTGTACTTTAGATAATTTTATTTAATTGTAATTAATTGTATTTAATTTAGGTAATTAATTTAATTGTAGGGTAGTGTTAGGTGTAATTGTAACTTAGGTTAGGTTTTATTTTACAGGTACTTTTGTATTTATTTTAACTAGGTAGTTATTATTAAATAGTTAATAACTATTTAATAACTATTGTACATAGTTAAAATAAATACAAAGTTGCCTGTAAAATAAAAATAAACCCTAAGCTAGCTACAATGTAACTATTAGTTATTTTGTAGCTAGCTTATGGTTTATTTTATAGGTAAGTATTTAGTTTTAAATAGGAATAATTTAGTTAATTGTAGTAATTTTATTTAGATTTATTTAAATTATATTTAACTTAGGGGGCGTTAGGGTTAGACTTAGGTTTAGGGGTTAATAACTTTATTATAGGGGCGGCAGATTAGGGGTCAATAAATGTAGGTAGGTGGCGGCGATGTTAGGGCCAGCAGATTAGGGGTTAATAATATTTAACTAATGTTTGCGATGTGGGAGTGCGGCGGTTTAGGGGTTAATATGTTTATTATAGTGGCAGCGATGTCCGGTTCGGCAGATTAGGGGTTAAAAAAGTTATTTTAGTGTTTGCAATGTGGGGGGGGGGGCCTCGGTTTAGGGGTTAATAGGTAGTTTATGGGTGTTAGTGTACTTTTTAGCACTTTAGTTAAGAGTTTTATGCTACGACGTTGTAGTGTAAAACTCTTAACTACTGACTTTTAAATGTGGTACCAGGCTTGACAGGAGAGGGTCTACCGCTCACTTTTGGTCAGACTCGTAATACCGGCGCTATGCAAGTCCCATTGAAAATATAGGATACGCAATTGACGTAAGTGGATTTGCGGTATTTCCAAGTCTGGCCAAAAAAAGTGAGCGGTACAACTGTACCTGCAAGACTCGTAATACCAGTGGGCGTTAAAAAGCAGCGTTAGGACCGCTTAACGCTGCTTTTTAAGGCTAACGCCAAACTCGTAATCTAGCCATTAGATAATAGAAGTAAATTGGAAATTTGCTTAAAATTACATGTTCTATCTGAATCATAAAATAAATTTTTTGGGTTGTATGTCCCTTTAAGGGATACTAAAGTGAAATTAAAATTTCATGCTTCAAATGGAACGTGCAATTTTAAACAACTTTCCAATTTAATTCCTTTTTCAAATTGTGCAGTATTCTTATACGTACATTTTCTAAGGCACCAGCTACTACTGAGTATGTGCAAAAGTTCACAGTGTATGCCTATATATGAGAGTCTGTGTTTGGCTGATGGATGTCACAAGACATATTTAAATACATTTTGAAATTTGTCAGAAAAATTCTACTGCTCATTTATAATAAAGTGCTATTGTAATGCCATTTTATTATGCTCTTGTTGATTTTACAATTCTAATGTATTTAATGGCCCTTTAGGGATTTAAATGCTTCCAGGAAATTGATGCTTACTTTTTTAACGGGGTATCATGTGACCATACAAGCATTGTGGCATATGTGGTATTGACATACATAAAGTACTTCTTTCCTCTGAAGTATGCTCCTCGTCATCATCAATCTGAAATTAAACCCAGGTAGTGTACTACACAGCCACATTTAGTACAGGGAATGTCATGTGATACATATTAATGTATAGGCTCAATGTGTGAATCAAGAGAAAACGTTGCCAACTGAAGAAAGAGCTCCCACAAGGAGGCTACAAAGTCAAATCCAAAAATCCACAATTATGGTAACTAAAAAATTTAAAGGGATAGGAAAGTTAAAATTAAACTTGCATGATTCCAATAGAGCAGGTAATTTTAAGACACTTAAATTCACTTCTATTTTTAAATGTGCTTCATTCTCTTAGTATCCCTTGTTGAAAAAGAATACGCACAAATCATACACCAGTGGAAGCTGCTGCTAATTGGTGCCTGCACACATTTGTCTCTTGTGATTGGCTAACTAGGGCCTAGATTTAGAGTTGGGCGGTAGCCGTCAAAACCAGCGTTAGAGGCTCCTAACGCTGGTTTTGGCCGCCCGCTGTATTTGGAGTCAGTCAGGAAAGGGTCTAACGCTCACTTTGCAGCCGCGACTTTTCCATACCGCAGATCCCCCTACGCCATTTGCGTATCCTATCTTTTCAATGGGATCTTTCTAACGCCGGTATTTAGAGTCGTGGCTGAAGTGAGCGTTAGAAATCTAACGACAAAACTCCAGCCGCAGAAAAAAGTCAGTAGTTAAGAGCTTTCTGGGCTAACGCCGGTTCATAAAGCTCTTAACTACTGTGCTCTAAAGTACACTAACACCCATAAACTACCTATGTACCCCTAAACAGAGGTTCCCCCACATCGCCGCCACTCTATTAAAAATTTTTAACCCCTAATTTGCCGCTCCGTACACCGCCGCCAGCTACGTTATCCCTATGTACCCCTAATCTGCTGCCCCTAACACAGCCGACCCCTACATAATATTTATTAACCCCTAATCTGCCGCCCCCGCTATCGTTGACACCTGCATATTTTTTTTAACCCCTAATCTGCCGCTCCGTACACCGCCGCAACCTACATTATCCCTATGTACCCCTAATCTGCTGCCCCTAACACAGCCGACCCCTATATTATATTTATTAACCCCTAATCTGCCGCACCCAACGTCGCCTCCACCTACCTACAATAATTAACCCCTAATCTGCCGACCGAACCACACCGCTACTATAATAAATGTATTAACCCCTAAAGCTAAGTCTAACTCTAACCCTAACACCCCCCCTAACTTAAATATAATTTAAATCTAACGAAATAAATTAACTATTATTAAATAAATTATTCCTATTTAAAGCTAAATACTTACCTGTAAAATAAACCCTAATATAGCTACAATATAAATTATAATTATATTGTAGCTATTTTAGGATTAATATTTATTTTACAGGCAACTTTGTAATTATATTAACCAGGTACAATAGCTATTAAATAGTTAATAACTATTTAATAGTTACCTAGTTAAAATAATTACAAAATTACCTGTAAAATAAATCCTAACCTAAGTTACAATTAAACCTAACACTCAACTATCAATAAATTAATTAAATACATTACCTACAATTATCTACAATTAAACCTAACACTACACTATCAATAAATTAATTAAATACAATACCTACGAATAAATACAATTAAATAAACTAACTAAAGTACAAAAAATAAAAAAGAACTAAGTTACAAAAAATAAAAAAATATTTACAAACATTAGAAAAGTATTACAACAATTTTAAACTAATTACACCTACTCTAAGCCCCCTAATAAAATAACAAAGCCCCCCAAAATAAAAAAATGCCCTACCCTATTCTAAATTTAAAAACTTCAAAGCTCTTTTACCTTACCAGCCCTGAAAAGGGCCCTTTGCGGGGCATGCCCCAAAGAATTCAGCTCTTTTGCCTGTAAAAAAAAAAACATACAATACCCCCCCCCAACATTACAACCCACCACCCACATACCCCTAATCTAACCCAAACCCCCCTTAAATAAACCTAACACTAAGCCCCTAAAGATCTTCCTACCTTATCTTCACCACGCCGGGTTCACCGATCGATCCAGAAGAGCTCCTCCGATGTCTTGATCCAAGCCAAAGCGGGGGGCTGAAGATGTCCATGATCCGACTGAAGTCTTCATCCAAGCGGGAGCTGAAGAGGTCCATGATCCGGCTGAAGTCTTCTATCAAGTGGCATCTTCAATCTTCTTTCTTCCGGATCCATGTTCATCCCGCCGACGCGGAAAATCCATCTTCACCGACGACTTCCCGACGAATGACGGTTCCTTTAAGGGATGTCATCCAAGATGGCGTCCCTCGAATTCCGATTGGCTGAATCAGCCAATCAGAATCAAGTTCAATCTGATTGGCTGATCCGATCAGCCAATCAGATTGAGCTCGCATTCTATTGGCTGTTCCGATCAGTTGTATGCTATGCTCATACACTTTTGGGAATCTGCAAGGGATGAATTTAATTTACTAAATACTAACAGGTTTTTTTTACACTTGCTTTGTTAAGATTTATTAAATATGTAGCTATGTTAATCTTGGAAATATTTAGGTCACTTTTAACATAGGCAGAGTATTGTATTCTTGTCAAACAGGAGGTGTTTATGAATATAAATTAAATACCAGATCACTCACCTATAGGACTGAATAAGCAATCTTTACATATAATTGTTTTATATATTTGTGTTTGTTTTTGACATTTAAATGTGCTGTTTTAATAACATAGAAACATATATGATTCATTTTAAGTAATTTTTAGATGCATTTTTGTAATATATTTAATTAAATGTATTATATATTTATTGTAATGAGAAACAATATGTGATACATGTTATATACACTATATGGCCAAAAGTATGTAGACACCCTATTAATTATTTAATTCAGGTGTTTCAGCCACAACCATAACTAACTGGTGCATAAAATCCAGCACATAGCAATAGACTAACATTGGCAATACAATATGTCATACTGAAGAGTTCATTGACTTTCAATGTGGCACTGTCATATGATGCCACCTTTGCCACAAGTCAGTTTGTGACATTTATGCCCCGGTCAACTATAAGTGTTATTTTTGTGACATGGAAGCATCTAGATGCAAAACTAGCAAATACAAACTAAAAGAGTGTGGCTGTCAAGTGCTATCATGAAAAAAAAATTCATCACTCTCTATAGAGTTCCAAGCTGTCTCTGAAAGCAACATCAGCACAAGAACTGTGCATTGGGAGTTTCAAGAAATCACATGACCAAGCAGCTATACACAAGCCTTATACCAACATGTGCAATGCCAAGTATCAGCTGGAGTGGTGTAACCCACTACCATTGGACTCTGGAGCAGTGGAAACGTGAAGTGCTGATTCACACTTTATTATCTGGCAGTCTGATGGAAGAATCTGTGTGTGGCAAATGCCAGGAGAACGCTTTCTACTTGAATGCCTAGTGCCTAACTTTAGTGAGGATAGACAATGGTTTGAGCTGTTTTATAGAACTCCTAAGTTCCAGTATAGAATGCTACAGGATTCAAAGACATTTTAGACAATTGACTAATTCCAACTGTGGCAACAGTTTGGGGAAGACCCTTTCCTGTTTAAGCATGATTGTGCCCATGTGCACAAAGGAAGATCCATGAATATATGGTTTGACGGGTTTGGTGTGGAGAAACTTATGTGGCCTGCATAGAGCCCTTAGACCTCAACCACAAACACCTTTGGGATGACTTGGAAAGCAGATTGCGAGCCAGATATTCTCGTTCAATAAGAGTGCCTGACATCACAAACTCTCTTTTAGCTGAATTGGACATCAATTCTCAGACACTCCAAAATCTTGTGGAAAGATTTCCCAGAGGAGTGGCAGCTAGTATACCCTCAAACTCCATATTAATGCCAAGGTTTTAGAATGGGATGTCCAAAAAACTTATATAGGTGTGATGGTCAGGTGTCTATTTACATTCGGCAATATAGTCTATGTTGAATATTTAATATTTAAGAAAAAATTATCTTTTTCATAATCAATGTCTTTTAAAAGCATTAACCCTGCAACATTTTCTTTGTATCGTAAGACCCAACATCATACTTAGTTTTAAGGACAATTTCACAACTCAACTATAAACTACTCAACAGTCTCACTCCCAACTATATTTCCTTTCTCATCTCTAAATAATTCTCAACCCATCCTCTTTGATTAATCTCTGACCTAGGTCTCTCCACTCCGTTTATCTCTACGTCCCTTTTTTGCCTCCAAGACTTCTTAGGGGCTGCTCCTGTCCTCTGGAACTCTCTATCATCAGACTGTCTTCAACCTTGTAAAGCTTCGGATGCTCTTTAAAAACCCATCTGTTTAGAGAGGCTTACCATCTCTCCTCTGTTTTTTATCCTACTCAAAATAAATCTTGAACTGCCTTGACTCACTTCTGCAACTACAATCCACGTAACAAGCTACCCCAAACATTATGTCTCTGCATCCTCAACCTGTAAATTTTAAAGTCTCAGGAGCAGGGCCCTCCTCCTCTTGTACTTGATTTGTTTAGTCCGTTATATTTTTATATTATCTTATAACAAATATTTGTCATTGTATACCCCTATCTCTATATCCAGTGCTACGGCATTTTGCAGCACTTTTACAAAATGATGATGGATGATGATGGATGATGATGGATGGATGGATGATGGATGATGATGATGATAATAATACATTTATATGGTTAGTATATAAAAATAAATTCTGCATAGAGACACAGGCTAGCTTAATGAACTGAATATGTATGGTCTGATAGAGAAAAGGGAGCGCACAGGGGACACAGTTCAAACCACTCATATCCCTAATGTCCACACTTAGACGCTCTTAATACAGAGTCGAACACGTGCCACCATAATTCTGTAGTTAATCCACATCTCTCATGTATAGGGGACAGATCACTCAGAGACCACACCGGTTGCAAATCTCATTAAAGCTCAATAAGGAGCTAAACTAATCCACATACCTCCTATGCAGTGGACGGCTCACTCAAAAGCCACACTGGTAATCAACACATGAAGTAAAGTCCCTCAAAGCCTGTATAGGAACTTGAATTGACTCACTGGCATCCAGCCACTCGATTCTCGGCGTCCTGCTCAAAAGCCAATATAACCCCGGGGGACTGATACATCAGATACCAAAGCGAGGCTCACAGTCTGTAGTATAACAGATGAGTTCAAAAGCTATCCTGTTAAGCTAAAAATATGCAAAAAAATGCCCAAAGATTTAAACACTTTCAAAAGCGGAGTGCCAGTACTCCTTATAGGCAATGAAAAAAAAATGGAAAATTGAAAGTATTATAAAAAATATAATTTTTATTAATCAATCCAATAAAAGCCACAACATGTAGTGGGGTTAAAGAGGTAAAAAAAAAGTCTGACCGGTTTCGTTCTGCCAACAGTATTTATAAGCCGCGTTCGGCAAGCGCTCCAAGCAAACTCGAGCTCGCTTGGAGCGTTTTGCGAAGACTTCAAAGCAAGGCGCTGGGCGTTCGCTCAGTGCTCTGATGACGCAAGTCCCAGCGTTTCCAGCGTGCTGGTAAAGCTGGGACTTTTCAGAGCAAGCTTAGACGCTTGTAAACATGGCAGCCTCCACGAGCAACACGTGTGTGTATATATATATATATATATATGTGTTGTCACAAGTAAGGGAGCTTATAATAAACGTTCACATGCGCAAAGGGATCTGCTGCACAATAATGGAGTACTCCTATATGATTCATATGTGAGACATTTCTATTTGCATGCAATATTTCTAATACTTAAAGTGTCTCACATATGAATTATATAGGAGTGCTCCATTATTGTGCAGCAGATCCCTTTGCGCATGCAAACGTTTTTTTTATAAGCTCCCTTACTTGTGACGTCTCCTAGCACCACATCATCGCTGGAGAAGATGTGCCCAGCACTGGCTCTGAGTGCTTGCCGAACGCGGCCATAGACTTGTTAGCTACATGTGTTACAAGAGACTTTTAAAAAGACGATAGTGTTACATGATTGGTTAAAAACAAAACACTCTTAATTAACCCCTTAGTCAAACTGGTTTCAAATAAGAAATGTTAAGTGATAAATAAATACAACCTTGCCAGTTAGGATTATATGGAATAAGTACAAATATAGATACATATACATAAAGAAGCAGTGTTGACAGCGTAAATTCATCAGAGTTTCATTTAAACATCAAAGAAGCTGCAAAGTATTCAGGTCCCCATAGTCAAGCTTCAAGTATATAAATATGTAAAACACGGTGGCCTCTATTTATCAGGTCAGGTCCGCAAGACCTCGCTGAATGCGGAGAGCAATACGCTCTCCATATTCAGCATTGCTGGTGCAACGCTGCCCCCTGCTGAGTCAGGGTCAATCGGCCGCCACCAGGGAGGTGTCAATCAACCTGATCGTATTCGATCGGGTTGAATTGCAGCGATTCCTGTCCGCCTGCTCAGAGCAGGCGGACAGGGTTATAGAGCAGCGGACTTTAGACCGCTGCTTCATAACTGCTGTTTCTGGCGAGTCTGAAGACTCGCCAGAAACACAGGCCATCAAGTTCCATAGGGTGCTTGATAGATAGGCCCCAGTGTGTCATATGCAGCAAAGTAACATACATTTATAAACTCTGCAAATATCAAGCTGCAAGTATATGTATGTAACATATAGTGCTCATATCATATGCAACAAAATGACATACATTTAATACTAATTAATTTATCTCTCGCCTAATAGTTAAAGGGATATGAAAGTCAAAATTAAACTTGCATGATTCAGATAGAGCATGTCATTTTAAGACACTTTCAAATTCACTTCTATTTTCAAATGTGCTTCGTTCTCTTAGTATCCCTTGTTAAAAAATAAATATGCACATATCCTACACTAGTGGGAGCTGCTGCTAATTGGTGCCTGCACACATTTGTCTCTTGTGATTGGCTAAATAGATATTTTCAGCTTCCTGTCAGTAGTGCAATGCTGTCCCTTCAGCAATGGATAACAAGAGAATGAAGAAAATTTGATAATAGAATTAACTTGGAAAGTTGTTTAAAATTGTATGTTCTATCTGAATCATAAAAGAAAATGTTGGGGTTTACTATCCCTTTAAAGGTAAGTAAAATAAAATAGAGTTAAATCAATGTGTTGACTAAAAAGATAGGATCATGACATTTATGTTGAAATATTCTTTATTATAATCAGGATCACAAGGTAAAGTACATAACGAGACATTTTTCATAACTGAAGAGGGAACATATACTGGAGTCACAACTCCATCCTTAACATTTATACAGAAAGAGAAACTTGTGTTGTGACCAATGTACAATCTCATCAGATAAACTCCTGTCATCCCCCCTCCCCACTTCCCTTCCCTGTGATCCCTTCTTATTTTGTTAAGTAAAACACCCTCCGTAATAACAAAACTCTGTTCTGGTCTCAACCAACCGTACCAGAACTAACCAAATTTTCCTGTGCTACTTGAAAACTGAAATTTTTCCAATTTTTACTGTCCTGTCTCTGCTCTACTTACTGAGCTATTTACCTATTTCAGGTGAGACTAGACTCTCCGATAAGGGTACTACTCTGTGTTACGAATCCCTCTTATTCTTGCCGCTCACTCCTCTCTCCAACTTCTGCTCTACCTACTTGCTCTATACATGATCCAGTAGAACCAAATGTTCGTAAACTGTTCCTTGGTTCCCTGCATATTGGCCACTATCTCTGACATTGTATAGATGTGCTCAATCTTATCCAACACCTCTGACCATTGTGGCGCTCCTACTTTCCAATGTCTGGCAATACAGACCCTAGTGGCCGTGCAGGCTGTCCTAATGAAGGTGTTAATTACCTTATTGTATGGTCTTAGTGTGCTATTAAGGAGTGCATGCGCCACCGTCAGGTTTACTGCGTCTCCCAGGACATCCCCCAAAAACATAATTTATGCTTACCTGATAAATTCCTTTCTCCTGTAGTGTAGTCAGTCCACGGGTCATCCATTACTTTTGGGATTATATCTCCTCCCTAACAGGAAGTGCAAGAGGATCACCCAAGCAGAGCTGCTATATAGCTCCTCCCCTCTACGTCACACCCAGTCATTCGACCGAAACCAAACGAGAAAGGAGAAACTATAGGGTGCAGTGGTGACTGGAGTTTAAGTTAAAATTTTTTAGACCTGCCGTAAACAACAGGGCGGGCCGTGGACTGACTACACTACAGGAGAAAGGAATTTATCAGGTAAGCATAAATTATGTTTTCTCCTGTTAAGTGTAGTCAGTCCACGGGTCATCCATTACTTATGGGATACCAATACCAAAGCTAAAAGTACACGGATGACGGGAGGGAAAGGCAGGATCTTTACACGGAAGGAACCACTGCCTGTAGAACCTTTCTCCCAAAAACAGCCTCCGAAGAAGCAAAAGTGTCAAATTTGTAAAATTTTGAAAAAGTATGAAGTGAAGACCAAGTTGCAGCCTTGCAAATCTGTTCAACAGAGGCCTCATTCTTAAAGGCCCAAGTGGAAGCCACAGCTCTAGTAGAATGAGCTGTAATTCTTTCAGGAGGCTGCTGTCCAGCAGTCTCATATGCTAAACGTATTATGCTACGAAGCCAAAAAGAGAGAGAGGTAGCCGAAGCTTTTTGACCTCTCCTCTGTCCAGAATAAACGACAAACAGGGAAGAAGTTTGACGAAAATCCTTAGTTGCCTGCAAATAAAATTTCAGGGCACGGACGACGTCCAGATTGTGCAGAAGTCGTTCCTTCTTTGAAGAAGGGTTAGGGCACAATGATGGAACAACAATCTCTTGATTGATATTCCTGTTAGTGACTACCTTAGGTAAGAACCCAGGTTTAGTACGCAGAACTACCTTGTCTGAATGAAAAATCAGATAAGGAGAATCACAATGTAAGGCCGATAACTCAGAGACTCTTCGAGCCGAGGAAATAGCCATTAAAAACAGAACTTTCCAAGATAACAGCTTGATATCAATGGAATGGAGGGGTTCAAACGGAACACCTTGCAGAACGTTAAGAACTAAGTTTAAGCTCCACGGCGGAGCAACAGTCTTAAACACAGGCTTAATCCTAGCCAAAGCCTGACAAAAAGCCTGAACGTCTGGAACTTCTGACAGACGTTTGTGTAAAAGGATAGACAGAGCTGAGATCTGTCCCTTTAACGAACTAGCAGATAAACCCTTTTCTAAACCTTCTTGTAGAAAAGACAATATCCTAGGAATCCTAACCTTACTCCATGAGTAACTCTTGGATTCGCACCAATATAAGTATTTACGCCATATTTTATGGTAAATTTTCCTGGTAACAGGTTTCCTAGCCTGTATTAAGGTATCAATCACTGACTCCGAGAATCCCCGCGAAGTCACATCGGCTGACCAGGATTTAAGCCACAGCGCTCTACGCGCTTGAATGGCGAATCCGGAGTTCTTAGCCGTAAGTTTAGTTAAGTGTACTACGGCATCAGAAATAAATGAATTAGCTAGCTTAAGGACTTTAAGCTTGTCTATAATCTCATCCAATGGAGCTGAGCTAAGGGTCTCTTCCAGAGACTCAAAACAGAATGCCGCCGCAGCTGTGACAGGAGCAATGCATGCAAGGGGTTGTAATATAAAACCTTGCTGAACAAACATTTTCTTAAGGTAACCCTCTAACTTTTTATCCATTGGATCTGAAAAAGCACAGCTATCCTCCACCGGGATAGTGGTGCGCTTAGCCAGAGTAGAAACTGCTCCCTCCACCTTAGGGACCGTGTGCCATAAGTCCCGTGTGGTGGTGTCTATTGGAAACATTTTTCTAAATATAGGAGGGGGTGAAAAAGGCACACCGGGTCTATCCCACTCCTTGTTAACAATTTCTGTAAGCCTTTTAGGTATAGGAAAAAACGTCAGTACACGCCGGTACCGCAAAATATTTATCCAGCCTACATATTTTCTCTGGAATTGCAACCGTGTTACAATCATTCAGAGCCGCTAATACCTCCCCTAGTAATACACGGAGGTTCTCAAGCTTAAATTTAAAATTTGAAATGTCTGAGTCCAGTTTACTTGGATCAGATCCGTCACCCACAGAATGAAGCTCTCCGTCCTCATGTTCTGCAAATTGTGACGCAGTATCAGACATGGCTCTATTATTATCAGCACACTCTGTTCTTACCCCAGAGTGATCGCGTTTACCCCTAAATTCTGGCAATTTAGATAGTACTTCAGTCATAACATTAGCCATGTCTTGCAAAGTGATTTGTATGGGCCGCTCTGATGTACTTGGCGCCACAATATCACGCACCTCCTGAGCGGGAGGCGAAGGTACTGACACGTGAGGAGAGTTAGACGGCATAACTTCCCCCTCGTTGTCTGGTGAAATTTTCTTTACATGTACAGATTGGCTTTTATTTAAAGTAGCATCAATGCAATTAGTACACAAATTTCTATTGGGCTCCACATTGGCTTTTAAACATATTGAACAAAGAGATTCATATGTGTCAGACATGTTTAAACAGACTAGCAATGAGACTAGCAAGCTTGGAAAATACTTTTCAAATAAATTTACAAGCAATATAAAAAACGTTACTGTGCCTTTAAGAAGCACAAAAAACTGTCACAGTTGAAATAACAATGAACCAAATTAGTTATAGCAACCAAATTTTCACAGTAAATGCATTAAGATAGCAAAGGATTGCACCCACCAGCAAATGGATGATTAACCCCTTAGTACCCAAAAACGGATAACAATTTAATATTAACGTTTTTATCACAGTCAAAACACACTCTCACAGGTCTGCTGTGAGTGATTACCTCCCTCAAAACTAGTTTTGGAGACCCCTGGGCTCTGTAGAGACGCCCTGGATCATGGAGGAAGAAATAGGAAGACTGTGACTGAATTTTTACTGCGCAATAAAGCGCTATAATAGGCCCCTCCCACTCATATTACAACAGTGGGGAAGCTCAGTAAACTGATTTTATTCAGAAACAAACGACAGCCATGTGGTAAAAATCATGCCCATAAAGTTTTATCACCAAGTACCTCAGAAAAAAACGATTAACATGCCAGTAAACGTTTTAAAAATAAAATTATGAAATGTTATTAATAAGCCTGCTGCTAGTCGCTTTCACTGCAGTGGAGGCTCAAATATTACTTAAATATATACAGTATTTTCTTAGTGAAGTTCCATTCCCCAGAAATACCTCAGTGTAAACATACATATCAGCCTGATACCAGTCGCTACTACTGCATTTAAGGCTGCACTTACATTACATCGGTATTAGCAGTATTTTCTCAGTCAATTCCATTCCTTAGAAAATAATATACTGCAACATACCTCCTTGCAGGTAAACCCTGCCTGCTATCCCCTGTTCTGAAGTTACCTCACTCCTCAGAATGGCCGAGAACAGCAAGTGGATCTTAGTTACGACCGCTAAGATCATACACAAACTCAGGTAGATTCTTCTTCTAATGCTGCCTGAGAAGAAACAACACACTCCGGTGCTGTTTAAAATAACAAACTTTTTATTGAAGAAATAAAAACTAAGTTTAACAACCACAGTCCTCTCACACGTCCTATCTATTAGTTAGGTGCAAGAGAATGACTGGGTGTGACGTAGAGGGGAGGAGCTATATAGCAGCTCTGCTTGGGTGATCCTCTTGCACTTCCTGTTAGGGAGGAGATATAATCCCATAAGTAATGGATGACCCGTGGACTGACTACACTTAACAGGAGAAAGACTCTCTAACCGTACCCAAGTTGACCGTATCTTATTGCACTCCCACCACATATGTAAATATGTTCCCTTGGCCCCACACCCCCGATAACATCTGTCCGAACCCTCTGGGGAGAAGTGTCGTGTCCTATCTGGCGTGAGATACCATCTAAAGGCAGTCTTAACACAATTTTCCCTAAGGTCAGCGCTAATCAACCCCTTGCTTGAGTTGAACAAGATCATATCCCATTGTGACCTTGAGAGAATCAGTCCCGTGTCTTGTTCCCATTTAGTCACTACTGACGACCTATTTTGAGATTTAGCTCCCTGGAGGGCCAGGTAT
Source organism: Bombina bombina (assembly GCF_027579735.1). NCBI lineage: Eukaryota > Metazoa > Chordata > Amphibia > Anura > Bombinatoridae > Bombina > Bombina bombina. The sequence continues at coordinate 767,030,504 of NC_069504.1, read as the reverse complement.
AGTGATGTGATGGCCTTTTTTGACCGTTCTCGCCTCATGCATGTATGTTCTAGGGTAGTAGGAGTTTGGGTAGACCCTGGTGGACAGTATTTCTGTAGTGCAGAAGATATTTGTAGGTAAAGAAACCATTGTAATTTGAGTGGATGAATGCTGTCCTGTATCTGTGAGAACGTCCGTATGCGATTCCCGTCTAAGAAGTTAGCAACTCTATAGAGCCCCTTATTTTGCCATTTACCCACCTGCGCTCGTAAATCTGAGTGCAATAGAAGATTTAGTGGTCTGGCCCTAGAGTTTCTATGAATCAATGCTAAGGACCCCGTTACTATTTTCCATCCCCGAACCGTATCCACTGTGGTCTGAATCTTTGAAGGAGGACCCTCACCCGTGTGTTTTGTCTCCCAAAGTACATCTGCTGGGTATGTGTAGCTCCCTAAGTCCGCTTCCAGTCTTGTCCATATAATGTTATAATCATTTTTACTCAGTAAAGAGTCTTGGGCCAGCCTGGCTGCTCTGTAGTAGTCGATCAAGTTTGGAAGACCCACCCCCCCAGCTGTCTGTGTCTAGTGAGAATGTCTGAAGCTATCCTGCCCCTTCTCTCTCCCCTCAGAAAATTGGTCAGAGAAAGCTGTAGGTTCTGTAGCTCGGCTCCTGGCACCGTTATTGGGAGCGCCCTAAACAAGTATAAAAGCCTTGGTAGGATATTCATTTTAATACTCGAGAGCCTACCGTACCAAGAGAAATTAAATGCCTTCCACCTCCTCAAGTCCCTATTTATAGTATTATATAGAGGAACGTAGTTCAAACCATATAGCTGCTGATATGACTTCGCTAACTTAATACCCAAATAGGTAATGGATTTCTTGGCCCAGGTGAACTCAAAATTAGTCTCAATCAGCTTCTTGGTCTGCTGGGGGAGATTTAGGGGTAGCGCCTCGCACTTGTCCAGATTAATCTTGAAACCCGAGACAAGAGAGAAGTCCCGAAGGATTTGGTATAGATTTGGCAATGATATCAGAGGTCTAGTAAAGGTCAGCAGGATATCATCAGCAAAGAGCGACAATTTATATTCTGCCTCCTAGATCCGCACTCCCGAGACATCTGGGTTTTTCCTGATATTCGCTGCTAATGGCTCCATGCACAGTGCAAAGAGAATCGGCAAGAGAGGGCAGCCCTGGCGGGTGCCATTTGGTACCTCTATAGTTTTAGACTGAAATCCTGCCGCCCTAATGACCGCCGTTGGTGTGGAATATAGTCCCCCGATAGCCTTCATAAAGGGTCCCTCAAAGCCCATTTCCTCCAAGACCGCCCCCATATACTTCCAGTCTATCCTGTCGAACGCCTTCTCCGCATCCAGGGATAGGAGCAGAGAAGGCGTTCCCCTCCCCCTTAAGCACTCAAGCAAGGAGACCACCCTCCTCACGTTGTCTGGAGCCTCCCTTTCTGAAATGAAGCCCACTTGGTCCGGGTGGACCAACTTCGGGGCTATACTCCTGAGCTTATTAGCCAGGATCTTAGTGAGAACCTTGATGTCCTGATTAATTAATGAGATAGGCCTGTAGCTTTGACATCTTTCTGGATTCTTACCTATCTTGGGGATCACAACAATTTTGGCCCTAAGCATCTCAGAGGGGATGACCCCTCCCCGCATAACACCATTACAGAAGGTTTGTAGGTGGGTAGCAAGTTCCTCTTTGAATGTTTTATAATACTCCCCCGGGAATCCATCTGGGCCCGGGGCTTTTCCCACCTTCAAATCCCTGAGTGCCAACAGGATCTCCCCCCTAGTAATGTCCGCATTCAGCAGGTCTTTATCTTGTTCACTAAGTTTGTTGAGGGTAGCATTAGTCAAAATTAGCTTAAGGGTTTCCTGAGTAATAGGGGAGTGTTCCACTTTTTTCCCGTCATATAGGACAGAGTAATAATCTGCAAAGTTATCTGCTATCTCCCTAATAGTCCTCTCCCTAATTTTGTGCGCTAAGTATCTGTCCGGTTTATTCGAGTACACATAATATTGTGCCTTCAGTCTCTGTATACCTCTAACCGAATTGGAGTCTAAGATATTCTTTAGCGTCTGTCTCTTCAGGTGTAATAGCTTAAGTGTTTCTCCCGACGATGTTTGCTGATGCCTTTTCTCTAATTCCCCAATCTCCCTCTGCAATGTGTTGATTGTGTCTAAGTGTTGTCTCATAAATATCGCTTTTTCCTTAATCAATAAACCCCTTAGGTATGGCCTGTGAGCCGCCCAGGTATTAAGTGGATTAACAGTAGTCTCTGCATTGTGCGTCCAATATTCCTTTAACAGTTTCGTAAAAATCTGTTGGGTTTTGGGGTCTCTAAGTACTATCGGGTCGTAAGTCCAGGATCGCTGTCTATTGCAATTAATTAATCCTGTCACCTCTAACAGTACGAGCGAGTGGTCAGACCAGACGCACGGCTGAATAGAGGATGTCAGCACATTCAGAATCAATATTTGACTCACAAATATGTAGTCCAACCTTGAGTATGAGCGGTGAGCTGAGGAGTAGTATGTGTAGTCGTTCGTCCTACCAAATTTAGCTTCCCAGGTGTCCAATAGGTTATGTACCACTAGGGAGTCCCTAATAGTCTATGCCATAGAGTTGTGTCTATGTTGTTTATTAGTTAATTTTACCTTCCCCATTGTACCGAAGGGGAGTAGGGAGATATTAAAATCCCCACCCAGAATAATTCTAGATTGGGACCACTGGGTTAACAAGTGAGAGATGTAGCTAAAGAATGCCCCCTGTTTCTCATTGGGAGCATACACATTGCAGATGGTGACCGGGGTGGCCTGGATGGACCCTCTAACTATAAGGAACCTCCCCTCCGGGTCTGTAATTACTTCCTCTGTCCTAAACTGAAGTGATTGGCGAATAAGGATGGAAACCCCTCTCTTTTTTGTGTCTGTCACTGAGTGGAAATGTGTAGGGAACTTCCTAGACCAGTACCTTGGGATAACTGTATTGGTGAAGTGGGTCTCCTGTAACAAAATTAACTCCGCCCTAGCTCTCATATATTGCGTAAGTGCTGTTTTCCTTTTCACATCTGTATTGAGACCCCTCACATTGTGTGAGATTATTCTAATAGAATTATCCATCTATCAAGTTCTTCCTATCAAGGTATTTCTTGTACCCCTATCACTACCTCTTTTGCAGAATTCAGCACCACAGAGAATCAATAAAAACAAACATATTAAACAATATAACATAACATAATGAACATTGTAAATAGAAAATGGTCAGGTGGCCCCAGTAACATGGATAAGCATTTACAATCAATACCTTTGTGTGAACATAGCCCCTCTCGTGCATCTAACAGTTATAATTGTAAATCTAAACTTTGAGCCAAAGGAAGCATCACATATCATGTATACTTAAGGCACTGAATATCCCCCCCCCCCCCCAGCACATACATTTCCTCCCCATTCCTACTAAGAACCCACCATTACCCAGTCCATGATAAGTCTCTTAGTTTCATACTCCTGTACACTTTATACTAACAAAACATGCTTATACTCATCTGATTCTGTTCAGTCCTTGACAGTCCAGAGTCCCTGAGGGCCCGAAGCCTCCCTTCTTTTGCAAATCTGATTTCTATTCCCCCTTAACAGGGGATTCAGGTATTTTGTTTCTTTTTAAACTGCTTGACCCAGTTCTGCCTCTGCAGCAAAGCCCGGGATCTATTGTAGTCCTTGCTGTTGGGTTCTGGTAGGTCCGCAGGCACCTGAGGAGCCTCCAGACCTAGATGACCGCAGATTTCCGGGATATCTTTGGCTTCTCTGATAGTAAAAGTTGCTTCTTTATGTAGCATGGTGAGAGCAAACGGGAAGCCCCATCTATATTTTATCTCATTCTTTCTGAGCAAAAGTGTAAGCGGTCTCGTGGCATGTCTTTTCTGTAAGGTTCGGGCACTCAGATCCTGATACAGCTGCACCACTGACCCCTGAAACTTAAATGTGGGGTTTTTCCTTGAAGCTGCCAGTATGGCCTCCTTCTCTCTGAAGCGGAACATACGTACGATGACATCCCTTGGAGGTGCATCCCCCCTAGGTTTTGCCCTTAGGGCTCTGTGTGCCCTTTCCATCTGGAAACATCCTTCCTCAGAGTGGCCTGTGATGGCTTGAAATAGCTGTGTGAAGTGGCTCTCCAACCCTTCTGGGGGCACCGATTCCGGAATGCCCTTCAGTCAGATATTGCACCTCCTACTCCGGTTCTCAATATCTTCCATCTTATCTTGTACCAACGCCAGCTCCTGTTTTTGTATCTCCACCTGTTGTGCAATGGAATTAACCTCCTCCAGTACCGCAGCCTCACCATCCTCTAAAGTAGACACCCTGTTCCCCAGATCTTGAATCTCATGTTTAATTTCATCCAAGCTAGTGGTTACTGAATTTTGCATTGCATCCATCTTTTCCCAGAGTTTGTCAAAAGTATTTTATATGTCTTGTTTGGAGACTAGCATTTTAATGTCTGCCTTAGTGACTGGGTTCTGGTCTGTGTGAAGCTCAGAGGTACTATTATCAGAATCTGCTTCTTCTTCTTGTTCTGCCTGTGAGGTGACCACAGCCTTATCCCCCTTCATCTGTTTAAAAAAATGGTGTGTAGCGGTGGCTTTACTTCCCTGAGAGGCCTTATTTGGTTTCTTTGCTGCCATCTTTAGAATATATTGCCCCTGTAGGGTAGCTCTGCTAGTGACACAGATTAGGAAAACAGTATGCCTCTCTCCTCTGCTCCCCACCAAAGTAAAAGGTAGTATTTCAGCTGCTCACTCTGATCGACTCAAGTCGCTATTTCTGGGGATCTAGTGATGCTGTCACTGCCCTGAAGTGATTCACTCAGACTATGTGGGGGTCTTTTGTGAGGGACCTTGTTAACTGGCCTCTTGATCTCTCTATATATCTGTTAGAGTCTCTGCCACTGTCCGTTTTAAGGAGGCTGGGGGGGGCAACTTTGTGAGTGGGATCTTAGATACACATGCCCCTTATCATCTCCCTGTTCAGAGCTCCCACTATCTCCAACATGCTGCCCTGTATTATAATAGGGCTAACGCTCGGCTCTGTGGTGAAGCTGACAGGCCGTTTTGGCTAAGGCCCAAAAAGCCCTCGGTTCCTCTCTTCTGGCCTATGGTTATTTAATACCGCTATGAGGGGGCCCACCTCCGTGGCGCATACATTGGTCAGATGTCTCCATTCTCCCTAGCTCCTGCTGCAGTCTCTCCGGCCAGAGTGTCTTGCTGACCGGCCCGCCACGTGGGGATCCAAGATGGCCGCCGCACTCACTGTATCACAAAGTGCCGAGAGCTGTGTGAGCTTGGCTTTATGCCCCTGCTTCAGTCTGACCTCTGTCGCGGCTGCTCTCAGGCTCCCTGTATTCTCTGCTCACCAGATGGGCCCCCTCATTGTGCCAGCCAGCGTTTATTAGGTTCCCTTTGGCTCCGATGTGCACAGAGCTCTCACACAGTGCGTCTCACTCCATTGCCGTTCAGGGGCATTAAACCCAACATTTTTTTTTATGATTTAGAGAATACAATTTGAAACAACATTCCAATTTACTTCTATTGTCTAATCTGCTTCATTCATTAGATATCCTTTGTTGAAGTAATAGTAATGCACATGGGTGAGCCAATCACACAAGTCATCTATGTGCAGCCACCAATCAGCAGCTACTGAGCCCATCTATATATGCTTTTTAGGAAAGAATATCAAGAAAATGAAGCAATTTGAAAATAGAAGTAAATTAGAAAGTTGTTTAAAATTGTATTCTTTATCAGAATCATGAAAGAAAAATGTTGGGTTTAATGTCCATTTAAAGCCAAAGGGCATATATGTATATGACCAAAACCAAAGCATGCAAAACTGCACACTTGGAAACAAACAGGACTAACGGGAAGATAGAATATATTATATTACATCACATTACATTACATTACAAAGTGGCACCTGCACACACAAATATTCACCCATATAATGTCAATATCCATACATATAAATAACCATATGATGTCTCTTTATGGAAAATGGGTATCAACATAAGTATGAGATGAGCAGGTGAACCAGAATGAAGAAACAAACCTGTAACCACATGATATAATACAAAAATATTTTGAGGACAATTCATGCATTATTTGCAATATCCTAATCTAGGGCTGGCCAAACTCAATAAATGTACAGTGACTATTAATTTAACTAATTCATTCCCAATAGTTAATTATAGCAAATTCCCTATTGAACCTTTTAGGTACCAATGTTTCCAATTTAAGTGATCCAGTATATCTCCTGTCTAAACAAATATTGAATTTGTCACCACCCCTAGGTGGTTTTTTGACCAGTTCAATTGACTGCCATTTGAGAAAAGAGACATTTTGGTTATGAACCTCAATGAAGTGTTTGTGTTTGGACAAGGCAGAACAAGTTCGCTCGCCAGATATATACGACAAATGTTCTTTTATACAGTACCAACCTCACGGGAGGCTTGAGACCTCATATTCTTTTTGTAATTGGGTACTATAGCTCCTTTATCTTTATTTTGCCATTTAAAAAGCTGCGTTCACCTGTTGAAAATGCCACCTATACTGAAAATATGAATACTGCAGTATTTTCTCTAGGTAAGCTATGTTAACAAGACAGAAATCAACCTCCCAGTAGGGGGGGTGATATGGAGAGAGCCCAGCCCATTTGTTTCTGCAGCTGCTTTGAATACAATTATTATATTTTGCCAATGAATTGTTGTACCAGGTGCATATCATTAAATGTAATAGAAACTGCACCTTTAGGCTTATTCTAGCAAGTGATAATTTCAGTACCTAAGTATTGGCCTTTGTGTATAAAATAGATAAGGAGGCCTTTGAGTACAGAGAGAGAGAGAGATAAGGATGTCTGACCGTCCTGCAAACTCAGCCCATTTAACTGGACATATTCTCAAGAACAATGGGTTATGGCTTCTAAAAGCAAACCAAACTATTTCACATACAAAAATAATTTCTTAAACATTTAATACAATGCAGCTGGAATAAAAAGTAATTGGAGCCACACTAACGGCTAGATTTAGAGTTTGGCGTTAGCCGTCAAAACCAGCGTTAGAGGCTCCTAACGCTGGTTTTGGGCTACCGCCGGTATTTAGAGTCAGTCAGGAAAGGGTCTAACGCTCACTTTGCAGCCGTGACTTTTCCATACCGCAGATCCCCCTACGCCAATTGCGTATCCTATCTTTTCAATGGGATCTTCCTAACGCCGGTATTTAGAGTCTTGGCTGAAGTGAGCGTTAGAAATCTAACGACAAAACTCCAGCCGCAGAAAAAAGTCAGTAGTTAAGAGCTTTCTGGGCTAACGCCGGTTTATAAAGCTCTTAACTACTGTGCTCTAAAGTACACTAACACCCATAAACTACCTATGTACCCCTAAACCGAGGCCCCCCCCACATCGCCACCACTCTATTAAAACATTTTAACCCCTAATCTGCCGACCGCAAACCGCCGCCACCTACATTATCCCTATGTACCCCTAATCTGCTGCCCCTAATACCGCCGACACCTACATAATATTTATTAACCCCTAATCTGCCGCCCCCGCTATCGCTGACACCTGCATATTTTTTTAACCCCTAATCTGCCGCTCCGTACACCGCCGCAACCTACATTATACCTATGTACCCCTAATCTGCTGCCCCTAACACAGCCGACCCCTATATTATATTTATTAACCCCTAATCTGCCCCCCACAACGTCGCCGCCAGCAGCCTACAATTATTAACCCCTAATCCGCCTCACTCCCGCCTCAATAACCCTATAATAAATATTATTAACCCCTAATCTGCCCTCCCTAACATCGCCGACACCTAACTTCAATTATTAACCCCTAATCTGCCGACCGGATCTCGCCGCTACTCTAATAAATGTATTAACCCCTAAAGCTAACTCTAACCCTAACACCCCCCTAAGTTAAATATAATTTAAATCTAACGAAATAAATTAACTCTTATTAAATAAATTATTCCTATTTAAAGCTAAATACTTACCTGTAAAATAAACCCTAATATAGCTACAATATAACGAATAATTATATTGTAGCTATTTTAGGATTAATATTTATTTTACAGGCAACTTTGTATTTATTTTAACCAGGTACAATAGCTATTAAATAGTTAAGAACTATTTAATAGCTAAAATAGTTAAAATAATTACAAAATTACCTGTAAAATAAATCCTAACCTAAGTTACAATTAAACCTAACACTACACTATCAATAAATTAATTAAATAAAATACCTACAATTATCTACAATTAAACCTAACACTACACTATCATTAAATTAATTAAATACAATATCTAAAAATAAATACAATGAAATAAACTAACTAAAGTACAAAAAATAAAAAAGAACTAAGTTACAAAAAATAAAAAAATATTTACAAACATTAGAAAAATATTACAACAATTTTAAACTAATTACACCTACTCTAAGCCCCCTAATAAAATAACAAAGACCCCCAAAATAAAAAAAATGCCCTACCCTATTCTAAATTAAAAAAGTTCAAAGCTCTTTTACCTTACCAGCCCTGAAAAGGGCCATTTGCGGGGCATGCCCCAAATAATTCAGCTCTTTTGCCTGTAAAAAAAAAAACATACAATAACCCCCCCAACATTACAACCCACCACCCACATACCCCTAATCTAACCCAAACCCCCCTTAAATAAACCTAACACTAAGCCCCTGAAGATCTTCCTACCTTATCTTCACCAGGTTCACCGATCCGTCCTCCGAAGTCTTCATCCAAGCCTCCGAAGTCTTCATCCAAGCCCAAGCGGGGGCTGGCGATCCATAATCCGGCTGAAGTCTTCTATCAAGCGGCGGCTGAAGAGGTCCAGAAGAGGCTCCAAAGTTTTCCTCCTATCCGGGCAGAAGAGTAGATCCGGACCGGCAACCATCTTCTTCAAAGCGGTGACAAGCGGCTCCATGTTGAAGACCTCCGGCGCGGATCCATCCTCTTCTTGCGACGTCCTAAATCCGAATGAAGGTTCCTTTAAGGGATGTCATCCAAGATGGCGTCCCTCGAATTCCGATTGGCTGATAGGATTCTATCAGCCAATCGGAATTAAGGTAGGAAAATTCTGATTGGCTGATGGAATCAGCCAATCAGATTCAAGTTCAATCAGATTGAGCTTGCATTCTATTGGCTGATCGGAACAGTAGATAATAAATTGTAGATAATTGTAGGTAGTTTATTTAATTTATTTATTGATAGTGTAGTGTTAGGTTTAATTGTAACTTAGGTTAGGATTTATTTTACAGGTAATTTTGTAATTATTTTAACTAGGTAACTATTAAATAGTTCTTAACTATTTAATAGCTATTGTACCTGGTTAAAATAAATACAAAGTTGCCTGTAAAATAAATATTAATCCTAAAATAGCTACAATATAATTATTTGTTATATTGTAGCTATATTAGGGTTTATTTTACAGGTAAGAGTTCATTTATTTTGTTAGATTTAAATTATATTTAATTTAGGGTTAAGGTTAGACTTAGCTTTAGGGGTTAATACATTTATTATAGTAGCGGCGAGATCCGGTCGGCAGATTAGGGGTTAATAATTGAAGTTAGGTGTCGGCGATGTTAGGGAGGACAGATTAGGGGTTAATACTATTTATTATAGGGTTATTGAGGCGGGAGTGAGGCGGATTAGGGGTTAATAACTTTATTATAGTAGCGGTGAGGTGCGGTCGGCAGATTAGGGGTTAATTATTGTAGGTTGGGGGCGGCAGATTAGGGGTTAATAAATATAATATAGGGGTCGGCGGTGTTAGGGGCAGCAGATTAGGGGTACATAGCTATAACGTAGGTTGCGGCGGTGTACGGAGCGGCAGATTAGGGGTTAATAATAAAATGCAGGGGTCAGCGATAACGGGGGCGGCAGATTAGGGGTTAATAAGTGTAAGGTTAGGGATGTTTAGACTCGGGGTACATGTTAGGGTGTTAGGTGCAGACTTAGGAAGTGTTTCCCATAGGAAACAATGGGGCTGCGTTAGGAGCTGAACGCTGCTTTTTTGCAGGTGTTTTTTTTCAGCTCAAACTGCCCCATTGTTTCCTATGGGGGAATTGTGCACAAGCACGTTTTTGAAGCTGGCCGCGTCCATAAGCACCGCTGGTATTTAGAGTTGCAGTTGCAGTAAATATGCTATACGCTCCTTTTTTGGAGCCTAACGCAGCCATTCTGTGAACTCTAAATACCAGCGGTATTTAAAAGGTGCGGCCAGAAAAAAGCATGCGTAGCTAACGCACCCCTTTGGCCGCAAAACTCTAAATCTAGGCGTATGAAAAAAAAAATTATGCTTACCTGATAAGTGTCTTTCTTTCCAGATATGGTGAGTCCACGGCATCATCAATTACTGTTGGGAATATCACTCCTGGCCAGCAGGAGGAGGCAAAGAGCACCGCAGCCAAGCTGTTAAGTATTACTCCCCTTCCCCCAAACCCCAGTCATTTGACCAAAGGTAAATAGAGAAAAAAAGGAGTAAGACAAGGTGTAGAGGTGCCTGAGGTTTTAGATAAAAATAACTGTCTGAATAAAGGGTGGGGCCGTGGACTCACCATATCCGGAAAGAAAGAAATTTATCAGGTAAGCATAAATTCTGTTTTCTTTCCTAAGATATGGTGAGTCCACGGCATCATCAATTACTGTTGGGAACCAATACCCAAGCTAGAGGACACAGATGATTAGGGAGGGACAAGACAGGTAACCTAAACAAAAGAACCTTTCTCCCAAAAGAAGCCTTAATCTTTAAGGAATGAATAGGCTCAAACGGAGCCTGCTATAAAACCTTAAGAACAAAATTAAGGCTCCAATTAGGAGCAACAGACTTATTCTGACCAAGGCCTAACAAGAAGATTGCACATCTGGCACATCCATCAGACGCTTATGTAGTAAAATAGATAAAGCAGAAATCTGACCCTTCAGGGTACTGACTGACAAACCCTTTTCTAGACCTTCCTGGAGAAAGGACAGAATCCTAGGAATCCTGACCCTACTCCAAGAGTAGCCCTTGGATTCAAACCAATATAGATATTTACGCCATATCTTATGATAAATCCTTCTAGTGATAAATCCTTCTAGTAACAGGCTTGCGAGCCTGATTCAATCTCCAAGCAGTCAGCTTCAGAGAAACGAGATTCCGATGAAGGAAGGGACCCTGAAGTAGAAGATCCTTCCTCAGAGGTAGTTTCCAAGGTGGAAGAGATGACATTTCCACCAGATCCGCATACCATATCCTGCGAGGCCCTGCAGGAGCTATTAAAATCACCAACGCTTTCTTTTCCCTGATACGAGCAATAACTCATGGAAGGAGAGCAAACGGAGGAAACAGATATGCCAGTCTAAGTCCCAAGGGACCACCAGAGCCTCTATCAGCACGGCCTGAGGATCCCTTGACCTTGAACCGTACCTTGGCAGCCTGGCATTCCGCCGAGACGCCATCAGATCCAGCTCCGGCACCCGCCACCTGAGAGTTAAGCTGGAGAACACCTCCGGATGGAGCTCCCACTCCCTGGGATGAAACGTCTGTCTGCTCAGAAAATCCACTTCCCAATTGTCCACTCCTGGAATGTGGATGGCAGATAAACAGCAATTGTGGGCTTCTGCCCACTGAATAAGCCAAACCACCTCTTTCATGGCTAAGGAACTCTGAGTTCCTCCCTGGTGGTTGAGGTAAGGCACTGAGGTTATGTTGTCCAACTGGAACCTGATAAACTGGGCTAAGGACAACTGAGGCCAAGCCATCAGAGCATGGAAAATCGCTCTCAACTCCAAGATGTTTATGGGTAGAGCTGACTCATCCCGAGTCCAGAGTCCCTGCGCCTTTAACGATTCCAAGACTGATCCCCAGCCCAGCAGGCTGGCGTCTGTGGTCACAATCACCCAGGAAGGTCTCCAGAAGCATGTGCCCTTAGACAGATGCTCCTGAGAAAGCCACCATGGAAGAGAGTCTCTTGTCAACTGATCCAGATCTATCCTCTGAGACAGATCTGCATAGTTCCTGTTCCATTGCCTTAGCATGCATAACTGCAGAGCTCTCAAATGGAATGGAGAAAAGGGAATGATGTCCATGGCAGCAACCATCAGACCAATTACCTCCATACATTGAGCCACTGATGGCCGAACAGTAGACTGGAGAGAGAGGCAAGAGGAAAGAATTTTGACTTTTCTGACCTCCATCAGAAATATTTTTGCAGATAGGGAATCTATTATGGTCCCTAAGAAAACCACCCTTGTAACTGAAACAAGGGAACTCTTTCCCAGATTCACTTTCCATCCGTGGGAACGTAGAAAAGACAACAAGATCTCTGTATGAGAGTTTGCTTGTTGAAAAGATGGCGTCTGAATCAGGATGTCGTCCAAGTATGGCGCTATTGCAATTCCCAGAGCCCTGACCACTGCCAAGAGAGCCCCCAGGACCTTTGAGAAAATTCTGGGAGCTGTGGCAAGGCCAAACGGAAGAGCTACAAATTGAAAGTGTTTGTCTAGAAAGGCAAATCTCAGAAACTTGTGATGATCCCTGTGAATGGGAACATGAAGGTACGCATCCTTCAGGTTTATGGTCATCATGAACTGACCTTCTTGAATTAAAGGAAGAATGGAACGGATCGTCTCCATCTTGTAGGACGGTACCCTGAGAAATTTGTTTAGACACTTCAGGTCTAAAATAGGCCGGAGAGTTCCCTCTCTTTTAGGAACCACAAACAGATTGATATAGAAACCTAGTCCCTGATCCTGAACTGGGACTGGAACTATCACACCCAGGGAGAAGAGATCCTGTACACATTGTAAGAACGCCTCTCTCTTTATCTGGTCTGCAGATAACCTTGAGAGGTGGAACCTGCCCCTGGGGGGAAAAGTCTTGAATTCCTATTCCTAATTTCTAACCCTGAGATACTATGTCCACAGCCCAGGGATCTGGGACACCTTGGACCCATACCTGGGAAAAAATAAAAGAATGCCCCCCACTCGATCCACTCCCGGATCGGGGGCAAACCCTTCATGCTGATTTAGAGTCAGCTGCGGGAATCTTCGATTGCTTCCCCTTGTTCCAAGCTTGACCTTAGAGGAGACATCTGCTGACCAAGCTTTCAGCCCCAAAGCCCTGCGGCCTAGCACAGCAAAACCAGATGACTTGGCAAGATTGCATCAGAAATAAAGGAATAAGCCATTTTAAGAGCTTTAATCCTGTCTTGAATCTCATCTAAAGGAATCTCTACCTGAAGAGAATCAGACAATGCATTAAACCAGTAGGATGCCGCACTTGTCACAGTGGCAATACACACTGCAAATTGCCATAAGAGACCTCGATGAACATAAATTCTCTTTAAATAAACCTCCAGCTTCTTGTCTATAGGATCTTTAAAAGAGCAACTATCCTCATTAGGAATCGTAGTTCTCTTAGCCAGAGTAGAAATAGCCCCTTCTACCTTAGGAACCGTGTGCCATGGTTCTGTTATGGAGTCAGCGACTGGAAACATCTTTTTAAAAATATACCCCCGGCTTCTCCCACTCCTGAGACATAATATCCATAGCACGGTCTGGAACCGGAAAAACCTCCTTAGAAGAAGGTACCTCAAAGTAATTATTAAGTTTACTAGATTTTTAGGAGTGTCTGAGTGGGACAGAGTAGCCAAAACCTCCTTTAACAAAACACAAAGGTGTTCAAGCTTAAATCTGAAAGAACTTCCTTCAGCTTAAGACGAAGGAATTACATGGTCCAAATCTGAGATTTCACCCTCAGAAAGACCTGACGCATCTTCCTCATTTGAGTTAAGAGGAAGAGCCATCAGAGACGCATTACTGGACTCAGAAACCTTGCCCTCTGACTCTCTAAATTTTCTCTTACATTTTCCCTTTAACATAGGAAAAGCAGCTTACGCGCTGATACCGCTGAAGATACTTGAGCATCAATCTCTGCCTTCAAATATAGTCCACTAGGAGTTATAGAGGAACCGCAGGGCACTGCGTGTGACGCCATTGAGGCTTGGGACTTTACAGGAGAAGGCTGTGGCATAATCTGAACAGCATCATTCAGAGAGACATTAGGCTCAGCAATAAAAAAAAATCTTTACACTGTAAAGTCTTCTTAAAGGGACATTATACACCAATTTATAAAAGGGACATTATACACCAAAGGGACAGTATACAAGTATACACAAATTTTCATATAACTGCATGTAATAGACACTACTATAAAAAATAAGATGCACAGATACTGATCTAAAAATCCAGTATAAAACTGTTTAAAAACTTACTTGGAAGCTCTCAGTTTAGCTCTGTTGAAAAGGTAGCTGGAAAGCCCACTGCAAGTGGGAAATAAGACCCCCCCCCCCTTCTTTTGCATATGAAAAGACCCTTTACACAAACAGAAGCAAGCTGGGGTAGGTATCTGATGGTATTCTCCTAAAACTTTGGGGCTTGGTTAGGAGCCTGAAAATCAGAGCAATGTTATTTAAAAATAAGCAAAACTTTAAAAAAAACACACAAAAAAACCTTTATGGGCTATATAAATAGATCATCTACAAAACATTTATGCAATAAAAAAAAATAGTGTATAATGTCCCTTTAAGGAGAAGCAATCTGAGCTTCTAAGCACAAAACACAGGAATTCAACTGAGCAGGCTCTTGCTCTGTATCAGACATGATCTCAGTAAGTTTACCACCCAATGCTAAATAAAACCAAACTTTTGCCAGTGACACAATTCAGCTTAGGGTATATCCCCACAGAAAAAAACCTTTACAATTTAAAGGAGCGACTATGCGCTCAAAAAAAACCCTCAGGATACCCCACACCTCAGTCTTAGCTAAGGAGCCTACCTGCCACCAACTCCGGAGAAGAAATCAGTTTAAAACCTTCTCACTAGCTGCCAGCACCGCTCTGAACTGAAGCCAAAGGAACGTCAGGTGAACGTCTCAAAAACTGCTGCGCCACAGAGAGGCGTGAAACAAAGAAACAGATCCACTTCCTGGTTACGCTGGCTACAGCGTACAAACTAGACACGCAATTTTTCATAATGAAAAAAACCTACATCATAACAGCAATCTGCTATAAATGTCTGAAAGACACAGGACCGCTATCCTCTTGTCAAAAAAATTACCTTCCTCAATAAAGAATATAACATTTTCCTAAACATACCTCCTTAGAAAAACTAAAAAGAGCCTAATAAATAATTACCCTTTCATTCCCTGAAAGGATATACAGTCTCAGTCACCATGCCAAAGTGCCTGCTCCATGCCCAACTTATCCTTACTTCAGGATTACCTTGTCCCTTGAAGAAATATAAGCAGTGAATTCTGTAAGTGCACTTACCTGCCAAATCCGCTGTCCAGCATGTAGACAGCTCACTAGGTATGCAAGGACATAGTTCCTTACAGAGACCTGTAGAAAAGAAACCTACTCTGATTATCTATACTAGGGCAGCACAATGTTAGGGAAAACGCAGTAAGGTCAACCTTACAAGTTCCAAACTGCTTGAAAGCCACCACTACCCTTACTAAAGAGATTAACGTGGAATACGGCTAAACCCAAAAACTTGCTAGTAGAAACTCATTTTATCAGACACCAAAATCTTCACCTGCTCCATGTACGAAGGCAAAGAGAATGACTGGGGTCTGGGGGAAGGGGAGTGATACTTAACAGCTTGGTTGTGGTGCTCTTTGCCTCCTCTTGCTGGCCAGGAGTGATATTCCCAACAGTAATTGATGATGCCGTGGACTCACCATATCTTAGGAAAGAAAATAATAAATTTAACAGTACAGTGTCACTTCCAATGTCAACATTTATTACAAATTTAAAAGGCTTTTGAAAAGTTTGGTCTAATTGAGCATCAGCATAATGTAGAGATTTCAGGCTTTCAGTGAAAACAAGCTACACAACTATTTGTTAGGTAATAATTGCAATTAAGTGTATTTTGATTGTACAACCAACCTGCAATCTTCCAACAACAGCCCAGTTACTCCCTCTGCCACCCTCTGCATTTTCCATCCAGCCACTGAGAATTAAGTCTCTTCATCACCATCTTCCTCATGCCTCACTATCTGCCCGCTCGACCCTATCTAATACCCTCCCTGTCTTCCACCCTCACTCACATCTTCAACCTATCTCTCTCTACTGGTTCATTCCCATCTTCTTTCAAACATGTAAAGGTCACTCCCATACTCAAAAAACCCTCCCTTGACCCTAATTCTCCTGAAAGCTACCGCCCCATATCACTGCTTCCACTAATATCAAAACTCCTTGAAAAACTAGTTTACATTCGCCTAACCCACTTCCTGTCCACCAACTCCTTGCTTGACCCCCTGCAATCTGGATTCTGCCCCAAACACGCAACTGAGACTGCCCTTACCAAGGTTACAAACGATCTTCTGCTAAAAGTAATGGCCACTACTCCATACTTATCTTACTTGACTTTTCAGCTGCCTTCGACACAGTTGACCACCCCCTCCTTCTACAGACCCTTAGCTCTTTTGACCTCTGTGACACTGCTCTTTCTTGGATTCACTCTAATCTTTCTCACAGGTCCTTTTCTGTGTCATTTGCTGGTGACTTCTCCTCTACAATGCCTCAGTCTGTTGGAGTACTTCAAGGATCTGTTCTGGGTCCTCTACTCTTCTCCATTTATACTTCTTCACTGGGTAAACTTATCAACAGTTATGGCTTCAAATATCACCTCTATGCTGATGACACCCAGATCTACCTCTCCACCCAGCTATCTCTCCCTCTGTCCTTTCTCATGTCAGTGACTGCTTATCTGGTATTTCTTCCTGGATGACCTCTCTCCACCTAAAGATTAATATGTCCAAGACTGAGCTCCTTCTAACCCCCCCCCCCCCCTCAAGCTCTATACCGACTTCTGACTTTTCTATTTCTGTCGACGGCATCACCATCTCCCCATTGCCCCAAGTCCGCTGCCTCGGAGTTACACTTGACTCAAATCTATCCTTTGTCCCCCACATCCAATCGCTTTCTTTATCCTGCCGTAACCTAAGCAATATTTCAAAGATTTGTTCCTTTCTGATCGCTAACACTACAAAGCCAATAACCCACTCCCTTGTTATTTCCCGACTTGACTACTGCAATAACCTACTTACTGGCCTTCCTCTTTCCCACCTCTCCCGCCTTCAATCCATCCTAAATGCCTCTGCCAGGCTAATCCACCTTTCCCGTCGTTCTGTTTCTGCTGCACTTCTCTGCGAGTCCCTTCATTGGCTCCCTATTCACCCTTACATACAAAGCTCTCACCAACACCGCTCCCCACTACCTATCCTCTCTATTCAACAAATATACTCCAGCCAATAATGACCTGCTTGCATCTTTGACTATCACCTCTTCCCATCCTAGACTGCAGGACTTCTGTTGTGCAGCACCTACCCTCTGGAACACTCTCCCTCGTCCTGTCAGGCTTTCCCCTAATTCTTCTTTTAAATGCTCCCTGAAGACTTTCTTGTTCAGAGAAGCCTACCAACCAACTCAATAATAAATTAATTTCACTTACCTAACATTTCCCTCATCTAACTCTGCATTAACATCTTTCTCAATATTGTAGTTCTCACCTCCTGTTTCTCAATCTCCTACCCTTCTAGATTGTAAATTCCCACAGGAATAGGGCCCTTAATTCCTCCTGTATGTGTTTGTAAAATTTCGCCTTGTCTCTTACAAGTTTTATATCATTGTTTTATTTAAATTAATTGTACCCATGGACAGAGCTGCTGTTGGCGCTTTATAAATAAAGTATAATAATAATAATAATACTACAATAAAAAAATATGTACTATAATTATATATTTATTATACAAACTGTTTATTAGCTAAGTGAAGGGACGTTTGATCAGGGTCGTAACTACAGAAGTCTCAATTGAAACCAGCCCACACACCTAGGGGGCCATCTGGTCCATTCAGTAGCCATGTTGCTACGGGGGGCTTGGGCTCCACCTGCTTCATATCTGAACCCCCTGTGTGCTCTCCCCCTGCAAAACAGGGCTCACATTGTATGTAAAGTATACAGTTTTGCCTTTGGAAATATGGTGGCAGGGTTTCTAAGATGGCCACCACTGTGTTGTTGTACAGACAAACTTGACACCATGGGGTAGATTTACCAAGCATCGGATGCTGCAATCTACCCCGATGTTTCCTGCACGCCGGAAACATAAGTTAAGAAGCAGTGGTCATAAGACTGCAATCATCCCGATCAGATACGACAGGGGGCGGCATTGCACAAGCATTTCACCAGAAATGCTTGTGCGATGTTAAATGCGGACAGTATATGCTGTCAGCATTTGGATATGCCAAGTGAACATGATTCCCTGCTGCGAATCATGTCCGCCACGCATTTGACAAATCGGCCCCCATATTTGTACAGGAAGGCTGCGCAAGAGCATTTTCTGTGGCTTAGACTAACCAAGGAGAAAGGAGGACTCACAGTCACATACATGGGTCAAGTCCTACAAAAAAAAGTGTGGGAACTCACCAAGTCTTCCACCCCCTCATAATTAATATTGTTTTATACACACACAGACTGTATTTATATGTATATAATCTATACACTTTGGTTGATTAAAGCAAATTAAAACTAATGAATGGTTGAATGGTTGCCTTTGGGCATGAGACTCCTCCTCTGTCACAGAGTCTCACCCACTTAAGGTGCAATAGTCCTATTTCTGCTGAGGGGAGCTAAATAACCCCAGAGCAAGCCACACAGAAATGTAAGTACCATGTCGCCCACACAGTGCAGGGTGATCACACAGCAGGACCGCTAACAGGCTTGAATTTAGTGTATTGTAGGAAGTGTTACTGCACATTACTAGAGGATCTCACTATCCCTCTAACCAGACTGTGCTCGAGCTCCTCCCACCAACAGCAGAAGTGTTTACTGAAGTGTTTCTGTTCTCTTTCCAGGGGAAACTTAGTTCCACCTGCAAAAATAGAATACATTCCCACTGGACTTGACCCCTGGCTGTAGCTCCTCTTGTTCTTATGTGGCTGAAATTGATCTATTGGAATGGGGGACTCTGCCTCAGCCTTTTCCCTGAGGACCAGTGAGGTATAGTTACCCCGCCAGGGTTTTATTTATTGTGGGAACCTTTATTATTACTCTGCATTATTATAACAATTGAAAGGATAAGTGCACTTATCATTTTAACTTACTGCTTGAGCAGTGTATTTATTAAGGGAGTTTCAAGTTGAGGATGATAAAGCTAGTGTGGTAGTTTGTATTATGTATGTTTTTATTTGTATTATATGGGAAGATCTAAAGTGGATCCACCTATATGGGGCAAAGGGTGGGTAGTCAAATCCTGTCCCTTCCCTATGGAGGACAATGAAGATCACATGGTAAGTATTACCTTATTTTTTTTATTTTATTTTTACCTTGTATTTTTTTTTTTTTACACATTACAGGTGTGTTTGTGGTTATAATATTAACATACAATTTCCAGTAACTGCTGTATTTCTCTTTTTACGCATTATGTATGACTTCCTTTTAAAAGGCTCTAGAGATCTGGATTGACTCATTTACACCATATACATTAGTGTATCGTTACATACATTACTAATGTATTTTTAACTCTATATACTGGAGTACATTAGCACAATGCAGGTTTATATATCAATAAAGGTCGGTACTGCTCCTTTAATACTGCCTCTAGTACATTAGAGCGTAGTTTCCTGTCAGGTAATGCTCCAGAAACCTACCTAGATATCTCTCCAACAAAGAATACCATGGAAACAAAGCAAATTTGATAATATTAGTAAATTGGAATAATTGTTTTAAATGTTATGCTGTGTCTGAATAAAAAACATTTTTTATTTGGGTTTCATATCCCTTTAAATCAAGATTTTTAGAGTGATTGCTTCACCCATGCAGGAGTTTAGATAGACCCGCTCTATCTATTGCAAGTCAGTAGTAGCAAATGCGCATGCGCTGTTGGTGCCGGTTTTGTGTGCATGCGAATGAGGAACAATTCTGCTGATAATTATATGCATAAACAGAGAATCCGATTGGTTTGTGATTGCATACACGTAGGTCCGAAAATAGTAGGCTGGATATCATGACGTGGTCGGCAAAAAATAAAATTTAATTTTCAAAGTAAATGAGGCTTCGATTTCCAAGAGGTTGGTAAAGTTTACTTTAATACATGTTAGTTAGAATATGTGTTTTTGTTATACAAAATCGGGCAAAAGTTTGTAATCCTTTAATTTTGACTAGACTATCCCTTTAAATAATTTATCCTTACCATCTCTAGTAGAAGTCTATTCCATGGGGCCGATTTATTAACCAGCATATGCTGCTCATTCCGCGTGAACCTTCCAGCTTGCCGGAATCAGGGGTTAAGAAGCAGCAGTCGTAAGACCGTTGCTCCTTAACACATCCACCTCTGAGGACTGACACCCCCTGCTAGCGGCTGATTAGCCGCGAATGTGCAGGGGCGGCATTGCACAAGCATTTTACCAGAAATGCTAGTGCAATGATAAATACCAACAGCACTACAGCGAATTATGTCCACCCGCCATTTGTTAAATCTACCCCATGAAACAACTGTCCTTTCGGTAAATACATATTACTCAAAAAGCTGCTGCAGCTTCCCTCCAACTCGAGATCATGACACCTTCATTTGGTCCTTTTCTGTGATTTTTTTTTTAATCTTTGGCATAATTAAATATTTTAATATAATTAAAGGACCAGTAAATACAGTTGAATTGCATAATCAAATGCATAATAAAAAGACAATGCAATAGCACTAAGTCTGAACTTTAAATGAGTAGTTTTTTTTTTAACAAATCAGACATCAGACAATCAAAAATGCATATACTCTGTGAATGAATTCTTGCACATGCTACTGTGCACATTTTGTTAATTGCATTATATTGTAAATTTGTTTAAAATTGCATGCTCTATCTGAATCATGAAAGTTTAATTTTGATTTGAGTGTCCCTTTAACTTCTTAATGACCAAGGACGTACAGGGTACGTCCTACAAAAACTGTCACTTAATGACCAAGGATGTACCCTGTACGTCCTCAGGGGTTTCAAGCGGTGGAAGCGATCGTGATCATTTCCAGGCGCTTTCAGGGAATTGCAGCGATGCCTCGATATTGAGGCATTGTGCAATACCCTTTTGTTAGCAACCGATGCAGAGAGAGACACTCTGTGGCCCTCTCTGCATCGGCCAGCAATGGTGCAAATTGTTGGTGGGTGGGAGCAATAGCAGGGAGGCGGGTGGGCGGCCCATCGCTGGAGGATATCCGGTGCAGTGGAAAGATCGCGCATGGGGGCGGGAGCATGCATGGGGGCGGGGGCGGTTGGGACCGCTACACTATGGAACTGTAAAGTGAAAGGGAAGGAGGGAGAGGGGAGGGGGATAAATGTTGTCCAAGGGATCTTGGAGGGTAGGTTATTGAGGGGGGGCAGCTACACTACAGAAAAAAAGTTTTGTTTTGGGGTTTTTAAAATAAAAAAAACGCCCATTTTATAGCAAACTGGTAGACAGCTGCCAGTACCCAAGATGGCGGCAAATAGGTAGAGGGGGAGGGTTAGAGAGTTGTTTGGGGGGGATCAGGGAGGTTGGGGGCTAAGGGGGATCCTACACTGTAGAATATATATTTAAATTTTTTTTTTTAAAAGCCTTTTATTTTAGTACTGACAGACTTTCTGCCAGTACTTAAGATGGCGGTGACAATTGTGGGGTGGGGGAGGGAAGAGAGTTGTTCTAGAGGGAAAATAATCCTAAATTACAATTAAAATAAAAAACCTTATTAAAATTAATAATAATTAAAATAAAAAACATTATTTAAAAAAAGAAAATGTATGCTTACCTGATAAATGTATTTCTTTTTTGACACAATGAGTCCACGGATCATTTTAATTATTTATTTATTTATTTATTGATTATCATTTATTTGTATAGCGCCGCCAAATTCCGTAGCGCTGAGTACAATGATAGGGGTATACAATGACAAAGATTTGTGATAAAATACAAAACATAACAAGACTAAACAAATCTAGCACAGGAGGAAGAGGGCCCTGCTCCGGAGAGCTCACAGTCTATAGGTTTAGGGTGCAGAGACATAAGGTTGGGGTAGCTTGTTACATTGGTTGTATTTGCAGCAGTGAGTCAGGCAGTTCATGTACATGTATTAGCTTGGTTCGGATGCGGGATGGAGGAGAGATGGTAAGCCTCTCTGAATAGGTGGGTTTTCAAGGATCGTCTGAAGCTATACAAGGTTGGAGACAGTCTGATGGAGCGGGGTAGAGAGTTCCAGAGGACAGGAGCAGCACGTGCGAAGTCTTGGAGGCGGGAGTGGGATGTAGAGATAACAGGAGTGTAGAGACGTAGGTCAGAGGTTGATCGAAGAGGACGGGATGGGGAGTATTTCACGATGAGAGAGGAAATATAGTTGGGAGTTAGACTGTTGAGTGCTTTGTAGGTTAGGGCTAATACTTTAAATTGTATTTTGGAGTGTATGGGGAGCCAGTGTGGAGACTGGCAGAGCGGAGCAGCTGATGTAGATCGTCGACTTAGGTGGAAGAGTCTAGCAGAAGCATTCATAATAGATTGGAGGGAGGAGAGGCGGTGTTTTGGAAGGCCATTTAAGAGTAGATTGCAATAATCAATGCGTGACAGGATGAGGGAATGAATAAGTATTTTTGTAGTTTTTTGAGTAAGAAAGGGACAAATTCTGGAAATGTTGCGTAGGTGTGAACGGCAGGATTTGGTAAGTGTTTGTATATGTGGGTTGAATGTGAGTTCTGAGTCTAGTGTGACCCCAAGGCAGCGGACCTGGGGTGAGGTGTTGAGAATAGAGTCTCCAACCATCGAAGAAATGTCAGGTGTTGGATGTTTCGAAGAGGGGGGGATAAGAAGCAGCTCAGTTTTGGACAGATTGAGTTGGAGGTAGTGTGAAGACATCCAAGAGAAAATTGCAGAGAGGCAGTCAGAAATCTGGTTGAGTAAAGAGGGAGAGATATCAGGAGAGGAAAGATAGATTTGGGTATCATCAGCATATAGGTGGTACTGGAATCCAAAGGAGGCTATAAGTTTTCCAAGGCAGGATGTATAAAGAGAGAAAAGCAAGGGACCCAAGACAGAGCCTTGCGGTACTCCAACTGAGAGAGGCATAGGATCACATAGGAAACTGAAAACGAGCGGTTTGAGAGATATGATGCAAACCAGGAGAGGGCTGTGTCTCGGATGCCAAATTAATGTAGTATTTTTAGGAGGAGAGGATGGTCAACTGTGTCAAAAGCTGCGGACAGGTCAAGAAGAATTAGTAAGGAGTAATGGCCTTTTGCTTTAGCTGATAACAGGTAATTTGTTACTTTAGTAAGAGCGGTTTCTGTTGAGTGTTTAGGGCGGAAACCAGATTGTAGTGGATCAATTACTATTGGGATTACCACTCCTGCCCTGCAGAAGGCGGCAAAGAGCACCACAGCAAAGCTGTTAAATATCACCTCCCTTCCCTCCCAATCAAGTCATTCGACTGAAGTAAAGGAGAGAAAGGAAGTAACAAGGTGCAGAGGTGTCTGAAATTTATAATAACCAACAACCTGTCTTTCCAAAACAGGGCAGGCCGTGGACTCATTGTGTCAAAAAAGAAATAAATTTATCAGGTAAGCATAAATTTTCTTTTCTTTTTAATGACACGATGAGTCCATGGATCATCTTAATTACTATTGGGAATCAACACCCAAGCTAGAGTACACAGATGATACGAGAGGGACAAGACAGGGAACCTAAACAGAAGGCACCACTGCTTGAAGAACCTTTCCCAAAAGCAGCCTCAGCCGAGGCAAAAGTGTCAAATTTGTAGAACTTTGAAAAAGTGTGAAGAGAGGACCAAGCTGCAGCCTTGCAAATCTGTTCCACAGAAGCTTCATTCTTGAATGCCCATGAGGAAGCAACAGCCCTCGTGGAATGAGCCGTAACTCTCTCTGGAGGCTGCTGTCCAGCAGTCTCATATGCAAAACTTATGATACTCTTCAGCCAAAAAGAAAGAAGTAGCCGTAGTTTTCTGTCCCTTACGTTTTCCTGAGAAAACCACAAACAAAGCAGAAGACTGATGAAAATCCTTAGTCGCCTGCAGGTAAAACTTTAAAGCACGAACCACGTCCAAATTGTGAAGAAGCCTTTCCTTCTGAGAAGTTGGATTAGGACACAAGGAAGGAGCAACAATCTCCTGATTAATGTTCCGATCAGAAACAACCTTAGGAAGAAATCCTAATTTAGTACGTAAAACTACCTTATCTGAATGGAAGATAAGGTAAGGAGACTCATACTGCAATACCGAGTGCTCTGATACTCTACGAGCAGAAGAAATAGCAACAAGAAATAAAACTTTCCAGGATAACAACTTAATATCTAAGGAATGCATAGGCTCAAATGGAGCCCCATGAAGAACGTTGAGAACTAAATTCAGACTCCATGGTGGAGTAACTGGTTTGAACACAGGCCTGATCCTGACCAAGGCCTGATAAAATGATTGTACATCTGGAACATCTGCCAGACGCTTGTGCAACAAAATAAATAAGGAAGATTTAACCCTTTAGTGAACTAGTTGATAAACCTTTCTCCAAACCCTCTTGGAGAAAGGACAAAATTCTAGGAATTCAACTCTACTCCATGAGTAGCCCTTGGATTCACACCAATAGAGATATTTACGCCATATCTTATGGTAAATCTTTCTAGTTACAGGCTTACGAGCCTGAATCATGGTCTCTATGACCGAATCTGAAAAACCCTGCTTGGATAAAATTAAGCATTCAATCTCCAAGCAGTCAGCTTCAGAGAAACTAGATTTGGGTGAAGGAAGGGCCCCTGAATTAGAAGGTCCTTCCTCAACGGAAGTCTCCATGGTGGCAGAGATGACATGTCCACCAGATCTGCATACCAAATCCTGCGAGGCCAAGCCGGTGCAATGAGGATCACCAATGCCCTCTCCTGCTTTATTCGAGCAATGACCCGAGGAAGAAGAACAAATGGAGGAAATAGGTATGTTAGACTGAAGGTCCAAGGTACCGCCAGGGCATCTATCAGTACTGCCTGAGGGTCCCTTGACCTCTACCCGTACCTCGGAAGCTTGGCATTCTGCCGAGATGCCTTGAGATCCAATTCCGGATGAAAGGTCTGCCTGCTCAGGAAGTCCGCCTCCCAGTTGTCCACTCCTGGGATGTGGATCGCCGACAGACAGCAAGAGTGGGTTTCTGCCCACTGAATTACTTTGGTTACCTCTGTCATCAATAAGGAACTCTTCGTTCCTCCCTGATGATTGATGTAATCCACTGAAGTTATGTTGTCCGACTGGAACCTGATAAACTGGACTGGGGCTAACTGGGGCCAGGCCAGAAGAGCATTGAAGATCGCTCTCAGTTCCAGAATGTTTATAGGTAGCACAGACTCTGACTGAGTCCAAACTCCCTGAGCCTTTAGGGAACCCCAAACAGCTCCCGATCCTAGAAGGCTGGCATCCGTTGTCACAATCACCCAAGATGGTCTGCAAAAGCAGGTTGCCTGGGAGAGATGATCCAGAGACAACCACCATTGAAGAGAATCCCTTGTCTCCTGTTCTAGAAGTATTCAAGGAGACAAATCCGCATAATCTTTGTTCCATTGCCTGAGCATGTTTATCTGCATAGGTCTGAGATGGAACCAAGCAAACAGGATGATATCCATTGCCGCCACCATCAGCCCAATTACCTCCATGCACTGAGCCACTGATGGCCGAGGAGTGGACTTAAGGGCTAGACAAGTATCGAAAATCTTTGATTTCCTGACTTCTGTCAGAAAAATCTTCATTGATAGGGAATCTATTATGGTTCCCAAGAAACCAAGGAATTCTTTTCCAAATTTACCTTCCACCCATGAGATCGCAGGAAGGATAACACCATGTCCGTGTGGGATCTTGCTTGTTGTAAGGATGGCGCCTGGACTAGGATGTCGTCCAGATAGGGTGCCACTGCAATGCCCCGTAACCGAACACCGCCAACAGCGATCCCAGAACCTTTGTGAAAATTCTGAGAGCTGTGGCAAGACAGAAGGGAAGAGCCACGAACTGGAAGTGTTTGGATAGAAAGGCAATCCTTAGGAACTTGTGATGATCCCTATGAATGGGAACATGTAGGTACGCGTCCTTTAAATCCAATGTTGTCATAAATTGACCCTCATGGATCAAGGGGAGAATGGAACGAATAGTTTCCATCTTGAAGGACGGTAAACTGAGAAATTTGTTTAGACTCTTGAGATCTAAAATTGGCCTGAAGGTTCCCTCTTTTTTGGGAACCACGAACAGATTGGAATAAAATCCCAGACCCTGTTCCTGAATTGGAACAGGAATTATCACTCAGATAGAGGTCTCCTACGCAGTGTAAGAACGCCTCTCTTTTTGTCTGGTCTACAGATAATCTAGAAAGCAGAAACCTGCCTCTGGGAGGAAAATATTTGAACTCTAGTTTGTATCCCTGGGACACTATCTCTACTGCCCAGGGATCCTGAACATCTTGAACCCAAGTCTGAGCAAAGAAGGAAAGTCTGCCCCCTACAAGATCCGGTCCAAGATCGGGGGCAGGCTCTTCATGCTGTCTTTGATTTAAAGGGACAGTCTACACCAGAATTTTTATTGTTTTAAAAGATAGATAATCCCTTTATTACCTATTCCCCAGTTTTGCATAACCAACACAGTTATAAATAATATACTTTTAACCTCTGTGATTATCTTGTATCTAAGCCTCTGCAAACTGCCCCTTTTTCAGTTCTTTTGACAGACTTGCAGTCTAGCCAATCAGTGCCTGCTCCCAGATAACTTCACGTGCACGAGCACAGTGTTATCTATATGAAATACGTGAACTAACACCCTATAGTGGTGAAAAACTGTTAAAATGCAATCAGAAAGAGGTGGGCTTCAAGGTCTAAGAAATTAGCATATGAACTTCCTAGGTTAAGCTTTCAACTAAGAATACCAAAGAAACAAAGCAAAATTGGTGATAAAAGTAAATTGGAAAATTGTTTAAAATTAAATGCTCTATCTGAATCATGAAAGTTTATTTTGGCCTAGACTGTCCCTTTAATCGCAGGCTTCTTGGATTGTTTCCCCTTATTCCAAGACTCATTGGGTCTCCAGGAAGGTTTGGACTGTTCCTGCTTGGAGGCGGAAGAGGAAGAATTTCCTTTGAAATTTCGAAAGGAACGAAAATTACTCTGTTGTCCCTTTTGTTTGTTTCTCTTATCCTGAGGGAGAAGATGATCCTTATGATTATTTCCGTCAAGCCAGGTCCAAACAAGGTCTTTCCCTTGTAAGGAACCGCTAACAGCTTAGACTTAGATACATCCGCAGACCAAGGTTTTAACCATAAGGCTCTGCGAGCTAGAACAGAGAAACATGAATCTTTGCTCCCAGTTTGATAACTTGAAGGGAAGCATCCGTAATAAAGGAATTAGCCAATTTAAGAGCCTTTATCTGTCCTGGATTTCATCCAGGGAAGTTTCAGTCCTGATAGCATCAGACAACGCATCAAACCAATATGCCGCCACACTAGTGACGGAAGCAATGCACACAGCTGGCTGCCATTGTAAGCCCTGGTGTACATACATCTTTTTGAATAACCCCTCTAATTTTTTTTCCATAGGATCTTTGAAAGCACAACTATACTCTATGGAAATAGAAGTTCTCTTAGCTAAGGTGGAAACAGCTCCTTCAACCTTGGGGACTGTTTGCCAAGCCTTCTTAACTGAGTCGGCTATGGGAAACATCTTTATAAATATAGGAGATGGAGAAAAAGGTATACCCGGTCTATCCCACTCCTTAGCAATGATCTTAGAAGCTCGGTCAGGTACCGGAAAAACGTCTATCGAGGAAGGTACCTCAAAATATTTGTTCAGTTTACTGGGTTTCTTAGGATTAACAACAATCGTGGAGTCGCTGTCATCTAAAGTAGCTAAAACCTCCTTAAGTAACAGCCGGAGGTGTTCTAGCTTAAACCTGAAGGATACAACTTCAGTATCAGCAAGAGGCATTACACTGTCAGAATCTGAAATTTCACCTTCAGATGCTACTACGGTATCCTCCTCTTCAGGCTACTGGGAGGGTGCATACTCAATAGGAATAACTGCATCAGAAACCTCACTTACTGAATGTCTGATTTTCCTCTTACGCTTTCCTTGCAACATAGGAAAGGCAGACAATGCATCTGAAACTGCAGAAGACATGAGAGAAGCGATGTCTTTTAAAGTAACCCCAACTGGAGCCACTGAGGAAACGCAGGGCACTGCATGTGAGGGCGGTAAACTTTGGGACGCTTGAGGAGAAAGCTGCGGCATAAATTGAACTTTATTATTAGATTCCTGACCAGCATCCTCCTTAGAAAATGTTGGCTCAGGAAAAATTCTATCCCTGTAACTTATAGTTCTCTCAATGCAAGAGGAACAAAAAGGGATTGGTGGTTCCACATTGGTATCAAAACATAAAGCACAGGTGACATTTTACAAGGTCTCATGGTCCATTCTCACTCTTAATGAATAGAACTAGCAATCAAAAAGTGAATTTTTTAAACAAAATTAAACTTGACAAAAAAAGTTACTGTCTCTTTAAAATTTAAACTGTAACTTTTTTACTATAAACTGCAGATTGCGGTAAAAACGATACTTAGACAAAACATTCAAACACTTCTACACCTCAGCTGTCTGCTGAGGTGCCTACCTGCCCCACAACACAGGAGATAAGCCCCACTGGCAAAACCAATGATCCGTAGAGCAGCAGGAAATGAGTTGAAAACCGCTCCTAGAAACGCTTGTCTTTTATGCACCCAAGTGCTTCTAGTCGGCCTGTAACTGTGTCACCTCCGTAGATGCGAGAGAAATGGTGCGTAATGCTCAAAATCTCATCACATTTAGCCCCGCCCCTCGTGGTTGTCTCTAATTAACAATCTCCCGGTCGGTATTATTCAAGTTAAACAGCCGGGAGCAGTGGAACCGCCATAAAAATGTTTAACTACGCAGCATCCTCAGACCCTTTTAGTGCCTGCTATGCTGTCTAATAGTCTCCTTCAGTAAGGAGAATAAAATGTCACAATTGAGAACAAAAAGCTCCTAACGAAACAGCCCTTTCCTCCTCTCAGTAAATATAGTGCCCACTTTTTCTGAGTGATCCAGAAATAAATAAGCACTTACCTGACCAATGCCCGACAGCAAGGCATCTCACCCGGCTTGAGAGGTCCTCTCCCTCACATAGGCCTGTGGACAAAAGAGACTGAGTATTTCCCCTCAGGTCTTCACAATTAGGGCAGCATAAATTCTATGAGAGGCGCAGTGAGAATTATGTCCCACCAGTTCTAATTGCTCTAACGCCACCACTGCACTACTGAAGAGACTGATGTGGACTACGGCTACACCCTAGGACAAAGCAGCACAATCTTGCACCACTTCAAAAATAAAAAAACTCTTAATTGAAGAATCTAAAATAACACCTAACTTTACCACTTCCTAGCACTTAACGTAGGCAAAGAGAATGACTGGGTTGGGAGGGAAGGGAGGTGATATTTAACAGCTTTGCTGTGGTGCTCTTTGCCGCCTCCTGCAGGGCAGGAGTGGTAATCCCAATAGTAATTAAGATGATCCGTGGACTCATCGTGTCATTAAAAAGAAAATAAAAAGCTTAAATTAAGCTAAAATTACAGAAAATAAAAAGTCTAACATTACATAAAATTATCAAAAATTAAAAAAATTAAACCCAATCCCTATGAAAATAAAAAAGACCCCCCCAAAAAACACACCCTAATCTAATACTAAACTACCATAAGCCCTTAAAAGGGCCTTTTGTATGGCATTGCCCTAAGTTAAACAGCTATTTTTCCCCCTAACAGTAAAAAACCCCCACCCACCAAACCCCCAAAATAAAAAAAACTAACACTAAAAAATCCTAAACTACCCATTGCTCCTAAAGAGGCATTTGTATGGGCATTGCCCTTAAAATGGCATTCAGCTCTTTTTCAATTGTCCAAAATCCCTAATGTAAAAAATAAAAAACGCCCCAAAAAAAAAAAAAGTCTAACTCTAACCCCCACATAGGTACTCACGGTTCCTGAAGTCCGGCGGTGAAGTCTTCTTCCAAGCGGCGACCTCTTCTATCTTTTTCCAGGACCATGGAACTGAAGACCGGCGACTGCGGAACCATGGAGCATGGAGGATCCTCTTCGTACGATCGCCGCCTTACAATGAATAGGGAATTTAAGGTAGGTGATTAAAAATATGGTGTCCCTTGCATTCCTATTGGCTGATTTGATTCTTTAAATTCAAATCAGCCAATAGGATGAGAGCTACTGAAATCCTATTTCAGTAGCTCTCATCCTATTGGCTGATTTGAATTTGAAGAATGAAATCAGCCAATAGTAATGTTAGGTTTTTTATTTTAATTGTAATTTAGGATTATTTTAATTTATGTAATGGGGTTAATTTAGGGGGTGTTAGGTTAGGAGGCTTAGTGATTAGTTATTTGCGTTGTGGGGTTTGGCGGTTTAGGGATGTAATAGGTTAATTATGATGTGGGTTAATAGCGGATTAGGGGTCAATAGTTTAAATAGATAGTTTGTGTTGTGGGGGCATTTGCGCATTAGGGGTTAATAGTTTAAATAGGTAGTTTGCATTGTGGGGCATTGCGGATTAGGGGTTAATAGTTTAAATAGGTAGTTTGCGTTGTGGGGCATTGCGGATTAGGGGTTAAAAGTTTTAATAGCTAGATTGCATTGTGGGGAGATGGCAGTTTAGGGGTTAATAACTTTGATAGATACTTTGCGGTATGGGGGTTTGCGGATCAGGGGTTAATAAATTAGTTATTGCGGTGGGGGGTTTGCGGTTGAGAGGTAGATATTGCGCATGCGTTAGGTTTTGATTTTATTTTAACAGCGAGCAACAGGTAAAATATACGGCGCCGCACTTGTATGCATGCCATATATGCAATCGAGTGTAGTGTAAGGTCGGGTTACCATAGTAACCTATTAATGTTTTAGAAATCCGGCATCGGGTGGAAGCGTTAACACAACGCAAAGCCGTAACCTTTTCAATAGAGACCTGGTACTAAAATGGAGCTGTAAATTACTTTTAGCTGTCGGCCGCTTCGGTAGCTCCATTTTTAACGGCTCAATGGAAGCGAGCTCTCAGTGATCTATAAAGTGACGTAAGAACTTTTTTGGCTGCCAATACCTTCTAGTCAAATAATAAATTGCAAGCATCTGTAAAGAAATACATTTCTCTGACATCTTTCAAAAACAGAAAAATCAATGTACTTTCTTTGGACAATTAGTTGTATGAATTATTCATAGGATTCAAAGAGAAGTTAACCTATAAGCAGACATTTTTCCTCGCTGGAGGGCAGTATACCTTGTTAAAGGTTTTTATTGTTCACTGCAAGAAGTCCTTTAAAGCAAATAATGTCACAAGCAGGTACAAGAACAATTGTCTGGGGGTTTTTTCCACCAGGGAGTAATAACATATAATGTTTCCTCTGCAGCTGAGGATTATGGGTAGTGACAGACTAATAATACTCTTATTGTATCACATTTGTCAAAATTCTTTAAAAAAAGGGGCGGGGAACTGAACTCTGAAAAGGATATAGGTATTAAGAAAAGCTTTGCTTTTCCACACAGGTGTGTCAAATCAGATGACGCAACCACAGACTGAATCACTGGATTCCAAACTTAGTATATTAATAAAACCTGTTCTGTTACTGACAGCTGAGTTCCACTGTAACTGAGAGGACAATCCATACTGGAAAACTAGGAGTTCTGTCAATTATATACTACTCTAGGATTAAAACAAAGAACTTGCAGAGCAAAGTACTAAGTAAGTTTACCTGGCAAGAAATCATCGGGTCATTACTTTTTTCATATATATATATATCTATATATATCTATATATATCTATATATATATATAGTACTTAAAGGGCCATAATAGTGTAAAAATGACATTCTCTAATTAGTTAGAGCAGGTAATTTTAAGACTATCAACCCTACACTACTGCATTTTTAACTCCTGCAAAGGGTCAATAGTTTTAAAATGACATGCTCTAATGGATAAGAATATGTATCTTTTCTACTGTAATGGCCCTTTAATTAACTAGAATATCTCTAGACAAGAAAGTCTCAAATTTACTTCCTTCTGTTGGTATCTAGGAGCCTACCTAAGTATGATTTTCAACAAAGAAGACAAATAGAACAAAGCAAATTAGTCATGAGAAGTAAATAGCAAACTTGTTTAAAATGCCATGCCCTATCACAAAAGTTTAATTTTGAGTTTACGGTCCCTTCAAACAGTTATGACTTTTCACACTTTTGAGAACTGGGGGTGCCTGTATCTGATAACCACCCCATCCTAGATCTGACACTAGATGCTTGTACATTCCTAGCCAATCAGAATAATACATGGAAGTAATCACTTAGACAGCAACTCAAATACTAGAAGCAGGTGTATAAGAACGGCAGTTTTGTTTAAAGGGCCATAATACCCAAATGTTTAAACACTTGAAAGTGATGCAGCATAGCTGTAAAAAGCTGATTAGAAAATATCACCTGAACATCTCTATGTAAAAAAGAAAGATATTTTACCTCAAAAGTTCCTCAGTAGCCACCTCCCATTGTAAAGGATTTCTAAGCAGCATTTTAGTGTGTTTGTCCTGGGACAACTGAAGGGACTAGCATCGTGCACTCTCATATTATTTCACCAATCAGGTAAAGGAAGCTTACTATGAAATCTTATGAGAGTTAAGTCAAATCTCATGAGATCACAGTAAGAGTTCATGACCTCAGCACTGCTGATGCTGATTGGCTGCTGTTCATTTCTTCATTTTTTTTAAATTTTTTTACCTGCAGCTGGGAGCAGCTGAGTATAACTTTTTACACAGAACTTACTCTGCTGAGCTGAGGAGATTGTGAGGTAAAATATCTTCCTTTTTTACATAGAGATGCTCAGGTGATATTTTCCTGTCAGCTTTTTACAGTTATACTGCATCAGTTTCAAGTGATTTAGCATATGAGTATTATGTCCCTTTAACAGCCTTTTATTATTGTAGATATCTATGGGGTCAATCACAATTTAGAAAAAAAAATAATCTTATCCACAGAAAATCCCCATTAAAGTCTATGTGAACCTTTGTAGATCAAACATTTGTAAACTCTTCTACAGGATTGCAATTGCCCTCTGTGTGATTGACAGCAGGAAAAGTAACAGAGTGAAAGTTAAAGGGACAGTCCAGTCAGAATTAAACGTTCATGATTCAGATAGGGCATGTAGATTTAAACAACTTTCCAATTTACTTTTATCATCAAATTTGCTTTATTCTCTTGGTATTATTATTTAAAAGCTAAACCTAGGTAGGCTCATATGAAAAAAAAAATTAAGCCCTGAAGGCCGCCTCTTATCTGAATGCATTTGACAGTTTTTCACAGCTAAAAGGCATTAGTTCATTTGTGTCAAATAGATAACATTGTGCTGACGCCCATGGAGTTATTTATGAGAGGCACTGATTGGCTAAATGCAAGTCTGTCAAAGGAACTGAAATAAGGGGGCAGTCTGCAGAGGCTTAGATACAGGATAATCACAGAGGTAAAACATGTATATTAATGTAACCCTGTTGGTTATGCAAAACTGGTGAATGGGTAATAAAGGGATTATCTATCTTTTTAAACAATGACAATTCTGGAGTAGATGGTCCTTTTAAAAATGCCTGGGACATGTATAGGCTATCCTAGGAAATAAGTAAGTTTACACTGTAAAAGTAATAGGGTAGACTTGATGGGCCTTTTGGTTCTTATCTACCGTCAAATCATATGTTTCTATGTTTCTATTTGCAGAACTTAAAGGGACATGATACCTAAAAATGTTCTTTCATGATTCAGATAGAGCATACAATTTTAAATACCTTTCCAATTTACTTCTATTATCAAATCAACTTTGTTCTCATGCTATTCTTTGTTGAAGAGATAGGTAGCGTGCACACGTCTGAAGCTCTACATGACAGGAAATAGTGCTGCCATCTAGTGCTCTTGCAAATGTATAACATTAATGCAAAACTGCTGCCGTATAGTGCTGCAGACACGTGCACACTCCTGAACTTACCTTCCTGCTTTTCAACAAAGGATAACAAGAAAACAAAGAAAATGTGATCATAGAATTACATTGTAAAGTTGTTAAATTGGGTTTTATGTCCCTTTAACCATATAGTTATCTACAAGCAATACTGCAATATTAAAATGTTCTAGCACATGAGTATTATATTATTGCTTCTTTATGTCCCACTGTTATTTTTCTACAATAAGTTTTATAGTGTATGGGCATTTATTTCTTTACTTTTTTCTATGTAAAGCTATATTTTATCCACCAGCCATGGTGGAATTATCTTTGTGATATAGATATGGATGTGAAAGTGCAGTTAATCACGGGCTGTACAAACAATTTATTTGATAGCACAGCTCTGTTATTCAAGCTCAAAGTAAGAGAAATCAAGAAAAAATGGTACAGGTTAAAGGGACAGTCTACTCCAGAATTGTTATTGTTTAAAAAGATAGATAATCCCTTTATTACCCATTCCCCAGTTTTGCATAACCAGCACAGTTATATTAATATACTTTTTACCTCTGTGATTACCTTGTATCTAAGCCTCTGCAAGCTGCCCCTTATCTCAGTTCTTTTGACAGACTTGCATTTTAGCCAATCAGTGCTGACTCTTAAATAACTCCACGGGAGTGAGAATGATGTTATCTATATCGCACACATGAACTAGAGCTGTCTAGCTGTGAACAAACTGTCAAAATACAATGAGATAAGAGGCTGCCTTTAAGGGCTTATAAATCAGCATATGAGCCTACCTAGGTTTAGTTTTTAACAAAGAATACCAAGAGAACAAAGCAAATTTGATGATAAAAGTAAATTGGAAAGTTGTTTAAAAATCCATGCCCTACCTGAATCATGAAATTTTAATTTTGACTGGCCTGTCACTTTAAAGGGACACTGAACCCAAATTTTTTCTTTCGTGATTCAGATAGAGCATGACATTTTAAGCAACCTTCTAATTTACTCCTATTATCAATTTTTCTTCGTTCACGTGATATCTTTATTTGAAAAAGAAGGCATCTAAGCTGTTTTTTTTGGTTCAGACTTCTGGACAGCACTTTGGGTTCAGTGTCCCTTTAAGTAGCTGCTCTCACTGGACCATCCTTGCTAATGCTGTAAATAATTGTGTATCTAAATTTAGTACTATGTGTGTAGTATTTCAAATTAATTTAAACAATGAGAACAACATTAGAATGAAAAAGGAATTATGTGCATTATACATTGGGGAGGGGGGGCAGCCATAGCCAGCAGTCGAGACAAACTCTTTCTCTAAAATGAAAGACAGGATATTCTTTCAAATTAGAGGTAACATGACTCTCTTGATATTATATGGCTGATGGAAATGGTGAACTATTATACAGATGCAGATGAGGTCAATATTAAAATTAAAAAACAATTTCTATATGTATTTGTGTAAACCTGTTACAAATATGTTGTGCATGGGAAAAAAAGACAAAGTAAAATGTATTTTTAATTTAATTTTTTGAGAGATGCATCTACAGGCCTGATTGCTCACTGGCTGATAACTAAATCCCCCACTGCTTTATTGATTAACGGTGGCATACCTCACAACCGTAACAAATGTAATACATTTCCTATTAGATACAAAAAAAAAACTATGGCTTTAGTATCCCTTTAAATTATCAGAAAACTGTTCTCTTGCTTCAATAGTTTGCCTTTTCTACACTAAAGTAAACATTAGTTAAAAGGACATCATATTATATCTTTCCCGCCCCCAAAATGTGTTCAAAATAATCAATTTAAACTTGCTGCAGTCTATTAAATTGCTTACAAATAGCTCCCCATTACCTTTATTTTGCTATTTGAAATAGCTGATTTTTCCCTGTTGAATACACCACATATACTAAAGAGGTAGTATCAGAAATAAACCTCACATCTGTTTGTCTGTGTACATTGCTTTCTGTAGCATTCCTAAACCTCAAAGGTGAAAACAGTTCTGAATTTACCATATATTCACAGTTACAATTCAGTCATTTAAAGGACCATTAAATTTGACATTTTAACAACGCATAAAATGTTTCATTATTGTAATACTACTCCTAAAGCCTGTTCACACGGGCCATTTTTTGCAGTACAGTGGTCCCACCCCTTGAGCTCTCTCTCTCCCCCTCTCTTTTGCTCTCTCTCTCCCCTCTTTTGTGCTCTCTCCCCCTCTCTTTTGTGCTTTCTCTCGCTCCACCTCTCTTTTGCTCTCTCTACCCCCTCTCTTTGGCTCTCTCTATCCCCCCCTCTCTTTTGCTCTCTCTCCCCTCTCTTTTTGCTCTTTCCCCTCTCTCTTTTTGCTCCCTCTCTCCCCCCTCTCTTTTGCTTTCTCTCCTCCCCCTCTCTTTTGCTCTCTCTCTCCCCTCTTTTGTGCTCTCTCCCCCTCTCTTTTGTGCTTTCTCTCGCTCCACCTCTCTTTTGCTCTCTCCCCTCTCTTTTGCTCTCTCTCCCCTCTCTTTTGCTCTCTCTCCCCTCTCTTTTGCTCTTTCCCCTCTCTTTTTGCTCTTTCCCCTCTCTCTTTTTGCTCCCTCTCTCCCCCCTCTCTTTTGCTCTCCCCCCCTTTCTTTATGGCTGCTGGAAGTGTTTTAAATTTTTTTTTTTTTTTATTTTGTTTAGCTTCCTTTTTATCAATGAGGGGGTTAATCCACTGCAGCTGGTGTATTAGGTACAAGTTAAATCCTTGTTGTGTTGTGCGTCAGAATGTGTTACTGGCGATCAAGCAGGTTAAGTCCCTATTAGTATTTAGTAACAAATGGGTTAACCCTTTCATGACAGGGTTAATCCCGCGATCATGCATGCGATCGCGAGATTCCAATTATAGGATCAAGTCAGTGGGGCGTCCCTATGACGCTAGTCACGCCCTCCAGACCACAATCACATCCTGGAAGCGCCAATGGCTTCAGGACAGCCAAACGTCTATGACGTATTCCGTCCTAACGACGCTAAAGCCCAGTGCCGTTTGGACTGAATACAACGCCATAATGGTGCTTAAAGGTTAAAAATGTGTGTATGTGTTTGTAGGTGTAAGACTGTGTGTTTGTATGTAGATGTCTCTAGTTATGCCCTTAGCATTGCATCAGTCCCTGATTTAAAGGGATAGTACCTGGATTTTGTTGTCTGTCCCTGAAAAAGTCCCCCTCCAGGAGATTTGGAGGGCTGCAGCTGAGCTGGGTCATGTGTGACACAAATTAATGGGAGGAGCTGCCGGCAAGGCTGTGTGTGCAGCAAGTACTCTGCTTGATCACTCAGAGCAGGTCTAGGCAGGGACTCCTTGTTGCACCTTCTCTGAGTGGTCGATGTTTAAACTGCCATAAATCAGATGAAAAAAAAAACTTTTAAACAGCTCCAACACAAAAGGTAAGGAGCTGGGCTGATTTGTTGTAAAAGAGGATGGATTACTTGGCTACTACTGTAAATAAAGTATTGCTTGCATCTTGGCATTATTTAGTCTGACAGTAATCGTCATATTTTAGCACTCTGTATCGTCTGCAGATTTAGCATGAGTTTTAAACATACACCACTTCCTACACACAGTGCAAAAATATGAGAATATAAAAAATATGAAAATTGTTGTCAGACTAAATAATACAAAAATAAATTTGCCCCAACAGCTCACCCAGCCGCCCAACATTTGGGGCGCGATCCGATAAAGATCGTAGTTTGCGGTGAAAGCGAGGGAACCCCCGCCGCCCGCAGTTTCAGCTCGCAACTCGAGCTATCCTATATACGGTGCCGTCAGAGGCTAAAGTGCCGTAAGTCTGACAAACCAGCTTTTGAAACTGGCGGCGCCTACAAAACCTGACTAAGTTATAAAATCCCCCGTACTGTCTAACACGCCTCCTAAACATAGCCCGACACGTCTACCTTACCTACCCCGTAAAGTGAGCCCCTACCCCGCCACCATCTACCTTATCTACCCCCTAAAGTGAGCCCCTTCCAACGCCGCCATCTATTTTAAAAATATTAACCCCTAATTTAATCCCCCTACACCGCCGCCAGCTATAATAACTATATTAACCCTAATTATATTAGGGTTAATATAGTTAATATAGTTATTATATTATATTATATATATTAACTATATTAACCCTAATTATATTAGGGTTAATATAGTTAATATCGTTATTATATTATATATATATTAAGTATAATAACCCTATCTAACTCTAACATCCCTAACTAAATTCTTATTAAAATAGATCTAATTAATATTAATATTATTAATTAAAATATTCCTATTTAAATCTAAATACTTACCTATAAAATAAACCCTAAGATAGCTACAATGTAATTAATAATTACATTGTAGCTATTTTAGGGTTTATATTTATTTTACAGGTAACTTGGCATTTATTTTAACTAGGTACAATAGCTATTAAATAGTTAATAACTATTTAATAGCTACCTAGTTAAAATAATTACCAATTTACCTGTAAAATAAATCCTAACCTAAGTTACAAATACACCTACACTATCAATAAATTAAATAAACTACAATTATCTAAACTAAAATACAATTAAATAAACTAAACTAAATTACAAAAAAAACCCCCACTAAATTACAAAAAATAAAAAAAATTACAAGATTTTTAAGCTAATTACACCTATTCTAAGCCCCCTAATAAAATAATAAAGCCCTTTAAATTAAAAAAAATTCCATACCCTATTCTAAATTAAAAAAGTTCACAGCTCTTTTACCTTACCAGCCCTTAAAAGGGCCTTTTGCAGGGCATGCCCCAAAGAATTCAGCTCTTTTGCATTTAAATAAACATACAATACCCCCCCACACATTACAACCCACCACCCACATACCCCTATTCTAAACCCATCCAAACCCCCCTTAAAAAAACCTAACACTACCCCCCTGAAGATCTCCCTACCTTGTCTTCACCCAGCCGGGCAGAACTCTTCATCCGATCCGGGCGATGTCCAATCAAGCGGCAGAGAAGTCTTCTTCCATCCGGGCGATGTCTTCAATCAATCGGCAGTGAAGTCTTCTTCCATCCGGGCGATGTCTTCAATCAAGCGGCAGAGAAGTCTTCTTCCATCCGGGCGATGTCTTCAATCAATCGGCAGTGAAGTCTTCTTCCATCCGGGCGATGTCTTCAATCAAGCGGCAGTGGAGTCTTCTTCCATCCGGCGATGTCTTCAAGCAAAGCGGCATCTTCAATCTTCTTTCTTCGCTCCTCCGCCTCAGAGCATCCATCCGGCACGAAGACTGAACGAGGAATGAGGTACCTTTAAATTACGTCATCCAAGATGGCGTCCGTCGAATTGTGATTGGCTGATAGGATTCTATCAGCCAATCGGAATTAAGGTAGAAAAATCTGATTGGCTGATTGAATCAGCCAATCAGATTCAAGTTCAATCTGATTGGCTGAACCAATCAGCCAATCGGATTGAACTTGAATCTGTTTAGGGGTTAAACACTTTATTAGGGATTGCGGCGGGGGATCGCGGTTGACAGGTAGATAGACATTGCGCATGCGTTAGGTGTTAGGTTTTATTTAGCTGCATTTTGTGGCGAGGTGAAAATGGAGTAAGATTTCTCCATTTTCGTCACGTAAGTCCTTACGCTGTATATTGGATACCAAACTGCGCTGGTTTGGTATACCTGTCTATGGCCCAAAAAACTACGGGCGAAGGCAGAAATATATGAGCGTTACTTCTAGGTTACGCCATATATAGGATACCAAACCAGCGCAAAATTCGGCGTCGCCGGCTTTTGCGGGCGACGCTGCATATCGGATCGGGCCCCTGGTGTGTGTGTTGTGACAATAACCATATGCCCAGAATGTGTTCCAGAGACTGGTATTGTCAATATTATGGGGTAGGTGTAAGAACTTGGTGCTGTAATCTGTATAATAAGCTATGGACAAGTCTAAATTATACTATTACTATCAAATGGGTGTGTTTTAATTGCAGAGCTGAGTGGGCAGAGCAGTTGAAGAATAGGTCATCAATACTCCAGTGACCGGCTTGCTTGCTCTGCTGCAAAGTGTCCCTGGAATTTATTTTTAAATGTTGGCGACTATGGCATTGTGAGTTGCTACCATGCCACCCCCTAAACAAAGCAGATCTTATGTCAGTTATTTATATAAAATATAAAAGTAAGCAAATATAGTAAGCCATGCATCTTTTTGGAGTTTATGTGGCATACATACTTGGTATAAATTGTACTTGGGAGCCACTGATTACAGGGTTTTAATGTGGCATAAAACTGACATACAATGTATAGTTTTCATTAAAATGCTATAATTTACAACAACCTTACTGTTAGTATTGCACAGTATGCATGTGCTGTGCTTGGGGTTGATCCTGAGACCTCATGCATGTGCTGTGCTTGGGGTTGATCCTGGGACCTCTGGCCGGTTGCCTTTTGCCTGAGCCACTGGAGGATTCAGGTTTTTGCATTAGAACTGCTTATTTTACTATCTGCTCTAGTTGGCCCTCTGGCTCCACAGTTACTCAATCAACAGCCTATATAAGCAGCTTCCTGCGTGTGCCTGTGTATAGGATCTTTTCCTGGGTGTGATTAACCTGAGAGACTTACGTGGCTGATCTTGTTGCAGACTTTGCTTGTTTTTGACCTCTCCTTTGGACCACCATTCTGTCTGCCTTTGCCTGGAAGTGTTTTAACCTTTTGCCTGGACTTTGTTACTCGTTGCCTACCGATTCTGTAATGTCTTTTGCCCGCTCGTTGCTGACCTCTGTCCTGGATATCGACTCTGCTTCCTCCCACTACTATTTTGGTCACGTCCTGGGTTTTATCCTCTGTGCTGGGACTGTGTTTTTATAGTCACACCCCAACCTTAGGGTCGCTTCCTGGACAGACAATATACTACCTGTGACAGTATACACAGGCCAACATGGACCCTGAGGAAGTGACTAAGGCAGTGACTCATCAGGGACAGTTGCTTGAAGTTCACGCTGCACAGTTTGAAAGTTTAGATTCGAAATTAGATCACCTCACTTCCATGCTTAAAGCTATCTACCAAGTCAGTCAATCTGCACCAGCTGCTTCCCAACCAATCACTCCTTTCATTGTCCGTGCTCCAGGTCCTAAACTACCACTCCCTGAAAAATTTGATGGTACTCCGGATGATTGTAAGGGATTTCTTAATCAATGTAGCCTGCACTTCAAGAACGATCCACATTCCTTCTCTATCTCAGATGCAAAAGTCACCTTTATGAAATCATTATTAAAGGGAAAGGCTCTCTCCTGGGTCTTTCCTCTCCTGGAAAAGAATGACCCAGTGCTACAAAACTCTGAATCAATGCTATACAAGTTGTCTTTGAAAAGCCTGGTAGAGTAGCTATGGCTGAGCACTCATACCTAGAATTGCAACAGGGTTCAGAGGCGGTGGCCCTATATTCTATAGAGTTCTGTATACTAGCTGCAGAAACAGACTGGAACACCGGGGCTCTGAAGGGTACATTCAGACGAGGTCTTTGTGAACATATAAAGGATGAACTGGTATATAGAGACATACCCGACTCCCTCAAAGAGTTTATCTCCCTCTGTATTAAATTACACTCACAACATCAGGAAAGACAAATAGAAAAGGACCGCAGCCGACAAACCTGTAAACCTATGATTCGCTTGGCTGCTCGCTTCAGTTCTCCACTTGCTGTAGTATCGTCTCCTCCTCCTGAGGAACCTATAGAAATCAGTTCCATCCATCTTTCTGAGGCTGAGAGGGCACGCAGATGTATATTGTGGCCAAAAAAGTAATCTAAGTAAAAGTAAAGAGTCCGAGCTTAATTCTATTTGGAGGGGCAGAATTAAGTCACAAGTCCAAAATACTCTCCAACAAGTCTAGAATACTACTACCAATAACTCTTCATTATGCCACCACCAAAGTACAGACTGTTGCTTTAATTGATTCTGGGGCAGCAGGAATCTTTATGGATAATACCTTTGCTACTCTTCAAGGCCTACCAGTTAAAGAGAAATCTCCACCCTCTTACGTTTCAACTATTTCTGGTCAGCCATTAGGATCAGGTATAATTACTCTGCAGGCCAAACCCCTTATCACCACTGTGGGAGTACTCCACACAAAAACTCATATTTGATTTGTTTTTATCACCTCATGTTCCAGTCATCTTGGGTCTCCCCTGGCATAGAAAACATGACCCTGTCTTTTCCTGGTCTACAGGAGAGTTATCTTCATGGGGTGCTGCTTGTTTTAACCAGTGTCTGTCAAGTCCTATAAAAAAGAACCGCACTACACAGCTTGCCTCTATTTCCCCCTCGGCACTTCCAGATGTGTACTCAGATTTTCAAGCTGTATTTTCCAAACGGAATGCAGAGATCCCTCCTCCACATCTAGAATGGGACTGTGCTATCAACCTGCTTCCTGGAGCACCTATTCCTAAGGGGAAGACCTATCCTATTTCTCACTCTGAATCCAAAGCTTTGGAGGAGTACATTTCTTAAAATCTTAAGCGAGGGTTTATCTGTCCATCCTCTTCCCCTGCGGGGGCTGGGTTCTTCTTTATTGAGAAGAAGGATGGGGGTCTCAGACCTTGCATAGACTACCGGGAATTGACCCGAATCACTGTTAAGGACTCTTAGCCTCTTCCGCTCATCCTTGAGCTTTTTGATTATCTAACAGATGCAACGATATATACCAAATTAGACTTACGTGGGCCTTATATTCTAATACTCATAAAGGAAGGAGTTGAGTGGAAAACTTCTTTCAACACTCGCCTAGGGCATTTTGAATACCAAGTAATGCCCTTTGGACTCAGTAATGCTCCAGCTGTGTTTCAGCGTTTTATTAACTAAGTATTTTGGGACTTTATAAATAAGTTCATTATCATTTACATAGACAACATACTTATATACTCTAAGAACTTGAGTGAGCATCAACAGCATGTCAAATTGGTACTACAAAGACTACGGGAGAATCGTCTCTATGCCAAGTTGGAAAAATGCCTTTTTCACCAATCTTCGATTCCCTTTCTGGGTTATATCATCTTATCCTCTGGATATGCTATGGATCCCTCAAAATTAGCCGCAATACAGCAATGGCCGCAACCTACCTCCCTAAAAGGTATTCAACACTTTCTGGGTTTTGCAAACTACTACAGACTTTTCATCAGGGGTTTATTTTCCATCACTGCACCCATGGATGCAGCCATGGATGCCCTTCAGAAACTTAAGCGGCTTTTCAGTACAGCCCCAGTACAGCCCCAATTCTGCAACATCCGGATCCTTACCTTCAGTACATTTTGGAGGTGGATGCTTCAGATATGGTTGCAGGGGCAGTTCTCTCTCAGAGAAATCTTAAATCCAGACAAATACACCCAGTAGCATTCTTCTGAAAGAAATTCTCAAGATCTGAAAAGAATTATGAGGTTACTAACAGAGAATTACTAGCCATCAAACTGGCCCTAGTTGAGTGGAGACACTTACTCAAGGGCACATCTATGCAATTCTTAATCTTGACCGATCACAAGAATCTCATATACCTACAAACTGCCAAACGTCTCACAGCCCGAAAAGCCCGGTGGTCACTGTTCTTTTCTCGGTTCAATTATAACCTATCGTATATACCAGGCTCCAAAGATAAAAAAACGGATGCCCTTTCAAGACAATTTTCTCCTCATAAGCCTTGGGAAGAACCTATGGATGTGATCCTCAAACCACAACAGGTCATTGCAGCCATTTCCACTTCCTTGCTTAAACAATTACAGGATGCACAAATCAAAGACCACCTGCTACACCCGCTAACACATTATTTGTTGCACCAAAGCTGAGAAAGACTCTGTTACAATGGGCTCATGACAGTACACTTCTGGTCACCCTGGCATTGAAAAGATGCTCCAACAACTTCAGCCTTACGTCTGGTGGCCTAAAATGTCCCTTGATGTTAAACAATATGTCTCAGCTTGTACTCATTGTTCGGCCAATAAGATTCCTCTTCAAAATCCTTACGGACTGTTACATCCACTCAAAGTACCAAAAACAACCGTGGACACATTTGAGTATTTCATCACAGATTTACCTAATTCAAAAGGAAACACCACCATCTGGGTAATTGTGGATAGATTTTCCAAAATGGCACATTTCGTACACCAAAGAAACCTTCAATCTGCCAAGGAGTTAGCAACTTGCTTCATATCACAAATCATACGACTCCATTGGTTACCTAGTAATATAGTTTCTGACAGAGGTACCCAGTTGATTATATCAAGATTCTGCAAATCTGAATGCCAAAATCTAGGAATTACAGTTTCTTTCTT
Organism: Bombina bombina; assembly: GCF_027579735.1. NCBI lineage: Eukaryota > Metazoa > Chordata > Amphibia > Anura > Bombinatoridae > Bombina > Bombina bombina. The sequence continues at coordinate 766,986,116 of NC_069504.1, read as the reverse complement.
CTGCCTCTGATCCGCAGTCTAATGGCCAGATTGAAAGAGTAAATCAAGATCTGGAAGCCTACTTAAAGAACTATATTTCAGAAACCCATGACAATTGGACTGAACTACTACCATTGGCTGAATTCTGTCACTATTCTACCTATCACTCTGCCCAACGAATGTCACCTTTTTTGGCTGCTTTTGGCTTTCAACAAAGAAATTTTCCTCTGGAACTATAGTCCACGGGGGTACCTGCTGCAGACCACAGAACTCTGTTACTTCAAAAACAGTGGAAAGCCATTCATCGGATATTACAGTTCACTAATGACCGTTATCAAAAGACCGCTAACCGTAAATGTTGAGTACCTCTGGATTATCGGGTAGGCAATTCGGTATGGCTTTCCACTAAACACATTAAACTCAAACAACCCTCAGCTAAATTAGGTCCCAGGTTCGTCGGCCCATTCCGCATACTTCGTCGAGTCATCTCCACTGACTTTAAGATCAAGTTGCCTTCCTCTTTTCGGATACATTCAGTGTTTTATGTTTCCCTATTAAAACCTGCTATATGCAACCAATACACCAAAAAGATGCAGTATCCTGCTCCAGTACTTGTTGATGGTGAACCTGAAAATGAACTTTTCAATATATTAAACTCTTGCATTCGCAATCAGCACCTACAATATCTTGTAGACTGGAAGGGGTATCCCACTTCTGAGAGGTGCTGGATTCCTGCCCAAGATCTCCATGCCCCTCTTCTGATTGCTTCATTCCACAGAGGTTTTCCTCATTGTCTTTGTAAGGTTTCCTGGAGAGGAATCTTGAGGAGGGGGTTATGTTAGCAATGCACAGTATGCATGTCCTGTGTCTGGAGTTGATCCTGGGACCTCTGGTCTCTAGCCGGTTGCCTTTTGTCTGAGTCACTGGAGGATTCAGATTTGTGAATTATAACTGCTTATTTTACGATCTGCTCTGGCTGGCCCTCTGGCTCCACCTGCCTGCCAGCTGCAGGTAGTTACTCAATCAACAACCTATATAAGCAGCTTCCTGCTTCCTGTGTGTGCCTGTGTATAGGATCCTTTCTTGGGTGTGATTATCCTGAGAGACTTACTTGGCTGCAGACTTTGCTTGATTTTGACCTCTCCTTTGGACCACAATTCTGCCTTTGCCTGGAAGTGTTTTGACCTTTTGCCTGGACTTTGTTACTCTTTGCCTACAGATTCTGTACTGTCTTTTGCCCGCTCGTTGCTGACCTCTGGCCTGGATATCGACTCTGCTTGCTCCCACTACTATTTTGGTCACGTCCTGGGTTTTATTCTCTGTGCTGGGACTGTATTTTTATAGTCACTTCCCAACCTTAGGGTCTATTCCTGAACAGACAATTTACTACCTGTGACACTTACTTCATGATTTCGCATTTGTCAAAATTTGAAAGGAGCAAAGTAGTACCTGGGCCAATGTGTTGTACTTGCCCAGTGGAACAAATTTTTCCAGTCCTCTCCTGATGCTAATATTTTTGTTTTGTAATTTTCCTTATGGGCTTTGCACCCAAGCTGGCCTGTGGTTAAAGGGACACTCAGGTCAAATTAAAATTACATGCTGTATCTGAATCATAAAAATTTAAACAACTTTCCAATTTACTTCCATTAAAAAAAAAGTGCATAGTCTTTTATATTTACACTATTTGAGTCACCAGCTCCTACTGAGCATGTGCAAGAATTCACAGAATATACATATATGCATTTGTGATTGACTGATGGCTGTCACATGGTACAGGGGGAGTGGAAATATACATAACTTTGAAATTTGTTACAAAAACAATCTACTACTCATTTGAAATTCAGAGTAAATGCTATTATATTGTCTTGTTATCTTGCATTTGTTGATTATGCAAATCTACTGTATTTACTGTTCCTTTAACTGTCTGAGTCACTGAGTGTTGTGTAGCTGTCTATGAGTGCTGGTGAGTACCCAGGGCTTTGAGGAATTTTGCAGTGACAGTTTTGCAGTTTGAAAGTGTAGTCCATTTCCATGGTTTAAATGTATTTAGGAAAATTACAAAAGTCCTGTGTCACCCTTGTTTGTATCTCAGTTTGGTTGAATGCATGCATTGTGTTCTTTTTTTCTTCTCTTTTTGGGCTGGCTTCTAGATTTTCATATTATATTTGTCAAGCCCTGCCTTATATCTAAGCATAAGCACCCTCTTGAGTCACTTTTCTGACACCAGTGAGCCAACCAATTATGTGCACCTCATGCCCACGAAGAGCAACTCTGTCTGCCTACCATGCTACCACTGATATTATTATACTTAGGTTATTTTATTTTTTGCCCCACCCCTGAAAAACATAATTTATGCTTACCTGATAAATTCCTTTCTCCTGTAGTGTAGTCAGTCCACGGGTCATCCATTACTTATGGAATATTTCTCTTCCTAACAGGAAACTGCAAGAGAATTACCCAGCAGAGCTTGCTATATAGCTCCTCCCCTCACCTATCATAGTCAGTCATTCGACCAAAGCAGACGAGAAAGGAGGAACCATAGGGTGCAGTGGTGACTGGAGTTTAATTTAAAATTTAGACCTGCCGTAAAAACAGGGCGGGCCGTGGACTGACTACACTACAGGAGAAAGGAATTTATCAGGTAAGCATAAATTATGTTTTCTCCTGTTAAGTGTAGTCAGTCCACGGGTCATCCATTACTTATGGAATACCAATACCAAAGCTAAAGTACACGGATGAAGGGAGGGACAAGGCAGGAACATTAAACAGAAGGAACCACTGCCTGAAGTACCTTTCTCCCAAAAATAGCCTCCGACGAAGCAAAAGTGTCAAATTTGTAAAATTTTGAAAAAGTGTGAAGCGAAGACCAAGTCGCAGCCTTGCAAATCTGTTCAACAGAGGCCTCATTTTTAAAGGCCCAGGTGGAAGCCACAGCTCTAGTAGAATGAGCTGTAATCCTTTCAGGAGGCTGCTGTCCAGCAGTCTCATAGGCTAAGCGTATTATGCTACGAAGCCAAAAAGAGAGAGAGGTAGCCGAAGCCTTTTGACCTCTCCTCTGTCCAGAGTAAATGACAAACAGGGAAGAAGTTTGACGAAAATCCCAAGTTGCCTGCAAATAGAATTTCAGGGCACGGACTACGTCCAGATTATGCAAAAGTCGTTCCTTCTTTGAAGAAGGGTTAGGACACAGAGATGGAACAACAATCTCTTGATTGATATTCCTGTTAGTAACTACCTTAGGTAAGAACCCAGGTTTAGTACGCAGGACTACCTTGTCTGAATGAAAAATCAGATAAGGAGAATCACAATGTAAGGCAGATAACTCAGAGACTCTTCGAGCCGAGGAAATAGCCATCAAAAACAGAACTTTCCAAGATAACAACTTGATATCAATGGAATGAAGGGGTTCAAATGGAACACCTTGAAGAACATTAAGAACTAAGTTTAAGCTCCACGGCGGAGCAACAGACTTAAACACAGGCTTAATCCTAGTTAAAGCCTGACAGAAAGCCTGAACGTCTGGAACTTCAGCCAGACGTTTGTGTAGAAGAATAGACAGAGCAGAAATCTGTCCCTTTAACGAACTAGTAGATAAGCCCTTTTCTAAACCCTCTTGTAGAAAGGACAATATCCTAGGAATTCTAACCTTACTCCATGAGTAATTCTTGGATTCGCACCAACGTAAATATGTACGCCATATTTTATGGTAAATTTTTCTGGTAACAGGCTTCCTAGCCTGTATTAAGGTATCAATAACCGCCTCCGAGAAACCACGCTTTGATAGAGTCAAGCGTTCAATCTCCATGCAGTCAGCCTCAGAGAAATTAGATTTGGATGTTTGAAAGGACCCTGAATTAGAAGGTCCTGTCTCAGAGGCAGAGACCACGGTGGACAGGACGACATGTCCACTAGGTCTGCATACCAGGTCCTGCGTGGCCACGCAGGCGCTATCAGAATCACCGAAGCTCTCTCCTGTTTGATCTTGGCAATCAAACGAGGAAGCATTGGGAATGGTGGAAACACATAAGCCATGTTGAAGACCCAAGGGGCTGTCAGAGCATCTATCAGCACCGCTCCCGGGTCCCTGGACCTGGATCCGTAACAAGGAAGCTTGGCGTTCTGACGAGACGCCATGAGATCTAGATCTGGTTTGCCCCAACGACGAATCAGTTGAGCAAAGACCTCCGGATGGAGCTCCCACTCTCCCAGATGAAAAGTCTGGCGACTTAGAAAATCCGCCTCCCAGTTCTCCACGCCTGGGATGTAGATCGCTGACAGGTGGCAAGAGTGAGACTCTGCCCAGCGAATTATCTTTGAGACTTCCAACATCGCTAGGGAACTTCTGGTTCCCCCTTGATGGTTGATGTAAGCCACAGTCGTGATGTTGTCCGACTGAAATCTGATGAACCTCAGAGTTGCTAACTGAGGCCAAGCTAGGAGAGCATTGAATATTGCTCTTAACTCCAGAATATTTATTGGGAGGAGTTTCTTCTCCCGAGTCCATAATCCCTGAGCTTTCAGGGAATTCCAGACTGCTCCCCAGCCTAGAAGGATGGCGTCTGTTGTTACAATCGTCCAATCTGGCCTGCGAAAGGTCATCCCCTTGGACAGATGTGGCCGAGAGAGCCACCATAGAAGAGAATCTCTGGTCCTTTGATCCAGATTTAGTAGGGGGGACAAATCTGAGTAATCCCCGTTCCACTGACTTAGCATGCACAATTGCAGCGGTCTGAGATGCAGGCGCGCAAATGGTACTATGTCCATTGCCGCTACCATTAAGCCGATTACTTCCATGCACTGAGCTACTGACGGGTGTGGAATGGAGTGAAGGACACGGCAAGCATTTAGAAGTTTTAATAACCTGGCCTCTGTCAGGTAAATTTTCATCTCTACAGAATCTATAAGAGTCCCTAGAAAGGGAACTCTTGTAAGTGGTAATAGAGAACTCTTTTCCACGTTCACCTTCCACCCATGCAACCTCAGAAATGCCAGAACTATCTCTGTATGAGACTTGGCAGTTTGAAAACTTGACGCTTGTATATAAAAAACGTTACTGTGCCTTTAAGAAGCACAGAAAAACTAACACAGTTGAAATAACAATGATCAAAAATAGTTATAGCAACCAAATTTTCACAGTAAATGTATTAAGTTAGCAAAGGATTGCACCCACCAGCAAATGGATGATTAACCCCTTAGTACCCAAAAAGGATAACAATTATATAATTAACGTTTTTCTCACAGTCAAATACACTGTCACAGGACTACTGTGACTGATTACCTCCCTCAAAATGGATTTTGAAGACCCCTGAGCTCTCTAGAGACGATCTGGATCATGGAGGATGAAGTAGACAGATTGTGACTGAATTTTTACTGTGTAAAAAAGCGCTAAAATAGGCCCCTCCCACTCATATTACAACAGTGGGGAAGCTCAGAAACTGTTTCTATGCAGAAAACAAAAATGGCCATGTGGTAAAAATCATGCCCTAATAAGTTTTATCACCAAGTACCTCACAAAAACGATTAACAAGCCAGTAAAACGTTTTAAACATACATTTAAAAGTTATGTATTATTATTTACATGCCTGCTACCAGTCGCTTTTACTGCAGTTAAGGCTCATACATTATTTCAGTATTTACAGTATTTTCAGAGTCAATTCCATTCCTTAGAAAATACATTCAGTGCACACACACACACACACACATCAGCCTGATACCAGTCGCTATCGCTGCATTTAAGGCTGAACTTACTTTACAATGGTATCAGCAGTATTTTCTCAGTCGATTCCATTCCTCAGAAAATAAATTACTGCGCATACCTCATTTGTTGCAGGGGAGCCCTGCATGCTATTCCCCTTCTCTGAAAGTACCTCACGCCTCAGATGAGAACAGCCAGTGGATCTTAGTTACGTCTGCTAAGACCATAGAAAGAAACCCAGGCAGATTCTTCTTCTAATGCTGCCTGAGAATAAACAGCACACTCCGGTGCCATTTAAAAATAACAAACTTTTGATTGTAGAAATAAACTAAGTTAAAAAAACACCACAGATCTCTCACAGCTTCCTACTAGTTAGGCTGCAAGAGAATGACTGACTATGATAGGTGAGGGGAGGAGCTATATAGCAAGCTCTGCTGGGTAATTCTCTTGCAGTTTCCTGTTAGGAAGAGAAATATTCCATAAGTAATGGATGACCCGTGGACTGACTACACTTAACAGGAGAAAACTTTCTGTGAACGTCCATGCATGTATACACATATCTATATGTATTTATACATACCTACAGATATTTAGACATGTAAATATGTGTATATATATATATATATATATATATATATATATATATACACACACACACACACACATTATAGCCCTTTCCATTCAAACACCATGTCATATACCTATATTTATTTTGAATATTTCTATGAATAATTTTTATTAGATAGTGTGTGTATATATGAGGGTAACGCCTTATTTAAATGTATTTATGTTGTGTTAAATGAAACGTTTTTTTCAACCCTAACCGTTTACGCAAGGACATTAATGTTGCTAACCTGACAAGCGCAAATTTAAATTTGTGCTTGTGCTGTCGCGTTTACTTTCAACTTGTAGTACACGCGAAAATTAAGTTGGGCGCAATGCTTGGTAACACAAAGTGCTAATCAGCCAATCACATAGCAGCAACTCAATGCATTTAGGCCTCTAGACGTAGTGAAGATGACTTGCTGAAGTTCAAACCGAGCATCAGAATGGGGAAGAAAGGGGATTTAAGTGATTTTGATTGTGGCATGGTTGTTGATGCCAGATGGGCTGATCTGAGTATTTCAAAAACTGCTGATCTACTGGGATTTTCACGCACAACTATCTCTAGGGTTTACAGATAATGGTCAGAAAAAGAGAAAATATTCAGTGAGCAGCAGTTGTGTGAACGAAAATGCCTTAAGATGTCAGAGGTCAGAGGAGAATGAGCTGACTGGTTCAAGATGATAGAAAGGCAACAGTAGCTCAAATAACCACTCGTTACAACTAAGGTATGCAGAATACCATCTCTGAACGCATAACACTTCAAACCTTGAAGCAGATGGCATACAGCAGCAGAAGACCACACCGGGTGCCACTCCTATCAACTAAGAACAGGAAACTGAGGCTACAATTCGCACAGGCTCACCAAAATTGAAAAAAAAGATTGGAAAAATGTTGCCTGATCTGATGAGTGTCACGCCACGCTGCTCTAGCTGTTGCTAGGGTGCGGCGTCTCCTTCCTGCTCGTTGTCAGGGGTTGTTTTGGGTGCAGATGCGTGCAGCACTGACATCGCTGCACGCTCCTCTCTCTGATGTTGGTCCGGATTCCTGTGGCGCGAATCCTGCGCCTATGTAAGTTGCTTGGAACGATCTATCACTGCCCAAGTATAGGTGTTACTTTGTGTGCTCCTGGCTGTGATAGATCGTTATTGCTCTGATTGCCTTATTCTTGATGAACCCTCCCTGTCTGACCACTCTGCCTGTTAACCCCTAAATTACTGGATTGATATACTGCTGCTGAACTCTGCTTGTCTGGCCACTCTGCTTGATTAACCCCTATTGTTCTGGATTGCCTCTTTGTTTCCAAACCCTGCCTGACCATTTTAGTGGTTTACCCTTGAACTGCTTTACCGTTGCCTGCCTTCCTGACCCTTTCTTTCTCTGGTCTGGGATATTCCCTATAATTCTGGGTCGACACCGGGATAAGAAAACTACTGGTCGAGTTTGTAAGATAGTAGACTATACGACGAGCATTACAATGAGTCTCCATTTCAGCTGTGACATTCAGATGGTAGGGTCCGAATGTGGCGTAAACAACATGAAATCATGGATCCATCCTGCCTTGTATAACGGTTCAAGCAGGTAGTGGTGGTGTAATGGTGTGGGGGAAATTTTCTTGGCACACTTTGGGCCCCTTAGTACCAATTGAGCATCGTTTAAATGCCACAGGCTACCTGAGTATTGTTGCTGACCATGTCCATCCCTTTATGACTACAGTGTACCCATCTTCTGATGGCACCTTCCAGCAGGATAATGCACCATGTCACAAAGCACTGTACTCCAATGGGCTCCAGTCACCAGATCTCAATCCAATAGAGCACCTTTGGGATGTGGTGGAACGTGAGATTTGCATCATGGATGTGCAGCCGACAAATCTGCAGCAACTGCGTGATGCTATTATGTCAATATGGACCAAAATGTCTGAATATGTTTTCAACACATTGTTGAATCTATGCCACAAAGAATTAAGGCAGCTCTAAAGGCAAAAGGGGGTCCAACACGGTACTAGCAAGGTAGCCTCAGTTTCCTGTTCTTACCTGACAGGAGTGGCACCCGGTGTGGTCTTCTGCTGCTGCAGCCCATCTGCTTCAAGGTTTGACGTGTTGTGCATTCAGAGATGGTATTCTGCATAGCTTGGTTGTAACGAGTGGTTATTTAAGTTACTGTTGCCTTTCTATCACCTCCAACCAGTCTGCCCATTCTCCTCTGACCTCAACAAGGCATTTTCGTCCACACAACTGCCACTCACTGGATATTTTCTCTTTTTCAGACCATTTTATGCAAACCCTAGAGATGGTTGTGCGTGAAAATCCCAGTAGATCAGCAGTTTTTGAAATACTCAGACCAGCCCATCTGGCACCAACAACCATGCCATGTTCAAAGTCACTTAAATCCCCTTTCTTCCCCCTTTGTGATGCTCGGTTTGAACTTCAGCAAGTCGTCTTTACCACGTCTAGATGCCTAAATGCATTGAGTTGCTGCCATGTAATTGGCTGATTAGCAATTTGTGTTACCAAGCAATTGAACAGGTGTACCTAATAAAGTGGCCGGGGAGTATATTTATGGCAAAATTAAAACAAACAGGCAGTGAAACTAATAATGGACTGCAATGTATTAAAGGGATATGAAACCAAACAATTTTCTTTCATGATTCAGACAGGGCATGCAATTTTAAGCAACTTTCTAACTTACTCCTACTATCAAATTTTTCTTCATTCTCTTGGTATCTTTATTTGAAAAGTTGGAATGTTAGCTTAGGAGCCTGCCCATTTTTGGTTCAGCACCCTGGGTAGTGCTTGCTGATTAGTGGCTACATTTAGCCACCAATCAGCAAGCTCTACCCAGGTGCTGAACAAAAATGGGCTGGCTCTAAAGCTTACATTCTTGTTGTTCAAGTAAAGATACCATTTAATATCCCTTTAAAGTTATAAATTCTTGTAGCCCTCTCTGTTGCAAATAATGCTGCCATAGGCTGCTTAGACACGTGCACTTTCCTAAGCTCCTATCAGCCTGCCTAGGTTTATGCTTCAGCAAAGAGAACAAAGCAAATTTGATAATAAAGTAACTTGGAAAGTTGTTCCAAAATTGAATGTTCTATTTGAATCATGAATGTTTCATTTTCTCCCTTTAACGCCTGAAGGTAAATCTCATATTTAATATAATGAAAAGAGGCAGTGTTAGCAACTATCTCGGAAGTTAAGGTTAGGACACTCGTGTTTGTTTACAGTCATCTGCCTACCAGCCTTAATACTCCTATGGGCAATACGTATTTGACTCCAGAGGCATCACATGCACCACCTAAGAGAGACCAGCGCTCTCTGCTGTTGTATCACCTGGGTAACATTTGCTATTGTTTTTTGATGCAATCATTAATCCTTCATTGTTATCTGCAATTCTTTCCAAAACGATCTGCTTTTTGTAATTGTTATTTTCCATTTATATAAATTAATAAACAATACAGAGTTATCTTTTTCATTTTTCTTAAGATTTTGAGGAGACCATATAACTTAATTTTATGTGTATACGCCTTGTATGTCTTTGGTCTAAATTTATATAGAGGTTTGACCTCTATAAAATGTTTATTTTTGTGCCTCTCTATTAGGATGTTGTAGAATATCTATATATAGACACTGGCTATATCTTTCCAGCTACAGTAACTTTCACTTACAAATGCATCTATGCATATAATGTAAATGTATTTCCAAATAAAGCTTTCAATGGTAGCTAAAAAGACCAGTATGGGGACAACAGAGAGAATCCTGCTCATTACAAAAACAAATATCAAGAAAAGATAAAAATGACAGATTTTTTTATTACAATATAATTTATAAAGTATATCATTTCTTAAGAATATTCCCTGTTAATTCATCCAGAGCTATGTGGGTGGGTGACACACTCTTTGGAATGCATTAACCAGATAACCCTATGAATGAGATTACTAAAATGATAATATCAAATGTCCTTGGCTACTCTTGTGTGGTCATCATAACTGAGATCATTAAAGTGACAATCACTTTGAGATATTAATTTATAAATATATGTAGTAAAACATTTTTTTGCAATATACTTTTTTTTGTTCACCTTTCCTGTGATTTAAAGGGATATGAAACCCAATTTTTTTCTTTCATGATTCAGATAGAGCATGTGATTTTAAACAACTTTTAATTTACTTCTAGTATCAATTTATTTGTTCTTTTGGTATCTTTTGTTGAAAAGCAGGGTTGTATGCTTAGGAGCCAGCCCATTTCTGAAGCCAAGAGCCCTAGATGACAGCACTATTTTCTGCCTTTTAGTGCTCCAGATGCCTACCTAAGTATCTCTTCAACAAAAAGTATCATGGAAACTAAGCAAATTTAATAAAAGAAGTAAATTGGAAACTTTTTTTTTTTTTTTAAATGATATGCTCCGTCTAAATCACAAAAGAAAATGTTTGGGTTTCGTATCCCTTTAATGCTGAATATTGTGGGCTTCCCAAATTCCTGTTAAAATTGGAAGGGCAGACACAGCTGTATTCCACACAGTCATTGGTTGCACAGTCTAGTAAGCAATTTATAACTGTCCCTAACTGGCCACAATATGGCGGCGCCCCCTGCTTTATAGACATTAGAATGTTACCCTTATTTTTTCAATATTTAAAAAACTAATCTATGTATAGATTAGTCTCAGGCTAATATTTGCTATAAATACATTATTCTATCAATGATATATTAAGTGTTTAAAGGGACATTAAACCCAATTTTTTTCTTTCAGGATTTAGAAAGAGCATGCGATTTTAAACAACTTTCCGATTTACTATTTACATTATCTCATTTGGTTCATTCTCTTGATATATCATAAATAAAGTATAGCTAAATAGGCTCAGTAGCTCCTGATTGGTTGCTGCACATAGGTGCTACGTGTCATTGGCTCACCTATGTGTATTGCTATTTCTTCAACAAAGGATATCTAAAGAATTAAGCAAATTAGATAATAGAAGTAAATTAGAATGTTGTTAAAAATTGTATTCTCTACCTGAATCGTGAAAGAAAACTTTTGGGTTTCATGTCCCTTTAATATTTTTTATTATCATTTGTTTATAAAGCACTGCTAAATTGCGTAGCGCTGAGTCATCAAGTTCATACTCTAAAAGTGTAGTCAATGTAAACGGATGCTTCGGCCATTGTTGACAATTTAGATGGTTCATTAGATACAAGCAAAATACTGTATATAATAATCCATAATTTAATAAAAAATTAATAATAAAACGTGTTCAAACCTTCTTTGCATTTGGGGCATGAAACTCAATTTTTTTTGTTTTGTGAGTGTAACAGAGCGTACAATTTTATATAACTTTCCAATTTGCTTTTACTATCCCATTTGCTTCATTCTCTTGATGTTTGTTGGAGAAGCAGCAATCCATTACTAGGAGCTAGCTGGACACAGCCTACCTAGATATGCTTTTCAACAAAGGATATCAAGAGAATAAAGCAAATTATATAATAGAAGTAAATTGAAACGTTGTTTTAAACTTTGTCCTCTATCTGAATCCTAAAAATGTCATTTTGACTTTACTATCCCTTTAAGATATACAATACAAGAGACACGTAAAATAAAATGTAACAACAAATTAGAAAAACATTAAAAACAGAAAGTCATCTTAGAAGGCACTGGAATAGATCTCAATGTAGCATTTGATACAGGAATGTTAAAGGGACACTGAACCCAAATGTTTTCTTTTGTGATTCAGATAGAGCATGACATTTTAAGACACTTTCTAATTTACTCCTATTATAAAATTTTCTTCATTCTCTTGGTATCTTTATTTGAAATGCAAGAATGTAAGTTTAGATGCCGGCCCATTTTTGGTGAACAACCTGGGTTCTTGCTGATTGGTGCTGTCCAGAGTGCTGAACCAAAAAAACGGCTTAGGTGCCTTCTTTTTCAAATAAAGATAGCAAGAGAACGAAGAAAAATTGATAATAGGAGTAAATTAGAAAGTTGTTTAAAATTGAATGCTCTATCTGAATCACGAAAGAAAAAATTTGGGTTCAGTGTCCCTTTAATACAGACAACCTTGATGCTACTACTTATATTGAGTTACCAAAGGCATTGTACCTGTGTATTAAAATACTGTCACTATTGCACTCTGTCTTCTGTTGATCACATTTTAATTCATAGTATCTAAAATAAGGTGCACTGCGGATGTAACAATTTAATTGACATATGTAGGAAAAAGACTTTTCCCTCAGGTATTGCCTCGCCTGCTATTAAAACTAGAATTGATTCACCACATAAACACAGATGCTTATACTAAAGGCAACAAGTGTTTCCATTCACAGAAAGCATTATTTCTTCTAATCCAATGGCTAACACACTACTGCCCCTTTCCTGTCCCAACATTAGTTAAAAAAAAAAAAATTAAAGGGACAGTAAAGTCTAAATTCAACTTTCATGATTCAAATAGAGCTCACAATTTTAACCCCTTCCTGCTGGGACTTATTTGTCTACATCAGAACAAAGTTCTGATGTAAACAAATAAATAAAATGTGAAATCACGTGATCGGGTCAGGGGGGAGTGCCTATGATGCTAGGAATGCTCTCCAGCCCACGATCCCACTTAGGAAGACCCTATTGCTTCAGGACAGCCAAATGGCTAGGACATTCCATGCCGTCCTAACAGCGCTAAAGCCCAGTGCAGTTAGGACGGCATGAAACGTCCTAAAAGCGGGAAGGGGGTTAAACAACTTTATTTACTTCTATTATCAAATTTGCTTTGTTTTCCTGGTATCATTTGTTGATAGCAGACTTAAGGTGGGCTCAGCAGCAGAAATGCACTACTGGGAAATACCTGCTGTTTGGTGGCTGCACATATATGCCTCTTGTCATTGGCTCACCAAATGTGCTCAGCTAGCTCCCAGTAGTGCTTTACTGCTCCTTGAACAAAAGATACCAAGATACTGTTGAATATTTTATAATAGAATTAAACTGGAAAAATTTTTAAAATGTTATGCTCTATCTGAATCATGACATAGGCATTGAGATGCCCTCTTAAACCCCTGCATACCCCCATTTTAGTTTATATTTACATCATACATACTGTATTTGCTGCAAACATACAGAGCTTTTAATTATTAATTCCTGACAGACACAAAAAAGCATGCAAAATGGATTTACTCTTTTGTAAGACAGTTTTAGAACAGTTATTAACAATGTATCTCTCCCTGGAGAGCATGGGAGCTGCAATGCATTAGGAATTCAAATTGTTCTTCAAAATATGCAGTCCCTTAAATACTGCTGCCCTAGGCACAGGTCTAGTTGGCCAAAGCTAAAATACACCCCTGCCTCCCACCATTGCAGCTCCCTGCTACATAACCAGTCCTGACCAAATGCTATTAACCTCCTACAACTCCCACTGCAACCTAACTGCAAGTCTAAGTATCAAAAACTTGCTGGAATGGAGAGCAATGATGCAAAATTTTTGTGGTTCTTTTTTGAGCATTTTGTTGTTGGGTCTGTTCTGTACACCCAGCATTACTCCATAATGGGATAAAAAATTCTCAAGGTAAAATTTGCCTTTCAAAGATTGTTTAAGGGACTTCACAATACTGATGAGACTTCTCTCCAGACCTGAGGGCTTGAGATCACAGGCCCCATGTTCTAATGAATCCCTACTACACTGGCTAAACTTACCACTATTAGACTTATCTTGCAATAAGAAGTAAGTTCAGCCAGTGTAGTAAGGATTCATTTGAACTGTTAATTCTACCACTGCAGTAAACCCCCGCTCCTCCAGTGTAAGCATCCCCTTCCCACAAGGGACCTCCCTCTATTCAAAACCGGTATCCCAAAATAAACTCCCAGTCCCTACGTGACCACTTCAGGGCCATCTTCATTATCCAAGAGACTCCCTACTCTTGGATAATGATCCTCATACATAATATCCCCTTTAGAATGCAACCGACCTCCTCACCTTTAGGCACAAGGGACAACCTATGCATTTAAGAAGTCCACACACAAAAACTCTAGAAAACAAGATCCAGTGATGCCTCTATTTGGCCTTTTCTGACCCTACTAAAGAAAGTCCCACTTAATCCACTTCCTATCCATGAGTCTAGTCTGGATTTCCTCTTGAAAATATTTTTTTTTTTTTTTTTTTTTAAAGAAATCCAGACAAAGATATTCAGCTTGGAGGATTTAAAAGGACACAAAAGCACATTTTTTTCTTACATGATTCATCTAGATCACTGGTTTTCAAACCTGTTCTCCAGGCCTCCCCAACTGTCCAGGTTTTCAGTATTACCTTGGATGAGAGCAGGTAAAATAACCGTGTTTACTAATCAGCTTATTATTTCACCTGTGATCCAGTTCAGATATTCTCATAATGTGGAGGCCCGAGGACAGGTTTGAAAACCAGTGATCTAGAGCAGTGTTTTTCAACCAGTGTGCCGTGGCACACTAGTATGCCATGAGAGATCCTCAGGTGTGCCGCGGCAGACTGACAACAGTGTGACATATTTTTTAAATGTTGCTTGTTTTTTATTCTGGGACGTTTTTTTATTTTGAGTGAGATGATGATTGAGGGTAACTGCGCAGCGGCAGCTCGCCTCCCCGACCCGTGTTCACACTTGGAAGGAACCCCCACCCACCACAACACGTTGACATGTATGTGTGCATGTATGTATGTATGCATTTGTATGTGTGTATGTATGTATGCTTGTGTATATCATTATGATAGTTTGTGAATGAATGTCAATATGTCATTCATAGTTTGTAGGAGGCATGGCATGACAGCACAGTACAGTGTGTGTGTGTGTGTATATATATATATATATATATATATATATATCACGTAATTGGGCTACAATGTGTGATTTTGTAAAATTTTGGGATGGTGGTGTGCCGCAGGATTTTTTAATGTAAAAAAGTGTGCCATGGCAAAAAAAAGGTTGAAAATCACTGATCTAGAGAATATAGTTTTGAACAACTTTGCCTTTTACTTCTGTTATCTCATTTGGTTCAGTCTCTTGGTATCCTTTGTTGAAGAAACAGCAATTCACTACTGGGAGCTAGCTGAATACATCAGGTGAGCCAATAACATGAGGCATATATGTAGAACCACCAATCAGCGGCTCCTGAGCCTACCTAGGTATCATTTTCAACCAAGGATACCAAGAGAACAAAACAAATTAGATAATAGAAGTAAATTGTAAAGTAATCACATGCTCTATCTGAATCTTGAAAAAAAAGGGTTTCATGTCCCTTTATTTCCAAAAGTAAGCCCTTCCACCGAAATCCTGCTTGGTTAATCTGAATCTCTTAAAGGGCATGAAAATAAAAATGTAACTTATTGAGCAAGAGCATGTTATTTAAACGACCAATACACAATGCATAATTAAAAAAGTGCATAATAAAAAGACAAGTGCAACTCTGAATTTTAAATAAGCAAAAAGATTGTTTTCTAACAGAATTAAAGGGGTATGAAACCCAAATTATTTTATTTCATGATTCAGATAGAGCATGCAAATTTAAACAACATTCTAATGTACTCCTATTATCAAATTTTACTTGTTCTCTTGCTATCTTTATTTGAAAAGCAGGAATGTAAGCTTAGGAGTCGGCCCATTTTTGGTTCAGCACCCTGGGTAGTGCTTGCTCAATGGTGGCTACATTTAGACACCAATCAGCAAGCACTACCCAGGTGCTGAACCAAAAATGGGCCGACTCCTAAGCTTACATTCCTGCTTTACAAATAAAGATACCAAGAGAATGAAGAAAAATTGATGGGCATCCCCATATGAAAAGAACTATTATACAAACAGGAGAATGCTGTAATCTGTAGACATCGGTATACATCTAAAACTTTTGGGCTTAGTTAGGAGTCTGAAAATCAGCACGATGTTATTTAAAAAGAAGCAAAACAATACATTTTTACAAAAACCCTCCCAGATTGGCTATATGAATGTATCATCTACAAAACATTTATGCAAAAAAAAATCTAGTGTACTATGTCCCTTTAGCTGCACATGTCCAAACAGCGTTCATTCATGCTATATCTGAATATTAGTTTGTGATTGGTTAGCATGTGTTGTTTTGTTCTGGGGGGGGGGGGGCAGGGAAATAAGTGAAAAGAAAAAATATAAAACAGTATATTAATTTCACAAAATAAAGCTGCATTTTTCTCGCAAAATTCTTCTCAGATATGAAGGGTACATTATCATGCAGCTTACAATTTGTTTTGAATGCCCCTTTAAGCATTTGGGCTTATGTTAATTAGTAATTAACTTAAAGGGACACTGAACCCAAATTTTTTCTTTTGGGATTCAGATAGAGCATGAAATTTTAAGCAACTTTCTAATTTACTCCTATTATAATTTTTCTTTATTCTCTTGCTATCTTTATTTGAAATGCAAGAATGTAAGTTTAGATGCCGGCCCATTTTTGGTGAACAAACTGGGTTGTTCTTGCTGATTGGTGGATAAATTCATCCACCAATAAAAAAAGTACTGTCCAGAGTCCTGAACTAATAATAAAGCTTAGATGCCTTCTTTTTCAAATAAAGATAGCAAGAGAACGAAGAAAATTCATAATAGGAGTAAATGAGAAAGTTGCTTAAAATTGCATGATCTGAATCACAAAAGAAAAAATTTGGGTTCAGTGTCCCTTTAAATAAGAAAGAGTTAACTGCACAAATACCATGCAGTGAGTTTTTAACAACCAATGATCACAAACACACAAGATAACTATTATCAATAATAAATCCGCTTTAAAGTTATCCACTAGCTGTTAATTTTGTGATTATCTGCAGGTCTGAAAAAATACCTATTGAATATAGACTTTCATATGTTTACCCAGATTAAGTGTAGGAAATCATGAAAATAGCAGGTTAGAATGATAATTTCATGTGGCTTTTCTAACACACTGGAATATGCTCCATCTATCTAAGAAAGCACAGTCATTTTACATAGCAGTGGATTTATTTCTGTGCTGTTACTGTGTATGTAATTGTGTAATTATTTAATGTTGGGCAGTCTGTCCCTCTTGTTTGCACACGTCACTTGTATGTCTGATTTGCCAATTAATTATATTATTTACATTGTAAATCTGCACCATTTATCTTTAAATTATCGTTAAATAGGAGCCCAATTAATAAACAAAGTGCAGCAAATAAAATGGTGACTTATTTTTTTAAAGGGACAGTCTAGTCAAAATTAAACTTTCATGATTCAGACAGGGCATACAATTTTAAACAACTATCCAATTTACTTTTATCCTTAAATTTTCTTTGTTCACCTTATATGCTAATTTCTAAGCCTTTGACGAATGCCTCTTATCTCATTGCATTTTGACAGGTTTTCACAGTTAGACAGCACTAGTTCATTTGTGCCATATAGGCTATAGCTAACTTTGTGCTCACTCCTGTGGAGTTACTTATGAGTCAGCACTGATTGGCTAAAATGCAAGTGTGTCAAAAGAACTGAAATAAGTGGCCAATCTGCAGAGCCTTAGATACAGGGTAATCAGAGAGGTAAAAAAATGTATTAATAAAACAGTGGTGGTTATGCAAAACTGGGGAATAGGTAATAAAGGGATTATCTATCTTTTTTTAGTAGATTGTCCCTTTAAGCTATTTAGTTCTCTTTTTTATTGTTATCAATTACTGTGTTATTACAACATTATATTATCAGGGACAAACCTATTTTAAAGTGGTCGGAAATAAGAGGCAGAGCATTGAAGAAAAAAAGATAGATTCAAAATAGGTAATTCTGAATAATGAAAACTACAAAGTACCAAACAGAATACATTTCACTTGTAACAAATCTCTTTCTTCTCTATGTTATCCATTTGAACAGATTCCCTAGCCTTATACTATTGGATAATAGGGGACCTGGATAGATGATAGCTCTGTATACTCGGGGGATTTAGGTGAGAGTTGGATCCAGAATGGAGCAGAGTGCTTGCTTTTAACCACAACACAGCACACCTCTGTTCTGCTTTTATCTTTCCCTCCTCCCTGTCTACCACTGGCCCCCCTCCCACACTTTCCTCCCCCCTTCCTGTCCCTCCCCCAGCTAATGTGGGTATATTTCCATGTGCCTAGTTTTCCATGTACATTTAACAGTAGCTACTAGATGTCAAATACATAAATATATAGATCCCTTTTCACAAATACATAAATGTAAAACCCTTTTCTAATGAGAGAGAATGGTGATATCTAAGAAAAACTTAATTATATGACTTATGACGTTTAAATTCTAGTATTCACACAGTTGTACACTGATCTTACTTTAATATAGTTTTGTATGTTCTATGGACTGAAAACTTTCTTTACCTAAAATATGCGCGTACTTTGTAGCTTTATTAAGAATGTCAGCGTCTCACGTATTTAGCACTATTGCTTTCATATACCATTATGTCTTAGTCACTCCACATCTGCCCTCCTATCCCACAGCTGCATTTTCTTCCTGCGGTAATTACACTTTATAGGTTTTTAGAGTTTGCGTGTTGGCTCCTCCCTGTTTTGTTCACCACCCTGTTCAGTTCATTCCTCCTTCCAGCCCCAAGGTGTCCCTCCCTTTTTTACAGTCATCCCAGCCCAGGCAGGCGCTGGGACAGGAGACGGACAGAGTTCTGTTCAAGCACAAAGTAGAAGGTTTTGTATGGAACACTTTATGGAACAAACCTCACCAAATCTGCATGATGGTATAGGATAGCCATTGCTGTGTTCCAGATGCTGACATTACTGGTAAGTTGCTGTATCCCTCACCTAGTTCTGGCACCGACTTTAAATATCACAGACGCTTTAAATGCGGTATCTAGTAATTTAAAGATTTGCCACTATACAATTTATATATGGAAAGTTATGATCTGTCTCTATACTGTGTACAATACTATTTTTATACCCTTATGTATAGATTGAAATCCTACACTGTGTATTCTATTTAAAGCATTTGCATTCTCTATGCAGTTATTTTTTACACAGTGTGCTTCTGTCCATGGTTTTGATAATACTTTTTATTCTGTACAGTCAACGAAAATTTTTTTTATAATCCTGACTCGTGGGACAGTGATTGTTTGCAGATTAGTGTTCCTATCCCATGTGGATGCATTTTTCTTTAGGATTATTCATGCTACTTTTTTTTTTTTGTTGGTGACCAAATTACTCATTGTTTTATTATGATGTTTACGATTGCTCTGCTTATTCTCCAGGAGACAAGAGATGGTTATGTAAATAATTAAGTATATGCTGTATTCGAGAATGGTAAAAACTCTTGTAAATGAGGCACATATGGACTTATATGTTGCAGCTCGTGTATATTAAATATTTATGACAATGATCTGGGTACAGCAGGAGAAAAAAAAATCATTTTCACATTTTCCAGAAAATAGTAAACTTTAATAAAAGTATAAAAAAATAACTTTTTAAAAGTAGGACACTATTTTATACAGGTATTATTAGTGTTATAGAAGAGTTGGAAACAATGGGAAACTCAAAATGTTAGAAAGAATACCCAGGTTAGTAACATAAGGCATGATGGTACTACAGAGCATTTGTATCTGGTACCCTTCACTTGTTTTAGACACTTTTACTTTTTCATTCCTCATCCACAACATACATAGTTGCCTTTATCTGCAACCAGTTAATTACTTTTAGGTCTTTATGGATGTAGTGTAAATATTTCCAAACTTATGTAGATTTGTAGTATTTACTTTCTTAAATAGTTGCATATATGAAGGGTGTTTTTATATAGTTGTGTTTTTTTTTTGTTTTTGTATACTGTCTAAAATTTGTACACAAGCTTTTTAAATGGGGAAAAAATATATATGCTTAAAGGGACACTAAACCCAAAATAATTATTTCATGATTCAAATAAAGAATACAATTTTAAACAACATTCCAATTTACTTCTATTATCTAATTTGCGTCATTATTTGGCTATCCTTTGTTGAAAAAATAGCAATCATACGAGGCATTTATGTACAGCAACCAATCAGCAGCTACTGAGCCTATCTAGATATGCTTTTCAGCACAGTATATCAAGAGAATGAAGCAAAATTAGATAATAGACGTAAATTAGAAAGTTGTTTAAAATTGCATGCTCTTTCTAAATGATAAAAGAAAAAATTGGGTTTCATGTCCCTTTTAAAGGGACACTGTACCCAATTTTTTTCTTTTGTGATTCAGATAGAGCATGAAATTTTAAGCAACTTTGTAATTTACTCCTATAATCAAATGTTCCTTATTCTCTTGGTATCTTTATTTGAAATGCAAGAATGTAAGTTTAGATGCCGGCCCATTTTTGGTGAACAACCTAGGTTGTCCTTGCTGATTGGTGGATAAATTCATCCACCAATCAAAAACTGCTGTCCAGAGTTCTGAATCATGAAAAAAGCTTAGATGCCTTCTTTTTTATATAAAGATAGCAAGAGAACGAAGAAACATTGATAATAGGAGTAAATTAGAAAGTTGCTTAAAATTGCATGCTCTATCTGAATCATGAAAGAAAAATTTTGGGTTCAGTGTCCCTTTAATTGCTTATATTGTTTTCCCCTATAAATAAGGAAGAACTGAAAACAAAAATCCACTAACACCAACAAAACCACAAGACACAACAGTAAGCCATTAAGAAGATGTTTTGATTATAGACATAGAAGCTTTTTAAAGAAGTCTTTACAAACAAAAGAAACAAAACACAACATTAGAACATTTTAATGTTTGGCAAATGTGTTTTGTTCCATAGGTATAGAAGCTAAACTCCAATTAAAAAAATATAATTTATTTTTGGTAAATTATTTATCAACTTGATGGGGCTACTAGTACATTCTCTTAAACCAATGTATCATTCTTAAAAAGGTAATTTTGTGGCTGAAATCTTGGATGAAAGGATTTATTTGTTCTCTGTTGAATCGATTTTTATCTTGGTTATTTTTTGGCATTTTAACAAATTAACAATGATATACTTTTTGTTTTTTCTTTACCTCCATAACTGTAGTATTTACACATTGAAAATGGAACAACCCACTTTATGGATTCTAAAGAAACCCAATGCATCTTTACACAACTTGAATGTTGCATTGAGCTACATAAATTGATATTAAACAGTAAATACATACATGACAAAATGGTCTTTTCAGAGCAAAGATTAGCCCTACAATAGTATTATAAGCATAAAAAAGTATTTGTACAATTATATTAGTTGTTTAAATATTGAAGATATTTGTGTAAAGGTTTCACTTCTGTAAAGTTATGAGCGCTGCTATGTTTAAACTGGTTTTCTATTTACCCTGAGAACAATTAGGGACATATATAAATCAGGCAATGAAATAGAGTTTGTGCAAACAAGGCGGTGTGGAAACCCTGTTAGATAATCCTATGCTTCACACAACCTTGTTTGCACAGTCTCTTGTCTGTTTTATATCTGTCTCTAAATGTTCTCAGCAGAAGAGTGAGATAAGTGGCAAAACTGAAACTCAAACATGATAGTACTCATTACTATATAGAAACACAGTGAAATTTAGACAAACAACAATTTTTAGAGTTAGATTACAGGAAAGAAGGACAAAATAAACGTATACTGCAACGTTGTAGTTTTTTTTTTTTTTTTTTTAGTTAAACCTAATTAAACATTGTATATTACAATTTTATAATGTTCAATATCCCTTTAAGTATGTGGATTCCACAAGAATTAACAAGATTACAAGATTAGTCCCATAGAAAGTAATAAGAATAGTACCATGGAATTTGTTGGAAATGTAATTTTGAAGCAATGCCACAACTTTACAAAATATTTAAATATCTACAGCTTGTTAAAGGGATATACACCCCAAAATTTTCTTTTGTAATTTTAGGTATAACATACACTTTTTTTAAACAACTTTCTAATTTACTTAAAGGGACAGTATACACTCATTTTCATATAACTGCATGTAATAGACACTACTATAAAGAATAAGATGCACAGATACTGATATAAAAATCCAGTATAAAATGGTTTAGCTCTGTTGAAAAGGTAGTTGGAAAGCCCACTGCAAGTGGGAAATAAGACACTCCCCCTTCTTTTGCATATGAAAAGACCCTTTACACAAACAGGAGCAAGCTGGAGAAGGTAGCTGACGGTATTCAAATAAAACTTTGGGGCTTGGTTAGGAGTCTGAAAATCAGAGCAATGTTCTTTCAAAATAAGCAAAATTATACATTTAAAAAAAACAAAAAACTTTATGGGCTTTATAAATAGATCATCTACAAAACATTTATGCAAAGAAAAAATGAGTGTATAATGGCCCATTAAAATGAATGTCAATTTTGATGCTAAAGTGCCCGGTTTTTAAAAATTTGATTCAAAACAGGAGCACTTTAATTCATCAAAATTTACATTTCACTCCTGTTGTGAAAAAAACTTACCTTTTACACTTGACAGCAGCTCCAGCTTCCTCCGGTCGTCGCAAGCCATTTCTGATGTCAGAAATGATGGATAGGTCATCCTCCAATCACGGCTTTCCCCCCGGGGAAATCAGTGTCTGATTCAACACCATGATTGGAGGAAGCTAGATTCCTCATTTTAGACCCAGGAAGAGGCTTTGCGACGGGTGGAGGAAGCTGGAGCTGCTATCAAGATTAAAAGGTAAGTATTTTTTCTCAGCAGGAGTGAAATGTAAATTTTGATGAATTAAAGTGCCCCTGTTTTTAATCAAATTTTAAAAAACCAGGCACTTAAGCATCAAAATTTACATTCACTTTAAATTATTGAATTTTCTTTGTTTTCTTGTTATCCTTTGTTGAAAAGCAGGGATGTAAGCTTAGGCGTGCGCACGTGTCTGCAGCACTATATGGCAGCAGTTTTGCAACAATGTTATACATTAGCAAGAGCACTAGATGGCAGCACTATTTCCTGTCATGTAGTGCCCCAGACATGTGCATACTACTTACCTAGGTTTCTCTTCAACAAAAGATAGCATGAGAAACAAAACAAATTTGATAATAGAAGTCAATTGGAAACTTTTTTTAAATGTTTCGTTCAGTGTAATGTGGTTCTCAATGAAATTTAAGTTGTATTCACTTTATACTTTGCATATTTATTTGTTTATGTTCTTTTGTATAGCAGTGTATACATACATTCAAATTATACCTACAATTTCAATATGTATTGTTTGCTATGAAGGATAAAATGAACGCAGCTCATCTTCTTTTGAGTAAAATACTGAATTTGTCTTGACTTGTCAGCCAGCAATATAGTGAACATCCCTAATCCCATCAAAGCTTTTAATAAACATAGGTAAAGAAATTAAGAGATCTGATGGATCTTGCACTAGAAGCTTCTTTTAAAATCTAACTTTAATGCATTTGGATTATTAAAGGTAAAGTAAAAATAAAACTTTCATGATTCAGACACAGAAAGTAATGTTAACCCAATATTGTTCTTTCATGATTAAGATAAATCATGCCATTTTAAAAAAAACTTTCTAATTTACTTCTATTATGAATTTTTCTTTGTTGTCTTAGTATCTTTTGTTGAAAAGCAGGGACGTATGCTTAGGAGCCGGCCCATTTCTGGAGCAATATATAGCAGCAGTTTTGCAAGAATGTTATCCATTTACAAGATGACTAGAAGGCAGCACTGTTTCCTGCCATGTAGTGCTCCAGATGCCTACCTAGGTATGTCTTAAAGGGACAGTCAACCCAAAATTTCTAATAAGTCATTCCTATAAACTTGCTAACGATTATTATTTTGAACTATAGCCCAATTTAGTAACAAAGCATTTATAAGTAATAGTACTTACTTTTGTCTCGCCTGGCTGTTTAAAATGTCCGCCTGCCCCCTCCCATATTTCGTCACAAATATCTTCATGGTTGTGCAGTGCTAACAGCTAATTTTTGCCCGTACACACTCCTGTGTTTTGCGCATGCGCAATGCGCTGATAACACTGTAGGGGAAAGTTTCAAAGAGGAACTGTAAATACGTTCTGATTTTCCTAGACGTGTCATTATTTGCAGCGTACCAGTGTACATTAGGTCAACGCTCTGGCTGCAGTTTCATTCCTTTACCATTTCACCCTTTGTATATGGTAAGTAATTTTAATAAGTCATTGTGTCGTATCTATTCATTGTGCCTGGCTGCTTCTTTGCAATCGGACTGCGTTTTCAGTCATCATTGTATACTGCCTTGTTTGCTGCTGCAAAAAAGCAAAACACAGGAGTGTGTACGAGCGAAAATTAGCTGTTAGCGCTGCACAACCATGAAGATATTTGTGACGAAATATGGGAGGGGGCAGGTGGACATTTTAAACAGCCAGGCGAGACAAAAGTAAGTACTATTACTTATAAACGCTTTATGTTACTAAATTGGGCTATAGTTCAAAATAATAATAGTTAGCAAGTTTATAGGAATGACTTATTAGAATTTTTGTGTTGACTGTCCCTTTAAACACAGAATATCATGGGATCGAAGCAAATTTGATAATAGAAGTAAATTGGAAACTTTTTTTTTTTTTTTTTTTTTATTTGGTTTGCTCTGTCTGAATCACAAAATATTTTTTTTCCGGTTTCATATCCCTTATAATTCACATCTATTATAAAAAATACTGCTTTTATCTTAGAATCCTTTGTTGAAAAGTGAATGGCTGTCTACTCACATTTGTGTCTTATCCTTGGCTCACTAAATGTGCTCAGCTAAGTACCAGTAGTGCAATGCTGCTCTAGAACTGACTTTAATTATGTGCTTAATACCTTTTGCAGAAGTAAAACACACAATTCTATGCAAACAATACTGAATGATAACATGCTCTCAAACTTGGCCCTCGAGAGGTTTTGGAACTACATTTCCCATGATGCTCAGCCAGTTGATAGGCTGGCTGAGCATCATGGGAAATGTAGTTCCAAAACCTCTGGAGGGCCAAGTTTGAGGATGTCTGTATTAGAGCATTTTCCGTTTGCACTTTTATATTAATTTTATAGGGAAATATTACTAATCCCGGTAAACCCGAAGGGAATGAGCATGTATAGCCATTTTAGTGTATTCTAACAATGAAAGAAATGTGCTCACTCCCTAATGCTCTTTAAATTGCTCCTTTTTTAATTGAAATGCTCATTAAATGGAAACATTTTCTGTCATGCATATGAAAGGGCGATCTTTACATGTGCTAAACATTAAAAAGGTTAGGTTAACGCTATTTGTTGATATTGAAACGAACAGGAAATGCATGTTTGCTCACAACTCATTTCCCCTTGTGATTGATCAATGGCTGAAGTGGACAATTAACACAATGCTGTTGATTGACAAGGACCATCCTTCACCCAGCATGAAAACAAAAAGTAGTTTTATTCAGGGCAGGAACATATATATATATATATATATATATATATATATATATATATATATATATATATATATATATATATATATATATATATATATATATATATATATATATATATATATATATATATATATATATATATAGTGGCGTATTTAGGTTTTGTGCTGCCCTAGGCTATGATATTTTTTGCTCATGGAGTAACATGAATGAAAGCCAACAGAACTAAAGGGAACATCTAGCTAAATAAATAAAATGTTCAGTTACCTCTAAACTGTAAGCTACATGGGCACTCTCTTATTATACCCCCTTGAATGTAAGCTCCTTGAGAAAAATCTCCCATTATATACTTGTATAATCCTTCTAAAATAACTCTAAGCTTCTTACAAATATAGCCATAAAAATGTGCTGGCCCCCCCCCCCATCCAATCTACTGCCCTAGGCAAGTGCCTTTTTTGCCTAGGCCAAAATACTCTATCTCTCTCTATCTATCTCTCTCTCTCTATATCTATCTCTCTCTCTCTATATCTATATATATATATATATATATATATATATATATATATATATATATATATATATATATATATATATATATATATATGTGTGTGTGTCGAAATTGGGTAATCTTAGGGGTTTTTTTTGTTTTTTTCTACACAATCTGTTTCTTTTCATTTTCTCTGCGATTTAACATATCTGCTTTTACTAAAGGAGCACTGTTTAATATCCGGAAACCATCATTGATAGAATTGTCCCGCATAATCCTTGTCACATTGTGAACTATAACAATGGTATCTAGCAGATTATTTTACATTTGTTTACTGGCTTTACAAATGTAGAGCAGACATCCAGAGAAGACCCCTTCTGAAAAGATTTGGAGAGGAAAATAAAAAAAAGTGCCACTACCTTTTACATGATAATAAATAACGTCAGTCAGCCATAGGTGGTACAGTCATTAAAGGGACAGTATACACTCATTTTCATATAACTGCATGTAATAGACACTACTATAAAGAATAATATGCACAGATACTGATATAAAAATTCAGTATAAAACTGTTTAAAAACTTACTTAGAAGCTGACAGTTTGGCTCTGTTGAAAAGGTAGCTGGAAAGCCCACTGCAAGTGGCAAATAAGACACTCTCCCCCTTCTTTTGCATATGAAAAGACCCTTTACACAAACAGGAGCAAGCTGGAGTAGGTAGTCGAGCGTATTCACATAAAACTTTGGGGCTTGGTTAGGAGTCTGAAAATCAGAGCAATGTTATTTAAAAATAAGCAAAACTATACATTAATTTAAAAAAAAAAACTTTATGGGCTATATAAATAGATTATCTACAAAACATTTATGCAAAGAAAAAATGAGTGTATAATGTCCCTTTAACTCCAGTAAATGTTTAATCAGTTCAAGAGCTCATAAATATATTTATCCCTAATTGGTTGTATCAGAGGATATAAACACACATATATATCTTATTTTAGTTTAACTAATAGGGCTACAAGCAGTATTGGGTACATGGCTAGTGAATCATTGTTAATTATCGGTAAGGGAAGCTAAAGTGTAACCTAACCTTATTATCAAATATAAGTCTGACTTGGCACTAGATAACAAAAAGACAATACTAAACCTAGAGAATTCCAATCCTTTGAATAGTCTATTAACTGATTAAAACGACCTCTGCTGTGAAGGATTTACTACAATACTAGCTGTATTCAAATGCAAACACAAAAAAAACCTACAAAATAAAAGTACTTTACAAAACTTTGGGGGGGGGGTCGGGTCCCCTTACATTCTTTTACTAGTTTTTACATTTGTAATGCCATTTTGTTTTGTAACTTTTCCGTTTCTACACAAGATTTTTACTCCTCAAAAGACAGAAGTTGGCAGCATGAAAAATATTTGGCTCAACAACTTTGAACATTTTTCCCCCCCTTTTAATCTCACACTACATTGGCCTGTGTTTAAGTCAGCCACGTGTCTGTACAAATAAGCTTCTAATTAGCTGGTAGTTTACCTTACTACCGCATATCTAAATCTTTTAATTCTCTATGTTTTAGAGTTTGCTATAACATTATGACCCCAAGTCCCAACACCATTCAATAGATCAAGAACAATTTGGGTGCTAATTTTTTTAGGGGCTTCTTAGTTTGCTTTATGGATAGAATGGAGAAAAAAAACAAAGAGAAAAAAGTTTTATTCTTAAAGGGACAGTCAACACCAGAATTGTTGTTGTTTAAAAAGATAGATAATCCCTTCATTACCCATTTCCCAGTTTTGCAAAACCAACACTGTTATAGTAATACACATTTTACTTCTGTGACTAACTTGTATCGAAGCATCTTCTCACCTCCCCTAATCACATGACTTAGTTATTATCTATTGACTTGCATTTTAGCCAATTAGTGCAGTGTCTGCCACTAGCCACAAGTGTGATCACAATGCTATCTATATGGCCTACATGCGCTTGCTCTCCCCTGCTGTGAAAAGTAAATAAAATAGAGGCGGCCTTCAAGGGCTTACAAATTATCATATGCACCTTCCTAGGTTTGCTTTCAACTAGAATACCAAGAGAACAAAGCAAAATTGTTGATAAAAGTAAATTGGAAAGTTGTTTAAAATTACATGCCCTATTTTTTGGACTTGACTGTCCCTTTAAAAACAAAGGTGAAGACTTTTATATATGTTCTATAAAAGTACAGCATTTTATGGCAAATTCGCTTTCCTTGAGCCAGTTTTAAAAAGGAGCAGGTGAAAAGTCAGTCTTTTTCTCACTGTCTCCTTCTTCCTTCCTTTTTTTTTTTTTTTTTTTTTTTTTTAGAGCAGCTTTCTTTTTTAATGTTTAAAGGGATTACTAACATTCATTTTTTCTTTCATGATAGAACAAGCAATTTTAAGCAACTTTCTAACTTGCTCCTTTTATCAAATTTTCTTCGTTCTCTTGGCATCTTTAATGTAACCAGCAAGCGCTACTCAGGGTTCTGAACCAAAAATGGTTGGACTCCTAAGCTTACATTCCTGTTTTTCAAATAAAGATTGCAAGAGAATGAAGAAAAAATGATAATAGGAGTAAATCAGAAAGTTGCTTAAAATTGCCTGCTCTATCCGAATCGTGAAAGAAAAAAATTGGGTTTCATATCCCTTTAATGTTTGAGTCTTACTTTCCTTCTCTATGCTGTAAAAACATTTTTATTTAATTTTTTTAATTTATGTTGTTGTCTCTTGTTGTAAACATTTGATAAAGGGAAGACTCTCATTCTCCCATCCCTATTTGATAAGCTTACAGGGCCATTAAACCCAGAAATTTTATTTCACGATTCAGATAGAGAATACAATTTTAAACAACATTCCAATTTACTTCTATTATCTAATTTACTACAATCTTTAGATATCCTTTCTTAAAAAAAAACAGCAATGCACAATGGTGAGCCAATCACGTGAGGCATCTATGTGCAGCCACCAATCAGAAGCTACTGAGCCTATCTAGATATGGTTTTCAGGAATGAAGTAAATTAGATAATAGAAGTAAATTAGAAAGTTATTTAAAATGGGATACTCTATCTGAATCGTGAAAGAAAAAATGTAGGTTTAATGTCTCTTTAACACTCACTTTAAGATTTTATTTTCAACCTGAATCATACAAGTTTTAT
Source organism: Bombina bombina (assembly GCF_027579735.1). Classification (NCBI taxonomy): domain Eukaryota; kingdom Metazoa; phylum Chordata; class Amphibia; order Anura; family Bombinatoridae; genus Bombina; species Bombina bombina. The sequence goes on along the minus strand of NC_069504.1, from coordinate 766,956,903 downwards.
TTATTTTTTTCAGGCAAAAATTATTTTTGACTTGTGTAACTGCTGCTTTTTCTTATGTATGATAGAACGTTTTGAGTACAATGTCCTTTAAGATGAAATCATTTAAATGTTTAACTTTCACTGCTTAGATATTTCACATCCCCATGCTGAAACCATATATACAATTTTATTTTTTCTCATGTACTTTTTAGAAAAGTTTCCCATGGTTGCCCATTTAGCATAATCTTTTCAAAACAATTGGAATTTGACACTTAAAGTGAAGGTCAATTTTCATCAATGAGTGCCCGGTTTTTAAAAATATTTTTAAAAACAGGGGCACTTTCATTGATGAAAATTTACATTGCACTGGATTTGAAGAAATACTTACCTTTTACTCCTGCAAAGCCGGATCGCCGATCTCAGCCTCAGTTCCTCTGTACTGACGTCAGAAATGACGAAAACCGGCTTCCTCCAATCATTGCTTGCACCCCAGAGCGTCCAGCTCGTGATGCCTGGCTGTGATTGGAGGAAGCCAGTTTCGTCATTGCTGTGGTCTACAGCAGGAAGGAGGAGGAGGGGGATCGTCGATCCGGCTATGCAGGAGTAAAAGGTAAGTATTTCTTCAAATCCAGTGCCAGTCAAAATCCAGGACCAGTCAACACATTAGATTTGCATAATCAACAAATGCAAGATAACAAGACAATGCAATAGCACTTAGTTTGAACTTCAAATGAGTAGTAGATTTTTTTTTTTTATAACAAATTTCAAAGTTATGTATATTTCCACTCCCCTTGTACCATGTGATAGCAATCGGCCAATCACAAATGCATATACATATAGTCTGTTAATTCCTGCACATTCTCAGTAGGATCTGGTGACTCAAAATTGTAAATATAAAAGACTGTGCACATTTTTTTTAATGGAAGTAAATTGGAAAGTTGTTTAAAATTACATAGTGTATCTGAATCATGAAAATTTAATTTAAGCTGAGTGTCCCTTAAATTTTCATCAATGAAAGTGCCCCTGTTTTTAAAAGTGTTTTTAAAAACCGGGCACTCATTGATGAAAATTGACCTTCACTTTAAAAGAAAAATATAACATTTGTCGTTTTGCTTCATCATACACTTTATGCATAAAACGAGTAACTGTAAAATATCTAAAACATTAAATAGATTAAAACCGCACTAAATTCTGATTTCAAAAAATTTTTTTTTGAAGGGACATGAAAGTCAAAATTAAACGGTCATGATTCAGACACAGCTTTCCAATTTACGTCTATTATCTAATTTGCTTAGTTCTGTTGGTATCCTTTGTTGAAAAGCATACCTAGGTAGGCTCAGGAGCTGGGAGCTAGCTACTTATTGGTGGCTGCACAAATATACCTCTTGTCATTGACTTACCAATGTGCTCAGCTAGCTCCCAGTAGTGCACTGCTGCTCCTTCAATAAAGGATACAAAGAATAAAGCAACTTTGACATTAGAAGAAAATTTGAAAGTTCGTTAAAAATGTATGTTCTGTTGGAACCGTGAAAGAAAAAAATTAGGTTTCATGTCCCTTTAAAGGGACAGTAAACACCTTGAGATTTTTATATAAAATGTTTGGTTATGTGTTATGAATCAACTTAATCAATATATTTTCATTATTTATTTTGTCCCATTTTCATGTAATTTAGCTCTGAAATTTGAACAATTTCTGATTCACAGAAGTTTAAAATGCACCCTGCTGATTTCTCAAGGCTAAATCTGCTATAATATATGTTTGTTCCTAATTGTCTTGATCAGATAACGACTGCAAAACAATGCCTTTTATACTAACTTTATAACTGTGACTAGCATTGTTGTCTGTGAACTAAAGCCAAATAAGGCAAATGGTTGGTGGAATCTGGCTATTGAAAAATAATTGCAGTTCAAAGGATGTTAATTCGTTTTAAAAACGTTAAAGGGACAGTTTACTCAAAAACATTCTCGCCTTTAATTTGTTCCCAATGATCCCCTTTACCTGCGGGAGTATTTCATTTACCATTATATTGTCATTTGAAATAGTTGATTTAGCCTGTGGCATCCCCACCTATTCAGAAAGTGTCTGGCCTTAGGTCCAAGCTCTAGATAAGCTATATAAACACAGCCAGCAGATGAAATTACACTCCCAGTGGGGTATAGAAGAGATGAGGTAATAAAATTTTACTTTTCCATTGTTCTGTCCAAGTATTGGTGATTGGTTTATGGACAGATATAAGATAAAGAAACGGTTATATGTACACAATGTGATAAAGTAATGGGATCTGATTATACTTACAAGCGTAACCCATTTTATTAGGTTGTGGCTTCAAAACACAAAATTAGCAATTGAATATATACAAATAAACCTTAAAAAGCAAATTCTCATACATTTTATACTCTGCAGCTGGTAAAAAAAAAAGTAATGGGAAACGCATTAAAGGAAAAACAATTTTACAGAAAACTGTCCCTTTAAGACTTGGCTGATCTGTTATTCTATAGCAACACAACAGAAATGTCTTGTCTTTACAAGGCATTTACAGTCCATTTTAAGAAGGCAATACATACATATTACATATCTTTGCAAATCGAGATATTTGCGTGTTGCCCTTTTACACCAGTAAATCTGGCGCTGAAAAAAGCTGAATGCCGCTATCTGTAGTCATATTCGGCATTCGTTTAGTAAACAAATGCCAAACAATGGAATTCTGCCCATGCTTAATTTTGAAGGACTTTTCAATGTGCTTGTATTTTCAAATTTACTTTATTCTCTTGGTATCCTTTGTTAAAAGGTACATTTATATAGGCCCCGATGTGGGCACATGTCTCTTGGTATCCTTTGGTGAAAAGCATACCTGGATAGGCTCAGGAGCAGTAATGCACTATGGGGAACTAGTTAGTGAATGTTGGCTACGCACATATGCCTCTTGCCATTGTCTTCAGCTAGGTCCCAGTATATCTTTAAAGGGACATGAAACTTAAAATGTTTCTTTCATGATTCAGATGGAGAATACAATTTTAAATAACTGTTCAATTTACTTCTATTATTTAATGTGCTTCATTCTCTTAGTATACTTTTTTGAAGCAGCAGCAATGCATTACTGGGAGCATTGGGAGAGCCAATAACATGACACATATATTTGCAGCCACCAATCAGCATCTCCTTAGTCTACCTAGGTATCCCTTTCAATTAAAGACTTTAAAGGGACACCATACTCACACATTTTCTTTCATGATTATGGTAGAGAATACAATTTTAAACAACATTTCAATTTACTTCTATTACCTAATTTGCTTCATTCTTTAGATATAATTTAATGAAGAAATAGCAAATGCACACGGTGAACCAATCACAGGAGGCATCTCTGTGCAGCTACCAATCAGCAGCTACTAAGCATATCTAGATATGCTTTTCAGCCAAGAATATCAAGAGAATGAAGCAAAATAGATAATAGACGTAAATTAGAAAGTTGTTTATAATTGTAAGCTCTTTCTAAATCATGAAATAAAAAAATTGGGTTTCATGTCCCTTTAACAGAACAAAACAGTTTAGATAATAGAAGTAATTTGGAAAGTTGTTTAAAATCACATATTCTATCTGAATCTTGAAAGAAAATTTTGGGGGTTTATGTCCCTTTTACCCCTTTGGAGTGGTTAAACACAGAACATTTTATTACACTATTGCTTGCATATAACACAGAGCATTTTCTTTATGCACTTTTATGTCCCTTTAATATACTTTGACAATGTATTCATGCTATATCACATAACCACATCCAATGTTTGTGTTGGAATAATAACTTTTTTAAAGGGACACTAAAAATAAAAATTAAACCTTCTTGATTTAAATAGAAGATGCAATTTTAAACTACTTTCAAATTTACTTGCAATTTTGCCCAATTTTTTTTATAGACACACATTCTGAGGCACCAGACCCTACTGAGCATGTGCTAGAGTTCTTGTTCTTGGTATGCTTATATGAGTCTGTAATTGGCTGATTACTGTCACATGGTACAGTGGGTAGGGAAGTAAAAATAATCTTTGAATATTGAAGGGGAAAAAAAATGCAGATAATTTGAAATTCAGAGTGCAAAGTGCAATTACATTGTCTTTTATTGTGTTTTTTGCAGATTATGTAATTCTACTGTATTAAATGGTGCTCATATGGTGTATTTATGTAAAATCAGAAAACCAGACATGAAATATTTAAAACAAAAAATAGTCCTATTTAGATAGCCCATAACACTCATCTACTTCTCCAGTTTATAAGGGCTGTCTTGTTTTTCCTCTTTGAAAAAAAAGGTGTGACTGGCAGGTATTTATTATAACTATAGAAATCACAGCTATGATAAATGACGGGACTCTTATATTTTAATTGAGTAGCCTTATGATAGAGGGGTGGTAAGAGGTAATTTTAGAGAGCCCTCCCCCATTAAGACCAGTGCATTTGTAAGACATTTATACTAATTGTCCCTTTCAAATAAGGGTTTTTACATCCCACTGCCTAATTTTAGTTCTTATGCACATGGTTTGATCATGTGATCACCATGACCAGCTTTCATCTTAGTTGAAAGAGAAAATGCTCATCAAATAGGTTTCTCTTGTGGTGCTTGAATAGGGTGCTAGATTTTCTTTGTTACCCCAGAATAATGTTAAACGCACCTATAGCAGTTGGCTGGTATCTGGAAGGACACAAGACCCCTTAACTAAAACCATGGAATCCCTTATTTCAGATGTGGGGTTCACATGCTCCTCTTAGTGCTGTGGGGGTGACAAGTGGACTATGTAAATCGAGACTTATGAAAGAAAAATTAGTCCCTGGCGCCCTGGTTTGGAGTCCTCAAGACACTCATGGATGCCTCCCATTTTCCACTACCGACTACGACGAGACCCACCAACTATAATACAGATCTAAATTGTAAACCTTTTATTTGGTAATTAAATAATTAGTGTGCATTAGGGGTCGACAAATTTTGTTTAAAATTTAGGAGCCAGTAAGAATATTTAGGAGCCAGACAGTGGTATCTGTATATAGATATATGGAGCCAGAGGTTAAAGGACCAGTCAATACAGTAGATTTGCATAATCAACAAATGCAAGATAACAAGACAATGCAATAGCACTTAGTCTGAACTTCAAATGAGTAGTAGATTTTTTTTTTTCTGACAATTTTAAAAGTTGACTTTTTCCACTCCCCCTGTACCATGTGACAGCTATCAGCCAGTCATAAATGCATACACGTACCATGTGACAGCGATCAGCCATTCACAAATGCATACACACTTATTCTTGCACATGCTCAGTAGGAGCTGGCGCCTTAAAAAGTTTAAATATAAAAATACTGTGCACATTTTGTTAATGGAAGTAAATTGGAAAGTTTGTTTATAATGACATGCTCTATCTGAATAATGAAAGTTTAATTTTGATTGAGTGTCCCTTTAAATTCTAGGAGCCAGTGGCTCACTGGCTACTGGGTTTGTCGAGCCCTGGTGAGTGTGTGTGTGTATGTGTGTATATGTATGTATGTCTATCTATATCTATCTCAATACAATTTTTGCATAGGAAATTAGCACATTCCTAATTTCCTATGCAAAAATTTTGTATTGATTAACTTTTGAGACATGAAGAATTTTAATCTCCACCATAATTTTAATGTGCACATTTTCTAGTCTGGGAGTACGGCTACATCGCCGACTAAAGATTAACTTCATTTTGAAGAAGGCTCATATGTGAGCCGAAACGTTGACTCTGATTTTCTACTTATGATACTTTTTGATTTGTCAAAATAAATACATTTGTCTTTCTAAAAATCCTGAGAGTGCCCTTCTTCACACACACACAAAATATATATATATATATATATATTATTACACACAGTAAGACGTAAATACTTGAAATGTAACACTCATTGTAAATTTAAAGGAAGACAAAACCCCCAACTTGTCTTTCATGATTTAGATAGAGTATACAATTTTTAAAATATTACCAGTCTCCTTCTACTATCAAATTTGTATTGTACGCTTTTGTTGCAATACCTAGGTAGGTAGAATGCATGTGTCTGGGGTGCTAAATGTCAGCAGTTTGTACAAACACTGCCATCTAGTGCTTTTGCTAATGTATAACTCTTAAGCCTGCCTACCTACTTTTCAACAAAGGATATCGAGAATTGGATAATTTGAAAATGTTTACTATCTTTGGGTTTCATGTCCCTTTCAATTAGCTTCTACTCAACTTTTTCTTACAAAAAAATAAACAAACCTGTATAACTGAAACTAGGCAGTCAGATCCATTCGTTTTTTTAAGGGACATCATTCTATTTTCTTTTATAAAGTATATGTATAGCATACATCATCAGACAAACATGGGGTTGGTTGCAATCTTGCGCATGTTTTTGGCAGATAATTTGTTGATGTTGGACAGTATGACAGTGTGTTTTTCCAATGATCACAATCTTAAAAAGCTTGGAATTACCCCCCCCCCACCTTGAAACAGAACCACTCCAACTGTAGGCCACATTGGGCTCAATTTATCAATCAAGGGCTGACAGGGGAAAACATATTCACCCCTGTCCGCCCAAGCTCTCTTCTGGCGGGCAGCAATCCGCTACATGAATTTAACATTGCACACGAGTGCTGTTTTGCGCTTGTGTGCAGCCCCGCCCCCCTGCCTGCGCACAGCCAATCAGGAGATGTGGACAGGAGATGTCAATCTCCCCGGTCAGACGAGAACAGGGAGATTGAAATGAAGTGGAAAAGAGGGTAGCGAAGCAGCAGTCTGATGACCGCTGCTTGATAATTCCTAACTGCAGGTTCCCTTTTGGAGAACCTGCAGTCGAAGGGAGGAAAAGGGCTTGATAAATCGAACCCATTGTATGTAAGTTGACTTATACTGATTGTGCTCAACGGCAGGGCATACCTCTCCTTTTGTATGACTCAATTATTGCACTGTTTGTTATGCAATATGCAGGTTTCAAGTGTAATGTACCCCTATTATAGCGCTGCGTCTGCTGGCGCTTTATAAATAACTGATAATAATAATAATGCTAATAGGTAAAATATGTGCAATACATTTTATCAACATTTATTTGTAGAGCACCATTATTCATGTAACATTGCTTATTATTCAATAGATATAAAAGTGCAAAAATAAACTTGTCTAATTTATTAGAGCATTTTATTATTGCTTGCTTATAACTATGTGGCTAACCCATGCAAAGGGATTAAATACAAAGTTACAGTCCACTCTGGTGAAACCATGCACTTCTAAGGCCTAGCTGAACACATCTGATGAGACATGGACAAGAGACAAATGTGTGTAGCCACCAATCACCAGCTAGCTCCCAGTAGTACATTACGGCAGCTGAGAGATGTACATATTATGTTCAACAAAGTACTACATACTTTAATTCATTAGAGCATATGATTTTAACATTAGCAGTCCTACAGTTTTCCAAACGGATATGGCCGCTGACCCAATTAACAGTGGTAGTCACATGACTGCTGGTCCCAAGTGTAAACTGCCAGTCACCCAATCAACAGTGCTAGTTCCAAAGCTGAGTCATGTGACTACCACTGTTAATTGCTATGTGTATAGCTCCTTTGCAGTATTTATTCACATAGTACTGCTTTTTTCGAACGGACATGGCCCTGACCCAGTTAACAATGGTAGTCACATGACTGCTGGTCCCAAGTGGAAACTTTATTACATAGCAGTACCACACACAGTGGTAGTCACATGATGCTTTGGAACTAGCACTGCTGATTGGGTGACTGGCAGTTTCCACTTGGGACCAGCAGTACTTTACCTATGTGTTTAATCACTTTGCATTGCAGGGTTGCTAGTGTTAAAAATTACATTCTCTTATGAATGTCAGTGTTTTGTGCAAAATCAATGTTTCATGTTTATAAGCTCCATTTAGCTGAATGAATGAAAAAAGCCCTGTAAATGTGGCATTAAGTATTGAGAATTTGGATTGTTTTGCAGTCAGGGGACACACTTGTTAAGGTTACAAGGTTACAGCATGCATTTTGACTCCTTGCTGAATTAGATTTTTTTATAGGAAATGGGGCAAAATAAATAATAAACATATATTGCAATGTTTATGTATGATTATATATTAACCCCTCAACGACCAACGCAGTAACCTGTACGGCGCTGCTGTCCTAGGTCAGGAGGGAGGCGGATGGGCGACCACTACACTGCAGAAAAAAATCCATACTGATAGCGGATAAGAGATAAATGGATTAAAAAACTGCGTACTGGCAGACAGCTACCAGTACCTAATATGGCGGAAACTAGTTGGAGAGCTTTTTGGGAGGGATCAGGAAAGTAAGGGGGTATTCCTACATTTGTAGAAAATAATAATTTAAAAAAAAACTAAAACTTCACATTGGCAGGCTCTCTCTGCAGCAAGCAGCACAGTAGCCAGTTTTTGCAGGTTGGGGTGTCTGTGATTGCATTTTGCAGTGAAACGTTGGCATGAAATATACCAAAATAGGTCTAGATCCATACCTTGGATTGGCTACTAAAATATATATATACCAGATGCGGTAACTAACCTTTCCATTTTTGCTTTTACATCTTAGCTGAGAGCTTGTGAGTGGAGTGCTGGGTTTTCTCTGTGTGTTGTATTAATTTGTTTTGTTATTTTCCCTATGGTTCTTGCACCCAGACCTGGCTGGGGTTAACTGCCTGTGACTCTGGGGACAGCACAGCACCCAGGGACAGCCAGTGGCACCCAGGGCTGAGCATGTTGCAGGGTCATGGGATGTGTACCCGGTTTGGTATGAGAGTGCAGTCCCCTTCCGTGTTTTGTATATGTGTAGGGTGATTACATATGCCTTTGCACCCTTCCCTTGTTCCCAGTTTGTTTGGATTTGAAAGCTTGCATTGTGCGGCTGTTTTAGGGTCCCTTGGAAAGGACCTTGACGAGGTAGCTGGGCTTGTCCCATTTGGCTGGGTTTTCTCTGGTCTTTTGAGCAAGTTTTAGACTGAAATGCCCATTCCGTAAGCGATTATATTCTCTTTTATAAAATACCTGGATTAGAGTTGCATGTAAACATGTATTTGTGTCTATTTGACACATGTATTTGAGCTCCTTATTTTTCCCCCTTCTTCAAAAATCTCCACCCCCCATGTCTCTCTATAACTGTTGACAACTCCATCATTACCCCAACCTCACATGCCTGATGTCTTGTGGTCACACTTGACTCAGATCTTTCGTTCACTCCTCACATTCAGTCCTTGGCTAAAGCCTGCCGCTTCCAAATTAAAAACATCGTTAAAATTAGACATTTCCTTACACAAGACACGACAAAGATTTGAATCCACTCTCTCATCCTTTACCGCCTCGACTACTGCAACCCTATCCTTTCTGGTCTCCCTAGCTCCTTTACAATCCATAAGGAATGCCTCTGCCAGGCTCATCTTCTTTGCGCGTCGCTCTTCATCTGCCCTACCTCTCTGCCAATCCCTTCACTGGCTTCCTCTTGCCTCCAGGATTAAACACAAAATTCTCACTCTGACACACAAAGCCCTCAACTGCATTTCTCCCCCTTACATCTCAGACCTTGTCTCCAGATACTCTGATTTCTCTAAACTGGCTTCCATCTTATGGAACTCTCTGCCTCGCTCCACAAGAATCTCCCCTAGTTTTAAAAACTTCAAACGCTCCCTGAAGACTCTACTATTCAGGGACGCTTACAACCTACACTAACCTTCCTATCCCCACTGCTATCCCCTAAAACCCCATAGCATGTAAGCCTATGAGCCCAGCTGTTTGTAGTCCACCTTCATAAGAGCCGACTACAACAGGGCAACTCTCGGCAGGACCCTACACCCATTTGATCCCTGTAATCATTTTTATATACCACCCATGTTCATTGCGCTGCGGAACCTGTTGGCGCTCTACAAATACATGATGATGATGATGATGATGATATATATCTATATTAAAATGTAAATTTCCCCCAGTTTTTGACAGGGGGGGTTACATGCAGACATGTAAGAAAAATAAGCTTCTGGTTGTATGTGCAAGTTTGCATGTGCAATTCTCAGAGTGAGTGAGAAAGGGGTTGGAACTTTTTACCTCCTCAGCAAACTTTGTACATAGAATTTCAGGACTTTAAAAACAAAACAAAAATAAAACATATTTTTTTTTCTTTAGTTATTATTGATAAGATCAGTCCAGGCACCTCAGTGCTTTTATAGCAGAGTTATCAAAAGAAGTGACATTTTGAGCAAACAGGCAAATGCCATCTAATGCTAATCATGCCATGATTAATAGTCTGTAAAGCTCAAAATGTCACCTTTTTTGGTGCTGGATCCATTGGAACAAACACTGAAATGGAATAGGAAACTGTACCTGTTTAGTTTGTGACAACACATGAAGCTAACATTAAAGGGAACATGATACTCAAACTTTGAAGTGATGCAACACATCTGTAAACATCTGACTAGAAAATGTCACCTGAACATCTCTATGAGAAAAATAAAAGATATTTTACCTCAAAATGACCTCAGTAGCCTCATCCCATTGTGAAGGGACTTTCAGTATCCAAGCAGCATGCTAGACTTGCAAATATGTGCAGATACAATCATGTTATTTCTCCCCCTTACTGTAAAGAACTTTACAATGAAATCTCATGAGATTTTAGTGAAATCCCATGAGATCACAGTAAAGGAAAGAGTTACCTCAGCACTGATGAAGCTGATTGGCTGCTGTTTTTTTTTCTTCTTTTCTTTTTCACCATGTAGATAGATGACAGTAAAAAGTCTAGCTCTGTATTACACAACAGTTAACACTGGTGAACTGAAGACATTTTGAGGTAAAATATCTTCCTTTTGTACATAGAGATGTTCAGGTGATATTTTGATCAGCCTTTTACAGTTATGAAGTATCCCTCTCAAGTGATTTAACATATGGGTATTTATGCCTTTTTAAGAAAAGGTTTCTATTATGCAGTTGTAGGGTAGAGGTTAAGATCCTAATGATTCTTCTCATTGATTTTATCCTTGCTGTAATAAAACAGCAGAGGCTGACACATCCCACACAGATGTCCATTAGCACTAAATACAAATTGGTCTCCCACCCCCACAAACCCACCCAAGAACTAACCATATTGCAAGATTTCATAGTAAACTTCCTTGTAAAAGGCACAGTACAAGAATATGGATTAGATGCTAAATGTTCTATAAAATGGTATGTGGCTACATAGAGATGGTTCTGTGATATTTTCTAGTCAGATTTTTTTACAGATGTGTATAATCAATTACAAGTGAATCAGTTTGGGTAATAGTAACTTTTAAATTAGTATATGAACTTCATATAGTAATTTAAAAGTATGTATTACCCAAACACTGAATCACTTGTAATTGATTATACACATCATATTATAAAGGATGGTAGACTGTTTATTGTAGCTTTTTTATAACCAGGCTGTGCCAAAGCTTTTTTTTTCTCAGGCATTTGGCTTCTCCTTAGACTCCTCCCCACCCCCTCACTGCCCAATTTGTCTGTTCATATAGGTTACACATGCTGCAGGGTGTGCAGGGAGGAATATAATTAGTGCTGTCCAGAACCACAATACATGTTCCTCCCTGCACACCCTGCAGCATGTGTAACTCATATGTGTCCAGGAAAACATGGCAGAGGTGGCAACCCTAGGTCTGTTACTGTTTTACTCTTAAAGGGACAGTCAAGTCAAAATTGAACTTTCATGATTCAGGAAGGGCATGGATTTTTAAACAACTTTCCAGTTTACTTTTATTATCAAATTTGCTTTGTTCCCTGGTTATTCTTTGTTGAAAGCTAAACTTAGGTAGGCTCATATGCTAATTTCTACACTCTTGAAGGCCGGCTCTTATCTCAGTGCATTTTGACAGTTTTTCACATTTAGACAGTGGAAGTTCATGTGTGTCATATAGATAACATTGTTCTCACTCCAGTGGAGTTATTTGAGTCAGCACTGAGTGGCTATAATGCAAGTCTGTCAAAATAACTGAAATAAGAGGGAAGTCTGCAGAAGCTTAGAAGCAAGGTAATCGCAGGGGTAAAATGTGTTGGTTATGCAAAACTGGGGAATGGGTAATAAAGGGATTATCTATCTTTTTAAACAATACAAATTTTCAAGTATACTGTCTCTTTAAAGGGACAGTTTACTGTTTTTTTCCCCCCCTCTTAATATGTTCCCACTGATCCATTTTACAAGCTGAGGTGTATTGAATTGTTTACAGGTAGCTTCTTTACCTTGAGTTTGTCATTTGGAAATAATTGTTTTTACCTGTTGTATCCCCACACATACTGACGTTTTCAGTACACAAGCACTGGTTATAGAAAAGCTATGTAAACAAGTTTAGGGAAAAAAACATATATGTGTTATCCGGTACAACATGGCTGGGCAGGGAAGAATCTGCAAAACAGTTGCATGACAGTAAGGCAGAAATAAAATACCTGAAGATTTTATAGAAAATAAAAAAGTGCAGCACTCGTGGGACACTTACGGTAAAATTCCAAATTTTATTTCATAATGTTAAAAACACAGGTTAGGATCAGGGAATTAACCCCTTACACGTTTCGTGCTCAGTTGGAGTACGAAACGCGTAAGGAGTTAATTCCCTGATCCTAACCTGTGTTTTTAACATTATGATATAAAATTTGGAATTTTACCGTAAGTGTCCCACGAGTGCTGCACTTTTTTCTTTTCTATGGACTTTTGCGGCTCACGCTTAGCCGCGCTGGAATTGCACCTCACGGGGCTGTGTTGAACTTGCCCTATCAGCTGGGCAGCATCGGACTCTCCTCCTAGCATCACGCTCTGCAGCGGCCTAGTCTTCTCACACCTGAAGATTTTACCTTGTTAAGTACAGTGCTAACAACATATGTTCGTGTAAAAATTTTCAGTCTCCCAATGGTTAAAGGGCCATAATACCCAAATGTTTAAACACATGAAAGTGCAGCAGCATAGCTGTAAAAAGCTGACTAGAAAATATCACCTGAGCATCTATATGTATATAAGAAAGATATTTTACCTTAAAAGTTCCTCAGTAGCCACATCCCATTGTAAAGGATTTCTAAGCAGCAATTCAGTATGTCTGTCCCGGGACAGCCAAAAGGATGAGCCTCGTGCACTCATGTTATTTCCCTATTCAGTTTAAAGGAAGTTTACTATGAAATCTCATGAGAGTTAAGTCAAATCTCCTGAGATCACAGTAAAAGAGTTCATGACCTCAGCACTGTTGATGCTGATTGGCTGCTGTTCCTTTCTTCATATTTTTTTTTTTTCCTGCTGCTGGGCTGCAGCTGAGTATAACTTTTTACACAGAACTTACTCTGCTGAGCTGAGGAGATTGTGAGGTAAAATGTCTTCCTTTTTTACATAGAGATGCTCAGGTGATATTTTCCTGTCAGCTTTTTACAGTTATACTGCATCAGTTTCAAGTGATTTAGCATATGAGTATTATGTCCCTTTGAATGGTTGAGCTGCCAGGGTGGTTTTACTATTATTTCTTACGTTGGCAACTCTAAAGAGAAGCCCATCCCTGCCCGGCATTTGTTAGTACTGAAGACAACATATATATATATAACGTTTAACTAATGCTCTTTTATATTCATGATAGAAAAGGGTTAAGAACCATGTACATTTAAAGAACTTGGATGGAAAAGAAAAAATAAATGAGGAGACATTTCTAAAATGCAAGAATTAGTAACAGGTTTGTATTTTTTATGTAATTCTTAGAATAAAAATAGGCAGAAATGATGAGCACTAAATATGGGCAGGGTTGTAACATTTTAAGTAAACAACTGCCTATGGATGCTATTCTGTCAAAGTATAAAAAATTAATTGTTACAAGATATTTTCCAATGCAATGCAGGGTGCTTACATTTCTGTGTGGCTTTCTCTGGGATTATTTAGCTCCCTTCAGCAGAAATAGGACTATTGCACCTTAAGTGGGTGAGACTCTGTGACCCAAAGACAACCATTCAACCCTTCATTGGATTTAATTTGCTTTCATTAACCAAAGTGTATAGATTATATACAATAAATACAATGTGTGTGTGTTTGTATAAAACAATATTAATTGGGGGGGGAGTCTTGGTGAGTTACCACACTTTTTTTGTAGGACTTGACCCCTGATGCAATGCATTATGGGAACTACTGTACAGCACAGTAAAAAAATATAGAGAAATAAGTTTTATTATATTAAATTATTTTAATAAATAGTGAGTAAAAAAGCATGACTCCTAAGATCATAGGGAATCAGCAATACATAAAATAGTATCAATTTATCTAGGGGTACCTCTCCTCAGTGTAAAAAATAGCATGCATGCAGTTAGAGGGGATTAGCAGTACCCCAAGGCAGAACACGCTGTGATCTGAGATGTCATCGCAGAAAATGCAGCATGTCTGGGACACATGCAGGAACTGTTGGCACTTTGACTTTGCAGCACTGCTCCACATTAGACAGTTCTCTTCAAACAAAGCTGTGCTCTGGCTGCACTGTGTAAGTTTTCCTTTAAGGGACAGTCAACCCAAAAATAATTTTAACTTATATCTATAAAGTTGCCATAGATCGTTTTTTTACAAATATAGCCCAGTTTTTACAGATATTCCGTTTGCAAGTAAAATCACTTACTTTTGCTGCCGCTTGAAAATGTCCATCTGGCCCCACCCCTTTTTTGTCATCCGTGACATCATGATCTTCTTGTGATCCCTGTAATTTTTCTAACTTACTCGTAACCGCCTTCAGCTCATGCGCAATGCATCTATTGTACTGTTGGGGAACTTTTTCACACAGGAACAAAAACGCTGGCTCATTATCTGAGCGGATCATAGTTGCAGCCTACCAGTGTCCTGTGCTCCCCTCCGGCAGCAGTTCCCAGCAGTTATCAGTTCCCACATTGGATTATATTGCAAAGTGTATAGTAAGTCTCTTCCACGTTGTTCTACTTATTTGGCAGCACTGTTTAAAGCAGTATAACACAGGTGTCCCCAAGATCCATGTTAGAGGATCGTCAAAATAACTGTAAACTTGGTAGGAAAGATTTTCTATAATAGAGCATTCCTATTTGCTGCTAGCCAGCCATTCCCCTCAACTGTTAGACATTTACACTCGCTGATAGCCATGCTTGAGTGAATCAGTGCAGCAGTCACGTTCTGGTGCTGATTGGCTCCCCCCCAAAGAGGCAGCTATGAGAGTTGCCTCAATTGGGAGCTTATGGGTCGCGATAAGCTATTATCAATGTAATTAATACAGTGTTTTTTTCTTGCCCATATGACTCCCCTGACTGCATGTCCCTGCTAGATACGCACATTGCATTATAATGCTAAAAAAAAACCCAATGATTTTGTATGATTACTCTCCATGTGGGCGAGTTTTTGTTCATCAGGCCATAAATTGTAGTTATTAGGCCTTAAGGATTTTGTGATATTATAGAGAAATAAACTAATGAGGTCTGCAAGCTCAGCCCATTTCCTTTAGTATCGGTGCTGATACCGAGTATTTGCACGAGTACTTGTGCAAATGCTCTGATAGCTCCAGATTTTAGATCTTACCCATATGCCATCTTGTGGCATTTCTTCAAACTGCATGTTCCCATTTCATTTTAAGCTGGAATGGAGACTTAGAGACATGATACCCAAATGTTTAAACACTTGAAAGTGATGCAGCATGCTTGTAAAAAGTTGACTAGACAATATCACCTGAACATCTCTATGTCAAAAAATTAAAGATATTTTATCTCAAAATGTCCTAAGTATTCACACCCCATTGTAAAGGACTTTAAGCAGCAAATCAGTATGCCTGCCCGGGACTTGCAAGGGAGTGTGCCTCATGCACACTCATGTTATGTCCCTATTCAGCATAAGGAAGTTTACTATTAAATCTCATGACATCACAGTTCATGACCTCAGCACTGCTGTTCATTTCTTCCTACATTTTTTTTTATACCTGCAGCTGCGCAGCAGGTGAAGTAAGACTGTATACCCAGCACTTACTTTGGTGAACTGAGGAAATTGTTAGGTGAAATATCTTCCTTTTTTACATAGATGCTCAGGTGATATTTACTTGTCAGCTTTTTACAGTTATGCTGCATCACTTTCAAGTGATTTAGCATATAAGTATAATATCCCATTAACTAAAAAAATTTCACTTCTGTTCTGCCAATGCAAATTGTTATTTGCATTATTGTATGTTTGAGAACAGTGCTCCAAAAGCTGCTTCTATACAGCTTAAAGTCTACCTGGAAAAGATTGCTGTAACTCGTCCAGCCACACCCCTGAAGTACTGGGCAGTTAAAAAAATGAGATTTCCAGCTCTGACTAAAATGGCCCAAAAATATCTCTCTGCCCCATGCAGTAGTGTGGAAAATGAAAGACTGTTCAGATTAGCGTCAAATGTCCTTACTGACAGCAGAAACAGACTTATAGCTGAACATGGAGAGATGCTTCTGTTCCTTTAAAAAGAACTTGCTACTAACTTTTGAAAAAATATTCTAAATGCTAGATTGCCTGTTATACTTCTAGTTCTTATCTTGCACAATTATGCTCAAAAACCAAAACACAGTGGTGACAAAAAGACAACACTGATAAAACCCCCGGCGCTGCTGAACACAGCTTAATTTGGTTAACCAATATAATACTCTCTTTGAGAAAATTTAAATCTATAATAAATAAATAAATGGCAACCCTAATATAGGTGTAAATATAAATAGAATTAATGGCTCACTGAGAAAATTAAATAAAAAATTAAATACAAATTTATTAAGACAATTTCAAACATTCAATTCATACACACAATAAAAAACAATAACCTAAATATACGCTGATCAGGCGTTTACAAGTCTAGTAGCAATAGTAAAACAAGTTCTCCCTATACAATCAATATAATAAATAGACTAAAAACAATTGCTGAAATTTGATGCAAAAAACGAAGATCCCAGAAAGAATCAATTTGAAATCCACATCAGCAGGAGATAGAAATTGTCTGGAGCTGCAACAAAATTGAAATCCAGATCAAAAGAGAGGAAGAGAGCCACAAAAAATGGTGTTCTCTGTAGTCTTAGGCTGTTTTACTTTGGCACTTGCAAGATAGTCACTGCAATCTCCCTTCTCTTGGCGGTTTATCGCAGGTACTTTGTAGCAAACAGACCAGGACCGCTTCTTGTGAGTCGTGTAGTCTTGAATCAGGATCACCTGAGTAATGGAAAGAAGTGGGCGGAGCAACGCGTTTCAGCCCGTTCTGGGCCTTTGTCAAGCTCCTGTTAGACGGAGTATCCGGCCTTTTAAACCGTCACTCTCTCAACCCATTGGCTGTGACTCAAACAAATGGACAAATGGTCATTCTTTCAGCATAACCACTATTACAGAGTTGTGACATTTAAGCTGCTTTTGGGTATTCTAATAGTGTTAGCATATATGCTACAATACCCTATTTCCATCACTATACTATTTGTAAACCACAATGAGTATATCTTTATATTATTGTGTAAATTTTTGATATAACACATTGAGACAGTATCCTAACTCGCAACATTTTGTCTCGTTTGATACCTTTTTAAAGAAACATCAACAGTATAAATTTAGTGTGCACAAAGTCACGATGTTAGATATTTGTTAGTAGTGCACATTAACTCAAAATTGACTCTTCAGTGTCACAAGTTGCAAATCCTAATGGACATTGTACTGTAATTTTTTCTCCACTTTTTAATGTGTTCTTAAAGGGACATGAAACCGAAATTTTTCCTTTCATGATTTAGAAAGAACATACAATTTTAAACAACTTCCTAATTTACTTCTATTATCTAATTTGCTTCATTCTCTTGATATACTTTGCTGAAAAGCATATCTAGATAGGCTCAGTAGCTGCTGATTGGAGGCTGCACATAGATGCCTCATGTGATTGGCTCACCCATGTGTATCACTATTTATTCAACAAAGGATATCTAAAGATTAAAATAAATTAGATAATAGAAGTAAATTAAAATGTTGTTTAAAATTGTAAACTCTACCTGAATCCTGAAAGAAAAAAATTGGGTTTAGTGTCCCTTTAATGATCCATTTTACCTGCTGGAATGTGTTTACCCCCATCTCATTTACCTTTATTTTGTCATTTTAAATAGCTGCTTTTGATTGTACAAACCACCACCTTCACTGAAAAAGATGAATAACATATGTATTATCTGTAGAAAAGCTATGTAAACAGGAGACAATAGCACTAATTAATCCCCCAGTACTAGGAGTAGGAGACAGATTTGTGTATATAAAATAGCTTGTTGTGCCCAGCGATAATTAGCATTAATAATACCTGTTTAGACATAGATAACATTAGCAGGTCTGCTTCATCTGCAGGTTCAGCCCTTTTTTATGGGCATGTCCTTGAGAAGAACAGGTGATGGTTACTAAGCAAAAACACCTATTTCAAATACTAAATTAAACATAAAGAAACAATTCCTCATATATTTAATACTCTGCAGTAGGTTCCACAAGTCATTTGGTGCTCATTAAAGGGAAGTTAAACTAAATTTTGATTCAGGTAGAGCATGTCATTTTAAACAACTTCCCAATTTACTTATTGTTGTATGTTCTCTTGGTAGTCTTTGTTGAAAAGAATACCTAGGTAGGCTCAGGAGCTGTTGATTGGTAGCTGCACATATATGCCTCATGTTATTGGCTCACCCAATGTGATAATTCCCAATAATGCATTGCTGCTTCTTCAACAAAGAATACCAAGAGAATTAAGCAAATTAGATAATAGAGGTACATTTGAAAGTTGTTTAAAAGTGTTCTCTATCTAAATCATGAAAGAAAGAAAAAATGTGGGGTTTTATGTCCTTTTTAAGGGAAATACATTTATAGTGCTGTGTCCCTTTAATGTATTGATTTACATAATAGCAAACAAGACACTCAACACTTTTCCCTTGTTCTCATATGCATTATTTCACTAGCCAGACCCACAAATCACCATTGCTGTGCACGTGAGGTAGAGCTACAATTCTTACAGGGTGTGGTTCTGTGTGTGCCCCCGATAAGAATGGCTTTGAAAAAAAATGTTGATAACAGATTATTCTTCTGGTTCAGTCTGAGCTTAGAAAGGGTTTGTGCATGATTGGTGGAAGCAAGGGGTTAAGAGGCTTGACAAGAAATAGCTGATGATGTGGGTAAAAGGAATAGTAAGGCATTGTAGGAAACCAGGTCTGACAAGGACTCTCCTCTCTTTTTTACAGCTCTGTTTCTCTGCATCAATATGATTCCCGTTGCTGAGTTCAAGCAGTTTACTGAACAAACGCCAGCTTTTAAAATTCTCAAGCCCTGGTGGGATGTCCTGGCTGAATATATCACTGTTGCTATGCTCATGATTGGGGTGTTTGGATGTACGCTTCAGGTAGGTCTATCCTTGCTGCTCTTCTATTTCACAGTTTATAGGTTCTCAAAAAAAAAAATCTAGTTGGAGAAAAAAAATATCTTTGTTAACTTGATTTTAAAGGGACATAATAGTTAAATGACCATTAAATACAGTAGGATGACATAATCAACAAATGGGTAATAAAGAGACAATGTAATAGAACGTAAAGTGATGGTAAATCATAGGGTTTTTGAAACTCTAAGATTTACCAGTGCTACAAATAAAAGGGAACTTTCAGTCATGAAGTATAAAAACTTAATTCTGAAAGTTTCTTTATTTGCATTGAGTTTATACAGAGCACAGCTCCTCCGGCCGCCCACGGCAAAACGCTATTTCCTCAATGAGGTGACATTTTCACCTCTTAGCCAATAGCGTGCTAGCTATCTGGCATAATTCCAATTTGCCCACACATCTAATGGCTATGAGGTGGAAAAATCGCCTCATTGAAAAAATAGCTCTTTGCCTTGGGCGGCCAAAGTCGCTCAGCTCGGCATAAAATCGCTAAAAGTAAAGGAAGGGTTTTTTTTATACTTTATTACATAAAGTCCCCTTTATTTGTAGCACTGGTAAATCCTAGCATTTAAAATTTGTTAGAAATATTTACAATTTATTTGAAAGTCAGATTAAAGTGATGGTAAATCCTAGTGTTTTTTAAAGTTACTTCAATTTTCCTTCTCCCTGCATCAAGTGACAGCCATTGGCCAATCACAAAATGTGTGTGTATATATATATATATATATATATATATATATATATATATATATATATATATATATATATATATATATATATATATATATATATTTGCATATGCTCAGTAAGAGCTTGTTCCTCATTAAGGTTACAGATTACAAGTGGAGCGCTAATTAACTGTGCTAGAAGTTCAGGTTTTTGTGCACGTATTACGAGTTGAAAGTAAACAGTTTTTGCTTCCACGCTAACCCCATGAGCGCCAAAAGCCAAACTTAGAATATGACGTGGGCATTCACGTATTCCCCCATAAGTCAATGGAGCAAAACAAGTGGAAAAAATACCTAACACCCCACTTGCACGCAAACACGATTGCATATTCTTATGTGCACATAACCAACATAAAAATATGATTATTTCACATTCCAGTGTTCTTCACATAAAAGAATATATAATTACAGATGTTTATGTATGTCTATGTTAAGCCCTTTGGCTGCCTTTTTTTCTCTAATACCTGCGCTGTCATATCGTTGCGCCTTTACCTTTTGTGTGCAATATTTTATCTTAATAATTTTAATTAGATGGTATTTTTATGAGGGTAACTTTACTCTGTAATGTATTTTTGATGTGTTTTGTGACACTTTTTAGTTTTGCAAAACAGGTAACCAAAGCTCTGAGGACGCGGTAATCATTCGAGCGTAAATTGTGATTGCACTTACTGCGTTTGTTTTCAACTCGTAATACCAGCGGTAAACCCGACGATTTTAAACACCTACGAAAAAACCCTTATAGCTTTTGCGCAAAGGCTTGCACTCCACTCGTAATCTGGCCCTAAAAGGGACACTCAAGTCAAAATTAAACTTTCATTATTCAGATAGAGCATGCAATTTTAAACAACTTTCCAATTTACTTCCATTAACAAAATGTGCACAGTCTTTTTTATATTTAAACTTTTTGAGTCTAGCTCCTACTGAGCATGTGTAGAATAGATGTGTATGCATTTGTGATTGGCTGATGGCTGTCACATGTTACATGTGTGCATTTGTGATTGGCTGATGACTGTTACATGGTAAATGAGTGGTGGAAATACAAATAACTTTAAAATTGTCAGAAAAAAAATCTACTACTCATTTGAAGTTCAAACTATGCTATTGCATTGTCTTGTTATCTTGCATTTGTTGATTATGCAAATTTACTGTTGACTGCATATGAAAAGATTGTACACATTTTAAAAAGGGAAGTGAATCAGAAAGTTATCTACAATTGTGTGCTCTATCTGAATCGTGAAAGTTTAATTTTGACTTTAGTGTTCATTTAAAACTAAAATGCATATAAGTGCAACAGACATAATAGCACAAAAAATGCTTCTAATGGAAGATATTGTTTTACCAGTGTGTACAAAATTTGGACTATTATGTTCCTTTAAAGATAGAGAAAATCAGAGTTTTCCTATTTTGTCTTTTTCAATTTCTTACAATTATGAAACTAAATGGTAACATAAACAGCCCCTATACCCTTTGCTGCCAAGCCTTTTTTCACATTCCCGTGTCAAGCTAAGTTTCAGCCTTTTTTACTTACATTTAAACAGTGCTGTCCTATTCCAGTGAGTAAACTACACAAGTTATATATTGGAGTTTTTGGGGATTTTTTCAGCAGGCCCAACAGACTCGGAATATACCATTATTGAATTTAAAGAGCCATTATAGTGGTGGGGGGGGGGGGGGGGGATTACATGATCTCATTTGTTGGAACTTGTAACTATTGAGCGTGCAAATATATGTAAGTTGGTTAAACACATATGTAAAGTACAGCCCAGGAGACGCAGAGAACTGCTGGTCCTGAGTGGAAACTGCTGCTGAGCCATTCATTAACAGTGTAACAGTCATAAGCTGACTATACAGACAACATTTTTATATTCATTTATTTTAAAAGAGTTTTTATTGAGCCTATAATGATCCCATCTCTAGCAAATTCCCATGTTGTGCCTTTTTGCTTTGTTTTTTTTTTTTTGTTTGTTTTTTTGTCCCTTTCAAAGGAAGTGTCACCATGCACGCTTGTGGCTACATTACTGGTATTTCCATTAAGGCCTGTGAGTGCCTTCACTATACATCAACAATTGGCTACCTGTTTTGCTGGGGATCCACAATCCTCATTCATGATGAACATGATTTGCCATTCATGCACAGTCTTTGAAAGCCTATATCTCAGCCCCCAAACCACATACAGGAATAAGTAATGTTGTGTGTACGAGGGTGTATGGCCACTTTAAGTGGTTTTGCAGGCTATTTGCAGTTTTCCAGCAATTACCTGCATTTCACAGGGACAAGAGAGACTCCACTTGAAAGAAGGGAATATGTCCTTTCAAATAAGGAGTCTCTCAGGGCCGGATTGGCCTACCAGGATACCAGGAGATTTCCCGGTGGGCTGCAGCAGCTGGGTCTGGAAAGCTACAATTTAAAGGGCTGACTAATGGATGCAACTGGGTTGTAGGGTGCCTATATAACATCAATCTGATATTTTTATTTAATACAAAGTAATATAATTTAATTCTGAAAAAAATATTTTTTGGAAGGAGTGTCACAGTAATCCCCTTTGAGAAAAATGGGACGTGTGCATTCTACCGACTCAACGGAAAATAAGGCTGGTCTTCATATTTTTCCAGGGCTGATTTTTATTCCCAGTCCGGCCCTGGAGTCACTTGTTTGTTTAGCATAAACAAGGGGAGATAGGGACTGTGTAAGAGCTCCCCTTCCTCTTAGGGCAGGGATTGACAAACCCAGGAGCCACTGGCTCCTATAGTTTTACCCCTGGCTCCTAAGTTTTTGGGTTATTCTCCATATATCTATATACAAATACCATTGTCTGGCTCCTAAATATTAAACACATTTGTTGACCTCTACCTTAGGGTAAACCACACCTTCAAGCTTTAGGTTATTGCTGCTTTAAAGGGATATGAAACCCAACATTTTTCTTTAATGATTCAGATAGTGCATGCAAATTTAAACCACTTTCTAATTTACTTCTATTATCAATTTGTATTTGTTCTCTGGGTATCTTTTGTTGAAAAGCAGGGACGTAAGTTTAGGAACTTGCCCTTTTCTGGAGCACTATGTGGTAACAGTTTTGCAAGAATGTTCTCCAATTGCAAGAGCATTAGACGGCAGCACTATTTCCTGCCATGCCCCAGATGCCTACCTAGGTATCTCTTTTTAACAAAGAATATCATGCAAACAAAGAAAATTTGCTAATAGAAGTAAATTGGATTTTTTTTTTAAATTAATTATATGCTCTGTCTAAACTTATAAAACAAATAAAAAAATGTACAAATAGGTGATATTTTGTAAAAGTATATATAGGATGACTTGGTACAGCTAATTTTTATTTATTTTTATATTTTTTGCTGCTCTCTGGAAAATCAGAATTTTGTGTAATTTTAAAATATATTTAACATTTGTATAGGTAGATGTTTTATACCTATTCATTTTCTGCATAAATTACAAGATGGTGCACAGTGCCAAAAATTATATATTTTATTTTTCTGATTTTCAATTATCAATTGTTATTGAAAAATATAGATATAAAATCCTGTTGCTATATGTGAAACAACACATTGTAGATTTGAAACATTTAGGAAATTACGACTCCCGTTCTGCCATTTAGAAGTACGCAAAATAAAAATATATATTTTTTTTAACAATCTCTCTTTTCTTTCCTATGGCATGGAGAGTCCACAACGTCATTCCAATTACTAGTGAGATATTTAACTCCTGGCCAGCAGGAGGAGGCAAAGAGAGCACCCCACCAAAGCTGTTAAGTGTAACTTCCCTTAGCCATAATCCCCAGTCATTCTCTTTGCCTTTGTTAACGAATGATGTGCGAAGTTGGTGTCTGAAGATATTTAATCCTTTTATGGATACTTTTCCATGCAAGAAAGGATTGGGGGTCTAGCTATGTCCACGTCAATCTTTTGAGTAAAAGTAGTGGTGGCTTTTAGCAGTTGCGGCGAGGAAGTCTTTGCTTTACTTCTAACAAGTTTGCTACCCCTTTGCTGAAAGCCAGAGTTGGTTACTCTGTTCTTTCTTTTACTACAGGTCCATGACAGGGAGTGCAGTGCCTGTCACACCTAAGTAGCTGCTATCTGCCCTGCAGCTGGATCCACAGGTAAGTGACCTTTCCTTCTAGGTACTGAAGGACAGCATTTTAGAGGTTAACCTTCAGGTGGATTTTTTTGGGACATAGTTATCCTTTATCTGGTTAAGGGTACATTTTATGGGCATCTTTACTGGCACTTGCAGCTTTACTGGCATTTATCTGTCAAGAGGTTAATGCCTCATGTTAAATTTTATTGTCAATTTTGAGACATATTGCGGCTGAGTAGATATGGGGGCATGACAGTACCTCTGTTTTTACCAGGAACAGGGAATTTGCCGCCTCCATTGCCGGAAATTTTTTATTAAAGAGCCAGACTTTATGGTGTGTGAGGACCGGGTATTAGGGAAATACTTACACTCCTCACACTTTATATTCCCTGGATGGACGTTTTTACGGATGGCTGTGACGTAGTATGTGCTTATTTATTTAAATGGGCACTATATTAATACATGTGGTATGTCAGGTTATATGCCCTCTTTTTCCTCTGCTGATCGTGATCGCGACAGTGAGACCGCTTTGCGGGCTTGGGGGTAGTTGGGCAGATTGACTCTCCATGTGGTTGGAGCCTGTATCTTGTCGGGTGCTTATCTACAGCATCTCACAAAAAAGTGAGTACACCCCTCACATTTTTGTAAATATTTTATAATATCTTTTCATGTGACATCACTGAAGAAATGACATTTTGCTACAATGTAAAGAAGTTAGTGTACAGCCTGTATAACAGTGTAAATTTGTTGTCCCCTCAAAACTCAAAATAACTCGGCGCACAGCCATTAGTGTCTTAACCGTAGGCAACAAAAGTGAGTACATCCCTAAGTGGAAATGTCCAAATTGGGCCCAAAGTGTCTATTTTCTGTGGCCAACATTATTTTCCAGCACTTCCTTAACCCTCTTGGGCATGGAGTTCACCAGAATTTCACAGGTTGCCACTGAACTCCACTTCCACTCCTCCATGACGACATCACAGAGTTGGTGGATGTTGCGCTCCCCCCACCTCTCGTATGAGGATGCCCCACAGATGCTCAATAGGGTTTAGGTCTGGAGACATGCTTGGCCAGTCCATCACCTTTACCCTCAGCTTCTTTAGCAAGGCAGTGTCGTCTTTGTGGTGTGTTTGGGGTTGTTATCATGTTGGAATACTGCCCTGCGGCCCAGTCTCCGAAGGGAGGGGATCATGCTCTGCTTCAGTATGTCACAGTACATCAGTGACGTGCAGTGACGTCAGAGGCTAGTGAGGCACATATATGAACCCAACAGAGGCAGCTTAAATTTATGATTAAATTGGCAGGTTGCAGGTCGAATTAACTGCTAATATTAAATTTGCTTCATTCTTTTGGTATATTTTGTTGAAGGATATGCAGCAATATATATATTTACAGTATATAAACATACACACACAGTGCTATATATTGCAGGATCATAATTGCAGGATACACTCCAGCCATATTTTCATTATAGACATAGGAGTTCTTATCAGGGATTTTTTTTATCAACCATACTAAATGGAAATGTATAGTGATTTTCCCCTTAACCTATGTATTGAGGATTGATCTTATTTGTATTTGTAGAACTGTTAAAATGGAGGGAGAAGTTTTTCTGATCAAATTTGATATTTTTCTATCTGCTTTGGTTAGTGGGGAGACTTTCTTTGCATTCAGCAAAGCCCAAATGCAAGTACATTTGGAATTATTTAAAAACTGGTTATATCTTCATTCCACAACAAACAATAGGAAGTGGACAGAATATCCCAGAGGTTTTAGTTTCCTGTATTTAACCAGGGCTCTGCTTTAGGGGTGCATTCATTTCCACCATAAACCTAATATACAGTATATTACACTTAAAGTTGACCAGTCTCAGGGCATGAAATGCCATATAACTTGTTTTAGAAGCTCCACTTTGCTCATAGATTACTTTGAACTGATACTGAATTCCCCTAGAAAACACAGGACTTGTTTACCAACCAATTCACTGAGCTTAAGTTCAGCATTATTATTTGCAATAATTCCTTTGAAAAATAATTTCTTTAAAAAAATATGTTTTTCTTTTTTTTTAGTTTCCTAAAACATGAATGTAGTACCATATCATAACTATATGACACACAATGCATAGGAATCTGAGAAAGAAAGAAGGAAAGAGAGAGAGAAAGAAAGACAAAGAGAGAAAGAGAAAGAAAGAAGGAGAAAAGGAAATAAGGCAATATTTCCCTTCACCTTCCCCCCTCTAAGTCAGAAGCAGGCCATGGTTGTATAATATCTCCTTCAAACTATGAGAGGAAAGGCTATTACCAGCTAATAACCATCAAAAGCTTTGAGAAACTAACCTGCTGTCAAAAAGGCAGCAAATTTATAATGAAAATAGTACATGCTAAACCTCCACAAACTGAGCTCCCCTTAGCCAGGGAGTTGCCAGTAAGACCTGCATACTTGCATAGGAAAGACAAACTCTGACAAAAGTAGCAATGTTCCTTCAATAGCATAAAGCAAAGTTTGGACACCCCTGGCATAAGCATTAAAAGCAAGTCACTGTTGGGAAAAATGCATTATTGAAGCCAGGATTTCTAACTCACTGGAAATACAATATGCAACTATGCAGTAAATAATGTATATGTAATTGTACTTGGTTTGTAAATTTACTAACACTTATAATATAGTAAATTCCATGGCATTTGTTCAGGCAATATGCTATCTTGGCAATTGGCACATCTGAGTGATATATATTCTGCATGATTCCTATAAACATCCAAAATATCTACATGAACAATGATTAATAAATCTGATTAAGACAGTTTAAGATATCTGGCTGGCCTGCTTTGATATTTCTTATTTTCACCATGCTCTGATTTTAAATGCATGGTTTAAGCTCTAAAATGTGTAATAAGCCTCTTTCTGCTCTGTGTAAATTCTAAAACAATTTCCTTGTGTACTCATATTTAAAAGGGACAATAAGCAATATATCTATATTATTACAGTGCAATAAATAATATATATATGTTGTTTATTGTCTCTTTAAGGAAGGGTAGTGGTACACAAGGAAATATCAGTTTTATATTGCACACAGAGCTGAAAGAGGCTTATTACACATTTTAGAGATAAACCATGCAAAATTAGAGCATGGTGAAAATGAGAAATATCAAAGCTGGCCAGCATAGCATATTAACACACTAGGGGTTAAAACAAAGCAGTGTTGTGCTGTGCTGGGGAACTGTAGTAAAGAGCCTGGTTACAATCCTGCTCAGCCCCCATCGCAGTGCACATGAAAGAAACTCTTAATGTTATGAGCTGACCATACTTTGTGCAGCACCCTTATTGCCCTCACCCCCTAGGTTCAGTGTCAGATTTAAGGCTATAAATTAAGCTGCTGTCCGTTTTCTGCCTTATGTTAGAGGCTGACTGCACTGTGCTCCGGGAGGAAGGGGAGGGGACTGGCTTAAGTGAGAGAAGCTGCAGCTTGCTCAGAATCAGCCCAGTAGTTTAAGAGGAAGCAGTGGCTGGGAACATTATACCCCCAAAAGCTACTATCTGGGGACAAAACCCCCCCAGCAGTGCTCAGCAGTCAGCACTAGTAATAACATTTAAATTAAAACAGATGTAGCACAACCACCTTTTCATGTGAACAAAAAAAATGGAAAAAAAAGCATTTATTTTGTATTTTATTTTTTTTTATATAAAAAAGCATGTAATTCCCACATTGGCCAGGGGAGGCACTGCCTCACCTGCCTCCAATGAATGCCCGTCACTGCAGTACATGTTCCCTCAATGAACTGTAGCTCCTCAGTGCCGGCAGCACTCATGCAGGCCCAGACCATGACACTCCCACCACCATGCTTGACTGTAGGCAAGACACACTTGTCTTTGTACTCCTCACCTGGTTGCAGCCACACACGCTTAACACCATTTGAACCAAATAAGTTTATCTTGGTCTCATCGGACCACAGGACATGGTTCCAGTAATCCATGTCCTTAGTCTGCTTGTCTTCAGCAAACTCTTTGCAGGCTTTCTTGTGCATAATCGACAGCCATGCAGACCAATTTGATGTAGTGTGCGGTGTATGGTCTGAGCACTGACAGGCTGACCCCTCACCCCTTAAACCTCTGCAGCAATGCTGGCAGCACTCATACGTCTATTTCCAAGAGACAACCTTTGGCTATGATGCTGAGCACGTGCACTGTTTGGTCGACTATGGCGAGGCCTGTTCTGAGTGGAACCTGTCCTGTGAAACCGCTGTATGGTCTTGCCCAACGTGCTGCAGCCCAGTTTCAGGGTCTTGGCAATCTTCTTATAGCCTAGGCCATCTTTATGTAGAGCAACAATTCTTTTTTCAGATTCTAAGAGAGTTCTTTGCCATAGCTCGTTTATCATTTTTAGAATGCAGGAATAGGAAGTCTGTAGACAGCAAAATGAAGGGAAGATTAACAGGGGAGCATCCTGATTTTAGAGGTACGTGAATAGAGACCCTGTCAATCTGCAACTATTCACTGCACTCTGGTGTTTTTCACTCTCCTGTAACTCTCTTCTGGTACGTGAATAGAGACCCTGTCAATCTGCAACTATTCACTGCACTCTGGTGTTTTTTACTCTCCTGTAACTCTCTTCTGGTACGTGAATAGCGACCCTGTCAATCTGCAACTATTCACTGCACTCTGGTGTTTTTTACTCTCCTGTAACTCTCTTCTGGTACGTGAATATTTACATAGAGCAAATGATTTTAGTTTGTTAATTTAGTCCTACATCTGTTGTACTGTTATCCAATGTCTTATTTCTAATGTTCATTTAACTGCCATGTGATGTTCAATCCTTATCAATACTTGCTATTATTCTTAAATGTATAGCTGTCTTATTCCATAGTTTTAACTTCCCCCAAATTTTATTGTCTGTTTACTTAACATCTCACCCTGACCAGACCAGAATCTAACTTTCCAATTGGCCTTTCCAATTGTCTTTGATTAGCAATCAACTAAATTTAGTGAACTCGGCTGACTGCCCTCCCTGCATATATTTCACACCAGTCTGGGATGTGCATTGCACTGGGATGTGCATTGCTATAACAACATATGTTCACATTTTCAAAGTGAACATTTTATAAGTGAGGCACTAGCAATAGAATTATACAAGAATTAAGTGAACATTTTATAAGTGAGGCACTAGCAATAGAATTATACAAGAATTAAGTGAACATTTTATAAGTGAGGCACTAGCAATAGAATTATACAAGAATTAAGTGAACATTTTATAAGTGAGGCACTAGCAATAGAATTATACAAGAATTAAGTGAACATTTTATAAGTGAGGCACTAGCAATAGAATTATACAAGAATTGAACAAGGATTGGGCAAGGGGCAAGAAAAAGGCAGGTACTTTTGTAATATTATGTTTGGTATACCTTACTGTTTTCTTATGCAATTGCTACTGTAATACTGTGTCTTATGTGTTTAACTGGTTCCCTCTTTTGTAAAAATGCCTAATATCTTCTTATTCCTTTTTTGCTGCCTTCTGTCTCTATAACAAACTACATTATTCAATTACTCCTTCTCCCTCTCCACCTGCACTATTCATTAGCCCATCTCTCTTAAACTCACCTTACTTTTGTAGTCATGAACTTTACCTATACCTAAACACTCTCTCTCCCCCCTGCACCTTGTCTCAAAAGCAGTCTCACTACTGCAAATCTGTATCTCATCTCATGTCACTCTCCCTCTTGCTTTTACTAACTGCTGGTGACATCTCCCCTAATCCTGGTCCCCAACAACTGCCTAGCGGTGCACATCCATGTATACCATCCCACAGACTCAAAAAACAAAACTCTTACAACCTTATTTCCTCTTGCATCAAAAGCCACTTCCCCTTTCACTTGTGCACTTTGGAACTCTCGCTCTGTTTGCAACAAACTCACTTCTATACATGACCTCTTTATCTCCCACTCCTTCAACCTTCTGGCCCTAACAGAAACTTGGCTCTCTCCCCTAGAGACAGCATCCACTGCTGCTCTGTCACATGGGGGTCTCCACTTCAGCCACACTCCTAGGTCTGGTAATAGACAAGGAGGTGGTGTAGGTTTATTACTTTCCTCTCGTTGCACCTTTCAACAAATACATCCCATCTCTTCCCTCACATTTTCCTCATTTGAAACCCACATGATTCGCTTATTCTCTCCTCTTTCTATACGTGTTGCAGTCATATACCGTCCTCCTGGCTCCTCAACTCAATTTCTAGATCACTTGGCTGCCTGGCTACCTTATTTCCTTTCCTCAGACACCCCTTCCCTCATTCTTGGTGACTTCAACATCCCTCTTGACAATCCCACTGCCTCCTCTGCAAAACAACTTCTGCAGCTCACTTCCTCTTTCGGTTTGTCACAATGGACTGATTCTACCACTCACAAAGATGGTCACTCCCTTGACCTGATCTTTAGCTATCGATGCACCCTCTCAAACTTCACAAACTCCCCCTTTCCTCTTTCTAACCACCATCTCCTTACGTGCAACATATCATCCCTCCCTACAACTCTCCCTCCTTCTGCTCCTCACACCAAACTTCACAGAAGCATTATGTCATTAGATCAACAGCTTTCTAATTCCCTCAAACCTCTCCTCTCATGCTTCTCCTCCTTTTCATGCCCTGACCAATCTATCTGCCACTATAATTCCACCCTTACATCCGTCCTTGACAATCTTGCCCCGCTTACCATAGCTCGGAAATCAAACACTCATCCTCAGCCCTGGCATACTCCTCTGACACGATACCTATGCAGATGTTCCCATACTGCTGAGTGGCACTGGAGAAAATCTAGGAGTTCAGCCGATTTTCAACATTACAAATTTATCTTGAACTCCTACTACTCTGCCCTTAATTTCCATAAGCAACACTACTTCTCTACTCTTATCTCTAATCTTTCTTCAAACCCAAAACGTTTGTTCTCCACTTTCAATACTCTTCTCTGCCCTCCCCCACCTCCTAATACAACTTCTCTGTCAGCTCAAGACTTTACCAACCACTTTGATAACAAAATCGACTCCATCAGAAATTAAATCAGCTCTCAACATAATTCCATTCTCTCACCCCCTCAAATGCTCTCAATCAACCACAACCCACATAACCTTAAACTTAGCTCATTCTCCCTTGTTACTGAGGAAGAAGTTTCGGCACTTATACTGCCCTCTCACCTCACTACCTGTCCCCTTGACCCTATCCCCTAACAGCTACTCCCCTCCCTCTCTGCCACCCTTACCCTATACTCACACACACTTTCAACCTCTCCCTCAGCACTGGTATATTTCCCTCATCGCTGAAACATGCACTGGTCACACCTATCCTCAAAAAACCTTCCCTTGATCCTACCTCCCCATCCAACTACCGCCCTATTTCCCTCCTCCCTCTTACATCAAAGCTTCTCGAAAAACTAGTTTTTGCACGCCTATCCCATTTCCTTACAATAAACTCCCTCCTTGACCCATTGCAATCTGGATTTTGTCCCCATCACTCCACAGAGACAGCAATTGTTAAGGTTACCAACAACCTACTTACAGCAAAATCAAAAGGCCACTTCTCTCTGCTTATCCTCCTTGATCTGTCCGCAGCCTTTGACACTGTTGACCACCCTCTCTTGCTCCAAACCCTCCAATCCTTCGGCATATGTGACACAGCCCTCTCGTGGCTCTCTTCCTACCTGTCAAACCGTACCTTTAGTGTAGCCTTCTCTGGGGCCTCCTCTGCCCCGTCACCACTTTCTGTCGGAGTACCGCAAGGCTTTGTCCTCGGTCCCCTTCTCTTCTCAATCTACACGTCATCACTAGGTTCCCTAAAAAAGTCCCACGGTTTACAATATCATTTGTATGCCGATGACACCCAAATCTACTTCTCTACACCAGACCTTTCTCCTTCCTTGCTAACCTGTGTCACTAAATCTCTCCAAAACTGAGCTCCTTATTTTCCCCCCTTCTTCTAAACTCTCCACCCCCAATCTCTTTATAACTGTCGACAACTCCATTACCCCTACCCCGCATTCCCGATGTCTCGGGGTCACATTTGACTCAGATCTTTCTTTCACTCCTGACATTCAGTCATTGGCTAAAGCCTGCCGCTTCCACCTTAAAAACATCTCTAAAATTCGACACTTCCTTACACAAGACACAACTAAGATTTTAATCCACTCTCTCATTCTCTGCCGCCTCGATTACTGCAACTCTGTCCTCTCTGGTCTCCCCACCTACCGCCTAGCTCCTTTACAATCCATAATGAATGCCTCTGCCAGACTCATCTTCCTTATACGTCGCTCTTCATCTGCTACACCTCTCTGCCAATCTCTTTACTGGCTTCCTCTTGCCTCTAGGATCAAACTCAAAATTCTCATTCTGACATACAAAGCCCTCAACTGCACTGCTCCCCCCTATATCTCAGACCTTGTCTCCAGATACTCTCCCTCCCGTCCCCTTTGCTCTGCTCACGACCTCCTACTCTCCTCCTCTCTTGTCACCTCATCACACTCACGTTTACAGGACTTCTCCAGACTGGCTCCCATCTTGTGGAACTCTCTGCCTCGCTCCACAAGACTCTCTTCTAGTTTTAAAAGCTTCAAGTGCTCCCTAAAGACTCTACTGTTCAGGGATGCATACAACCTACGCTAACCTTTCTTTTTACCAGTTCCTCTCCTCCATTGCTATCCCCTGAACCCCCTTAGCATGTAAGCCTAAGAGTTCAGCTGTTTGTTGATCACCTTCTCAAGAGCTGACTACAACAGTGCAACTCTTGGCAGGGCCCTCTACCCATTTGATCCCTATAATTGTTTTGTTGTACTCCGCCTTTGTTAACAGCGCTGCGGAATCTGTTGGCGCTCTACAAATAACCGATAATAATAATAATGAGGTGCCATGTGGAACTTCCAGTGACCAGTATGAGAGAGTGTGAGAGCTTTAAAACCAAATTTAACACACCTGCTCCCCATTCACACCTGAGACCTTGTAACACTAAAGAGTCACATGGCTGATTGTGCCCAATTTGGACATTTCCACTTAGGGGTGTACTCACTTTTGTTGCCCACGATTTAGACATTAAAGGCTGTGTGTTGAGTTAATTTTGAGGAGACAGAAAATTTACACTGTTATACAGGCTGTACACTCACTACTTTACATTGTAGCAAAGTGTCATTTCTTCAGTGATGTCACATGAAAAGATATAATAAAATATTTACAAAATGTGAGATACTGTATATATCCGCCGTTGTGGGCGGTTCCTTTAGCACCACTATGCTTATTTCTTTAGGATGAGATCAACAGCTGACATTAGAATTTAGAATCTCTTACAGAGATTGTATGGGGGTTTTCTATGTTAGAGCAGTTAGGACTGCGTTTTCCCCTGCCTTTTGTCTTTACATGCGCCTCCGCTGTTTATAGGGATCCGCAGACTACAGATATCTTTGTCTTCACTGTTTGAATGGGGACTGAATCTGTTGTGTTTTTTTACACAGGTACAAACATAAAGGCACGACTTGTATTCAATCAACCCTACTAAACGCAGTGTTAATTATGGCTGTTGTAATTTTGAATACATTTATGACTCCTTTATACTTTTTTTGTTTTTACTTGCTGAGGTGTTTCCCTTAGTATTTACTGCCACCTAGTGGCAGTCCTCTGTAAATACATGCTCATTTTTATATTATCATGTATAAGATGTCTCCCTCATCTGAGGAGTACATGTATTTATATTTTATTTTAAAGGGTTTCTAAACGGATCAATTAATATTTTATCCTTTATGGTGTGCGGGCTAATATAATTTCTCCAACATAGGTGTGTCCGGTCCACGGCGTCATCCTTACTTGTGGGATATTCTCCTCCCCAACAGGAAATGGCAAAGAGCCCAGCAAAGCTGGTCACATGATCCCTCCTAGGCTCCGCCTTCCCCAGTCATTCTCTTTGCCGTTGTACAGGCAACATCTCCACGGAGATGGCTTAGAGTTTTTTAGTGTTTAACTGTAGTTTTTATTATTCAATCAAGAGTTTGTTATTTTAAAATAGTGCTGGTATGTACTATTTACTCTGAAACAGAAAAGAGATGAAGATTTCTGTTTGTAAGAGGAAAATGATTTTAGCAACCGTTACTAAAATCGATGGCTGTTTCCACACAGGACTGTTGAGAGGAATTAACTTCAGTTGGGGGAAACAGGGAGCAGACTTTTGCTGCTTGAGGTATGACACATTTCTAACAAGACGATGTAATGCTGGAAGCTGTCATTTTCCCTATGGGATCCGGTAAGCCATTTTTATTACATGAAGAGAAAAAAGGGCTTCACAAGGGCTTTTAAGACTGTAGACATTTTCTGGGCTAAAACGATTTATATATAAGCATATTTTATACTCCATAGCCTTGAGGAATTATTTTAATCTTGGGAACTATGTAAAATAACCGGCAGGCACTGTATTGGACACCTTATTCTCTAGGGGCTTTCCCTAATCATAGGCAGAGTCTCATTTTCGCGCCTCTATTGCGCACTTGTTTTTGGGAAGCATGACATGCAGATGCATGTGTGAGGAGCTCTGATACATAGAAAAGACTTTCTGAAGGCGTCATTTGGTATCGTATTCCCCTTTGGGCTTGGTTGGGTCTCAGCAAAGCAGATACCAGGGACTGTAAAGGGGTTAAATATAAAAACGGCTCCGGTTCCGTTATTTTAAGGGTTAAAGCTTCCAAATTTGGTGTGCAATACTTTTAAGGCTTTAAGACACTGTGGTGAAATTTTGGTGAATTTTGAACAATTCCTTCATACTTTTTCACATATGCAGTGAGGCCCCTAGTACATCTAGTGCGCCAATACTCCTTACTATGCAACAATTAACGGCTGTAATGGATAATTCTATCAAAAACATTTTAGCCAAAATGCCCACTTATCAGCGAAAGCGCGACTGCTCTGTTTTAGAAAATACTGAAGAGCATGAGGACGCTGATGATATTGGTTCTGAAGTGCCCCTACACCAGTCTGAGGGGGCCAGGGAGGTTTTGTCTGAGGGAGAAATTTCAGATTCAGGGAAAATTTCTCAACAAGCTGAACCTGATGTGATTACATTTAAATTTAAATTGGAACATCTCCGCGCTCTGCTTAAGGAGGTGTTATCTACTCTGGATGATTGTGAGAATTTGGTCATTCCAGAGAAATTATGTAAAATGGACAAGTTCCTAGAGGTCCCGGGGCCCCCCGAAGCTTTTCCTATACCCAAGCGGGTGGCGGACATTGTAAATAAAGAATGGGAAAGGCCCGGTATACCTTTCGTCCCTCCCCCCATATTTAAGAAATTGTTTCCTATGGTCGACCCCAGAAAGGACTTATGGCAGACAGTCCCCAAGGTCGAGGGGGGCGGTTTCTACTCTAAACAAACGCACCACTATACCCATAGAAGATAGTTGTGCTTTCAAAGATCCTATGGATAAAAAATTAGAGGGTTTGCTTAAAAAGATGTTTGTTCAGCAAGGTTACCTTCTACAACCAATTTCATGCATTGTTCCTGTCACTACAGCAGCGTGTTTCTGGTTCGATGAACTAGAAAAGGCGCTCAATAATAATTCTTCTTCTTATGAGGAGATTATGGACAGAATTCATGCTCTCAAATTGGCTAATTCTTTCACCCTAGACGCCACTTTGCAATTGGCTAGGTTAGCGGCGAAAAATTCTGGTTTTGCTATTGTGGCGCGCAGAGCGCTTTGGCTAAAATCTTGGTCAGCGGATGCGTCTTCCAAGAACAAATTGCTTAACATTCCTTTCAAGGGGAAAACGCTGTTTGGCCCTGACTTGAAAGAGATTATCTCTGATATCACTGGGGGCAAGGGCCACGCCCTTCCTCAGGATAGGTCTTTCAAAGCCAAAAATAAACCTAATTTTCGTCCCTTTCGCAGAAACGGACCAGCCCCAAGTGCTACGTCCTCTAAGCAAGAGGGTAATACTTCTCAAGCCAAGCCAGCCTGGAGGCCAATGCAAGGCTGGAACAAAGGAAAGCAGGCCAAGAAACCTGCCACTGCTACCAAGACAGCATGAGATGTTGGCCCCCGATCCGGGACCGGATCTGGTGGGGGGCAGACTCTCTCTCTTCGCTCAGGCTTGGGCAAGAGATGTTCTGGATCCTTGGGCACTAGAAATAGTCTCCCAAGGTTATCTTCTGGAATTCAAGGGACTTCCCCCAAGGGGGAGGTTCCACAGGTCTCAATTGTCTTCAGACCTCATAAAAAAACAGGCATTCTTACATTGTGTAGAAGACCTGTTAAAAATGGGAGTGATTCATCCTGTTCCATTAGGAGAACAAGGGATGGGGTTCTACTCCAATCTGTTCGTAGTTCCCAAAAAAGAGGGAACATTCAGACCAATCTTAGATCTCAAGATCCTAAACAAGTTTCTCAAGGTTCCATCGTTCAAAATGGAAACCATTCGAACAATTCTTCCTTCCATCCAGGAAGGTCAGTTCATGACCACGGTGGATTTTAAGGATGCGTATCTACATATTCCTATCCACAAGGAACATCATCGGTTCCTAAGGTTCGCATTCCTGGACAAGCATTACAAGTTTGTGGCACTTCCGTTCGGATTAGCCACTGCTCCAAGAATTTTCACAAAGGTACTAGGGTCCCTTCTAGCGGTGCTAAGACCAAGGGGCATTGCAGTAGTACCTTACTTGGACGACATTCTGATTCAAGCGTCGTCCCTTCCACAAGCAAAGGCTCACACGGACATTGTCCTGGCCTTTCTCAGATCTCACGGGTGGAAAGTGAACGTAGAAAAAAGTTCGCTATCTCCGTCAACAAGGGTTCCCTTCTTGGGAACAATAATAGTTTCCTTAGAAATGAGGATTTTTCTGACAGAGGCCAGAAAATCAAAACTTCTAAACTCTTGTCAAATACTTCATTCTGTTCCTCTTCCTTCCATAGCGCAGTGCATGGAAGTAATAGGTTTGATGGTAGCGGCAATGGACATAGTTCCTTTTGCGCGAATTCATCTAAGACCATTACAACTGTGCATGCTCAGTCAGTGGAATGGGGACTATACAGACTTGTCTCCGACGATACAAGTAGATCAGAGGACCAGAGATTCACTCCGTTGGTGGCTGTCCCTGGACAACCTGTCACAAGGGATGAGCTTCCGCAGACCAGAGTGGGTCATTGTCACGACCGACGCCAGTCTGGTGGGCTGGGGCGCGGTCTGGGGACCCCTGAAAGCTCAGGGTCTTTGGTCTCGGGAAGAATCTCTTCTCCCGATAAATATTCTGGAACTGAGAGCGATATTCAATGCTCTCAAGGCTTGGCCTCAGCTAGCAAAGGCCAAGTTCATACGGTTTCAATCAGACAACATGACGACTGTTGCGTACATCAACCATCAGGGGGGAACAAGGAGTTCCCTGGCGATGGAAGAAGTGACCAAAATCATTCAATGGGCGGAGACCCACTCCTGCCACTTGTCTGCAATCCACATCCCAGGAGTGGAAAATTGGGAAGCGGATTTTCTGAGTCGTCAGACATTTCATCCGGGGGAGTGGGAACTCCATCCGGAAATCTTTGCCCAAATTACTCAATTGTGGGGCATTCCAGACATGGATCTGATGGCTTCTCGTCAGAACTTCAAGGTTCCTTGCTACGGGTCCAGATCCAGGGATCCCAAGGCGACTCTAGTAGATGCACTAGTAGCACCTTGGACCTTCAAACTAGCTTATGTATTCCCGCCGTTTCCTCTCATCCCCAGGCTGGTAGCCAGGATCAATCAGGAGAGGGCATCGGTGATCTTGATAGCTCCTGCGTGGCCACGCAGGACTTGGTATGCAGACCTGGTGAATATGTCATCGGCTCCACCATGGAAGCTACCTTTGAGACGAGACCTTCTTGTTCAAGGTCCGTTCGAACATCCGAATCTGGTCTCACTCCAACTGACTGCTTGGAGATTGAACGCTTGATCTTATCAAAGCGAGGGTTCTCAGATTCTGTCATTGATACTCTTGTTCAGGCCAGAAAGCCTGTAACTAGAAAAATCTACCACAAAATATGGAAAAAATATATCTGTTGGTGTGAGTCTAAAGGATTCCCTTGGGACAAGGTAAAAATTCCTAAGATTCTATCCTTTCTTCAAGAAGGTTTGGAGAAAGGATTATCTGCAAGTTCTTTGAAGGGACAGATTTCTGCCTTGTCTGTGTTACTTCACAAAAAGCTGGCAGCTGTGCCAGATGTTCAAGCCTTTGTTCAGGCTCTGGTTAGAATCAAGCCTGTTTACAAACATTTGACTCCTCCTTGGAGTCTCAATTTAGTTCTTTCAGTTCTTCAGGGGGTTCCGTTTGAACCCTTACATTCCGTTGATATTAAGTTATTATCTTGGAAAGTTTTGTTTTTGGTTGCAATTTCTTCTGCTAGAAGAGTTTCAGAATTATCTGCTCTGCAGTGTTCTCCTCCTTATCTGGTGTTCCATGCAGATAAGGTGGTTTTACGTACTAAACCTGGTTTTCTTCCGAAAGTTGTTTCTAACAAAAACATTAACCAGGAGATAGTCGTGCCTTCTTTGTGTCCGAATCCAGTTTCAAAGAAGGAACGTTTGTTGCACAATTTGGATGTAGTTCGTGCTCTAAAATTCTATTTAGATGCTACAAAGGATTTTAGACAAACATCTTCTTTGTTTGTTGTTTATTCTGGTAAAAGGAGAGGTCAAAAAGCAACTTCTACCTCTCTCTCTTTTTGGATTAAAAGCATCATCAGATTGGCTTACGAGACTGCCGGACGGCAGCTTCCTGAAAGAATCACAGCTCATTCTACTAGGGCTGTGGCTTCCACATGGGCCTTCAAGAACGAGGCTTCTGTTGATCAGATATGTAAGGCAGCGACTTGGTCTTCACTGCACACTTTTACTAAATTTTACAAATTTGATACTTTTGCTTCTTCTGAGGCTATTTTTGGGAGAAAGGTTTTGCAAGCCGTGGTGCCTTCCATCTAGGTGACCTGATTTGCTCCCTCCCTTCATCCGTGTCCTAAAGCTTTGGTATTGGTTCCCACAAGTAAGGATGACGCCGTGGACCGGACACACCTATGTTGGAGAAAACAGAATTTATGTTTACCTGATAAATTACTTTCTCCAACGGTGTGTCCGGTCCACGGCCCGCCCTGGTTTTTTAATCAGGTCTGATAATTTATTTTCTTTAACTACAGTCACCACGGTATCATATGATTTCTCCTATGCAAATATTCCTCCTTTACGTCGGTCGAATGACTGGGGAAGGCGGAGCCTAGGAGGGATCATGTGACCAGCTTTGCTGGGCTCTTTGCCATTTCCTGTTGGGGAGGAGAATATCCCACAAGTAAGGATGACGCCGTGGACCGGACACACCGTTGGAGAAAGTAATTTATCAGGTAAACATAAATTCTGTTTTCTTTCCTAAGATATGGAGAGTCTATGACGTCATTCAATTACTAGTGGGAATATCACTCCTGGCCAGCAGGAGGAGGGAAAGAGCACCACAGCAAAGCTGTTACGTGTCACTCCCTTACCCATAATCCCCAGTCATTCTCTTTGCCTCTGTCAATGGAGGAGATGAAGTTTGGTGTCTGAAGAAATGAATTCCTTTTTCGGGTACTTTTCCCTGCAAGCAAGGATTTGGGTTTAGCTGAGTCCACATCAATCTCTTTAGTAGAGTAGTGGTTGCGTTTAAGCAGTTAGGAAGTTGTGAGGTATTCCTTGCTTGGTTTCCAAACACATTGCTGCCCATGGTACAGAAAGCCAGAGTGGGGTACTCTGTCCTTTCTTTTTCTACAGGTCTCTGTAAGGAGTATGTGTCCTTTCACGCATTGTAAGCTGTCTTCCTGCCGGACAGCTAGACTGCAGATAAGTGCTTTTGTCTTCTAGGTCTTGGAGACTTGTACTTCAGAAGAATATTTCATATGCAGTAGATGGGGACATTTTAAAAATCCTTTATCAGGATTCTCTTTGGCAGTGGGCAGGCACATTATATATGTTGAGACTAGGGGTTAATCTTCCCTTTATTGGGACGTTTTTCCTCTTTGTGCTAATTTTGTTGAAATACTTTATTAGTATGTGTGTGGGGCTTATGTTTTATACAGGGATTTATGTATAAACTTAAAATTTGGCAGTTGGTTTTCTTTGCTTGCTTACCTAGAACAGGCGAACTGACAGACTGTTTGAGCGTTTGTGTAAATTTAGCTCCGGTATTGTAGGCAGAGGGAAATGCACGCCTTTTTCCTCTCTCTGCCGGTCATGTGACTTCTCTCTGCTGTCGGATATTAACAGAGCAGCGTCATTGAATTTCAGTCTCTTCAGTGTCGATCTACTATACGAAAGTTTTAGAGACTTCTGGCAGCCAAATTGTGTATAAGTGTTGGGCTAAGGCACCTCAGCCTGTCTGATGTGTAGGGAGCCTGATTAGTTTATTATTTTAAATAATTTTTGCATAACGTTAAGCGGCTGTGGTATTAAAAATTCTTAAAGTGACAGTGTATTTAAAAAACAGAATTTATGTTTACCTGATAAATTACTTTCTCCAACGGTGTGTCCGGTCCACGGCGTCATCCTTACTTGTGGGATATTCTCTTCCCCAACAGGAAATGGCAAAGAGCCCAGCAAAGCTGGTCACATGATCCCTCCTAGGCTCCGCCTTCCCCAGTCATTCGACCGACGTAAAGGAGGAATATTTGCATAGGAGAAATCATATGATACCGTGGTGACTGTAGTTAAAGAAAATAAACTATCAGACCTGATTAAAAAACCAGGGCGGGCCGTGGACCGGACACACCGTTGGAGAAAGTAATTTATCAGGTAAACATAAATTCTGTTTTCTCCAACATAGGTGTGTCCGGTCCACGGCGTCATCCTTACTTGTGGGAACCAATACCAAAGCTTTAGGACACGGATGAAGGGAGGGAGCAAATCAGGTCACCTAGATGGAAGGCACCACGGCTTGCAAAACCTTTCTCCCAAAAATAGCCTCAGAAGAAGCAAAAGTATCAAATTTGTAAAATTTAGTAAAAGTGTGCAGTGAAGACCAAGTCGCTGCCTTACATATCTGATCAACAGAAGCCTCGTTCTTGAAGGCCCATGTGGAAGCCACGGCCCTAGTGGAATGAGCTGTGATTCTTTCAGGAGGCTGCCGTCTGGCAGTCTCGTAAGCCAATCTGATGATGCTTTTAAGCCAAAAAGAGAGAGAGGTAGAAGTTGCTTTTTGACCTCTCCTTTTACCAGAATAAACAACAAACAAGGAAGATGTTTGTCTAAAATCCTTTGTAGCATCTAAATAGAATTTTAGAGCACGAACTACATCCAAATTGTGCAACAAACGTTCCTTCTTTGAAACTGGATTCGGACACAAAGAAGGCACGACTATCTCCTGGTTAATGTTTTTGTTAGAAACAACTTTCGGAAGAAAACCAGGTTTAGTACGCAAAACCACCTTATCTGCATGGAACACCAGATAAGGAGGAGAACACTGCAGAGCAGATAACTCTGAAACTCTTCTAGCAGAAGAATTTGCAACCAAAAACAAAACTTTCCAAGATAATAACTTAATATCAACGGAATGTAAGGGTTCAAACGGAACCCCCTGAAGAACTGAAAGAACTAAATTGAGACTCCAAGGAGGAGTCAAAGGTTTGTAAACAGGCTTGATTCTAACCAGAGCCTGAACAAAGGCTTGAACATCTGGCACAGCTGCCAGCTTTTTGTGAAGTAACACAGACAAAGCAGAAATCTGTCCCTTCAAAGAACTTGCAGATAATCCTTTCTCCAAACCTTCTTGAAGAAAGGATAGAATCTTAGGAATTTTTATCTTGTCCCAAGGGAATCCTTTAGATTCACACCAACAGATATATTTTTTCCATATTTTATGGTAGATTTTTCTAGTTACAGGCTTTCTGGCCTGAACAAGAGTATCAATGACAGAATCTGAGAACCCTCGCTTTGATAAGATCAAGCGTTCAATCTCCAAGCAGTCAGTTGGAGTGAGACCAGATTCGGATGTTCGAACGGACCTTGAACAAGAAGGTCCCGTCTCAAAGGTAGCTTCCATGGTGGAGCCGATGACATATTCACCAGGTCTGCATACCAAGACCTGCGTGGCCACGCAGGAGCTATCAAGATCACCGATGCCCTCTCCTGATTGATCCTGGCTACCAGCCTGGGGATGAGAGGAAACGGTGGGAATACATAAGCTAGTTTGAAGGTCCAAGGTGCTACTAGTGCATCTACTAGAGTCGCCTTGGGATCCCTGGATCTGGACCCGTAGCAAGGAACCTTGAAGTTCTGACGAGAGGCCATCAGATCCATGTCTGGAATGCCCCACAACTGAGTAATTTGGGCAAAGATTTCCGGATGGAGTTCCCACTCCCCCGGATGAAATGTCTGACGACTCAGAAAATCCGCTTCCCAATTTTCCACTCCTGGGATGTGGATTGCAGACAAGTGGCAGGAGTGAGTCTCCGCCCATTGAATGATTTTGGTCACTTCTTCCATCGCCAGGGAACTCCTTGTTCCCCCCTGATGGTTGATGTACGCAACAGTCGTCATGTTGTCCGATTGAAACCGTATGAATTTGGCCTTTGCTAGCTGAGGCCAAGCCTTGAGAGCATTGAATATCGCTCTCAGTTCCAGAATATGTATCGGGAGAAGAGATTCTTCCCGAGACCAAAGACCCTGAGCTTTCAGGAGTCCCCAGACCGCGCCCCAGCCCACCAGACTGGCGTCGGTCGTGACAATGACCCACTCTGGTCTGCGGAAGCTCATCCCCTGTGACAGGTTGTCCAGGGACAGCCACCAACGGAGTGAATCTCTGGTCCTCTGATCTACTTGTATCGTCGGAGACAAGTCTATATAATCCCCATTCCACTGACTGAGCATGCACAGTTGTAATGGTCTCAGATGAATTCGCGCAAAAGGAACTATGTCCATTGCCGCGACCATCAAACCTATTACTTCCATGCACTGCGCTATGGAAGGAAGAGGAACAGAATGAAGTACTTGACAAGAGTTTAGAAGTTTTGATTTTCTGGCCTCTGTCAGAAAAATCCGCATTTCTAAGGAGTCTATTATTGTTCCCAAGAAGGGAACTCTTGTTGACGGAGATAGAGAACTTTTTTCTACGTTCACTTTCCACCCGTGAGATCTGAGAAAGGCCAGGACAATGTCCGTGTGAGCCTTTGCTTGTGGAAGGGACGACGCTTGAATCAGAATGTCGTCCAAGTAAGGTACTACTGCAATGCCCCTTGGTCTTAGCACCGCTAGAAGGGACCCCAGTACCTTTGTGAAAATTCTTGGAGCAGTGGCTAATCCGAACGGAAGTGCCACAAACTGGTAATGCTTGTCCAGAAAGGCGAACCTTAGGAACCGATGATGTTCCTTGTGGATAGGAATATGTAGATACGCATCCTTTAAATCCACCGTGGTCATGAATTGACCTTCCTGGATGGAAGGAAGAATTGTTCGAATGGTTTCCATATTGAACGATGGAACCTTGAGAAACTTGTTTAGGATCTTGAGATCTAAGATTGGTCTGAATGTTCCCTCTTTTTTGGGAACTATGAACAGATTGGAGTAGAACCCCATCCCTTGTTCTCCTAATGGAACAGGATGAATCACTCCCATTTTTAACAGGTCTTCTACACAATGTAAGAATGCCTGTTTTTTTTATGTGGTCTGAAGACAATTGAGACCTGTGGAACCTCCCCCTTGGGGGAAGCCCCTTGAATTCCAGAAGATAACCTTGGGAGACTATTTCCAGCGCCCAAGGATCCAGAACATCTCTTGCCCAAGCCTGAGCGAAGAGAGAGAGTCTGCCCCCCACCAGATCCGGTCCTGGATCGGGGGCCAACATCTCATGCTGTCTTGGTAGCAGTGGCAGGTTTCTTGGCCTGCTTACCTTTGTTCCAGCCTTGCATTGGCCTCCAGGCTGGCTTGGCTTGAGAAGTATTACCCTCTTGCTTAGAGGATGTAGCACTTGGGGCTGGTCCGTTTCTGCGAAAGGGACGAAAATTAGGTTTATTTTTGGCCTTGAAAGACCTATCCTGAGGAAGGGCGTGGCCCTTGCCCCCAGTGATATCAGAAATAATCTCTTTCTCCAACATAGGTGTGTCCGGTCCACGGCGTCATCCTTACTTGTGGGAATATTCTCTTCCCCAACAGGAAATGGCAAAGAGCCCAGCAAAGCTGGTCATATGATCCCTCCTAGGCTCCGCCTACCCCAGTCATTCTCTTTGCCGTTGCACAGGCAACATCTCCACGGAGATGGCTAAGAGTTTTTTGGTGTTTAAATGTAGTTTTTATTCTTCAATCAAGTGTTTGTTATTTTAAAATAGTGCTGGTATGTACTATTTACTCTGAAACAGAAAAGAGAAGAAGATTTCTGTTTGTGAGAGGAAGATGATTTTAGCAAACGTTACTAAAATCGATTGCTGTTTCCACACAGGACTGTTGAGATGAAGTAACTTCAGTTGGGGGAAGCAGTTGGCAGACTTTTCTGCCTGAGGTATGATGGCCACATTTCTAACACGACTTGGT
Source organism: Bombina bombina (assembly GCF_027579735.1). Lineage (NCBI taxonomy): Eukaryota > Metazoa > Chordata > Amphibia > Anura > Bombinatoridae > Bombina > Bombina bombina. The sequence goes on along the minus strand of NC_069504.1, from coordinate 766,912,180 downwards.
AATGCTGGAAGGCTGTCATTTTCCCTATGGGGACCGGTAAGCCATTTTCTTAGATTAAGTATAAGAATAAAGGCTTTATAAGGGCTTAAAAAACTGGTAGACATTTTTCTGGGCTAAAACGATTACTTGCTAAGCATATTTGACAGATTATAGCGCTTTATAGTTATTATAATCTTGGGGATTGTTGTTAAAAAACGGCAGGCACTGTATGGACACCTTTTTCAGATGGGGGCCTTCTCTAGTCATAGGCAGAGCCTCATTTTCGCGCCACTAATGCGCAGTTGTTTTTGGAAGGCAAGGCATGCAGATGCATGTGTGAGGAGCTAAGATCCACTGAAAAAGCTTATAGAAGGCATCATTTGGTATCGTATTCCCCTCTGGGCTTGGTTGGGTCTCAGCAAAGCAGATTCCTGCGACTGTATAGGGGTTAAATGTAAAAACGGCTCCGGTTCCGGTATTTTAAGGGTTAAAGCTTTCAAATTTGGTGTGCAATACTTTTAAGGCTTTAAGACACTGTGGTGAAATTTTGGTGAATTTTGAACAATTGCTTCATACTTTTTCGCATATTCAGTAATAAAGTGTGTTCTGTTTAAAATTTAAAGTGACAGTAACGATTTTATTTTAAAACGTTTTTTGTGCTTTGTTGACAAGTTTAAGCCTGTTTAACATGTCTGAACCATCAGTTAAACGATGTTCTATATGTATGAAAGCCAATGTGTCTCCCCATTTAAATATATGTGATAATTGTGACAGGGTGTCCAAACAAAGTAGGGACAATGATGCCACAGATAATAATAGTGCCCAAGATGATTCTTCAGATGAGGGGAGTAAGCATGGTACTGCATCACCCCCTTCTGTGTCTACACCAGTTTTGCCCACACAAGAGGCCCCTAGTACATCTAGTGCGCCAATACTTATTACTATGCAACAATTAATGGCTGTTATGGATAATTCTATTGCAAATATTTTATCTAAAATGCCTACTTATCAAAGAAAGCGCGATTGCTCTGTTTTAAACACTGAAGAGCAAGAGGACGCTGATGATAACGCTTCTGACATACCCTCACACCAATCTGAAGGGGCCAGGAGGGAGGTTTTGTCTGAGGGAGAAATTTCAGATTCAGGAAAAATTTCTCAACAAGCTGAACCTGATGTTGTAACATTTAAATTTAAATTAGAACATCTCCGCGCACTGCTTAAGGAGGTATTATCTACTCTGGATGATTGTGACAATTTGGTCATTCCAGAGAAATTATGTAAGATGGACAAGTTCCTAGAGGTTCCGGTGCCCCCCGATGTTTTTCCTATACCCAAGCGGGTGGCGGACATAGTAAACAAGGAATGGGAAAGGCCCCGGCATACCTTTTGTGCCTCCCCCTATATTTAAGAAATTATTTCCTATAGTCGACCCCAGAAAGGACTTATGGCAGACAGTCCCTAAGGTCGAGGGGGCGGTCTCTACTCTAAACAAACGCACTACTATTCCCATAGAAGATAGTTGTGCTTTTAAAGATCCTATGGATAAAAAATTAGAGGGTTTGCTTAAAAAAATGTTTGTTCAGCAAGGTTACCTTCTTCAACCAATTTCATGCATTGTTCCTGTCACTACGGCAGCGTGTTTCTGGTTCGAAGAACTAGAAAAGTCGCTCGATAAAGAATCTTCGTATGAGGAGGTTATGGACAGAGTTCATGCACTTAAATTGGCTAACTCTTTTATTCTAGATGCCGCTTTGCAATTAGCGAGATTAGCGGCGAAAAATTCAGGGTTTGCTATCGTGGCGCGCAGAGCGCTCTGGCTAAAGTCTTGGTCAGCGGATGTGTCTTCCAAGACAAAATTGCTTAACATCCCTTTCAAGGGCAAAACACTGTTTGGTCCTGATTTGAAAGAGATTATTTCAGACATCACCGGAGGAAAGGGCCACGCCCTTCCTCAGGATAGGTCTTTTAAGGCTAGAAATAAGCCTAATTTTCGTCCCTTTCGCAGAAACGGACCAGCCTCTACTTCTACATCCTCTAAGCAAGAGGGTAATACTTCTCAACCCAAACCAGCCTGGAGACCGATGCAAGGCTGGAACAAGGGTAAGCAGGCCAAGAAGCCTGCCACTGCTACCAAAACAGCATGAAGGGATGGCCCCCGATCCGGGACCGGATCTGGTGGGGGGCAGACTTTCTCTCTTTGCTCAGGCCTGGGCAAGAGATGTTCAGGATCCTTGGGCACTAGAAATAGTTTCTCAAGGTTATCTCCTGGAATTCAAGGAACTACCCCCAAGGGGAAGGTTCCACAGGTCTCAATTATCTTCAAACCAAATAAAAAGACAGGCATTCTTACATTGTGTAGAAGACCTGTTAAGGATGGGAGTAATTCATCCAGTTCCAATAAGAGAACAAGGGATGGGGTTTTACTCCAACCTGTTCATAGTTCCCAAAAAAGAGGGAACGTTCAGACCAATTCTAGATCTCAAGATCCTAAACAAATTTCTCAGGGTTCCATCGTTCAAAATGGAAACCATTCGAACGATCCTTCCTACCATCCAGGAAGGTCAATTTATGACCACGGTGGATTTAAAGGATGCGTACCTCCATATTCCTATCCACAAGGAACATCATCAGTTCCTAAGGTTCGCTTTTCTGGACAAGCATTACCAGTTTGTGGCACTTCCATTCGGATTAGCCACTGCTCCGAGAATTTTCACAAAGGTACTAGGGTCCCTTCTAGCGGTTCTAAGACCAAGGGGCATTGCAGTAGTACCGTACTTGGACTACATCCTGATTCAAGCGTCGTCTCTGTCAAAAGCAAAGGCTCATACGGACATCGTCCTAGCCTTTCTCAGATCTCACGGATGGAAAGTAAACATAGAAAAAAGTTCTCTTTCCCCGTCAACAAGAGTTCCCTTCTTGGGAACAATAATAGACTCCTTAGAAATGAGAATTTTTCTGACAGAGGTCAGAAAATCAAAACTTCTAAGCTCTTGTCAAGTTCTTCATTCTGTTCTTCGTCCTTCCATAGCGCAGTGCATTGAAGTAATAGGATTGATGGTTGCAGCAATGGACATAGTTCCTTTTGCACGAATTCATCTAAGACCATTACAACTGTGCATGCTCAGACAGTGGAATGGGGATTATACAGACTTGTCTCCGACGATTCAAGTAGATCAAAGGACCAGAGATTCACTCCGTTGGTGGCTAATCCTGGACAACCTGTCACAGGGAATGAGCTTCCGCAGACCAGAGTGGGTCATTGTCACGACCGACGCCAGTCTGGTGGGCTGGGGCGCGGTCTGGGAACCCCTGAAAGCTCAGGGTCTATGGTCTCGGGAAGAATCTCTTCTCCCGATAAACATTCTGGAACTGAGAGCGATATTCAATGCTCTCAAAGCTTGGCCTCATCTAGCAAAGGCCAAATTCATAAGGTTTCAATCAGACAACATGACGACAGTCGCATATATCAACCATCAGGGGGGAACAAGGAGTTCCCTGGCAATGGAGGAAGTGACCAAGATAATTCAATGGGCGGAGGATCACTCCTGCCACCTGTCTGCAATCCACATCCCAGGAGTGGAAAATTGGGAAGCGGATTTTCTGAGTCGTCAGACATTCCATCCGGGGGAGTGGGAACTCCACCCGGAAATCTTTGCCCAAATAACTCAATTATGGGGCATTCCAGACATGGATCTGATGGCGTCTCGTCAGAACTTCAAGGTTCCTTGTTACGGGTCCAGATCCAGGGATCCCAAGGCGACTCTAGTGGATGCACTAGTAGCACCTTGGACCTTCAACCTAGCTTATGTTTTCCCACCGTTTCCTCTCATTCCCAGGCTGGTAGCCAGGATCAACCAGGAGAGGGCTTCGGTGATCTTAATAGCTCCTGCGTGGCCACGCAGGACTTGGTATGCAGACCTGGTGAATATGTCATCGGCTCCACCATGGAAGCTACCTTTGAGACAGGACCTTCTTGTTCAAGGTCCATTCGAACATCCGAATCTGGTTTCTCTCCAACTGACTGCTTGGAGATTGAACGCTTGATTTTATCAAAGCGTGGGTTTTCAGATTCTGTAATAGATACTCTGATTCAGGCTAGAAAGCCTGTAACTAGAAAAATTTACCATAAGATATGGAAAAAATATATCTATTGGTGTGAATCTAAAGGATTCCCATGGAACAAGATAAAAATTCCTAGGATTTTTTCCTTTCTACAAGAGGGTTTGGAGAAGGGATTATCTGCAAGTTCTCTGAAGGGACAGATTTCTGCGTTATCTGTTTTACTTCACAAAAGGCTGGCAGCTGTGCCAGACGTTCAAGCGTTTGTTCAGGCTCTGGTTAGAATCAAGCCTGTTTACAGACCTTTGACTCCTCCCTGGAGTCTTAATCTAGTTCTTTCAGTTCTTCAAGGGGTTCCGTTTGAACTCTTACATTCCGTAGATATTAAGTTATTATCTTGGAAAGTTTTGTTTTTGGTTGCAATTTCTTCTGCTAGAAGAGTTTCTGAGTTATCTGCTCTGCAGTGTTCTACGCCCTATCTGGTGTTCCATGCAGATAAGGTGGTTTTGCGTACTAAGCCTGGTTTTCTTCCGAAAGTTGTTTCCAACAAGAATATTAACCAGGAGATAGTTGTACCTTCTTTGTGCCCGAATCCAGTTTCAAAGAAGGAACGTTTGTTACACAATTTGGACGTAGTCCGTGCTCTAAAATTCTATTTAGAGGCCACTAAAGATTTCAGACAAACTTCTTCTTTGTTTGTTGTTTATTCTGGTAAAAGGAGAGGTCAAAAAGCAACTTCTACCTCTCTTTCTTTTTGGCTTAAAAGCATTATCCGTTTGGCTTATGAGACTGCCGGACGGCAGCCTCCTGAAAGAATCACAGCTCACTCCACTAGGGCTGTGGCTTCCACATGGGCCTTCAAGAACGAGGCTTCTGTTGACCAGATATGTAAGGCAGCGACTTGGTCTTCACTGCACACTTTTGCCAAATTTTACAAATTTGATACTTTTGCTTCTTCAGAGGCTATTTTTGGGAGAAAGGTTTTGCAAGCCGTGGTGCCTTCCATTTAGGTGACCTGATTTGCTCCCTCCCTTCATCCGTGTCCTAAAGCTTTGGTATTGGTTCCCACAAGTAAGGATGACGCCGTGGACCGGACACACCTATGTTGGAGAAAACAGAATTTATGCTTACCTGATAAATTACTTTCTCCAACGGTGTGTCCGGTCCACGGCCCGCCCTGGTTTTTTTAATCAGGTCTGATGAATTATTTTCTCTAACTACAGTCACCACGGTATCATATGGTTTCTCCTATGCATATTTCCTCCTGTACGTCGGTCGAATGACTGGGGTAGGCGGAGCCTAGGAGGGATCATATGACCAGCTTTGCTGGGCTCTTTCCCATTTCCTGTTGGGGAAGAGAATATTCCCACAAGTAAGGATGACGCCGTGGACCGGACACACCGTTGGAGAAAGTAATTTATCAGGTAAGCATAAATTCTGTTTTCAAGTCAGGGCCAAACAGCGTTTTCCCCTTGAAAGGAATGTTAAGCAATTTGTTCTTGGAAGACGCATCCGCTGACCAAGATTTTAGCCAAAGCGCTCTGCGCGCCACAATAGCAAACCCAGAATTTTTCGCCGCTAATCTAGCCAATTGCAAAGTGGCGTCTAAGGTGAAAGAGTTAGCCAATTTGAGAGCATGAATTCTGTCCAAAATCTCCTCATAAGAAGAATCTTTATTGAGCGCCTTTTCTAGTTCATCGAACCAGAAACACGCTGCTGTAGTGACAGGAACAATGCATGAAATTGGTTGTAGAAGGTAACCTTGCTGAACAAACATCTTTTTAAGCAAACCCTCTAATTTTTTATCCATAGGATCTTTGAAAGCACAACTATCTTCTATGGGTATAGTGGTGCGTTTGTTTAGAGTAGAAACCGCCCCCTCGACCTTGGGGACTGTCTGCCATAAGTCCTTTCTGGGGTCGACCATAGGAAACAATTTCTTAAATATAGGGGGAGGGACGAAAAGTATGCCGGGCCTTTCCCATTCTTTGTTTACAATGTCCGCCACCCGCTTGGGTATAGGAAAAGCTTCGGGGGGCCCCGGGACCTCTAGGAACTTGTCCATCTTACATAATTTCTCTGGAATGACCAAATTCTCACAATCATCCAGAGTAGATAACACCTCCTTAAGCAGAGCGCGGAGATGTTCCAATTTAAATTTGAATGTAATCACATCAGGTTCAGCTTGTTGAGAAATTTTCCCTGAATCTGAAATTTCTCCCTCAGACAAAACCTCCCTGGCCCCCTCAGACTGGTGTAGGGGCACTTCAGAACTAATATCATCAGCGTCCTCATGCTCTTCAGTATTTTCTAAAACAGAGCAGTCGCGCTTTCGCTGATAAGTTGGCATTTTGGCTAAAATGTTTTTGATAGAATTATCCATTACAGCCGTTAATTGTTGCATAGTAAGGAGTATTGGCGCACTAGATGTACTAGGGGCCTCCTGTGTGGGCAAGACTGGCGTAGACGAAGGAGGGGATGATGCAGTACCATGCTTACTCCCCTCACTTGAGGAATCATCTTGGGCATCATTTTCTCTAAATTTTGTGTCTCATAAATCACATCTATTTAAATGAGAAGGAACCTTGGCTTCCCCACATACAGAACACAGTCTATCTGATAGTTCAGACATGTTAAACAGGCATAAACTTGATAACAAAGTACAAAAAAAAAAAACTTTTAAAATAAAACCGTTACTGTCACTTTAAATTTAAACTGAACACACTTTATTACTGTAAATGTGAAAAAGTATGAAGGAATTGTTCAAAATACACCAAAATTTCACCACAGTGTCTTAAAGCCTTAAAAGTATTGCACACCAAATTTGAAAGCTTTAACTCTTAAAATAACGGAACCGGAGCCGTTTTTATATTTAACCCCTATACAGTCCCTGGTATCTGCTTTGCTGAGACCCAACCAAGCCCAAAGGGGAATACGATACCAAATGACGCCTTCAGAAAGCTTTTTCTATGTATCTGAGCTCCTCACACATGCATCTGCATGTCATGCTTGCCAAAAACAACTGCGCAATAGAGGCGCGAAAATGAGGCTCTGCCTATGATCAGGGAAAGCCCCTAGAGAAAAAGGTGTCCAATACAGTGCCTGCCGGTTATTTTACATAATTCCCAAGAATAAAATAATTCCTCAAAGCTATGAAGTATTAAAAATGCTTATATATCAATCGTTTTAGCCCAGAAAATGTCTACCAGTCTGAAAAGCCCTTGTGAAGCCCTTTATTCTTATGTAATAAAAATGGCTTACCGGATCCCATAGGGAAAATGACAGCTTCCAGCATTACATAGTCTTGTTAGAAATGTGTCATACCTCAAGCAGCAAAAGTCTGCTCACTGTTTCCCCCAACTGAAGTTAATTCCTCTCAACAGTCCTGTGTGGAAACAGCCATCGATTTTAGTAACGGTTGCTAAAATCATTTTCCTCTTACAAACAGAAATCTTCATCTCTTTTCTGTTTCAGAGTAAATAGTACATACCAGCACTATTTTAAAATAACAAACTCTTGATTGAAGAATAAAAACTACATTTAAACACCAAAAAAACGCTAAGCCATCTCCGTGGAGATGTTGCCTGTACAACGGCAAAGAGAATGACTGGGGAAGGCGGAGCCTAGGAGGGATCATGTGACCAGCTTTGCTGGGCTCTTTGCCATTTCCTGTTGGGGAAGAGAATATCCCACAAGTAAGGATGACGCCATGGACCGGACACACCTATATGGAGAAATTATGCCTAGAAGCACACATTGTTTTGCCTATGCAATTCTGTGCTTCATGCTTAGCTAGAACATTTCAATTTAAAGATAAATTGTTGCCCGCTGAGCCCAATGTCTCTTGGGATGATGCTGTTCAGGCAATGCCACAGCTTTCTCCTTAAACGTCCCAAGCCTCTATGGTGTCACATACAGTGCCCTGCAGATCCTCTCAGCCTCCTGGAGGAGTTTATTTGCCTGCAGATTTTGCTGCACAGGTATCTGCGGAATTATCTGCTTTTCCTATGCTGGGAAAACGCAAGAGTAAAATTAGACATTCAGATAGTAAGGTTTCTGTTCCACCTACTGATGAGGAGGATACGTTAGTAGCCTCTGAGGGTGAAATCTCAGATTCGGACAGTATTATTCCTTCATCTGATACTGAAGAAGTAAACTTTTATATTTAAGCTTGAACACCTTTGTGTACTGTTAAAGGAGGTATTGGCTACTTTGGACAACTCTGATACCTCTGTCGTTGTCGACCCTAAGAAGTCTAGTAAACTTAATAAATACTATGATGTTCCTTCCTCTGTGGAAGTTTTTCCTGTCCCAGACCGTGTGACGGAGATTATTTCACAGGAATGGGAGAAGCCAAGGATTCCTTTCTCCCCATCTTCCGTATTTAAAAAGATGTTTCCTGTTGCTGACTTCTTTAAAGATTCTTGGCGCACGGTGCCTAAAGTATAAGGGGCTATTTCTACTCTGGCTAAGAGAACTACGATCCCTATAGAGGATAGCTGCTCCTTTAAGGATCCCATGGACAAAAAGCTGGAAGCTTATTTGAAGATGTATGTTCATCAAGGTCTTCAATGGCAACCTGCAGTTTGTATTGCCACAGTAGCAAGTGCGGCATCTTATTGGTGCAACGCCTTGTCTGAATCAATTTTAGTAGAGACTCCGTTGGAGGAGATACAAGATAGCATTAAGGCTCTCAAACTAGCCAATTCCTTTATTTCTGATGCTAACATGCAAGTTATTAGACTGGGAGCCAAGATGTCTGGCTTCACTGTCCTAGCCCGCAGGGCATTGTGGCTAAAATCTTGGTCAGCTGATGTTACCTCCAAGTCCAAGCTTCTGGTGCTTCCTTACAAGGGTAAGACCTTGTTCGGACCTGGTCTGGCAGAAATAATTTCTGATATTATGGGTGGAAAAGGGTCTTTTCTACCGCAAGACAGGGAGAACAGACTCAAAGGACGTCAAAGTAATTTTCGTTCCTTTCGTAACTTCAAAGGTCAAGTCTTCCTCTTCCAAGCAGGAGCAGTCCAAGTCTTTTTGGAAGCCCAATCAGTCTTGGAGTAAGGGGAAGCAATCAAAGAAACCTGAGCTGAGTCTTAGTCCGCATGAAGGGTCGGGCCCCCGATCCGGGATCGGATCAAGTGGGGGGCAGACTTTCCCTGTTTTGTCAAGTGTGGAGATGAGATGTCCCAGATCCTTGGGCTGTAGACATAGTATCTCAGGGTTACAAAATGGAATTCAAAACTACCCCTCCCAGGGGCAGATTCTACCTCTCAAGATTAACTGCAGACCAGGTAAAAAGAGAGGCATTCTTGAACTGCTTTCAGGACCTTTCCTCCCTGGGAGTGATTGTTCCAGTAAGGGAACAGGGTCTAGGATTCTATTCAAATCAGTTTGTGGTGCCCAAAAAAGAGGGAACTTTTCGACCTATTTTAGACCTAAAGTGCCTCAACAAGTTTCTCAGGGTACCTACCGTCTTTCAAAATGCAAACCATTCGTTCCATTCTTCCTTTGGTCCAAGAGGGTCAGTTCATGACGACCATAGACCTGAAGGATGCATATCTTCATGTTCCTATCCACAGGGATCATCACAAATTCCTGAGATTCGCCTTTCTAGACAAACATTTTTCGTTTGTGGATCTTCTGTTTTGGCCTTGCCACAGCTTCCGGAATTTTCTCAAAGGTTCTGGGGGCTCTCTTGGCAGTGATTAGGTCTTGGGAAACTGCAGTGGCGCCCTACCTGGACGACATATTGGTTCAGGCACAATCTTTTCAACTAGCAAACTCTCACTCAGAGATCTTGTTGTCTTTTCTACGCTCCCACGGTTGGAAAGTGAATCTGGAAAAGAGTTACCTTGTTCCAGCTACAAGGGTGGTTTTCTTAGGGACCATAATAGATTCCCTATCTATGAATTTTTTTCTGACAGAGGTGAGAAAATCCAGAATTCTCTCCTCTTGCCTCTCTCTACTGTCTACCGTTCGGCCATCAGTGGCTCAATGTATGGAGGTAATTGGTCTGATGGTCGCTTCCATGGACATCATTCCCTTTGCTTGATTCCATTTGATAGCTCTGCAATTATGCATGCTCAGACAATGGAACAGAGACCATTCGGATCTGTCTCAGAGGATAGATCTAGACCAGTCGACAAGAGACTCTCTCCTGTGGTGGCTTTCTCAGGACCATCTTGTCTCAGGGCACATCCTTCCGGAGACCTTCCTGGGTGATTGTGACCACGGACGCCAGCCTGCTAGGCTGGGGAGCAGTTTCTGACTCGTTAAAGGCGCAGGGACTAAGGACTCAGGAGGAGTCTACTCTCCCTATAAACATCTTGGAATTGAGAGCGATTTATAATGCTCTGATAGCTTGGCCTTAATTGTTCTTAGCCCGGTTTATCAGGTTTCAGTCGGACAACATCACCTCAGTGGCTTACATCACCTAGTGAAGATGTCATCTCGGCCACCTTGGAGGTTGCCTCTGAGGAAGGACCTTCTAACTCGGGGTCCATTCCTCCATCCAAATCTCATTTTTCAGAAGCTGACTGCTTGGAATCGGTCATTGAGAGTCGGTCATTGAGACCATGATCCAGGCTCGCAAGCTTGTACTCGAAAAAATTTCCATACGGTATGGCGTAAATACCTTCATTGGTGTGAATCTAAGGGCTACTCTTGGAGTAGGGTCAGGATTCCTAGAATTTTGTCTTTTCTCCAGGAAGGTCTGGAGAAAGGGTGGTCAGTCAGTTCTCTGAAAGGTCAGATTTCTGCATTATCTATTTTGTTACACAAGCGTCTGGTGAATGTGCCAGATGTTCAATTTTTTTGCTCAGAATCAGGCCTGTGTTTTAAACCTGTTGCTCCTCCTTGGAGCCTTAATCTTGTTCTTAAAGTTTTGCAGCAGGCTCTGTTTGAGCCAATGCATTTCATAGATAGTAAGTTGCTATCTTGGAAGGTTTTGTTTCTTATTGCTATCTCTTCTGCTTGGAGAGTTTCGGAACGCTCTGCTTTGCAGTGTGATTTGACTTATCTTTCATGCAGATAAGGCGGTTCTTCGTACTAAATTGTGGTTTTGGATTGAAATATTAATCAGGAAATTATTGTTCCTTCTCTCTGTCCCAATCCTCCTTCTCATAAAGAATGTCTGATGCACAACTTGGATGTTGTGCATGCTCTAAAATTCTACCTACAGGTGACTAAGAATTTTTGCCAGTCTTCAGCCCTGTTTGTTTGTTTGTTTCTCAGGAAAGCATAAGGGTCAAAAGGCTACTGCTACTTCTCTTTCCCTCTGGTTGATAAGTATCATTCGTTTTTCTTTTGAGACTGCTGGACAGCAGCCTCCTGAGAGAATTGCAGCTCATTCCACTAGGGCAGTCTCCTCTTCTTGGACTTTCAAAAATGAAGCTTCTGTGGAACAGATTTGCAAGGCTGCAACTTGGTCCTCTCTGCATACTTTTTCCAAATTTGATACTTTTGCCTTGGCTGAGGCCTCTTTTGGGAGAAAGGTTCTTCAAGCGGTGGTGCCTTCTGTTTAGGTCTGCCTGTCTTGTTCTCCCTCCTGTTCATTCTTTGTCCTCTAGCCTGGGTATTGGTTCCCACTAGTAATTGAATGACGTTGTGGACTCTCCATATCTTAGGAAAGAAAACAAAATATATGCTTACCTGATGCATTTCTTTCTTTCCGGATACGAGTCCACGACCCCACCCTTTATTAAGACAGTTATTTTTTACTAAACCTCAGGCACCTCTACACCTTTTGTGTTATTCCTTCGGTTGAATGACTGGGGATTATGAGTAGGGGAGTGACACTTAACAGCTTTAATGTGGTGCTCTTTGCCGCCTCCTGCTGGCCAGGAGTGATATTCCCACTATTAATTGAATGACGTTGTGAACTCTCCATATCCGGAAAGAATTTTTTATCAGGTAAGCCTACATTTTATTTTGTTATCCGAGTAGCCTTATGTCTCAAAGTGTTCTATTTGTGTACATATTTATATGTCTTCACAATTTTATGACAGATCTCTGGCGGCTCAGTGGAAAATCACTGAGATACTTCATGAGAGATCAGAGTTCCAGACCTCACGTGTCATATCCCCTGTGGAAGAATAGCGATCCTTTCCAGATTTTTCAGTGGAACTCCGTGTAATATAAGCTTTCATCTGGGGTGAAATTTTCAAGTGGCTGTGACATTTCTGTTGCACTGTTTTAAAATTAAGGGCTTCTTTTAGGCATATGGAGGCGATGTTTGCTAAATGTCTTGTTCCATGATTGCGTAGTGGTAAACTTTGCTTCCTTCATAGCTGAAGGTTGAGAGTTCATATCCAGCTGTGACTAAGTATTCCTCACAGTGAGTGTATTTTTTACTGATGGATTTCAAATAGCCCTGCTTTAATCATGATTTGCAGGCTACCATATTTATTTCTATAATTTTTTTTGTAGGAATATTATATTAGAATAATTCACCCATTTGAGGTGATTTTTTCTAATGCCTGTGTCTTTCATTGTCTTTAATCTCCTAATAGGTTTAATTTAGGTAGCGTGGCCGAGCAGTCTAAGGCTCTGGTTTAAGCCTCCAGTCTCTTTGGAGGCGTGAGTTCGGATCCCACCGCTACCAGAGTCCAGTTAACGTGGTGAATGGACATTATTTCCCCCCCCCCCTATTTAGACATTTATTATTTTGTTAATGTTATAATTATATAATTTTATTATAATATAATAATGTTAGACATTATTTATTTTGTTCCAGATAACCTATGTGGTGAACGTACATTATTTTTTTTTTCCCTATTTCCTTCAGTTCTCCAACGTCTAAGGATGTTTTTTCTGTTCCAGACAAGATGTCTGAAATTATTGCACAGGAATGGGATAAACCTGGGGTTTCCGTTTTCCCCTTCCCCTGTTTATAAAAAGTTGTTTCCTGTTGCTGACTCCATTCGGGCCTCGCACTGCACCTAAAGTAGAGGGAGCTATCTCTACTCTAGCTTAAAGAACTACCATTCCTATAGACGATAGTTGTTCTTTTAAGGCTTACTTAAAGGGACAGTATACACTAGTTTCTCTTGTAAGGTGTATCCAGTCCACGGATCATCCATTACTTGTGGGATATTCTCCTTCCCAACAGGAAGCTGCAAGAGGATCACCCACAGCAGAGTTGTCTATATAGCTCCTCCCCTTAACTGCCACCTCCAGTCATTCTCTTGCAGCTCTCAACAAACATGGAAGCAGTTAGAGAGATGTGGTGTAATTTAGTTGTTTTTCTTCAATTCAAAAGTTTATTATTTTTAAATGGTACCGGAGTTTTACTATTTTGGTCTCAGGCAGAAAATAGAAGAATAATCTGCCTGTGGTCTCTAATGATCTTAGCAGGTTGTAACTAAGATCTATTGCTGTTCTCACACATAACTGAAGAGAGAGAGGTAACTTCAGCTTGGGGAATGGCGTGCAGGGTCTCCTGCTATGAGGTATGTGTAGTCTAAATTTTTCTAGAGAAATGTAAATGCTAGAAAATGCTGTTAATACCGGATTTATCTGAGGTAAGCCTGATTACATTGATTTAACAACAACTAGCATCATGCTTGCTGTTAGAGGTAATACTCTTATTATTTTTCACATTTCTGACATAAAAAGTTTGCTGGAAGTGCTTAAACGTTTTTATATGCATATTGGTGATAAAACTTTATTGGGGCTTAGTTTTTTCCACATGGCTGGCTAGATTTTGCCTAGGTATAGTTTTTTTTGGCCTTCACTGTGAGTACAGGTTGGGAGGGGCCTAATTTTAGGCCTAAATCGTGCAGTAGTCTTTACAGCTTGAGACTTCCTGCTTCCCTTGGAGTCCCCTGAACACTTAGGACCACTACAAAGGGTTTTTGTGCTTTCCAAAGTCGATTGTATGGGAAGGTAGGGCCACAGCAGAGCTGTGGCAGTTTGTTGTGACTGTTAAAAAATGTATTTCATTTTTTTGATCCGTTTTTGAAACTAAGGGGTTAATCATCCATTTGCAAGTGGGTGCAATGCTCTGTTAGCCTATTATACACACTGTAAAAATTTCGTTTGATTTACTGCTTTTTATCACTGTTTTTCAAATTCTGACCTTTTTATTTTTCTTAAAGGCACAGTACCGTTTTTATTTTTTGCTTGTTAACTTTTAGTAAAGTGTTTTCCAAGCTTGCTGGTCTCATTGCTAGTCTGTTTAAACATGTCTCACATAGAGGAAACTCCTTGTTCATTATGTTTAGAAGCCATGGTGGAACCCCCTCTTAGAATGTGTACCAAATGTACTGATTTCACTTTAAGTTATAAAGACCATATTATGTCTTTAAAAGATTTATCACCAGAGGAATCTGACAAGGGGGAAGTTATGCCGACTAACTCACCCCACGTGTCAGAGCCTTTGACTCCCGCTCAAGGGACTGACGCTCAAGAGGTGCCAAGTACATCTAGCGCGCCCATGGCGTTTACTTTACAAGACATGGCGGCAGTCATGGATAATACAATGTCAGCGGTATTATCCAGACTACTTGGGTTACGAGGAAAGCGAGACAGCTCTGGGGTTAGAAGAAATACAGAGCACTCTGATGCTTCAGTAGCTATGTCTGATACCCCCTCACAATATGCAGAAGCTGAGGAAGGAGAGCTTCTTTCTGTGGGTGATGTGTCTGACTCAGGGAAGATGATGCAACCTGATTCTGATATGGCAACATTTAAATTTAAGCTTGAACACCTCCACGTGCTACTCAGGGAGGTTTTAGCTACTCTGAATGACTGCGACACCATTGCAGTGCCAGAGAAATTGTGCAGATTGGATAAATACTATGCAGTGCCTGTTTTCTCTGATGTTTTTCCAATACCTAAAAGGTTTTCAGAAATTATTACTAAGGAATGGGATAGACCAGGTGTACCGTTCTCTCCCCCTCCTATTTTTAAGAAATTGTTTCCAATAGATGCCGCCACATGGGACTTATGGCAAAAGGTCTCTAAGGTGGAGGGAGCAGTTTCTACCCTAGCTAAGCGTACTACTATCCCTGTCGAGGACAGTTGTGCTTTCTTGGATCCAATGGACAAAAAGTTAGAGGGTTACTTTAAGAAAATGTTTATTCAACAAGGTTTTATTCTGCAGCCTCTTGCATGCATTGCCCCAGTCACTGCTGCGGCGGCCTTCTGGTTTGAGTCTCTGGAAGAGGCTTTACAGGTAGAGACCCCATTGGACGATATACTTGACAAGCTTAGAGCACTTAAGCTAGCCAATTCATTTGTTTCTGATGCCATTGTTCATTTGACTAAACTAACGGCTAAGAATTTTGGTTTTGCTATTCAGGCGCGTAAGGGCGCTATGGCTTAAATCATGGTCAGCTGACGTCACTTCAAAGTCTAAGCTTCTTAATATTCCCTTCAAGGGGCAGACCCTATTCGGGCCTGGTTTGAAGGAGATCATTTCTGATATCACGGGAGGAAAAGGTCATGCCCTCCCTCAGGACATGTCTAATAAATCAAGGGCCAAACAGACTAATTTTCGTGCCTTTCGAAACTTTAAGACAAGCGCGGCATCAACTTCCTGTAATACAAAACAAGAGGGAACTTTTGCTCAGTCCAAGTCGGTCTGGAGACCTAACCAGGCTCGGAACAAAGGTAAGCAGGCCAAAAAACCTGCTGCTGCCTCTAAAACGGCATGAAGGATTGGCCCCCGATCTGATAACGGATCTAGCAGGGGGCAGGCTTTCTCTCTTCGCCCAGGCTTGGGCAAGAGATGTCCAGGATCCCTGGGCGTTGGAAATTGTATCCCAGGGATATCTTCTGGACTTAAAAGCTTCCCCTCCAAAAGGGAGATTTCACCTTTCACAATTATCTGCAAACCAGATAAAAAGAGAGGCATTCTTACATTGTGTTCAAGACCTCCTAGGTATGGGAGTGATCCACCCAGTTCCAAAGAAGGAACAGGGACAAGGATTCTTTTCAAATCTGTTTGTGGTTCCCAAAAAAGAGGGAACCTTCAGACCAATCTTAGATCTCAAGATCCTAAACAAATTTCTCAGGGTTCCATCATTCAAGATGGAGACTATTCGTACCATCCTGCCTATGATCCAGGAGGGTCAATACATGACTACAGTGGATTTAAAGGATGCTTATCTTCACATTCCGATACACAAAGATCATCATCGATTTCTCAGGTTTGCCTTCCTGGACAGGCATTACCAGTTTGTAGCTCTTCCCTTTGGGTTAGCTACAGCCCCACAAATCTTTACAAAGGTTCTGGGGTCACTTTGGCGGTCCTAAGGCCGCGGGGCATAGCAGTAGCCCCTTATTTAGACGACATTCTGATACAGGCGTCAAATTTCCAAATTGCCAAGTCTCATACGGACATAGTTATGGCATTTCTGAGGTCGCACGGGTGGAAAGTGAACGAAGAGAAGAATTCTCTATCCCCTCTCACAAGAGTTTCCTTTCTGGGAACTCTGATAGATTCTGTAGAAATGAGGATTTACCTGACAGAGACCAGGTTATCAAAACTTCTAAATTCTTGCTGTGTTCTTTATTCTACTTCTCGCCCTTCGGTGGCTCAGTGTATGGAAGTAATCGGCTTAATGGTAGCGGCAATGGACATAGTGCCCTTTGCCCGCCTACATCTCAGACCGCTGCAACTCTGCATGCTCAGTCAGTGGAATGGGGATTACACAGATTTGTCCCCTCTACTAAATCTGGATCAAGAGACCAGGGATTCTCTTCTCTGGTGGCTATCTCGGGTCCATCTGTCCAAAGGTATGACCTTTCGCAGGCCAGATTGGACAATAGTAATGACAGATGCCAGCCTTCTAGGCTGGGGGGCAGTCTAGAACTCCCTGAAGGCTCAGGGATAGTGGACTCAGGAGGAGACCCTCCTCCCAATAAACATTCTGGAATTAAGAGCGATATTCAATGCTCTTCAAGCTTGGCCTCAGCTAGCCTCAATGAGGTTCATCAGATTTCAGTCGGACAACATCACGACTGTGGCTTACATCAACCATTAAAGGGACAGTATACACTCATTTTCATATAACTGCATGTAATAGACGCTACTATAAAGAATAAGATGCACAGATACTGATATAAAAATCCAGTATAAAACTGTTTAAAAACTTACTTAGAAGCTGTCAGTTTGGCTCTGTTGAAAAGGTAGTTGGAAAGCCCACTGCAAGTGGCAAATTAGACACTCCCCCCTCCCCCTTCTTTTGCATATGAAAAGACCCTTTACACAAACAGGAGCAAGCTGGAGAAGGTAGCTGACAGTATTCACATAAAGCTTTGGGGCTTGGTTAGGAGTCTGAAAATCAGAGCAATGTTATTTAAAAATTAGCAAAACTATACATTTATTTTAAAAAAAAAAACTTTATGAGCTATATAAATAGATCATCTACAAAACATTTATGCAAAGAAAAAATGAGTGTATAATGTCCCTTTAAGGGGGAACAAGGAGTTCCCTAGCGATGTTGGAAGTTTCAAAGATAATTCGTTGGGCAGAGTTTCACTCTTGCCACCTATCAGCTATCCATATCCCAGGTGTAGAGAACTGGGAGGCGGAACTTCTAAGTCGACAGACTTTTCATCCGGGGGAGTGAGAACTCCATCCGGAGGTGTTTGCACAATTGGTTCAACGTTGGGGCGAACCAGAACTGAATCTCATGGCGTCTTGCCAGAACGCCAAACTTCCTTGTTACGGATCCAGGTCTAGGGATCCCAAGGCAACGCTGATAGATGCTCTAGCAGCGCCTTGGTCCTTCAACCTGGCTTATGTGTTTCCACCGTTTCCTCTGCTCCCTCGTCTGATTGCCAAAATCAAGCAGGAGAGAGCTTCAGTGATTTTGATAGCGCCTGCGTGGCCACTTAGGACTTGGTATGCAGATCTAGTGGACATGTCATCTCTTCCACCATGGACTCTGCCTCTGAGACAGGACCTTCTACTTCAGAGTCCTTTCAACCATCCAAATCTAATTTCTCTGAGACTGACTGCCTGGAGATTGAACGCTTGATTTTATCAAAGTGTGGCTTCTCCGAGTCAGTCATTGATACCTTAGTTCAGGCACGGAAGCTTGTCACCAGGAAAATCTATCATAAGATATGGCGTAAATATCTTTATTGGTGTGAATTAAAGGGTTACTCATGGAGTAAAGTCAGGATTCCCAGGATATTATCTTTTCTCCAAGAAGGATTAGAAAAGGGATTGTCAGCTAGTTTCTTAAAGGGACAGATTTCTGCTTTGTCTATTCTTTTGCACAAGCGTCTGGCGGATAGTCCAGACGTTCAGGCGTTTTGTCAGGCTTTAGTTAGAATCAAGCCTGTGTTTAAACCAGTTGCTCCGCCATGGAGTTTAAATTTGGTTTTTAAAGTTCTCCAAGGGATTCCGTTTGAACCTCTTCATTCCATAGATATCAAGCTTTTATCTTGGAAAGTTCTGTTTTTGGTAGCTATTTCCTCGGCTCGTAGAGTTTCCGAGTTATCTGCCTTACAGTGTGATTCCCCTTATCTGATCTTCCATGCAGATAAGGTAGTTTTGCGTACCAAACCTGGGTTTTTACCTAAGGTGGTATCTAATAAGAATATCA
The DNA here is from genome assembly GCF_027579735.1 of Bombina bombina. Taxonomy (NCBI): domain Eukaryota; kingdom Metazoa; phylum Chordata; class Amphibia; order Anura; family Bombinatoridae; genus Bombina; species Bombina bombina. The sequence goes on along the minus strand of NC_069504.1, from coordinate 766,893,581 downwards.
ATCAGGAGATTGTTGTTCCGCCTTCTTCAATGAAGGAATGTCTATTACACAATCTTGACGTGGTTCGTGCTTTAAAGTTTTATTTACAAGCTACTAAAGATTTTCGTCAAACATCTGCTTTGTTTGTTGTCTACTCTGGACAGAGGAGAGGCCAAAAGGCTTCGGCAACTTCTCTTTTGTTTTGGCTAAGAAGTATAATCCGCTTAGCTTATGAGACTGCTGGCCAGCAGCCTCCTGAAAGGATTACAGCTCATTCTACTAGAGCTGTGGCTTCCACATGGGCTTTTAAAAATGAGGCTTCTATTGAACAGATTTGCAAGGCGGCGACTTGGTCTTCGCTTCATACTTTTTCAAAGTTTATAAATGTGATACTTTTGCTTCTTCGGAGGCTATTTTTGGGAGAAAGGTTTTACAGGCAGTGGTACCTTCCGTTTGAGTTCCTGCCTTGTCCCTCCCTTCATCCGTGTACTTTAGCTTTGGTATTGGTATCCCACAAGCAATGAATGATCCGTGGACTGGATACACCTTACAAGAGAAAACATAATTTATGCTTACCTGATAAATTTATTTCTCTTGTGGTGTATCCAGTCCATGGCCCGCCCTGTCATTTTAAGGCAGGTATCTTTTATTTTTAAACTACAGTCACCACTGCACCCTATGGTTTCTCCTTTCTCTTGTTTGTCTTCGGTCGAATGACTGGAGGTGGCAGTTAAGGGGAGGAGCTATATAGACAGCTCTGCTGTGGGTGATCCTCTTGCAGCTTCCTGTTGGGAAGGAGAATATCCCACAAGTAATGGATGATCCGTGGACTGGATACACCACAAGAGAAATAAATTTACCAGGTAAGCATAAATTATGTTTTTCATATAACTGCATGTAATAAACACTACTATAAAGAATAAAATGCACAGATACTGATATAAAAATCCAGTATAAAATGGTTTAAAAACGTACTTAGAAGCTTTCAGTTTAACTCTGTTGAAAAGGCAGATGGATAGCCCACTGCAAGTGGGAAATAAGACACTCCCCCCCCGCCCTTTCTTTTCCATATGAAAAGACCCTTTACACAAACGGGAGCAAGCTGGAGAAGGTAGCTGACGGAATTCAAATAAAACTTTGGGGCTTGGTTAGGAGTCTGAAAATCAGAGCAATGTTATTTAAAAATAAGCAAAACTATACATTTTAAAAAAAAAACAAATTTTATGGGCTTTATAAATAGATCATGTACAAAACATTTATGCAAAGAAAAAATGAGTGTATTATGGCCCTTTAAGAAAGATGTACATCCATCAAGGATTACAGTAGCAACCTGCGGCAAGTATTGCCAAGGTTGTGGGAGCAGCATCTTATTGGTACAATGCCTTGTCTGATCTGATTTCAGAAGAGACTACGATAGAGGAGATCCAAGACAGGATCAAGGTTCTTAAACTGGCTATTATCTTTATCTGTGATTCAAACATGCAGGTAATTAGACTGTGAGCTAATATGTCTAGCTTCACTGTTGTAGTTCACAGAGCTCTGTGGTTAAAATCTTGGTCTGCTGATGTTTCTTCAAAGGCCAAGCTTTTGGCCTTACCTTATAAGGGTAAGACTTTATTTGGGCCCAGTCTGGCGGAGATCATTTCAGAAGCAATATCTCATACAGAGATGTTGTTGACTTTTCTACGTTCCCACGGGTGGAACGTGAATCTGAAAAGAGTAGTCTAGTTCCAACTACAAGAGTGTGTTACCTAGGGACAATCATAGATTCTTTGTCCATGAAGATTTTCCTGACGGATGTCAGAAAATTAAAACTTTTTGCTTCTTGCCTTTCCCTCCAGTCTGCTTTTCCTCAGTGGCTCAATGTATGGAGGTGATTGGTCTGATGGTGGCTCCATGGACATCATTCCTTTTGCTCGGTTCCATCTGCGACCGCTGCAGCTTTGCATGCTCCGTCAATGGAACGGAGACCATTCAGCTTTATCGCAGAGGATACATTTGGACCCTCTATCGAGAGACTCTCTCTCGTGGTGAATTTCACAGGAAAATCTGTCTCGGGGGAACTTGCTTCTTGAGACCTTCCTGATTGTGACTACGGACGCCACGCTGGGGAGCTGTTTGGGATTCTCTGAAAGCTTAGGGCCTCTGGTCTCGGGAAGAGTCTTCTCTTCCCATAAACATCTTGGAGTTCAGAGCAATCTTCAATGCCTTGACAGCTTGACTTCAATTATCTTTAGTCAGGTTTATCAGATTCCTGTCGGATTATCACCTCAGTGGCTTACATCAACCACCAGGGAGGAACTCTTGAGTTCCTTGGCCATGAAGGAGGTGATTCTGCAGTGGGCAGAAGCTCACGATTGTCTCCTACAATCCACATTCCAGGAGTGGACATTTGGGAAGCAGATTTTCTGAGCATACAGACTTTTCAACCCAGGGAATGGGCTCTCCATATGGAAGTGTTATCCAGGATAACCCTCTGGTGGGGGTTCCGTAGTTGGATCTGATGGCGTCTCATCAAAACGCCAAGCTTCCAAAGTACAGTTCAAAGTCAAGAGATCCTCAGACCGCCCTGATAGATGCTCTGGCGGTTACTTGGGATTTCAGACTAGCATACCTATTTCCTCTGTTTGCTCTCCTTCCACGAGTCCAAATCTAGATTCTCTGAAGCTGACTGCTTGGAGATTGAACGCCTAGTCCTGTCTAAATGTGTTTTTTTCGGATGCAGTCATTGATACTATGCTTCAGGCTTGTAAATCTGTTACTCGTAAGATTTACCCTAAGATATGGTGTGAAGCTAAAGATTTTTCTTGGAGTCGGGTGAGGATTCCACAAATTTTATCTTTTCTTCAGGATGGCCTGGAGAAAGGTTTGTCAGTCAGTACTCTGAAAGGTCAGATTTCTGCTCTGTCTATCCTTTTGCACAAACGTCTGTCAGAATTACCAGATGTTAAAGCTTTTGTTCAGGCCCTGGTTAAATTCAGGCCTGTGTTTAAACCTATTGCTCCTCCTTGGAGCCTTAACCTAGTTTTTAAAGTTTTGCAGTAGGCTCCGCTTGAGCTGATGCATGTTGTTGATATAAATTTGTTATCTTGCAAGGTTTTGTTTCTCCTTGCTATTCCGCTCGCAGAGTTTGAGCTTTCTTCCCCGTACTTTATTTTTTAATGCAGATAAGGCGGTCCTTCGTACTAAATTGGGATTTCTCCCTAAGGTGGTGTCGGTTCAAAACATTAATCAGGAAATTGTTGTTCCTTCTTTTTGTCTTAATCCTTCTTCTCATAAGGAACATCTTTTGCATAACTTGGATGTTGTGCATACTCTAAAATTTTACTTACCAGCTATTAAGGATTTTCGGCAATCTTCTGCTCTGTTTGTTATTTTCTCTGGAGAGAAGTATGATTTGTTTTGCTTATAACACTGCTGGACAGCAGCCTCCTGAGAGAATTACGGCTCATTCCACTAGGGCTGTCTCTTCATCTTGGGCTTTCAAGAACGAAGTTTCTGTGGAACAGATTTGCATAGCAGCAACATGGTCCTCTTTGCATACTTTTTCCAAATTCTACCAATTTGATGCTTTTGCCTCGGCTGGGGCTTCTTTTGGGAGAAAGGTTCTTCAAGCGGCGGTGCCTTCTGCTTAGGTCCTCCTGCCTTGTTCTCCCTCCCTGTTCATTCCGTGTCCTCTAGCTTGGGTATTGGTTCCAACTAGTAATTGGAATGAAGTTGTGGACTCTCCATGCCATAGGAAAGAAAACAAAATTTATGCTTACCTGATAAATTTTCTTTCCATGCATGGAAAGTCCACGAATCGTCCTCTCTCTCTTTTTTTTTTTTTTTTTTATTATTATAATTCAGCAGTTTTTTTGAGTATACCTCAGGCACCTTTTTCACTCTTGCGTTTCTTCTTTCCATTTTCCTGGGGATTATGGGTAAGGGAAGTTACACTTTTGCTGGGGTGCTCTTTGCCTCCTCCTGTTGGACAGGAGTTGAATATCCCACTAGTAATTGGAATGAAGTCGTGGACACTCCATGCTCGGAAAGAAAGAAATTTATTAGGTAAGCATAAATTTTGTTTTTATTGAAAAGATCAAAAGAAAAACAATTTGCATCCTGTATTGAATGCCACACACAAAGTTTTATAATACAGAAGTGTGATTTGCAGATCACAAAAACAAAAGAATAAACAATATAACAATATCACATTTCTAATGAATTATTCTTCTTAATGTTAAATCATCTCACCTGAAATATTCTATTTCTACAAATAACAATAGACAGTGTATTAAATCATTAACCAACATTTGACTAATTTGTAAAGGACAAGGTGCTCAAAAGGCTCGATTTATCAAGCTACGGCGGACAGGGGCGTACATATGTGCCCCTGTCAACCGCGGCTCGTCTCTGGCGGACAGAATTCAGATGGCGGAATTTAACATTGCAGGCAATCGCTATTTTGTGCTCCCATGCAATGCTGCCCCCTGCCCGCGCACAGCCAATCACGCCAGTCAATCTCCCAGGTCGGACGAGACCGGGGAGATTGAAACTCTCCTAAGAGGTCAAGAAGAGTATAGGAAGCAGCCGTTTGATGACCACTGCTTGATAAATATCAAGCCCTTAATGTTCCTTAAGGAAAAAAACTATAGACTAAAACAGACTGGATGGAGGGGGAAGCAAAAGAAAATGTTCTCCTATATTTTATTTCTACAAACCAAACTTATTTTCAATAATGATTTGTCAACTGAAAAAAAACAAGGTATAATTTCTGTGGATACTTCACAGAAATATAATGTAAAAGGGGTCGACAAATCGGTTTAAAATGTATCGCTCAAATGTGTGGTTTTTTTCTATTTTCTTCTTCTGCTGCTAGACACACATACTGCAGAATACAGGTCTGTGCAACATTTTATACAGTGATTGCTTGATTAATACAAAAGCTCATCAATATCCCTAGTGGACAACAGTAAAGACTATAAAACATACTAAAGAGTTTGTGTTTTGTTTTTTTTTTATTCAAGGTTTTCCCTGGACACGATAGATATTGATATATAATTTATTTATTAAACTTTTTAGTTATACAATTTATAGAGCGCCAACAAATTCCGCAGCGCTGGCCATGGGTACAAAAGTTAACGAAGTACAACGATGATAATAAGTGTGTGTATATATATATGTGTGTATATATATATATATATATATATATATATATATATATATATATATAAATATAATATTTTAATTATGTTTGCTGCATCTTGTAATTTATATTATATTAATTATGTTTGCTGCATCTTGTAATTTATCTAGATGGTGTAGTACATATACCATATTTAAGTATGGTGTTTGCTTGACCCTGCTACATAAAAATTATATATCCGCGCAGAAGTTTTACTTTTGAAGAGGTGTTAAGATAAATATTTGAGAGTTTTTAAGCACTTCTAAAACTTTTTTTTATGTAGAATTTAGTGATGCATTGATTATTAACTGATGTAAACGGTGTATATGAAATACTTTTAGTATTTATGAAAATAATATACAACATTCCTATTAAAGATGATATTACTCCTCAATTTGAGTATAATTTATATTTAATCTCTAAATTATTTGGCTGCCAAACATTTTATACTTTACAAAGTATAAAATACTGCACATTTTTAATCTTACAATATTCATTTGGGATCTGGTTGTGTTCTATTATTTTTCTTTGTCTCATATATCTTGCTTGTTATTCGCTTTTCACTTCTCTGTTTATTTTTAATTATTTCCTGCTTTAAAGGGACATCATATACTTTGATCTAATGCTTCCTTTAGACTGATCCCTTACTGGCCTCTGCAGTGACTATAAGCACCTATTTAACAGGCACACCACCGAATGATTATACTGACCACCTAGCTGAACTTAAGCAATATTCAACTAATATTAAATTGTTTTAATGTTTGTTGCAGAAATTATCTTTAGATCAATTTTATTTGCATTATGCAATTCATTTGTACTTTTGATAGCTTAAGCTGCGTTAAAAAATAACAAAAAAATGTATAATTTTGCAAAGTATTTCACTGCTTCCACCAAACTACTTCATAATGCCATCCAGCTGGCAAAATTTTCTGGAAAGACTGTTATTAATTACTTTGTCATTCTTTCCTCCATACATTTTTTTTTCACCATCCTCTCTGTGACATATATTGTTGGTTCCTCAGTGTTAAGTTCCTGTTATAAACTTCCCTCATACTTAATTTCCCTTCATTTTTGTATAATTTCTTCTCTAAAAACCTCAATTTAAACGTCTCTTTCATTACTTTCTAGATAACTCAGGACAAGATCATCTGCCTCCCAAACCACATATCTGCTGATGCTGTTTCTCAGATTTCATGTCAACAGTTTATCCAAAATCCACCAGCCTCTAACTCAAGCGATGAGGACTATCCCGCTTCTACCCCTACTCCTAGTTCTACTAAAAGTCCACCACGGGAGATGAGTGGCTTGCGCAACAACCTAGACCTCCAACAGTACAGCTTTATTAACCAAATTTGCTATGAGACTGCTCTACACTGGTATGCAAAATACTTTCCATACCTAGTGGTTATCCACACTCTAGTCTTCATAATTTTTGGCAATTTTTGGTTTAAGTTTCCAGGTACTAGCTCCAAGATAGAGCATTTTATCTCTATCTTAGGCAAGTGCTTTGACTCACCATGGACAACACGAGCACTGTCTGAGGTGACCGGAGAGACCCCACAGGAGAAGGCAATAGACAGAGATGTCTCCAAGTTGAATTTGGAAGAGAATGGTAGTCCTGCCATTGCACCAACAATTCCAGATAAGCTGGTTGCTGACACCTCCTCAGCTAGTGTCCTGGACAAGAAGGAGGGTGAGCAGGCTAAGGCACTGTTTGAGAAGGTTAAGAAGTTCAGGCACCATGTGGAGGAGGGTGACCTTCTCTATTCCATGTACATGCGGCAGACAGTTTTAAAATTCTGTAAGTTTTTGCTTATCACAATTTATAATGCAGCCTTAGTAGGCAATATACATTTTATTGTCCCTTGCAGTGTCCACACTGAAGAGATGACTGGTTACAATAGCTTCTGCTGCAATCACACTAAAGCCCATCTGTTCTCAAAGTTGGCAATCACTTACATCTGCTTTCTAAGTGTTTATGGATTGACATGTATGTACACATTATATTGGCTTTTCCGACGCTCATTAAAGGAGTATTCCTTTAGATCAGTACGTGAAGAGACTGGGATAGGGGATATCCCAGATGTCAAGAATGACTTTGCATTTGTACTACATCTGGTAGACCAGTATGATTCTCTTTATTCCAAGAGGTTTGCAGTTTTTCTCTCAGAAGTGAGTGAGAGCCGACTGAGACAGTTAAACCTTAACCATGAATGGCCTGCAGAGAAGTTGAGGCAGAAGCTTCAGGAAACACCAGAGGGAAGACTTGAGCTACATCTTTTCAAGCTCCCAGGCTTGCCTGACACAGTATTTGAGGTTACTGAAATGGAATCACTTAAATTAGAGATGCTTAGTGAGGTCATTATTCCTCCAATGGTGTCTAAACTGGTTAGGTTGCAAGAACTGTCCCTCTTCAATTGTTCGGCAAAATTACAAAATGGATCCCTGGCATATCTTCGTGACCACCTAAGAGTCCTACAGATTAAGTTTGATACTATCAAAGAAATACCACTGTGGGTTTTCAGTCTTCGGGCACTGGATGAACTTCACTTAATTGGCTTTGTATCTCAAGATCTCTCCAAAAATGCTGCCTTTGAAAGCCTTAAAGAGCTTAGGAGTCTCAAAGTTTTGACATTCAAAAGCAACCTCTCTAAAGTACCTCCAACTGTATCAGAAGTTGCTGGTCATCTGCAGAAACTTAGTATACACAATGATGGGACCAAGCTTTTAACAGTTAATGCTCTGAAGAGACTTTCCCTACTGAAAGAGTTAGAACTCATTCATTGCGACCTAGAACGAATCCCCCACGCTGTTTTTAGTCTCAGTAATTTGCAGGTCTTAGATCTGAGAGAGAATAGCCTACACACTATTGAGGAGATAATAAGCCTGCAACACTGTCGGAAATTAAGTGTTCTAAGACTTTGGCACAACCAGATAGCTTATATTCCAGAACACATTCGTAAACTGAAGAGTCTGGAAGAGTTGTGCTTGAATCGCAACAAAATTCTAGTGCTTCCACCCCAGCTTTTCCTCTGCACCAAACTCCGACACCTAGATTTGTCTTACAATGAGATCCGGGAATTGCCTCCAGAGGTTGGGGTTTTACAGTTACTTCAATACCTGAGCTTGACTGGAAACTTTTTAGAAGAACTTCCCAATGAACTTTTCTTTTGTCAGAAGCTAAAGACTCTAAAATTAGGGCACAACAAGTTAGGGAGCCTGTCCCCTAAGGTGGGAAGTCTAGTAGGTCTTTTAAAGCTTGAACTTAAAGGAAACAGGCTAGAGGTTCTGCCCCAAGAGATAGGTCAGTGTGTGAGCTTAAGGAAGTCTGGGTTGGTGGTTGAACAATCATTGTTAGATACTCTGCCTACAGAACTGAGGGAGAAACTGAGCGAGGAATGAGAGGAAAATGAAATAAGAGAGGGAAAAAATTGTAAGGAGAGGTGTATAAAGGACCGAATATGAAAGAACAGTATGATACAAAATTGAGGGCACAAACCCAAAAGTTATTTAAGACCATGAGAACTGGGACGAGAGATTAAATGTAGGTAGAGGAATGAAGTTTAAGGGTGGAGAGAATAAATGGAGGCAAACTGTGTTTTAGGGATATTTCTAGGACAAATTAATAGAATGTAATTTGTTCAGGAATTGAATTACCATTACCTATCTCTGTCTTGCATTTCCCAAGTCCAGTCTTTGGACTATTAGCATGTCAGTATTTTAAGGCTCTCTGTACCTTGGCATATTAAACGATTAGCTGTTTGATTAGCCCAGGACTTCGTAAATTTAAAAACCTAAGTTGTCGGTACAGCAAGAGTGATTTGTGTCCTTAGATACTAGTAACCTTTTGATTTACAAACACACAGGGAATCAAGGCGTTAATCTGTATGATTTAACACCTTGATTTCCAGGTAAGTACATACCACTCCAGTGACCGCTACTGTATAGACAAAGAGGCATACTTGGTATAGGCACAAACTATGTAGACCTGTATGTGAAATGCAGCAAACGGCTACGTAAATATAAATATAGGAATTGCCCATATTCATGTCCTAGCACTTTGGGGAACTAACTGTGCAGATAGGTACCCAGTAATCCCAGGTATATGAATATACTGCCTCACAGCAAAAATGTGCGTGTTGTCCCAGCTTATGCCAAGAATTGTATGTAGTCTGTGGTCTCCTGCCAGGAGATGCAAACATTCATTTTCTAGGCTCTCACTGAGCAATGTTTACAGGCTTTGTGTTTCCCACTACCATTTCTGTTATTCAGTGTGCCTTTTTTTTATTTGAAGGGCAGTAAAGGGGTAAGACAGGTCAGAGCTCACAAACCTTGGTGCAATGCCTTGGTATTAAGGCTACATTTGACTCTGGATTTGTCAAGTCCTGGGTTAACCAATTTGTGATCTAGTAGGTTACCATTAACGTCCAGCCTGTTAGGTATTCCTAAAGAAAGAAGTTTAGAAACACCATGACATACTCATGGGGAGAAAAAAAAAGTAAAGATGAATGAAAAATGTTAGAAGTTATGTCTAGGATGCCCTAATACTTAGAATTGTTTTTAGAAGGGGAATTTTAGGACTCTCCATCAAAACATTTAGCAACTGTTGATCTAAGGACTGACCAGCATATATTTAGGAAGGATGGAAATATGTATTTTAATGTTAGCTGCATGTTCTTAATAATGTTCATTTTTTTAAGTTATTAAATGAAATAAACATTTCAGTTAACATTTTGTGTGTGCATTACTAGTAATTAAACAGTAGAGGGGGCTACTAAGCAAGATGGCAGCAATTAGCCAATACTGATTGTTGTTAGAATTAATGTTAATGGAATACTGCTATTCATAGCACTGATCTCTGGATATCTATATTGAGTGCTCAAATAATAAGTAATGGTATTAGATGAAGCTGCTTTGCAGAAATTAAATGAGGTGACATCTGTTTGTGACTAACACTAAATAATCATAAAATACAGCATAACAGATTAAATATGATGCAACTGCTTATGTAGGAGTGCAGCCTGCTAAAATAACAGTGCTGGAGTAATTGTGGAACATTTGGTTAGCTCTGGAAAAAAAGTGTGTTTTATGCAGAGACACAGCTTTGTGTACAATTGAAGAACGCTGCAAAACCTAATCATAAAGGATGTGTGAACACTGGGAAAGAAGATTATTTCATTAATGTAAAGAGGTGCTTTTTTATTATAGGGACAGTACTGTTAAATTGTTTTACCTTAATGTGTTTCCAATGACTTGTTATACCAGCTGCAGAGTATGAAATATGAGAAATTGCTCCTTTTTATGTTTATTTTTGTCTTTAAAATATTTGGTTTTGTTAATTGAAACCATAACCCATCAAAATTGGTTGAGCTTGCAGGTAAATCAGATATCCTTATTGTATTGCTTTCTGTACACGCATATGCCTATATGTAACATTTACATTTGTTTTCCTTTTTTTTTTTCTTCAGTATTTTACATAACTCTGATAAAATCTGAACTGTTCACTAAAGTACAAGGCACCAAGCAGTTCCATGACTATGAGGTTATCATTATTTAGACTATTATTAATTTTTGGGAAATTAAACATTTGTCTCATGGTAACTTAGAGGGCATGGTAATTTGTCTAAAAACAGCAGAAGGGTTGTAAAAAGCATGGTACAATGACAATTGTCTGAGGTTGTGGCTGGAATATTAGGGAGGACACTGATACGCCTTTGTAATTGGGAAAGCTGGCGTCTGTAATTACATGGCCACGACTTAACTCTGAGTCACAAAAGGTATCAGGGAGAGGCCATTTCTGGACATATGACCCTTTTTCTGTCTTAAAACGTGAGATATAGCAACACCTAGTGGTAATAACTAGAAATTCCATTATGGGCATTCAGAAATAGCACAAGTTATAGCTTGTCTTTCATCTCATTGACAAATTCAAACCCTGCTAGCCTTATTAGATAGTAACAATTTGCTCTTATCCCGTCTGGCAAGTTGTGGTTTTTTTTTAATGTGGTTTTTTTTTTAATATAAATTAAAGGTCCAATGTTTTCATACAAAATCCCTGTATTCTAATGACTTTGAACTGCATACCCATCATATTGACTGAGAACCTTAGTTAGCCGAATTCCTATCCACCAGAAAACAAATTTTAATGCAACTTATTATATAGTAGTACTAATTATTTATTACTTCAACACATTTACCTTCTTGAAAACCTGTTTCCTCATTACAAATCTTTACACTCTGGGTGTTTGTTTGTTTTTAATTTGCTTAGTTCTCAATTTAACACAAATTTCCCTTTTTTAAACTATAGAGCCTGTTCAAAAATAGAATATGTTCATTAATTTTGCAATTATATTTCTGGAAGTTTAAAAAAATAATATATATGACAGGGCTAGTTGCACACATCAGGAATGAAACATGTAGGTATTTCCAAGAAACTGCAGTGAAATAAAATGGTCTTAACAACAACATACCCCACAAACACACACAAAACATTCTATTTCATATTTTGGAATGCAAAATTTGTTTAGGTTCAAGCTGTTCCTCCAAATAAAAAAAAAATATGGCTCCAATCATTACAAAGCTTTTGTAAAAACAAGCAACAAAGAGCCCCCCATAGTGTACCAAGAGATCATCTTCTATGACAGGGTCTGACAAATTTGTTCAAAATCTAGGAGCCAGCCCAAAAAGTTAGGAGCTAGATATTTTTAGGCAGCCCAATATATATATATATATATATATATATATATATATATATATATATATATATATATATATATATATATATATATATATATATATATATATATATATATATATATACACATACATACATACATACATACATACAGACCAGTGTTTCTCAATTCTAGTCCTTCAGGGCAGATTTTCAGGATTATCTTAGGTGAGAGTGGGTTAATATCCATGGTTACCAATCAGCTGTTTGTTTAACCTGTGTTCTAGTTCAGATAGCCTAAAAATCGGGTTTGTTAGTGTGTCCTGAGGACTGTAGTTGGGGAAACACCGTTGTAGACCACCATTGGCTTCTGTATATTTGTGCATGGCTCATGCAGTCTGTCTGTAGTCTGGACTCTAGAGAAGATGGTAAAGATAGCATTTAGTAAAAGTCTTTTGCTTAATTGCCCCGTTTTACTCATGTCCCTTTTAATTAAAATCATATCAACAGAGAACAAGCATAAGCCCAACTACATAGGGAGCTAATATTTTAGTAAGTATTAAAGTCTGTATGAAAACATGACACATGATGTGAGTCAGTCGACTATAGTAAAAAATACAAAGCCAAAAAAGCCTAGTCATTTATTTTTCCTTACATTTATTATTCTGTTTTTTAAAAAGGTAAGCTGTGTATTATGGAAGGTCCATACTAGTCATGTGCATTAATTTCATTACAAATGCACATTCATTAAAGAAACATGGATATTTGTCTTGTTGTTTTTACAAAACGAATATCCAAATGAATATAGCATGGAATTTAAGGAAAATAAAGGAGTAACTAATTTGTCAGTATTCATTAATTTCTTTAAATAGTTAAAATACTTACCTTTAGCGTGCTAGAGAGCCACACTAACCTGTTCCTCTTGTTCTCCAGAGCCTGGCTACTCTAATAGGAGGCCTAGCGCGGCAGCTCCTAGTACCTGCGCTAGAGAACAAGGTGCCTTAGTGCAGGCCCTGGGAGCCACTGCGCTAAGCCTCCTATTAGAGCAGCGAGGCTCGGTGAAGAAGAGGAGCGAGTTAGTGTGGCTCTCCAGCAAGCTAAAGGTAAGTATAAAACTACAGGTGAACTTTTTCACCTGTAGCTTTGGAACATTTACATTCCTTTAACAAAAACTAATGTAAATGTTCCACAAATGGTCGGTATTCATTTTATTTTAAACTAGATGAATGCTCAATAGCATAGGGCCCCCGAATATTCGAAATACAAAGTAACGAAAGATTCAGCATAACCGAAAATTTCGCCTGTTTTATATGACTAGTTAATACAGATGTGACCGATACGGACCCTTCCACTTTTTTAGGAAAACGCATAATTTTTCTCTAAACTAAGCAAAAATTTACAAAAGTGTTTTGTATCCACCATTTTTTATTTCATATATACTGTAATAGAACAGAAACTTAACCTTTTATTTATGCCTTCACATATTACTTTAAACAGTAAAAGAACGATAACGGCACAGACAAAAATCTTGGTACTCCCAACCTAATATGTCGTAGCACAGCCTTTGGCGACAATAACTGCAATCAAGCGTTTTCTGTAGCTCTGAGTAAGATTTCTACACTTTTTCAACTGGTCCACTCTTCTTGAGTAAACTGCTGTAGTTCTCTCAGGTAGATGGATGCCTTTTCTCAACTGCGAGTTTCAGGTCATTCCACAGATTTTCGACGGGATTCAGATTTGGACTTATAGAAGGCCACTTCTAAAAAGGTCCAATGTTTTCTACTCATCCATTATTGGGGGATTTTTAAGGTAAGTTTTAGGTTAATATCCTGGGACACAGCTTTCTGCCAGTGCAGTACGTTTCTGATAGGATTTCACCGTGCCCTGCACAGATTCTAGACACCAAAGCAACCCCAACACATAATTGAGGATCCTCCATGTTTTAGGTATGATATTCTTTCCTGTGAAAGCTCTTTTTTCCTTCTGTAAACGTGGTGTTCTGATTTGCCAAAAAAGCTCTACTTTTTGTTTTGTCTATCTAAAGGATTGGCTTCCAAAAGGACTGTGGCTTGTCAACATGCATTTTGTCAAACTCCAGTCGGGCTTTTTTTGTGTTTCGCTCTTAAAATGCAAGGCTGCAAAAAACAAGGAAGAGGGACAGGGGGCAACGCTAAGTCTGGTTATCTCAAGTAGCCCCTAGCCTTCTTTCCATGCAGCTCACAACAAAGATTTCAATCCTGTGCTGCTAGTTTTATCTCCTTTGTGTTCCACTCTCTCAATTTCCTCTCTATTCTTTCACTCTTTCCTCTCTTTCTCTCCTCAGTCTCCCCTTCATTCTCTCTGCTATTCTCTTTTTGGGGTAGATTTATCAAATGTCAGGCGGACATGATCCGCTTTAGCATCGATAAATGCAGACAGTATACGCTGTCGGCATTTATCATTGCACAGACATTTCTGGTGAAATCCTTGTGCCAGGCCACCCCTGCACATTCACGGGCAATCGTATCCGATCGGAATGATTGCTGCCTCAGTGGCGGCGGATGAGTTAAGGAGCAGCAGTCTTAAGACCGCTGTTTCTTAACTTAAGCTTCAGGCGGACCTGAAACTTTGGGGGTAGATTGCAGCATCCGCTGCTTGATAAATCTACCCCTTTATCTCCACCTGTCTTCCTAATTCTTTCTTTTCCGTCTCTCTTCCTATTTCCCCCTCACCTTATATCTCTCTCCTGACTGTCTCCTCTCATTCTTTCTCCCCCTCTTCTTTCTCCTCTTTCCCTCCCCATACACTCCCCATTCTCTGAATTCAACTTTGTCTTCTTTCACTGCCATCTCTCTCCCCTCAATTTTCCCTACTCTCTTTCTCATCCTTGTCTTTACCACACTCCCCTTGGTCCCTTCTCTAGCCACTCTGTATTCTCTCTTCCTTTTCCCTCTTTCACCTCTCCTTTTACTCTTTCTCCCTTTTCTCCTCTCTCACCCTCTATGCTCTTTCTCTGTACCACTCTACCACCTATTTTTCACTTTCACTCTCATTGTGCTCTCTTTTCTCTCAACTGTTTCTCTTCTCTTTTCCTCACATTAATATTTAGTTCGCTTCCAATGGAAGTCAAAAGATAAATTATTACATAAAGAAAAAATAAGGAAAAGTATTATACACAACCAGGCATACAGTACAGGAACTTATTTAGAGCAAGATTACGAGTGGCAGGCTAACTGTTGCGTGTGAGTGGAAGTAGCACATGTATTACAAGTTAAAAGTAAACGCGTTCCCTTGAGCACAATTGAATTTAACTTGCGTCAAGATAGAGCGACTTCAGAACTCTAGTTAGCTGTTATGCTCAACAAAAAAGTTGCACAAAACACATCAAAATTACAATTTAAAGTACCGTTACACTCATAACACTGTCTAAAAAAATTATTAATAAAAAATATTGCATAAAAAATATGAGGTCTTAGGTGTTAGAAAAAAAGGGCTGCAAAGAGATACATACATATACATGTCTAAATATGTATATATGTGTGTGTGTGTATATATATATATATATATATATTGTACATATGTATTTGTGTTTATATGTATTTACAGATATATATATATATATATATATATATATATATATTGTACATATGTATTTGTGTTTATATGTATTTACAGATATATATATATATATATACGTACACATATAAACGCAGAATACAAATGTATCCATATATAAGTGCATTGAAGCCCTTTGCAGTCAAGTAGCTGAAAACATGAAAAAGCATATTTATGCAATATTCATATTTAATAAAGTGTCACACTGTGTATTTACTGTAAATATTTTACATTCTAATAATCTTTACATAGGGCAATATATTCTAAGTATTTTTAAATAAATATTTATTTATATATATATATATAATCTGTATATATCTGTACATATATATAATATATATATATATATATATATATATATATATATATATATATATATATATATATATATAAAATATGTATTAAAGAATAAATAGAACATATTCTGCAGAACATTGGAATGTAAAATATTAATATTTCATGTCGGGTAAACATACTTGAGAAAAGTCAATCAGGTTTGCACGCGAGTAAAGGTGTTATTTCTCCCCCCACACACACACACTTTTTGGGCTCCTTTGAAGTGAATGGGGTAATACAATAATGCGGTTGCTATATTCGAAGTTCGGATTTTTGTGCACATTGGGTTAGTGCTCGTGCAAGATTTTTTACTTTCAATTTGTAATATACACGCTATGCGATGCACGCTAAAAGTTTACTTTTAGTGAATGTATCGCTTGTGTGAGAGCACTAAATATAGCCCTTAATGGGCAATAAAGGTAAACATAAGGGAAGCCTCATATCTGATTTTTTTTCTGTCATGATTCAGATAGAGCGTACAATTTTTTAAAAACATTTCTATTTAGTTTTTATCTAATTAGTGTCATTCTTTTTGTATCATTTGTTGAAAAGCCTACCTAGGAGCTGGTAGCTAGCTGCTGATTGGTAGCTATGTGTTTGGCTGCCTCCCAGTAATGCATTGCTGCTCCTTCAAGAACTGCTACAAAGAGAATTAAGCAAAATTGCTAAAAGAAGTAAATAGTTGTTTACAAATGTATGCTTTATCTGAATCATGAAAGAACATTTTTTGGGGAGTTCATATCCCTTAAAATCCAGAGTCTCTTCTGCTGGCTGATTCTGGTCATGTAAACCCAAACTGCAGGTGTCTAATCCAGATGCTAGGCCTAAGACAAGGTCCTGGCTGTGGGCGTTTCCAGGTACTTCAGAGGCATGGCCTGTTTTTGTTTTTTTACCTAGATGTTCAAGCATACGGAATTCTTTTTTTTTCTTATCAGTTCTAGCCCTCTTTTAATAACTTAAATGGACAGTCTAGTCAAAATTAAACTTTCATAATTCAGATAGGGCATGCAGTTTTAAACAGCTTTCCATGTTTCTTTTATCCTCAAATTTGCTTTGTTCTCTTTGTATTCTTTGTTAAAAGCTAAACCTAGTTAGGCTCATATGCTAATTTCTAAGCCCTTGAAGGCTGCCTCTTATCCCAGGGCATTTTGACAGTTTTTACAGCTAAATAGCGTTGGTTCATGGGTGCCATATAGCTAACATTGTGCTCTCCTGTGGAGTTACCTAGGAGTCAGCACTGATTGGCTAAAATGCAAGTCTGTCAAAAGAACTGAAATAACGGGACAGTCTGCAAAGGCTTATATACAAAGTAAAATCATAGAGGTAAAAAGTATATTAATATAACAGTGTTGCTTATGAAAAACTGGGGAATGGGTAATAAAGGGATTATCTATCTTTCTCTTGTTAAGTGTATCCAGTCCACGGATCATCCATTACTTATGGGATATTCTCCTTCCCAACAGGAAGTTGCAAGAGGATCACCCACAGCAGAGCTGCTATATAGCTCCTCCCCTCACTGCCATATCCAGTCATTCTCTTGCAACTTTCAACTAAGATGGAGGTCGTAAGAGGACTGTGGTGTTTTATACTTAGTTTATTTCTTCAATCAAAAGTTTGTTATTTTTAAATGGTACCGGAGTGTACTGTTTATCTCAGGCAGTATTTGGAAGAAGAATCTGCCTGCGTTTTCTATGATCTTAGCAGAAGTAACTAAGATCCTTTGCTGTTCTCACATATTCTGAGGAGTGAGGTAACTTCAGAGGGGGAATAGCGTGCAGGTTTTCCTGCAATAAGGTATGTGCAGTTCAAATATTTTTCTAGGCATGGAATTTGCTAGAAAATGCTGCTGATACCAAAGTAATGTAAGTAAAGCCTTAAATGCAGTGATAGCGACTGGTATCAGGCTTATTAATAGAGATACATACTCTTATAAAAGTGTATTTTAAAACGTTTGCTGGCATGTTTAATCGTTTTTTATATATGTTTGGTGATAAAACTTATTGGGGCCTATTTTTTTCCACATGGCTGGCTTGAATTTTGCCTAGAAACAGTTCCTGGAGGCTTTCCACTGTTGAGTGGGTGGGGCCTAT
This sequence comes from Bombina bombina, assembly GCF_027579735.1. Classification (NCBI taxonomy): domain Eukaryota; kingdom Metazoa; phylum Chordata; class Amphibia; order Anura; family Bombinatoridae; genus Bombina; species Bombina bombina. The sequence continues at coordinate 766,875,742 of NC_069504.1, read as the reverse complement.
TTTAGCGCTTTTTTTGCGCAGCAAAAATTACAGACACAGACATCCAGCTTCTTCCTGCATGTTCCAGGACTTCTCTGAAGGGCTCAAAAGGCTTCAAAAGTCGTATTGAGGGAGGTAAAAAACCACAGTAGAGCTGTGGCAGTTGTGACTGTTTAAAAAACGTTTTTGTCATTTGTTATTCTGTTTTTGGTATTAAGGGGTTAATCATCCATTTGCAAGTGGGTGCAATGCTCTGCTAACTTGTTACATACACTGTAAAAATTTTGTTAGTGTAACTGCCTTTTTTCACTGTTATTTCAAATTTGGACAAAATTTGTGTTTCTTAAAGGTGCAGTAACGTTTTTTATATTGCTTGTAAACTTGTTTTAAAGTGTTTTCCAAGCTTGCTAGTCTCATTGCTAGTCTTTTTAAACATGTCTGATACAGAGGAACCTACTTGTTCATTATGTTTGAAAGCCATGGTGGAGCCCCATAGGAGAATGTGTACTAAATGTATTGATTTCACCTTAAACAGTAAAGATCAGTCTTTATCTATAAAAGAATTATCACCAGAGGGTTCTGTCGAGGGGGAAGTTATGCCGACTAACTCTCCCCACGTGTCAGACCCTTCGCCTCCTGCTCAGGGGACGCACGCTAATATGGCGCCAATTACATCAGGGACGCCCATAGCGATTACCTTGCAGGACATGGCTGCAATCATGAATAATACCCTGTCAGAGGTATTATCTAGATTGCCTGAATTAAGAGGCAAGCGCGATAGCTCTGGGGTTAGGAGAGATGCAGAGCGCGCAAATGCTGTAAGAGCCATGTCTGATACTGCGTCACAGTATGCAGAACATGAGGACGGAGAGCTTCATTCTGTGGGTGACATCTCTGACTCTGGGAAACCTGATTCAGAGATTTCTAATTTTAAATTTAAGCTTGAGAACCTCTGTGTATTGCTTGGGGAGGTATTAGCTGCTCTGAATGACTGTAACACAGTTGCAATTCCAGAGAAATAGTGTAGGCTGGATAGATACTATGCGGTGCCGGTGTGTAGTGACGTTTTTCCTATACCTAAAAGGCTTACAGAAATTATTAGCAAGGAGTGGGATAGACCTGGTGTGCCCTTTTCCCCACCTCCTATATTTAGAAAAATGTTTCCAATAGACGCCACTACACGGGACTTATGGCAGACGGTCCCTAAGGTGGAGGGAGCAGTTTCTACTTTAGCAAAGCGTACCACTATCCCGGTTGAGGACAGTTGTGCTTTTTCAGATCCAATGGATAAAAAAATAGAGGGTTACCTTAAGAAAATGTTTATTCAACAAGGTTTTATTTTGCAGCCCCTTGCATGCATTGCGCCTGTCACTGCTGCGGCGGCATTCTGGTTTGAGGCCCTGGAAGAGGCCATCCATACAGCTCCATTGGAGGAAATTATTGACAAGCTTAGAACGCTTAAGCTAGCTAACTCATTTGTTTCTGATGCCATTGTTCATTTGACTAAACTAACGGCTAAGAATTCCGGATTCACCATCCAGGCGCGTAGGGCGCTATGGCTTAAATCCTGGTCAGCTGACGTGACTTCAAAGTCTAAGTTACTCAACATTCCTTTCAAGGGGCAGATCTTATTCGGGCCTGGCTTGAAGGAAATTATTGCTGACATTACTGGAGGCAAGGGTCATACCCTTCCTCAGGACAGGGCCAAATCAAAGGCCAAACAGTCTAATTTTCGTGCCTTTCGAAATTTCAAGGCAGGAGCAGCATCAACTTCCTCTGCTTCAAAACAAGAGGGAGCTGTTGCTCATTCCAGACAGGCCTGGAAACCTAACCAGTCCTGGAAGAAGGGCAAGCAGGCCAGAAAACCTGCTGCTGCCCCCAAGACAGCTTGAAGGAACGGCCCCCTATCCGGAAACGGATCTAGTGGGGGGCAGACTTTCTCTCTTCGCCCAGGCGTGGGCAAGAGATGTTCAGGATCCCTGGGCGTTGGAGATCATATCTCAGGGATATCTTCTGGACTTCAAAGCTTCTCCTCCACAAGGGAGATTTCATCTTTCAAGGTTATCAGCAAACCAGATAAAGAAAGAGGCATTCCTAAGCTGTGTGCAAGACCTCGTAGTAATGGGAGTGATCCATCCAGTTCCGCTGACGGAACAAGGACAGGGATTTTATTCAAATCTGTTTGTGGTTCCCAAGAAAGAGGGAACCTTCAGACCAATCTTGGATCTAAAGATCTTAAACAAATTCCTCAGAGTTCCATCATTCAAAATGGAAACTATTCGGACCATCCTACCCATGATCCAAGAGGGGTCAGTACATGACCACAGTGGACTTAAAGGATGCCTACCTTCACATACCGATTCACAAAGATCATCATCGGTTCCTAAGGTTTGCCTTTCTAGACAGGCATTACCAATTTGTAGCTCTTCCCTTCGGGTTGGCTACAGCCCCGAGAATCTTTACAAAGGTTCTGGGCTCACTTCTGGCGGTTCTAAGACCGTGAGGCATAGCGGTGGCTCCGTATCTAGACGACATCCTGATACAGGTGTCAAGCTTTCAAATTGCCAAGTCTCATACAGAGATAGTTCTGGCATTTCTGAGGTCGCATGGGTGGAAAGTGAACGTGGAAAAGAGATCTCTATCCCCACTCACAAGAGTCACCTTCCTAGGGACTCTTATAGATTCTGTAGAGATGAAAATTTACCTGACGGAGTCCAGGTTATCAAAACTTCTAAATGCTTGCCGTGTCCTTCATTCCATTCCACGTCCGTCAGTGGCTCAGTGCATGGAAGTAATCGGCTTAATGGTAGCGGCAATGGACATAGTGGCATTTGCGCGCCTGCATCTCAGACCGCTGCAATTATGCATGCTAAGTCAGTGGAATGGGGATTACTCAGATTTGTCCCTTCTACTAAATCTGGATCAAGAGACCAGAGATTCTCTTCTCTAGTGGCTATCTTGGGTCCATCTGTCCAAGGGTATGACCTTTCGCAGGCCAGATTGGACGATTGTAACAACAGATGCCAGCCTTCTAGGTTGGGGCGCAGTCTGGAACTCCCTGAAGGCTCAGGGATCGTGGACTCAGGAGGAGAAACTCCTCAAAATAAATATTCTGGAGTTAAGAGCAATATTCAATGCTCTTCTAGCTTGGCCTCAGTTAGCAACCCTGAGGTTCATCAGATTTCAGTCGGACAACATCACGACTGTGGCTTACATCAACCATCAAGGGGGAACCAGGAGTTCCCTAGCGATGTTAGAAGTCTCAAAGATAATTCGCTGGGCAGAGTCTCACTCTTGCCATCTGTCAGCGATCCACATCCCAGGCATAGAGAACTGGGAGGCGGATTTTCTAAGTCGTCAGACTTTTCATCCGGGGGAGTGGGAACTCCATCCGGAGGTGTTTGCTCAACTGATCCATCATTGGGGCAAACCAGAACTGGATCTCATGGCGTCTCGCCAGAACGCCAAGTTCCTTGTTACGGATCCAGGTTCAGGGACCCGGGAGCGACGCTGATAGATGCTCTAGCAGCTCCTTGGTTCTTCAACCTGGCTTATGTGTTTCCACTGTTTCCTCTGCTCCCTCGACTGATTGCCAAAATCAAGCAGGAGAGAGCATCGGTGATTCTGATAGCGCCTGCGTGGCCACGCAGGACCTGGTATGCAGACCTAGTGGACATGTCATCCTTTCCACCATGGACTCTGCCTCTGAGGCAGGACCTTCTAATACAAGGTCCTTTCAATCATCCAAATCTAATTTCTCTGAGACTGACTGCATGGAGATTGAACGCTTGATCCTATCAAGGCGTGGCTTCTCCGAGTCAGTCATTGATACCTTAATACAGGCACAAAAGCCTGTCACCAGGAAAATCTACCATAAGATATGGCGTAAATATCTTTATTGGTGTGAATCCAAGAATTACTCATGGAGTAAGGTTAGGATTCCTAGGATATTGTCCTTTCTCCAAGAGGGTTTGGACAAAGGATTATCAGTTAGTTCTTTAAAAGGACAGATTTCTGCTCTGTCTATTCTTTTGCACAAGCGTCTGGCAGAGGTTCCAGACGTCCAGGCATTTTGTCAGGCTTTGGTTAGAATTAAGCCTGTGTTTAAAACTGTTGCTCCCCCGTGGAGCTTAAACTTGGTTCTTAAAGTTCTTCAAGGAGTTCCGTTTGAACCCCTTCATTCCATTGATATTAAACTTTTATCTTGGAAAGTTCTGTTTTTGATGGCTATTTCCTCGGCTCGAAGAGTCTCTGAGCTATCTGCCTTACAATGTGATTCTCCTTATCTGATTTTTCATGCAGATAAGGTAGTTCTGTGTACCAAACCTGGGTTTTTACCTAAGGTGGTTTCTAACAAGAATATCAATCAAGAGATTGTTGTTCCATCATTGTGTCCTAATCCTTCTTCAAAGAAGGAACGTCTCTTACATAATCTGGACATAGTCCGTGCCTTGAAGTTTTTTTTTTTTTTTTTTTTTTTTTTTTTTTATTGAGGTTATAAAAAAAAATGATACAGGCAAATAGCATCTCAGTTACAAAGACAGAGGAGAAGCACAATACAATATACACATTGAGTGATACGATAAACATACAGTCGATTGCCCAGTTATACAAAGAAAAGTTAACCTCAGGTTTTCAGTTAAGGATTATCCCCTTAAGCTATGCTATTAAGTCAGATACAATTATTTCCCTCTATGAAAGATAGAGGCCTCTCTTGGACCTCCTGGAAAAGAATTTAAATCAAAGTAGGGAATTGTTAGGGGGGAGAAATAAAATAACAAAATGGGCCACTTTTGGACCCCAAGTGAAACCTACTGGCTTATGGAATAACATACTTATTGTAGGGTTGATATATGTTAAGAACCTTTAAACAAACACGAAATAGCATAGTAACCATCTATGATGGAATTGGAGTCTTCCATTAGTTCTAATATAGTATGTAATATACCCTTCTATAATAGCGAGAAGAGAGAGCTTTCTACAGACATCTTATAATCCCTGTGAAGATATATGAGGGCATTCTTGGCTTTTGTGCTAAGTCAAGCTATAGGAGGTCAACCACTATAAGGAGAGTGATTTTTGGGTTCGATATAACATACCTCATTTATTTTATTTTCCTTTATGTATCTAAGCTTTAACTTAACTAACGCTTACAATATCCCCTAGAATTTGTAAATAATTTATAATAAAGAGCTTAGCCAAAAATTATACAATAGCCTTTAACAGACCTCCCAAGTTACAATTCAGTTATATTTGAATTTGGACTATATGGAGTAATATCCATTATGCACCAAAGTATCAAGTGGGGGAGTCATAACAACAAAAATTTGAACTGCTCTATTATAAACATTAAACTAGCCTACAATATAACAGCACAATGAAAGTTTGAGAAAGGAGAAGCCAGCATAGTAAAGTTCTATAATAGCCCCAGCTAATAGAGATGAGGAGGGACCCAGTGTTATAGATAAACCTAATCCCATACAGATATAAACATATATACAATGCAATACAGATATTTGTCTCACGCCTTGATGGCTAAGTGACTTCAATAGAGTAGTGAAAACATAGTCCCATATCAGATCTTAAGGGAGAAGTATCAGCCTTTTCAACATCTTGGAGTCTAAATGTCTTTATCCTGCTTTATTTTCTAGGAAGCTGGCGACATCTATTGGCTATAGTTATATTAAATGTGTATGAATTGTAATAAACGTATAAAAGCAGAATATGTTTGAATATATTTTGAGTTGTCAAACTAGTATAACAAATTAGTGCCAGACCATTTTAAATATACAATAGCGGTATAGCGCATCTATATGGATTAGACAAAAAGTAATTTAATTATTAAACCAGGCAGCATTTTAGATTTTTATTTAAGAGAGCATAACTTATGTGTAGAGCATATTGGCATGCATCCAAAATTCTAGTTATGTTTTAAATTGCCAGGAACTTCTATAATACCCTCCTATTTCACCCAAAATAAGTTAGCAGAAAAAAAAATAGTCAGTATAACTAAATAAAAGCAAGTTGAACAAAGTGGAGGCTCCCTGTTAGCCTGCTAATAAAACATTCAAGAGCAAAGGAACAGAACCAAATAATGTCCGTTACATATTTATAGCCCTATATTAGAAAGTAAAAACATAACAACAGATGGGGATAAGAATGTCCAGCCTAGTCCGTATCATATATGAAATACAAGGGTTTTAAGACTTATGAAGCTGCGTAGTTACAGTAAATTAACCTGGTAGAGCCTGAAGGTCTGTCTGCTTCACAAATCACCCTCAGCCAATGCCGGATTTTTGGAGAGAGTTCCCACAGATGGGGTCTACAAGAAAGTTTACACACCTTTCCAGTGTAAAAAAAATTCGCTGGGAACCTCTCTTCATAATTTTCTCCTCGGTCTCAGAAGCCAAAATCTGCGATCCAGATAGAGGAGGATCAAGCGGCATATGCTCCTTACCAACATCACTGCAGTGTCCGTGCACAAGAGATGCACCGCTCTTCATAAGACCCTGGATGCGGTGAGTGCGGCCTGCAAAGCGAGATAACGCTAAGGATCCCAGAGGGGCGTCTGTTGACAGCGGGTCTGGCAAGAGCTCCAGAAACAACCTCTGCTGATCTCCCACATTTCGAGTATGGTAAGCAGGCCGTAGGCTGGGGATAACTTCATGCACTTCTATTCTGGCATCACTCGTGGGTCTCCCCACAATCGGCCCCCTCATGTGTAAGTCTATTGTGGATGCTCGCAGTCCTGGTGAGTAATCCGCTAAAACAGCCACATCTACAGCATTAATATCCGGTATGCTCGGATTACAGTTCTGTGCTGTCCCATCTGGGGCCCAAATCTGTGGCACGGAATCAGATGAGTTCGGGAGGTGCACTCGGGTACTGGCATCTTTGTTAGATTGCCCTGGGGGATCCCCTGGAGCCATAAGTCGACGTCCACTGCGCTTTACTAGCGCTCGCAGGCTATCCATTTCAGCAGACCAGGTCTGCAATAGCTTCTCATGATGTTTAGCTAACAAGCAGGACACAGCCTCAAATAACATAGAGTCACAGGGCACCATGTTTTCTTTTTGTTAATAGGTGCTTGTGTAGCAAGTAAATGCTTTACTTCTCTCTCTCTTCTTTATCTTGTCGTGCTAGTAAGGTAGATAATAGACATTGATGCTATAAGTGATAGATGAAGTTCTTTTTTTTGCAGTGTCTGTGCACTGCTTACCCGGCCTGTAGTGTTACCGGGGGGGGTGTTGAGAACCTCTCTGTACGGAGCCTGCCTTAGGCCTCAACGCTCCGGATTGGCTTGCAGAGGTGGGATACTCATCAGAATTATATGCTTCAAATCCTCTTAGTCTGTAGATTCTGTATATTAAAGTATAACAACTGGATGTTCATTCAATTCACTGATAAAAGGCAGATTAACAGTGATCCACACGGAGCTACCAATATTGCAACCATTCAAGGTGCTGCCCAGAGACACGCCCCCTTGAAGTTTTACTTACAAGCTACTAAAGATTTTCGCCAAACATCTTCCCTGTTTGTCGTTTACTCTGGACAAAGGAGAGGCAACCTCTCTTTCCTTTTGGCTTCGGAGCATAATTCGCTTAGCCTATGAGACTGCTGGACAGCAGCCCCCTGAAAGGATTACAGCTCATTCTACTAGAGCTGTGGCTTCCACCTGGGCCTTTAAAAATGAGGCCTCTGGGGGGCAGAGTCTGGAGGAGCACAGTGATGGCTGCTTAATCACTGAGCTCTGTGCATTGAAAGCAGATAAAAAGCTACAACTGTGAAAATAATGAGCTAATCTAGCTAAAATATAGAAGATAATCTCCCTAAGACTAGAGGGACAAAGCAGAGCCAAGGTGAACTACACTGAAAAGAACCTGTGCGGCAAAGACATCAGACCGGTTACCCACGCAGTGAACAACTTAGCGAGCCCGCCATTGAGGGAGCCTGTCACAGAGGACTATGGAAATAAACAAACGGAGGTAAAGATGAAATCCTTCCGATACCGCAACACAACATGACCCGGCTCTGGTAAGCGACTTTGAATAGTCCTCTGCAGCAAACTAAGCAGCGCACGGTGGAGATGAGAGGAAGAGAAACTAAATAGCGCAGCGAGCCGCCATTATTACACAGCCCCAATAAGATTCCTGGCATATCGCACATTACACTGGTTAAAGCGATCACACAGAGGCATAAAATTAGGTATCTTGAAACCCCTGCAAGAAAACTTTAATGAGTGAAGGGCTAAAGGAAGGAGATTAAAAAGTGACTGGGCCCCAGTGTCCGGTGCATAACAAGAAATATGTAACTGCGCAATTAGCACTATAAACATACCCCAAAGCAGAAAGCAACTATTAAGCACATGAAAGTTAACCCTCTACACAGGGAAAGAGCCAGATGATAATATAAAACTCCAAAGATATATCTGGGGGATCAAGTGTATGAAAGGTAGATGTTGAAGGCCTGCAGCACGCTATATATCCAAAGCTGGGATAAAGGTGCTCAGCATAAACCACATAATTATCTGAAGCACATATGTTGATGTATGCTTGTTTTTCTATGCAGCTAGATGTTAATTCAACATATGAAATAGTAGGGTATCGATAACCAGACTTTTAAGATACAATATTTAGCACTGCATACCTGGCCTGATTTATCTGACTACAAACAAGAGCCAGAGTCCTCCCTTATTTTTTGTATAAAATATATTTGTTGGTGCAAGAGACAAATATGTCTGTTAGAAAACAGAATAAAGCAGGATCCAGTGTAAAATCACAGCATCCCTTTTTTAAATCATCTAAAGGAGATAAAGGTCTGGGGACAGACACTTTACCATTTGAGGAAGACATGGATTCTGATACAGACTCCCAAACTACTAATACAGACCTGACTCCAGCAACAAAAGCAGATATTAAAAATCTTGTATCTAAACAAGATATCAACACGATCTTTGACAAAATGTGGGAAAAGATGGATACATTACAGACCACGGTTACCGCTAGTCTAGCAGAAATTAAACAAGATATCCTAGACCTAGGAGCCAGAGTTGAATCGCTTGAAGAAAAAGAGACAACAATGGAAGAGATAAGTGCACTATCCCAAAATATAACCTCCCATCAACAAGATATAGCTGAAATTCATGACAAGATGGAGGATTTAGAAAACAGAAGCCGCCGATGCAATTTAAGACTAAAGGGAATTCCTGAATCCGTCACACCATCGGAACTACCTTATTTCCTTCTGCAGCTATTTCAAGCTATTACAGATAATAAGGAAGATGGCAAATATGAAATAGAGAGGGCACATAGAGCCTTGCGAGCAAAACCCAAAAAGGGAGACCCACCAAGAGATATAATAATAAAGATGCTACGTTTCCAAGAAAAGGAGGAGATAATGACAGCAGCAAGGAAGAATCCTACTTTTAAATTTAAAGGCTCAATTATCCAGTTCTTTCAGGACTTATGCTTAAGAACACTGCAAAGACGCAGTACCCTGCGCCCTCTCACACAGCTACTACGTAAAAACCAGATACCCTATAGATGGGGATTCCCATTCTCCCTCAATATTCAGCACGAAGGGAAAAATATCTCAATTAAAGATCCGGCAGAGATCCCAGAAATTTGCAAATACTTCAAACTCAACTGCCCAGACATACCTACCTCACCCCAGGAAAACAAAGGGATACATCAACCCTCCCAACAATCAACGGATAGATGGTCCAAGGTAGCAAAGAAGAAGCAAAACACTTGAAGTCCCATCAATCTTACAATATCATATTAGGAACTCAACTTTAGGAACAACTGAACTAAGTTGCAGCAATCCTGGAGGACCCTCACAAGAATGGACACCTAATGCTAGAATCAGTTTACAGCACCATATCAGGAACTTAACTAAAGGAAAAACTGAACTGAATTGCAGCAATCCTAGAGGACCTTCACAAGAATGGACTCCTGATGCTGAGGACAGTTTGCAGATGAGTACACTTATGTGAAATGCATATATAGGCTGGGGAGGAGGAAGGGGGTTTGTGTTTATTTCTCCTCTATGGCCATTAGCTTTAGGGGGTAAAACAGGTACGCTTTGCACCAACCAAGACTGCCTTTAGGGCTGCCAATTAATTGAAGGTTGCCTAAACTTAATCTGAACTCTATCATACTAAGACTGCTCTCAGCAACATATCTAGCTTTACAATGCACATCCGCCTAGATGTGTAATCATCGAGTGTTATTAGATGTTATGTACAATTTACACGTTACTGTTCTTATGTTTTATTGTTCTATTTTTTGTTTTTTAGTTAATGTTCTCAGTTCAGTATGGGATTGCTCATACTATACAGTTATTAAATTCAACTGGTCACATGCTGGGTATGTTCACCTAGAATCTTACAAGGTGTCAAGAATACTGAGAAGGAGATTTAAGGTAAATTGCAATGTGAATGACTATCTGACATGTTTCTACCTGATTGCTTATGATATAGTTTCAGATCCTTATTTCAAAGCACACTTAAGAAGCAATGGTTATGTTAGAGACCACACATACAGCATAGAAGATGGATACATGGACCATTAACTTAATATCCCACAATGTTAGGGGTCTGAATTCAGATATCAAACGTAGGACAGCAATGACACAGTATAAATCCTTACAGGCAAATGTAATTTTCCTCCAGGAAACTCACTTTATGAAGTCCCAGATACCTAAATATTGGTCCAAAGCTTTCCAACAACATTTTCACTCCACATCAGATGCAAAAAAATGCGGGGTGTCTATACTTATACATTCTTCGTTGCCCTTTGTACATAGGGAAACAATTGATGACAAGGAGGGTAGATTTCTAATTGTGAGGGGTCAGATTCAGGGCACTGATATTACCCTATGCAATATATATGCCCCTAATGATAAACAAGACACTTTCATTAGACAAATCACACATCTCCTGACAGAATGGTCTCAGACTAGGACGATTCTTGCGGGCGATTTTAATGTAGATCTTGCGCTGCAATCTAGAAGATCTCACTCTACACTCACTAATAAACAGAACAAGCAATGCAAGATGTCCAAACTGATTCAAGACCATCTAAGCACACTTACTCTAATAGACTCCTGGACAGCTTTATATGGTCACACAGACGACACTACCTTTTTCTCAGCAGCACATAAAACATATACAAAATTAGATTATGTTTTTGTCAGTCAGTTTTTACAACCTGTATTAGTGATTTCGTCCATTCACTCTTGTGTGTGGTCGGACCACTCTATAGTACAACTCAAAATGGGCAGTATTCAGGTACCAAATAGGAAGAGAGTTTGGACATACGATCCAATCTGTTTAAAAGATCCTATGGTCCATAACACAGTTACACAAAATATGCTGGAGTATTGGGACATTAACATGGGATCTACAGATAATCCTATTTCAATATGGGCAGCTCATAAGACTTACTTGAGGGGACTACTCATTAAAGAAAAATTATCTTACTCCGCAAAATAAACACACAACGACTGACTCTCCAAAAAGAGATAGACACACTAGTGAGACAACACAAACTCACACAATCTAGAAGTGTATTGACACAACTCAAAGACAAACGCACGAAACTGGCGGCAATTCTGAATGATCAGGCAGTAAAAGCAGCATTTCGACTCAAGACAAATTACTATATTTATACTAATAAGCCCGACAGATATATGGCGAACAGAATCCGCGAGAGAACTAAGTTAGCTACGATACCCCAAATTCAAAAACAAGATGGTACCATTACATCCCACCCGCAGGAATTGTCGATTGTTTTGCCCAATACTATAGTTCGCTATACGAGGGAACTCATGTCAGCCATTCCCCATATACTGAAACCCTGCTCACTAAATTATTAGATGAAGCTCAGCTACCTTCCATTTCAGAGACAGAAAGAGATAACCTTAATCGAGAAATCACTATAAATGAAGTACAACAGGCTATCAAAGATCTGAAGCCAGGGAAGGCCCCGGGCCCGGATGGCTTGCCCGGGGAATATTATAAACTATTTAAATCCTCATTAGCTCCACATTTAGTTAAATTCTCAAATTATATTATGCAAGGTTACGAGATTCCGTGTGATCTCCTAAGAGCTAAAATAGTTGTAATACCTAAACCAGGGAAAAACTCGAAATGGTGCGCCAGCTATAGACCCATATCCCTTATAAACCAGGACTTGAAAATTTTCACTAAGATCTTGGCAAACAGATTAAAATATGTCCTCCCAGGCATAGTACACCCAGACCAGGTGGGGTTTGTTATGGGTAGAGAAGTATCGGACAATGTTCGGCGCATAATCACAGCAATAAATCATCTAGACCACACTAAAACGCCTTCTCTGGTCCTGTCTTTGGACGCGGAGAAGGCGTTTGACAGAGTTGACTGGACATATATGTTTACAGTTCTGGAAAGAATGGGGTTTGGAGGCCCCTTTGTAGAAGCCTTGAGAAGTATATACTCTAACCCCACGGCCACGGTAGGAGCCATGGGACATCACTCTGGGCCTGAAGAAATGGCCCATAAGCAGCCGAGAAACGCGTAGCAAAGAATATATACCTGATATCTATTTGTGGAATCTGTATGGTTGTTGTTTTTAACATTGATTAAAATCTATTTTTTATACCATCGCATATGATTCCATGATAAGTATATCCTCATTACCAATCCTTGGGAGCTAGTCTGTTACCAGTTCCTGCTGGTGCTGGAGATCAGCACTAAAAAGAGACACAGCGGCTCAGACTTTGACGATTACCACAGCGAGAGAGTGCACCGGAGAGAGCTAGCTGGCTTGCTCTGATAGCCAGTCTGCGCCTACCAGCACATTGGTGTGCTAAGTCAAAGTGTGAGTACCCTGGGCATAGTATACTTGGACAGGGGGGTTTATATCACACTGGATACACACATTTGTCGCTTCTGTTTCCCCTCCACCCCTATAGATCTGCCTCCGGCCACTTAGGAACTAAGAGGGCATTTACAGGAGGACAGTACAGCACCATCGGCAGCAACTGGTGTTGCTTACATCATTTGGACATTATATATATGGACATTACACATTCTTTTGGGACAGAATATCAATTGTTGCATCGTCTGTATGGTGAGAGTCCATGATCTGTTCATAACCATTCGTATACATTGCTTGTCATTGTCCACATTATTAATTATTTTTTGTTTTTTATTACTTAGTTGTCATAGCGCCCTCTTGTGTGTCTATCACACGTATATTTATATACTCTAACCCCACGGCCACGGTAGGAGCCATGGGACATCACTCTGGGCCTATTTACATTAGAAATGGCACAAGGCAGGGATGCCCGCTGTCTCCGTTGCTATTCGCCCTATGCATGGAACCGCTGGCGGCCAATATAAGACGCTCCCCCGATATAACAGGACTTAAAATCAAAGACATTGATTATAAAATCACCCTCTTTGCAGATGATGTTCTGCTGACGCTGACCAGGCCCCTTACATCTTTAACAGGCCTCTATGATATTCTACAGAGGTTTTCTATAGTGTCAGGATATAAGATCAATATGGACAAAAGTGAGGCGTTAGCAATATCTTTACCAGCCCACACAAAAAAACTAATCGAACTGAACTTCTCATTCTCATGGGCTAAATCATATATTAAATACCTAGGAATTAAGTTAACAGTTCGCTACAGTGATTTATATAATACAAACTATCTCCCTATGTATAGAGAATTACGTAGAGATATTGCTAAATGGAAGCTTCTTAATTTTTCTTGGTATGGCAGAATATCTGCAATAAAGATGAATCTCCTACCAAGAATCCTCTATTTGTTTCGGACCTTGCCCATACTAGTCCCGAAAAAAGACTTAAAAACCCTACAGGCAGATGTTATCTGCTTTGTAAATGGCAAGAAGCAGTCGAGACTTCCTTATAAAACACTAACTAGACATAGGCAATTAGGAGGAGTAGGGGTCCCTGATTTACTTAACTATTATGACGCATCTAGGTTGGCCCAAACAGCGCTGATGGGATCCTCAATAAAGCATTTGGTGTGGATGGACCTAGAGAAGGAGATAGGTGAATTGGACTCTCCGGGAGATTTGGTTTGGGATAGATTACGACCCCAAAGTAAAGTTAACAAATACTCCCAAACCACTGTATTTTCAATTGACCATTGGACAACACTAACAAATAATAAGAAACTGATGCCAGGCTTTTCCTCTAAGATGCCACTTAAATATCTTATTCCACATGACTACCGAAGACAATTAGACAAATGGGAAAACAAGGGTCTATACCGGGAAGGGGACCTGTTAGCGCATAATAAACCACTAACCTTCAATCAGCTAAGAGATAAGTTGTTGCCCATCCCCCTACATTGGTATTTATATTTACAGATTACATCCGCACTTAATAGATTTATACCACACATGCACAGGCAGATTAGCACTACATTGGAGAGATTATGCTGCACCACCATCAGACCTAAGAAATCCATCTCACTGCTATATCTAGCGATACAAAACTTAAATAATGAAAACAAACCAGCGGTCATGCTCAACTGGGAAACAGACACACATTCAACACTAGAAATAAACGAATGGCAGGAATTGTTTTATTCCTCCTGTAAGGGATTAATTAGTGCCGATTTATGAGAAAACAGCCTCAAGACCATTTTTAGGTGGTATTTGACTCCAATTAAAACATCACACTACGCGGAGAGGAGAAGCAGAAATTGTTACCGGGGATGTGAGACGGCTGGTACATACATACATATGTGGTGGGAGTGCCCTGGTGTGACCCACATCTGGACTAAGCTATCGGTATTTCTCAGTACCCTTTTGGATGAGCAGATATCACTGACCATATCCCAGGGGTTATTAAACGCTCCACTTCCAAACTTTAATAGGCATATTAATACCTTCATTAAAATACTTTGCACGGTCACAAGGGTAGGAATAGCCAGACACTGGAAAGAGGGAGTACCGACATGGTGCGAGATACTAGAAAGATTTAAACAAACATATTCTTTACACGAAATGGCAGCAACAATACTAGATACGGTGGGAAACTTCCACAAGATCTGGTTCTACTGGATGATGCACCCGCCCTAATATGTTTATCTTCATCTAACCTGAGAGAGGCAAAAAAAAGGGGGGGAAAAAAGAAGGAAGGGGGAAAAAAAAAAAAGGAAAAAAAATACGATAGGAAGAAGGAAGGAGTTCTGAGAGGACATAATTGCGAAAATTTCTTTATGACTGTTATATTATATTCAGGGGTATGACACACTGAGAGTTCATTCCAGTGACCAAAAGTTATGTTTAGTTAGCCTTTTTTTCTTTTTTTTTTTTTTATTGTAATAGAAATCCATATAAGTGATGGGTGTCTTTCATGAGAAATATATCAGGTATGCCTTACTAACTTTGAGACTTGATTGTATGCTGTAACTCCATATGAAAAAAGGTAATCTTCAAGTTGTTAAATTTAGAAATTACTGAGTTTGTATACCTGATAAGCTGATAATGTAATCAACTGTACAAGACCGATATTGTGTTTAATGATGTTATTTCAATAAAAACTATTTTATCATAAAAATGAGGCCTCTGTTGAACAGATTTGCAAGGCTGCGACTTGGTCTTCGCTTCACACCTTTTCAAAATTTTACAAATTTGATACTTTTGCTTCTTCGGAGGCTGTTTTTGGGAAAAAGGTTCTTCAGGCAGTGGTTCCTTCCGTTTAATCCTGCCTTGTCCCTCCCATCATCCTTGTACTTTAGCTTTGGTATTGGTATCCCATAAGTAATGGATGATCCGTGGACTGGATACACTTAACAAGAGAAAACATAATTTATGCTTACCTGATAAATTTATTTCTCTTGTAGTGTATCCAGTCCACGGCCCGCCCTGTACTTTTAAGGCAGGTCTAAATTTTAATTAAACTACAGTCACCACTGCACCCTATGGTTTCTCCTTTCTCGTCTTGTTTCGGTCGAATGACTGGATATGGCAGTGAGAGGAGGAGCTATATAGCAGCTCTGCTGTGGGTGATCCTCTTGCAACTTCCTGTTGGGAAGGAGAATATCCCATAAGTAATGGATGATCCGTGGACTGGATACACTACAAGAGAAATAAATTTATCAGGTAAGCATAAATTATGTTTTTTTAACAATAAAATTCTGGAGCAGTCTGCCCCTTTAAAGGAATAGTAAAGTCAAAATCAAACGTTCATGATTCAGATAGGGCATGTATTTTTAAAAAACGTTCTAATTTACTTTTATCATCAAATTTGCTTTGTTCGCTTGTTATTCTTAGTTGAAAGCTAAACCTAGGTAGGCTCATATGCTAATTTCTCCAACATTGGTGTGTCCGGTCCACGGCGTCATCCATAACTTGTGGGAATATCTCTTCCCCAACAGGAAATGGCAAAGAGTACAGCAAAAGCTGTCCATATAGTCCCTCCTAGGCTCCGCCCACCCCAGTCATTCTCTTTGCCGTTGCACAGGCAACATCTCCACGGAGATGGTTAAGAGTATGTGGTGTTAAGTTGTAGTTTTTTATTCTACTATCAAGAGTTTGTTATTTTAAAATAGTGCTGGTATGTACTATTTACTCTGAAACAGAAAAAGATGAAGAGTTCTGTTTGTGAGAGGAATATGATTTTAGCAGCAGTAACTAAAATCGTTTGCTGTTTCCACACAGGACTGTTGAGATGAAATAACTTCAGTTGGGGGAAACAGTTAGCAGACTTTTCTGCTTAAGGTATGACTAGCCATATTTCTAACAAGACTGTGTAATGCTGGAAGGCTGTCATTTCCCCTCATGGGGACCGATAAGCCATTTTCTTAGTCTCAAACAGAATAAAGGGCTTAATATGGGCTATAAAACTGGTAGACACTTTATGGGCAAGATCGATTGCTTTATTTGTGCATTTTATACAGATTGAGGTTGATTTTCACACTTATAAACTTTGGGGAACGTTTTTTAACGTCAGGCACTGGTTTAGACACCTTTTCAGTCAGGAAGGGCCTTCACTGTAGTAGGCTGAGCCTCATTTTCGCGCCATTACTGCGCAGTTACTTTTGAGGACAAGACATGCAGCTGCATGTGTGTGGATCTGAAAGTAGTTGAAAAGGTTCCTAGAAGGCTTCATTTGGTATCGTATTCCCCCCCTGGGTTTGGTAAAGTCGCAGCAAAGGCTGTAGCTGGGACTGTAGAGGGGTTAAAACTGTAACCGGCTCCGGTTTCTTCATTTTAAGGGTTAAAATTTGGGGTGCAATGCTTTGAATGCTTTAAGACACTGTGGTGAAAATTTGGTAAAATTTGAACAATTCCTTCATTGTTTTTCACATATTCAGTAATAAAGTGTGCCCTGTTTAAAATTTAAAGAGACAGTAACGTTTTTAATTTAAAACGGTTTTTGTACTTTTTTGTCAAGTTTAAGCCTGTTTAACATGTCTGCACCTTCAGATAAGCTATGTTCTGTATGTATGGAAGCCAGTGTGTCTCCCCCTTCCAAATTGTGTGATAATTGTGCCATAGCGTCCAACCAAAGTAAGGACAGTACTGCCACAAATAGTAAAGTTGCCCAAGATGATTCATCAGATGAAGAGAGTAAACATAGTTCTACTTCATCTCACTCTGTGTCTACACCAGTTTTGCCCATGCAGGAGGCCCCTAGTACTTCTAGCGCGCCAATGCTTATTACTATGCAACAATTGACGGCAGTAATGGATAACTCCATAGCAAATATTTTATCCAAAATGCCTGCATACCAGAGAAAGCGCGATTGCTCTGTTTTAAACACTGTAGAGCAGGAGGGCACTGATGATAATTGCTCTGTCATACCCTCACACCAATCTGAAGGGGCCATGAGGGAGGTTTTGTCAGATGGGGAAATTTCAGATTCAGGTAGAATTTCTCAACAGGCAGAACCTGATGTTGTGACATTTAAATTTAAATTAGAGCATCTCCGCGCACTGCTTAAGGAGGTGTTATCTACTCTGGATGATTGTGACAACCTGGTCATCCCAGAAAAATTGTGTAAGATGGACAAGTTCCTAGAGGTTCCGGTGCACCCCAATGCTTTTCCTATACCCAAGCGGGTGGCGGACATAGTGAACAAGGAGTGGGAGAAGCCCGGCATACCTTTTGTTCCCCCTCCTATATTTAAGAAATTATTTCCTATGGTCGACCACAGAAAGGACTTATGGTAGACAGTCCCTAAGGTCGAGGGGGCAGTTTCTACACTAAACAAGTGCACTACTATTCCTATCGAGGATAATTGTGCTTTCAAAGATCCTATGGATAAAAAATTGGAGGGTTTGCTTAAAAAGATTTTTGTTCAGCAAGGTTACCTCCTGCAACCTATTTCGTGCATTGTTCCTGTCATTACAGCAGCGTGGTTCTGGTTCGAGGAACTAGAAAAGTCGCTCAATAGAGAGACTCCGTATGAGGAGGTTATGGACAGAATACACGCACTTAAGTTAGCTAATTCCTTTATTTTAGATGCCGCTTTGCAGTTAGCTAGATTAGCGGCGAAAAATTCTGGGTTTGCAATTGTGGCGCGCAGAGCGCTCTGGCTAAAGTCGTGGTCAGCGGATGTATCTTCCAAGACAAAATTGCTTAATATCCCATTCAAGGGTAAAACCCTTTTTGGACCAGAGTTGAAAGAGATTATCTCAGATATCACTGGGGGTAAGGGCCATGCCCTTCCACAAGATAGGCCTTTCAAGGCCAAGAATAAGTCTAATTTTCCTTCCTTTCGCAATTTCAGGAACGGACCGACCTCCAACTCTGCAGCCTCTAGACAAGAGGGTAATGCTTCGCAGACCAAACCAGCTTGGAAACCGATGCAAGGCTGGAACAAGGGTAAACAGGCCAAGAAGCCTGCTGCTGCTACCAAAACAGCATGAAGGAGCAGCCCCCGATCCGGGACCGGATCTAGTAGGGGGCAGACTCTCTCTCTTCGCTCAGGCTTGGGCAAGAGATGTTCAGGATCCCTGGGCACTAGAAATTGTCTCTCAGGGGTATCTTCTGGAATTCAAGGAACTACCCCCAAGGGGAAGGTTCCACATGTCTCACTTATCTTCAAACCAAATAAAGAGACAGGCATTCTTACATTGTGTAGAAGACCTGTTAAAAATGGGAGTGATACACCCAGTTCCAACCGTGGAACAAGGAATGGGGTTTTACTCAAATCTGTTTGTGGTTCCCAAAAAAGAGGGAACCTTCAGACCAATTCTGGATTTAAAGATCCTAAACAAATTTCTCAGAGTGCCATCGTTCAAAATGGAAACCATTCGAACGATTTTACCTACAATCCAGGAGGGTCCATTCATGACTACCGTGGATCTAAAGGATGCGTATCTACATATTCCTATCCACAAAGATCATCATCAGTTCCTAAGGTTCGCCTTTCTGGACAAACATTACCAGTTTGTGGCTCTCCCATTCGGGCTAGCCACTGCTCCAAGGATTTTCACAAAGGTACTCGGGTCCCTTCTAGCGGTTCTAAGACCAAGGGGCGTTGCAGTGGCACCTTACTTGGACGACATTCTAATACAAGCGTCGTCTCTTTCAAAGGCGCAAAGGCTCACACAGACATCGTTCTGGCCTTTCTTAGATCTCACGGATGGAAAGTGAACATAGAAAAAAGTTCCCTGTCTCCGTCGACAAGAGTTCCTTTCTTGGGGACAATAATAGATTCTTTAGAAATGAGGATTTTCCTGACAGATGTCAGAAAGTCAAAACTTCTAAGCGCTTGTCAAGTTCTTCATTCTGTTCCACGTCCTTCCATAGCTCAGTGCATGGAAGTAGTAGGGTTGATGGTTGCAGCAATGGACATAGTTCCTTTTGCGCGAATTCATCTAAGACCATTACAACTGTGCATGCTGAAACAGTGGAATGGGGACTATACAGACTTGTCTCCAGTGATTCAAGTAGATCAGAAGACCAGAGACTCACTCCGTTGGTGGCTAACCCAGGATCACCTGTCCCAGGGAATGAGCTTCCGCAGACCAGAGTGGCTCATAGTCACGACCGACGCCAGTCTAGTGGGCTGGGGCGCGGTCTGGAACTCCCTGAAAGCTCAGGGGCTATGGTCTCGGGAAGAGTCTCTTCTCCCAATAAACATTCTGGAACTGAGAGCGATATTCAATGCTCTCAAGGCTTGGCCTCAACTAGCAAAGGCCAGATTCATAAGATTTCAATCAGACAACATGACGACTGTTGCTTACATCAATCATCAGGGGGGAACAAGGAGTTCCCTGGCGATGAGAGAAGTGACCAAAATCATAAAATGGGCAGAGGATCACTCCTGCCACCTATCTGCGATCCACATCCCAGGAGTGGAAAACTGGGAGGCGGATTATCTGAGTCGTCAGACATTCCATCCGGGGGAGTGGGAACTCCACCCGGAGATCTTTGCCCAGTTGACTTAATTATGGGGCATTCCAGACATGGATCTAATGGCGTCTCGTCAGAACTTCAAGGTTCCTTGCTACGGGTCCAGATCCAGGGATCCTCTTTCCTTTTGGCTGAAAAGCATCATCCGATTGGCTTACGAGACTGCCGGACGGCAGCCTCCTGAACGCATCACAGCTCACTCTACTAGGGCTGTGGCTTCCACTTGGGCCTTCAAGAACGAGGCTTCTGTTGATCAGATATGTAAGGCAGCGACTTGGTCTTCCCTGCACACTTTTGCCAAATTCTACAAATTTGATACTTTTGCTTCTTCGGAGGCTATTTTTGGGAGAAAGGTTTTGCAAGCCGTGGTGCCTTCCGTTTAGGCAACCTGATTGGCTCCCTCCCTTCATCCGTGTCCTAAAGCTTTGGTATTGGTTCCCACAAGTTATGGATGACGCCGTGGACCGGACACACCAATGTTGGAGAAAACAGAATTTATGCTTACCTGATAAATTGCTTTCTCGAACGGTGTGTCCGGTCCACGGCCCGCCCTGGTTTTTTAATCAGGTTTGATGAATTTATTTCTTTAACTACAGTCACCACGGCACCCTATAGTTTCTCCTGTTTTTCTCCTGTCCGTCGGTCGAATGACTGGGGTGGGCGGAGCCTAGGAGGGACTATATGGACAGCTTTTGCTGTACTCTTTGCCATTTCCTGTTGGGGAAGAGATATTCCCACAAGTTATGGATGATGCCGTGGACCGGACACACCGTTGGAGAAAGCAATTTATCAGGTAAGCATAAATTCTGTTTTCTAAGCCCTTGAAGGCCGCCTCTGCATTTGACAGTTTTTCACAGCTAGTGTCATGGATTTATTCCAATTCCTTCCTGCCCCTTTAAATTTACCTTAGCTCTCACCTTGGAAGGTTATTTAAACCCTGGACACGCCCTTCTCCCTTGCTTCAGTATTGTTATCCAGTTAGTTGCTAACTGCCATACAGTGCAGCCATAAGGAATTCTCCTATCTCTCAGGAAAGATTACCTGCCTAACGAACTTTGCTTCACTACAAGAAGCCTCTTCAATTTTCCTTCAAAGGATATAATTATTATTTCCCTGCTTGTTGGATACAACTTAGTTGAGCTGTCTACTATCCGCCACAGTTCACAACTCCCCTTTGGGAACCATTCACTCCCAGCTGCAGCCTCTGTCTGTAACCGCACTCGCGGTCATCTCCGGTAATTCCCCAGCTAACCGGACTTTCACATATTTGGGACTCTAACCTTAAACGAGCAAGGAGGATTGCTTTCAGCGCGGATCCGCTCACCGCTCCTACTAGCTCACGCCCCCAACATTACTGTGTTCCTTCCTACAGCAGCCTGTCAGCTCGGCCCGCTCCACAGTACTCAGCGTTACAGAGACACAACAGCCTGTCAGCTCACGCTGCTCTGCATCCCAGAGATTCAGACTTTCTCTAGCCAGAGACAAGAACTTTTACCACGAACAGAGATACTACTGCTGCATTAACTATTACAGTGCTTTTGTTAAGCTCTCACCTATTAGTACTGGTTCCTACTTCACTAGTTAACCTGAACTAGAAATACTGCTTCAGGTCACACGAATACAATAGTAACCTTATTGCCTAATCCAAGTGATACTTTGTAAGACACTCACTGTATCTTTGGAATAAATGTGATCAAAAGAAAAAAGCCCCCCAAAAAAAAAACGGAGTGAATAAATATACGTGGTGCCACTCACGTATAATCAACCTAAATAAATAAAGTTCATATAAGGATATGTGTACTTTTCCCGGCACTCTTCAATCTTCTGTGTGGTCTCTCTTGATCCTCATAAAAAAGAAGAAATATGCCACATAGCGTAATTCTGTAATATTGTTGCAATAAGAAACTTGTGTCTGTGCAAATGGTTACTCACATGCGGTAGAGCTATAGCCTAGCTCAGGTAGAAGCGCACACCCTCTTTTATACTGTTGGGTAAAACAGATTCTTGTTCTTGTCGTTCAGATAAATGAATTTATTAAAACATCATAAAATATATATATAAAATAGCGTCACCAGACCTGCTAACAACACCTTCTATAATAAGTATAGGCAATACAGTGTAGTAATTGCTCAATATGAGCTTAACAGAGTACTAGAAACCGTGGTAAGGAGTGTAGAAACTGAACCACACAACCTCCCCCAGAAAAACCAGTAACTGTTGCTCTCCTTATTGGTGTGCAGGTATTTAGGAAGGCGCCAAGGAACAAACAGTCCAACGTACGTTTCGCATTAAGCTTTATCAAGGATGGTGTGCGCATGTCCAAAACCTTCATTTAAGTCATTCAAAAGCTTTAAACCGGATATCCGGTATAGTGTCCTCCATCTTTAAAATGGGCAAACATCTCAATTCGTGGTCATCTTAAAACTTAAAATAGAGATTTTCACAATGAAAGCTTTCATCAATATATGCATAGACATTGTTAAAGATAGGAACATTCAGCAAAGAAATATTCAAATTAAGTTCAAAAACATTAATTATTATTCAAATTCAATAGACGAACTTATCCTCTAAGTACCGTACCATATAAATAGAGAGTAGAAGTGTATAAATTCTGAGCATAAGGGGAATATATCCCGTAAAGGTATACATCCTACAATATATTTAGTAACCGTGATGTTTTCCTTGTTACCCAAAAACCAGTATCTGGTGCAATATATAGATGAAGAAAAATCTATCACAATTCTAGTCATCTTACAGCAATTCATCAATACCTAATTCGTAAATTTTAGTGACTACTACCGGATAATTTGATTAAATTTAAGATGTGTATATTTGAATTGTCAGCTTATGTTGTTTTATACTGATATATTAGTACTAGGGATGGAAAGTTTTATATTTAATTTAGATTCTTCAGAATTACTTGTTGGGGGGTATGTATGTTGTTTATAAAAAGTGATGAAGTTCGAAATCCTTATTGAGGCCATTTGGTATGAGGCTATCCATAATATGGATCCATTTCATCTCCAAACGACCCAATTGGTTCTGTATATCCCCTCCTTTCCACCCATGTTCTACCTTCCTGATGCCCAAAAATTCTAGATCCTCTGGTCTTCTATTGTGTTTTTTGTCAAAGTGTGCTGATAATGTATGTTTCTGAAAACCTTTCTTTATGTTGTATATATGTTCGTTCAACCTTACTTTTAAAAGCCTGGAGGTGCGTCCTATGTAAATTAGATTACACGTGCAGCGTAACAAATATATTACATTTTTGCTGTTGCATGTGATGACTTGGTTAATGTTATACTGCCTTTTCCCATCCATGGAATAAAATTTATTGCAAGTTTTAGGTCCCTTTTTCATTTCTTTACAGGCACTACAAAATTGGCACCTTCTAAAGCCTTCTTGTAATGTAGGTAACCAGTTGCTAGTTGGATTAGTACCCTCTGTCTTTTTTATTGTTTTATGCGTGAGTTGTACTTTTAAATTTGGAACCTTTTTAAACATTATATACGGTTTGTCTTCTATGAGTTCAGACAGGCTTGGATCTCTAAATAAAATTCCCCAATGTTTTTGTATAATTTCTCTCACTTCTTTACTTTGGGTGCTGTGTTGTAGAATCAATCTACTTGCTGAATTATCTGTTTTTGATAACCAGTAGTTTTTTTGCTTTTTTTTGCTTATACTGGAGTAGATTTTTTCTGTCCAAGTTTGCCACTTCTACTATTTTCTCTTCTAAGAAATTATTTGAATAATTCTTCTCTACAAATCTTTCTTTAAGTATTTTAGATTGAGTGTGAAAGACCGCATCATCCCTACAGTTGCGCCTAAGGCGCATAAACTGTCCCTTTGGTATATTTTTTAGCCAGTGTCTTTGATGGCAGCTGTTTAGATTGATGTAATTGTTTACATCTATACTTTTAAAGAAGTTTTTTGTTTTTAAGCCCTCATTTTCTATATATATTTCTAAATCAAGAAATTCCACTTTTGTTCTACTTTGATTCCATGTAAGAGTTATATTAAATTCGTTAGATTTAAGATGTTCCTTAAATTCTTTTAATTGATCCTCCGTTCCTGACCAAATCAGGAACAGATCGTCTATGTAGCGACGATAGGACACCAGATATTGCGCCCAGGGGGAATTGAAGATGTATAGATTTTCCCAATTGGCCATATATAGGTTGGCATAACTGGGCGCAAATCTGGTGCCCATCGCCGTTCCACTTATCTGTAAATAATATGTTTTATTAAACCAGAAATAATTAGTCTCTAGGATGATCCTAATACCATCCAAAATAAATTGTAGCTGTTTAGGGTCAAGGGTGGTATCCTCTTTCAAGATGTCACGTACTGACGTAATCCCTAACTCTGTGTCTATTATGGTGTATAGGGATGTGACATCTCCAGTGACTAGTATCCACTCTTTATTCCATTGGATGTCTTCAAGATAATTCAATATACTAATAGTATCTTTCAGATAAGATTTTGTGTTCTTAACATATGTTTGTAGAAATGAATCTATGTATGCCGATAGGTTACTGGTATGTGAATTTACCCCAGACACAATGGGCCTCCCTGGAGGATTTATGGGATCTTTATGGATTTTTGGGAGTATATAAAAACTTGCAGTTTTGGGGAATTGGTTGCATAAGTATTGGTACTCCTTCTTGTTTAAAATACCTTCTTTTAATCCATCGTTCAAATATTTCTCAATTCTTTTTCTGTAAACAAAAACAGGATTTGAGTCTAATTTTTTGTATGTATTTAAATCATTCAGTTGTCTGAGACACTCTTCATTATATTTTTCCCTGTCCATTATAACAGTGCCTCCGCCCTTATCGGCCGGCTTCACCACTATCTTGTCATTATCCTGTAGTTGTTTTAGTGCTGTTTGTTCTACTTTGGTCAAATTTGAAGTATAATTAATTTTAAGGTGTTTAATGTCTCTATGGACTAATTCTAAGAATGTTTCCATTGGGGCTGACCTAAATTGCGAAGGATTGAATAGTGACCTATTTTTGACTTCTGCATGTTTGTATTTATTTGGGTCAGGAGTCTTATTATTCACAATAGGACTGTTAAGAAAGTATTTTTTAATACATAAGTTACGTATAAATTTCTGCACTCCTATATAGGTGTCAAATTTATTGATTCTATAACTGGGTGCGAAATTAAGACCTTTGTCCAGAACAGAAATTTGTGCTCTTGTTAGTTCTATCTCGGATAGGTTAAAGATACCTTTTCCTATCTCTTTATTGTCAATTCTCGCTACTTCAGTTATGTTCTTATTCATTATTTTCTTCCTTTCCCTTAATATTCTGTTCTGTCCATATTCCTTCTCCTTTTGTTGAACAGGTCCGAGTTTGTGCGATTGTATTTTCGTTTGCCTGCTTCTAAAAAAACTTCCTCATCTTCTTCTGAACTAAATCTATTTAAGTCCTCGAATCTGTTATATGTAGGGATATCTTCCTGATAATAAACTCTTTGTTTTTTAAAAGGGTTTCTTGGTTGCTGCCATTCATTATCCTCCTTCCTTTCCTGTTCTATACGATGGTAATTCCCCTTATGTTGTGCATAATTCCCTGACTGATGTTGATTCTTTTTATACCCTTGTCTGGATTCCTTTTCGTTGTTATGTGAATAATAGTTCTCTCTCTCTCTATGTGCCAGCGTATGGTAATGATGTTTGTTATTATTGCTATTATTATATGTATTTCTATTGTAGTATCCGGGTCTCATTTCATTATTTCTATTCTCTACAAAGAATTTTTCTTTGCTATTGTTATAATTATTTACTCTCATATTCTTGATTTTAAAATTCCTTTCCTTCCTTTCCTTATAGTCCTCATGGTCTCTAAAATATTTCTTTCTTTTAGTATTTTTTATTTCTTTCTTTAAGGTATCCAAATTATCGGCTATTTTTTGTGATAATTCATTGTAACTTTTATTGTTCATATGTGGAATTATTTTTTGCTCTAACATATTGATTTCTTCATTTGCTTCATCTAATAATTTTTTTCTCTCACTTATAATTAGATTCATGAGTTTCTTAGTACATTCCTCTAAAATATGATTCCATTTTGTTATGAACATTAGGTTATCCTGTCCAAATGTCGGATTTTTTAATATTCTCAGCCCCCTTGGTGTAATTTGTTCCTTTAAGTATTTCTCTAATGTGACTATTTCAAGATGGTATTTAATTTCCTTAGACATTAGTTTTTCTACTTCTCTTAACAGATTCTCCAAAGAATCATTAGTGTTTTCGGAGTTATCAAAAAAATCATCCGCACATGATGTAGTTGTGCGTCAGTTCAAAAATAGAGACATAGCGGTTCTATTTAAATCCTTTCCGGGATCTGGTCTAACTACGTGTATCTGCAAATTTATTTTGTTAGAACAGACACGATGACTCGGGTATTAAATTCAGGTAGTAGTGTTTGTTACTTTTTATGATATTCACTAATAGGTACAGTTATTTTGGTGTAAGTCTGCCTATTTCTACAAATAACGGACAGCGTATTGCTTAAAAACTGTATATGATACCAATATGTAAGAAACTATTGTTTAGCGTGCTCTATAGTGAAACTATAGTGAAACTATTGTTTAGTGAAACTATTGTTTAGCGTGTTCTATAGTGCTTAGTATAGTATTTAAACAAACTATTGTTTAGCGTGCTCTATAGTACTTAGTGTGACTATACATAACTTATATATATATATATATAATCTCATACAAAAACAATATCAATCAAAACAATATCATATAAATTGTAAAATGTGTGAAGTGTGTGAAATGTAAAAACTTATGTGAAGTTCACTCAAATCGTATAAAAAGAAAGTGCTACACAATCTTGCGACATCAAATGATATACAATAGCTTAACCTAGCGGCCAAGTTTACAAAAAATAGTGAAGTAAGGACTAGACAGTACAGCCTAGTGTACAATAGATGTGGTATAAAAAACAAAAATGATAACAAATACCAAAGTATCACAAAAGGAAAATGAATGGAATAAATGTGATCAAAAGAAAAAAGCCCCCAAAAAAAAAAAAAAAAAAAAAAAAAAAAAAAAAAAAAAAAAACGGAGTGAATAAATATACGTGGTGCCACTCACGTATAATCAACCTAAATAAATAAAGTTCATATAAGGATATGTGTACTTTTCCCGGCACTCTTCAATCTTCTGTGTGGTCTCTCTTGATCCTCATAAAAAAGAAGAAATATGCCACATAGCGTAATTCTGTAATATTGTTGCAATAAGAAACTTGTGTCTGTGCAAATGGTTACTCACATGCGGTAGAGCTATAGCCTAGCTCAGGTAGAAGCGCACACCCTCTTTTATACTGTTGGGTAAAACAGATTCTTGTTCTTGTCGTTCAGATAAATGAATTTATTAAAACATCATAAAATATATATATAAAATAGCGTCACCAGACCTGCTAACAACACCTTCTATAATAAGTATAGGCAATACAGTGTAGTAATTGCTCAATATGAGCTTAACAGAGTACTAGAAACCGTGGTAAGGAGTGTAGAAACTGAACCACACAACCTCCCCCAGAAAAACCAGTAACTGTTGCTCTCCTTATTGGTGTGCAGGTATTTAGGAAGGCGCCAAGGAACAAACAGTCCAACGTACGTTTCGCATTAAGCTTTATCAAGGATGGTGTGCGCATGTCCAAAACCTTCATTTAAGTCATTCAAAAGCTTTAAACCGGATATCCGGTATAGTGTCCTCCATCTTTAAAATGGGCAAACATCTCAATTCGTGGTCATCTTAAAACTTAAAATAGAGATTTTAACAATGAAAGCTTTCATCAATATATGCATAGACATTGTTAAAGATAGGAACATTCAGCAAAGAAATATTCAAATTAAGTTCAAAAACATTAATTATTATTCAAATTCAATAGACGAACTTATCCTCTAAGTACCGTACCATATAAATAGAGAGTAGAAGTGTATAAATTCTGAGCATAAGGGGAATATATCCCGTAAAGGTATACATCCTACAATATATTTAGTAACCGTGATGTTTTCCTTGTTACCCAAAAACCAGTATCTGGTGCAATATATAGATGAAGAAAAATCTATCACAATTCTAGTCATCTTACAGCAATTCATCAATACCTAATTCGTAAATTTTAGTGACTACTACCGGATAATTTGATTAAATTTAAGATGTGTATATTTGAATTGTCAGCTTATGTTGTTTTATACTGATATATTAGTACTAGGGATGGAAAGTTTTATATTTAATTTAGATTCTTCAGAATTACTTGTTGGGGGGTATGTATGTTGTTTATAAAAAGTGATGAAGTTCGAAATCCTTATTGAGGCCATTTGGTATGAGGCTATCCATAATATGGATCCATTTCATCTCCAAACGACCCAATTGGTTCTGTATATCCCCTCCTTTCCACCCATGTTCTACCTTCCTGATGCCCAAAAATTCTAGATCCTCTGGTCTTCTATTGTGTTTTTTGTCAAAGTGTGCTGATAATGTATGTTTCTGAAAACCTTTCTTTATGTTGTATATATGTTCGTTCAACCTTACTTTTAAAAGCCTGGAGGTGCGTCCTATGTAAATTAGATTACACGTGCAGCGTAACAAATATATTACATTTTTGCTGTTGCATGTGATGACTTGGTTAATGTTATACTGCCTTTTCCCATCCATGGAATAAAATTTATTGCAAGTTTTAGGTCCCTTTTTCATTTCTTTACAGGCACTACAAAATTGGCACCTTCTAAAGCCTTCTTGTAATGTAGGTAACCAGTTGCTAGTTGGATTAGTACCCTCTGTCTTTTTTATTGTTTTATGCGTGAGTTGTACTTTTAAATTTGGAACCTTTTTAAACATTATATACGGTTTGTCTTCTATGAGTTCAGACAGGCTTGGATCTCTAAATAAAATTCCCCAATGTTTTTGTATAATTTCTCTCACTTCTTTACTTTGGGTGCTGTGTTGTAGAATCAATCTACTTGCTGAATTATCTGTTTTTGATAACCAGTAGTTTTTTTGCTTTTTTTGCTTATACTGGAGTAGATTTTTTCTGTCCAAGTTTGCCACTTCTACTATTTTCTCTTCTAAGAAATTATTTGAATAATTCTTCTCTACAAATCTTTCTTTAAGTATTTTAGATTGAGTGTGAAAGACCGCATCATCCCTACAGTTGCGCCTAAGGCGCATAAACTGTCCCTTTGGTATATTTTTTAGCCAGTGTCTTTGATGGCAGCTGTTTAGATTGATGTAATTGTTTACATCTATACTTTTAAAGAAGTTTTTTGTTTTTAAGCCCTCATTTTCTATATATATTTCTAAATCAAGAAATTCCACTTTTGTTCTACTTTGATTCCATGTAAGAGTTATATTAAATTCGTTAGATTTAAGATGTTCCTTAAATTCTTTTAATTGATCCTCCGTTCCTGACCAAATCAGGAACAGATCGTCTATGTAGCGACGATAGGACACCAGATATTGCGCCCAGGGGGAATTGAAGATGTATAGATTTTCCCAATTGGCCATATATAGGTTGGCATAACTGGGCGCAAATCTGGTGCCCATCGCCGTTCCACTTATCTGTAAATAATATGTTTTATTAAACCAGAAATAATTAGTCTCTAGGATGATCCTAATACCATCCAAAATAAATTGTAGCTGTTTAGGGTCAAGGGTGGTATCCTCTTTCAAGATGTCACGTACTGACGTAATCCCTAACTCTGTGTCTATTATGGTGTATAGGGATGTGACATCTCCAGTGACTAGTATCCACTCTTTATTCCATTGGATGTCTTCAAGATAATTCAATATACTAATAGTATCTTTCAGATAAGATTTTGTGTTCTTAACATATGTTTGTAGAAATGAATCTATGTATGCCGATAGGTTACTGGTATGTGAATTTACCCCAGACACAATGGGCCTCCCTGGAGGATTTATGGGATCTTTATGGATTTTTGGGAGTATATAAAAACTTGCAGTTTTGGGGAATTGGTTGCATAAGTATTGGTACTCCTTCTTGTTTAAAATACCTTCTTTTAATCCATCGTTCAAATAACAATAGCAAAGAAAAATTCTTTGTAGAGAATAGAAATAATGAAATGAGACCCGGATACTACAATAGAAATACATATAATAATAGCAATAATAACAAACATCATTACCATACGCTGGCACATAGAGAGAGAGAGAACTATTATTCACATAACAACGAAAAGGAATCCAGACAAGGGTATAAAAAGAATCAACATCAGTCAGGGAATTATGCACAACATAAGGGGAATTACCATCGTATAGAACAGGAAAGGAAGGAGGATAATGAATGGCAGCAACCAAGAAACCCTTTTAAAAAACAAAGAGTTTATTATCAGGAAGATATCCCTACATATAACAGATTCGAGGACTTAAATAGATTTAGTTCAGAAGAAGATGAGGAAGTTTTTTTAGAAGCAGGCAAACGAAAATACAATCGCACAAACTCGGACCTGTTCAACAAAAGGAGAAGGAATATGGACAGAACAGAATATTAAGGGAAAGGAAGAAAATAATGAATAAGAACATAACTGAAGTAGCGAGAATTGACAATAAAGAGATAGGAAAAGGTATCTTTAACCTATCCGAGATAGAACTAACAAGAGCACAAATTTCTGTTCTGGACAAAGGTCTTAATTTCGCACCCAGTTATAGAATCAATAAATTTGACACCTATATAGGAGTGCAGAAATTTATACGTAACTTATGTATTAAAAAATACTTTCTTAACAGTCCTATTGTGAATAATAAGACTCCTGACCCAAATAAATACAAACATGCAGAAGTCAAAAATAGGTCACTATTCAATCCTTCGCAATTTAGGTCAGCCCCAATGGAAACATTCTTAGAATTAGTCCATAGAGACATTAAACACCTTAAAATTAATTATACTTCAAATTTGACCAAAGTAGAACAAACAGCACTAAAACAACTACAGGATAATGACAAGATAGTGGTGAAGCCGGCCGATAAGGGCGGAGGCACTGTTATAATGGACAGGGAAAAATATAATGAAGAGTGTCTCAGACAACTGAATGATTTAAATACATACAAAAAATTAGACTCAAATCCTGTTTTTGTTTACAGAAAAAGAATTGAGAAATATTTGAACGATGGATTAAAAGAAGGTATTTTAAACAAGAAGGAGTACCAATACTTATGCAACCAATTCCCCAAAACTGCAAGTTTTTATATACTCCCAAAAATCCATAAAGATCCCATAAATCCTCCAGGGAGGCCCATTGTGTCTGGGGTAAATTCACATACCAGTAACCTATCGGCATACATAGATTCATTTCTACAAACATATGTTAAGAACACAAAATCTTATCTGAAAGATACTATTAGTATATTGAATTATCTTGAAGACATCCAATGGAATAAAGAGTGGATACTAGTCACTGGAGATGTCACATCCCTATACACCATAATAGACACAGAGTTAGGGATTACGTCAGTACGTGACATCTTGAAAGAGGATACCACCCTTGACCCTAAACAGCTACAATTTATTTTGGATGGTATTAGGATCATCCTAGAGACTAATTATTTCTGGTTTAATAAAACATATTATTTACAGATAAGTGGAACGGCGATGGGCACCAGATTTGCGCCCAGTTATGCCAACCTATATATGGCCAATTGGGAAAATCTATACATCTTCAATTCCCCCTGGGCGCAATATCTGGTGTCCTATCGTCGCTACATAGACGATCTGTTCCTGATTTGGTCAGGAACGGAGGATCAATTAAAAGAATTTAAGGAACATCTTAAATCTAACGAATTTAATATAACTCTTACATGGAATCAAAGTAGAACAAAAGTGGAATTTCTTGATTTAGAAATATATATAGAAAATGAGGGCTTAAAAACAAAAAACTTCTTTAAAAGTATAGATGTAAACAATTACATCAATCTAAACAGCTGCCATCAAAGACACTGGCTAAAAAATATACCAAAGGGACAGTTTATGCGCCTTAGGCGCAACTGTAGGGATGATGCGGTCTTTCACACTCAATCTAAAATACTTAAAGAAAGATTTGTAGAGAAGAATTATTCAAATAATTTCTTAGAAGAGAAAATAGTAGAAGTGGCAAACTTGGACAGAAAAAATCTACTCCAGTATAAGCAAAAAAAGCAAAAAAACTACTGGTTATCAAAAACAGATAATTCAGCAAGTAGATTGATTCTACAACACAGCACCCAAAGTAAAGAAGTGAGAGAAATTATACAAAAACATTGGGGAATTTTATTTAGAGATCCAAGCCTGTCTGAACTCATAGAAGACAAACCGTATATAATGTTTAAAAAGGTTCCAAATTTAAAAGTACAACTCACGCATAAAACAATAAAAAAGACAGAGGGTACTAATCCAACTAGCAACTGGTTACCTACATTACAAGAAGGCTTTAGAAGGTGCCAATTTTGTAGTGCCTGTAAAGAAATGAAAAAGGGACCTAAAACTTGCAATAAATTTTATTCCATGGATGGGAAAAGGCAGTATAACATTAACCAAGTCATCACATGCAACAGCAAAAATGTAATATATTTGTTACGCTGCACGTGTAATCTAATTTACATAGGACGCACCTCCAGGCTTTTAAAAGTAAGGTTGAACGAACATATATACAACATAAAGAAAGGTTTTCAGAAACATACATTATCAGCACACTTTGACAAAAAACACAATAGAAGACCAGAGGATCTAGAATTTTTGGGCATCAGGAAGGTAGAACATGGGTGGAAAGGAGGGGATATACAGAACCAATTGGGTCGTTTGGAGATGAAATGGATCCATATTATGGATAGCCTCATACCAAATGGCCTCAATAAGGATTTCGAACTTCATCACTTTTTATAAACAACATACATACCCCCCAACAAGTAATTCTGAAGAATCTAAATTAAATATAAAACTTTCCATCCCTAGTACTAATATATCAGTATAAAACAACATAAGCTGACAATTCAAATATACACATCTTAAATTTAATCAAATTATCCGGTAGTAGTCACTAAAATTTACGAATTAGGTATTGATGAATTGCTGTAAGATGACTAGAATTGTGATAGATTTTTCTTCATCTATATATTGCACCAGATACTGGTTTTTGGGTAACAAGGAAAACATCACGGTTACTAAATATATTGTAGGATGTATACCTTTACGGGATATATTCCCCTTATGCTCAGAATTTATACACTTCTACTCTCTATTTATATGGTACGGTACTTAGAGGATAAGTTCGTCTATTGAATTTGAATAATAATTAATGTTTTTGAACTTAATTTGAATATTTCTTTGCTGAATGTTCCTATCTTTAACAATGTCTATGCATATATTGATGAAAGCTTTCATTGTGAAAATCTCTATTTTAAGTTTTAAGATGACCACGAATTGAGATGTTTGCCCATTTTAAAGATGGAGGACACTATACCGGATATCCGGTTTAAAGCTTTTGAATGACTTAAATGAAGGTTTTGGACATGCGCACACCATCCTTGATAAAGCTTAATGCGAAACGTACGTTGGACTGTTTGTTCCTTGGCGCCTTCCTAAATACCTGCACACCAATAAGGAGAGCAACAGTTACTGGTTTTTCTGGGGGAGGTTGTGTGGTTCAGTTTCTACACTCCTTACCACGGTTTCTAGTACTCTGTTAAGCTCATATTGAGCAATTACTACACTGTATTGCCTATACTTATTATAGAAGGTGTTGTTAGCAGGTCTGGTGACGCTATTTTATATATATATTTTATGATGTTTTAATAAATTCATTTATCTGAACGACAAGAACAAGAATCTGTTTTACCCAACAGTATAAAAGAGGGTGTGCGCTTCTACCTGAGCTAGGCTATAGCTCTACCGCATGTGAGTAACCATTTGCACAGACACAAGTTTCTTATTGCAACAATATTACAGAATTACGCTATGTGGCATATTTCTTCTTTTTTATGAGGATCAAGAGAGACCACACAGAAGATTGAAGAGTGCCGGGAAAAGTACACATATCCTTATATGAACTTTATTTATTTAGGTTGATTATACGTGAGTGGCACCACTGTATCTTTGCAGAAGGCATACATTCCACCAAAACCGCAGTTGAGATCCACAAAAATACACGTTGTTATAGAATACTGAAGCCCTTTTAACATGGATCCAGCGGAGATACCCCAATTTGTTTATGCACTTTCCCAGAGGGTTGACCAACTCAGTCAAGGTCTCAGGGATCTACAAGTTCAGAATGTGACTCTCACTAATTTAATCAAAGATTCCATAGGAAAGCCGCCTTCATCTGAGACCCCCCCTGAACCTCAAGTCTCTATGCCCGAAAAATTCCATGGTGACAGGGCTTTGTTCTCACAATTTAAAAATTCCTGTAACTTGCTTTTTAGTTTAAAACCAAAAACCTACGCAACTGAACGCGTTAAGGTTTTAACTGTTATATCATTTCTCAGGGGCGAACCCCGCAAGTGGGCAGATTCCTTTTTCGAACAAGATCATCCAATACTCACTTCCCTCGATGATTTTTTCAAGGAAATGGCGATTCTCTATCAAGATATCAACACTCAACTCACAGCTGAAACAAAAATGAGATCCCTCAAACAAGGGAAAAGACATGTTGAGGAGTACTTGAGTGAGTTCAAACAATACTGCAAAGATACAGAGTGGAGTGAAATTGCTCTTAGGAACCAGTACCGCCTGGGCCTAAACGATTCCTTAAAAGATGAACTTGCCCGTACTGAGCTCCCTAAGACCTTGGAAGGTCTAATCACACTCAGCATTCAGATAGATAGAAGGTTGAGAGAACGCAAAACGGAAAGACAAGGAGTGGATATCGCTAGTAAACCTTCTACCTCCTATCACAAACCCATAGTTAACCAAACCCCTGAACCAATGGACCTGGGTTTTACGAAAGGACCACTACAGCCTGAGGAAAGGAATCGCAGACGCACAAACAACCTGTGCATGTACTGCGCATCAAATGCTCACTCAGTAAAGAATTGTCCCATTCTCCAGAGACAAAAAAGACGTAAGTCTATTAGAGAAACAACTTGCTTAACTACTAACGTAAGACATGTAGCTTACTGTTCCTTATCTCTTACTTTACAGTGGGATCAACACCAGATACCAATTGAGGCTATCATCGACTCTGGGGCACACTCATCATACATTGATTCTAATTTTGTCACTATTAATAAAATACCCACTGTGTTGAAAGCACGACCTGTTTCTATTAGAGTCATTGATGGTAATACCATCAGTTCTGGTCCTATAACACACCAAACTGTTCCTATTAAAGTATCTACTTCTACAGCACACACCGAATTTGCAACTTTCGATGTTATTTCTTCCCCTATGTTTCCAGTGGTACTCGGGTTGCAATGGTTACAGACACACCAACCCACCATACACTGGGACAGTCTAGAAGTAGAATTCCTATCAGATTTCTGTAAGAACACCTGTTTCGTTCACTCGATGATTTGCAGTCTCATTCCTAAGTCCCTTCCAGAAGAGTATCAGGAATTCCAAGATGTTTTCAGTGAAAAAGAAGCAGAATCTCTCCCTCCACACCGTCCATACGACTGTCCTATTGAACTGCTACCAGGAGCCTCCATACCCTACGGTCATATATATCCTCTCTCCCAACCCGAATTAGACCACCTAAAAAACTACCTAACGGAGAATTTAAGAAAAGGTTTCATACAACCTTCCACCTCCCCAGCTGGTGCAGGCATTTTTTTTGTCAGGAACAAGGACAACTCAATTCGCCCCATAATCGATTATAGAGAGCTTAACAAGCGCACCGTGAAGAACCGATACCCATTACCGCTGATCCCCGAACTCATCGAACGACTCAGCCATGCAACCATATATACTAAATTAGACCTCCGTGGAGCGTATAATCTCGTCAGGATCAGGAAAGGAGACGAATGGCTCACCGCCTTTAGAACAAGATACGGGCTCTATGAGTATAAGGTGATGCCATTCGGGCTTTGCAACGCCCCAGCAACGTTCCAATATCTTATCAACGATATATTCCGTGATCTCCTTGACATCTGTGTCGTTGTGTACTTAGACGATATTCTCATCTACTCCAACAACATCATTGAACACAAGAAACACGTCCGTTGGGTACTTTCTCGCCTCAGACAGCACCGGCTCTTTGCCAAATTAGAAAAATGCATTTTTCATACTTCTGATATCACATTTCTGGGATATACCATCACACCTGCTGGGATTCAGATGGATGACTCCAAGGTGGAAACGATTAAGAATTGGCCTACACCTACCTCCAAAAAGGACCTCCAAAAATTTTTGGGTTTTTCCAATTATTACAGGAAGTTTATCAGGAATTATTCATCACTAACCAAACCTTTAACAACCCTCACCAGTGTCAATACTCCATTCCTTTGGACTGACCAAACCCAGTCCATCTTTAATCATCTTAAGAATGCTTTCACTACAGCACCCATTCTTAAATTTCCAGATCCAGACTCTCATTATGTACTCGAAGTTGACGCATCCAATTATGCGCTTGGTTCCGTTCTATCTCAACGTAAAACTCCTGAAGAACCACTCCACCCTGTAGCCTACTTCTCCAGAGTAATGACACCTGCCGAATTCAACTATCCCGTAGGCGAAAAGGAGTTGTTAGTCATCAAGGTATCATTAGAACACTGGAGACATCTTTTGGAGGGAAGTAAACATCTGATCTTAATATATACAGACCACAAAAATCTGGAATACCTTCTGACCAACCGGACCTTATCCTCCCGACAGTTAAGATGGAGCTTGTTTCTTTCTCGTTTTGATTTTCATATTACTTACAGACCTGGTAGCAAAAATGGGAAAGCGGATGCACTTTCCAGGAAAGATTCCATCTTTCAATGTTCCCAGTACCATCATACCAGCTAATCAAATAATTGCTTTATCACCAACCTATCCTGATATTCTTCAAATTCTCCAGAAGGAAGACACTTCCATTCCCAAAGAGGATCTTATTTTAGGACATGATGGTCTCTATTACCACCACGGACGTCTTTATGTTCCTCCCTCCCTACGTGACAACTTATTAAAAGAACATCATGACTCACCTATGGCAGGACATCTAGGAATCAATAAAACCTATGATCTCCTCACCCGGACCTACTGGTGGCCCGCTATCAGATCAACAGTAAAAAAATATGTACAAAGTTGTCATGTCTGTACCATTTCAAAGACAGAAAGAAAACCTCCTTTCGGGCTGTTGTTACCTCTACCGATTCCTGACCGTCCCTGGCAAACCATAGGAATGGACTTTATAGTGGAACTTCCCTTGTCAAACGGTTATAACACCATACTTGTGGTAGTCGATCATCTGACTAAAATGGCACATTTCTTGCCATACCACAAGCTTCCCACGTCGTCTGAACTTGCCATGTTATTCCTAAATAATATTGTTAAATTACACGGTCTCCCAGATGCTATTGTAACAGACAGAGGAAGTCAATTCACCTCTCAGTTTTGGAAACATTTATGCAACAGTATGCAAGTAGAACTCCGGTTTTCCTCCTCGTTCCACCCACAATCTAACGGCCAAACGGAGAGAATAAACCAATGGCTCGAACAGTATATACGTTCCTATTGTTCCAACCAACAGGATCAGTGGGCATTCACCCTTGCTATGGCAGAATATGCCTACAATAATTCCACGAGTTCTACTACCCTTAAAACACCTTTCTTCGCAAATTATGCTTATCATCCTACTTTTCAACTTCATCCTAGAACGGATTCACATTGTCCGAACCTTGATGACCTCACTAAAAACCTCCAGGATCTTTTCTTGGAACTGAAAAAACCAGATACGAGAAGCTCAAAACTATCAAAGCCATTACTACAATCTGCGTAGACGTCAGCCACCCTCCTATAACATTGGTGATCTCGTATGGTTATCTACAAGGAACATCAAACTTAAGACTCCAAGCAAGAAGCTTAGCGCAGCTTTTATTGGTCCCTATCCGATAGCAAGGATAGTTAATCAGAATGCTGTAACTTTGAAATTACCATCGAATTCTCGATTACATCCCACTTTCCACGTTTCATTGTTGAAGCCCTACCGTGAAACCAGACGGTTCATCAACGTATCATCCCCCGAGACATTGCTCGAACCTGATGAGGAATACGAAGTCGAATCTATACAGGACTCACGTATCTACAAAGGAGTTCTGCAATACCTTATCCACTGGAAGGGTTTCACGGACGAGGAGGATTCGTGGGAACCTTCCTCGAATGTGCATGCTCCCAGATTGGTCTCCTTGTTCCACAGGAGGAATCCGGACCGTCCGAGGTTTCTAGCTGCGGGGCAGCTACCTTAAGGAGGGGGATATGTCATGGATTTATTCCAATTCCTTCCTGCCCCTTTAAATTTACCTTAGCTCTCACCTTGGAAGGTTATTTAAACCCTGGACACGCCCTTCTCCCTTGCTTCAGTATTGTTATCCAGTTAGTTGCTAACTGCCATACAGTGCAGCCATAAGGAATTCTCCTATCTCTCAGGAAAGATTACCTGCCTAACGAACTTTGCTTCACTACAAGAAGCCTCTTCAATTTTCCTTCAAAGGATATAATTATTATTTCCCTGCTTGTTGGATACAACTTAGTTGAGCTGTCTACTATCCGCCACAGTTCACAACTCCCCTTTGGGAACCATTCACTCCCAGCTGCAGCCTCTGTCTGTAACCGCACTCGCGGTCATCTCCGGTAATTCCCCAGCTAACCGGACTTTCACATATTTGGGACTCTAACCTTAAACGAGCAAGGAGGATTGCTTTCAGCGCGGATCCGCTCACCGCTCCTACTAGCTCACGCCCCCAACATTACTGTGTTCCTTCCTACAGCAGCCTGTCAGCTCGGCCCGCTCCACAGTACTCAGCGTTACAGAGACACAACAGCCTGTCAGCTCACGCTGCTCTGCATCCCAGAGATTCAGACTTTCTCTAGCCAGAGACAAGAACTTTTACCACGGACAGAGATACTACTGCTGCATTAACTATTACAGTGCTTTTGTTAAGCTCTCACCTATTAGTACTGGTTCCTACTTCACTAGTTAACCTGAACTAGAAATACTGCTTCAGGTCACACGAATTCAATAGTAACCTTATTGCCTAATCCAAGTGATACTTTGTAAGACACTCACTGTATCTTTGCAGAAGGCATACATTCCACCAAAACCGCAGTTGAGATCCACAAAAATACACGTTGTTATAGCTAGAGGGCGTTAGTTCATGTGTTTCATATAGATAACATTATGCTCACGCACGTAAGTCATCCACGGGTCATCCATTACTTATGGGATATTAACTCCTCCCTAACAGGAAGTGCAAGAGGATCACCCAAGCAGAGCTGCTATATAGCTCCTCCCCTCTACGTCATACCCAGTCATTCGAACGAAAACCAAACGAGAAAGGAGAAACTATAGGGTGCAGTGGTGACTGGAGTATAATTTAAAATTTAGGCCTGCCATAAAAACAGGGCGGGCCGTGGACTGACTACACTACAGGAGAAAGGAATTTATCAGGTAAGCATAAATTATGTTTTCTCCTGTTAAGTGTAGTCAGTCCACGGGTCATCCATTACTTATGGGATACCAATACCAAAGCTAAAAGTACACGGATGACGGGAGGGACAGGCAGGCTCTTTACACGGAAGGAACCACTGCCTGAAGAACCTTTATCCCAAAAATAGCCTCCGAAGAAGCAAAAGTGTCAAATTTGTAAAATTTAGAAAAAGTGTGAAGTGAAGACCAAGTCGCAGCCTTGCAAATCTGTTCAACAGAGGCCTCATTCTTAAAGGCCCAAGTGGAAGCCACAGCTCTGGTAGAATGAGCTGTAATTCTTTCAGGAGGCTGCTGTCCAGCAGTCTCATAGGCTAAACGTATTATGCTACAAAGCCAAAAGGAGAGAGAGGTGGCCGAAGCCTTTTGACCTCTCCTCTGTCCAGAATACACGACAAACAGGGAAGAAGTTTGTCGAAAATCTTTAGTTGCCTGTAAATAAAATTTCAGGGCACGGACAACGTCCAGATTGTGCAGAAGACGTTCCTTCTTTGAAGAAGGGTTGGGGCACAACGATGGAACAACAATCTCTTGATTGATATTCCTGTTGGTAACTACCTTAGGTAAAAACCCAGGTTTAGTACGCAGGACTACCTTGTCTGAATGAAAAATCAGATAAGGAGAATAACAATGTAAGGCAGATAACTCTTCGAGCCGAGGAAATAGCCATTAAAAACAGAACTTTCCAAGATAACAGCTTGATATCAATGGAATGAAGGGGTTCAAACGGAACACCCTGTAAAACGTTAAGAACTAAGTTTAAACTCCATGGCGGAGCAACCGTTTTAAACACAGGCTTAATCCTGGCCAAAGCCTGACAAAAAGCCTGAACGTCTGGAACTTCTGACAGACGTTTGTGTAGAAGGATGGACAAAGCTGAGATTTGTCCCTTTAACGAACTAGCGGATAAACCCTTTTCTAAACCTTCTTGTAGAAAGGATAATATCCTAGGAATCCTAACCTTACTCCATGAGTAACTCTTGGATTCGCACCAATGCAAGTATTTGCGCCATATTTTATGGTAAATTTTCCTGGTAACAGGCTTCCTAGCCTGTATCAAGGTATCAATCACTGACTCCGAAAATCCACGCTTTGATAGAATCAAGCGTTCAATCTCCATGCAGTCAGCCTTAGAGAAATTAGATTTGGATGCTTGAAGGGACCTTGCACCAGAAGGTCCTGTCTCAGAGGTAGAGACCATGGTGGAGAGGACGACATGTCCACTAGGTCTGCATACCAGGTCCTGCGTGGCCACGCAGGCGCTATTAGAATCACCGATGCCCTCTCCTGTCTGATCCTAGCAATCAGTCGAGGAAGCATCGGGAAGGGTGGAAACACATAAGCCATGTTGAAGGCCCAAGGTGCTGTCAGAGCATCTATCAGAATCGCTCCCGGGTCTCTGGACCTGGATCCGTAATAAGGAAGTTTGGCGTTCTGGCGAGACGCCATGAGATCGAGATCTGGCCTGCCCCAACGTCGAAGAAGATGGGCAAAGATCTCCAGATGAAGTTCCCACTCCCCCGGATGAAAAGTCTGGCGACTTAGGTAATCCGCTTCCCAGTTCTCCACTCCTGGGATGTGGATCGCTGATAGGTGGCAAGAGTGAGACTCTGCCCATTGCATTATCTTTGATACCTCCATCATTGCTAGGGAGCTCCTTGTTCCTCCCTGATGGTTGATGTAAGCCACAGTCGTGATGTTGTCCGACTGAAACCTGATGAACCTCAGAGTTGCTAACTGAGGCCAAGCCAGAAGAGCATTGAAAACTGCTCTTAATTCCAGAATATTTATGGGAAGGAGACTCTCCTCCTGAGTCCAAGATCCCTGAGTCTTCAGGGAATTCCAGACAGCGCCCCAACCTATCAGGCTGGCGTCTGTTGTTACAATTGTCCAATCTGGCCTGCTGAAAGGCATCCCCTTGGAAAGATGTGGCCGAGAGAGCCACCATAGAAGAGAATTTCTGGTCTCTTGATCCAGATTCAGCATAGGGGACAAATCTGAGTAGTCCCCATTCCACTGACTTAGCATGCACAATTGCAGTGGTCTGAGATGCAGGCGTGCAAAGGGAACTATGTCCATTGCCGCAACCATTAAGCCGATTACCTCCATGCATTGAGTCACTGACGGGCGTGGAATGGAATGAAGGACCCGGCAAGCATTTAGAAGTTTTGTTAACCTGACCTCTGTCAGATAAATCTTCATTTCTACAGAATCTATAAGAGTCCCTAAGAAGGGAACTCTTGTGAGTGGCAAAAGAGAACTCTTTTCCTCGTTCACTTTCCACCCATGTGACCTTAGAAATGCCAGTACTAACTCTGTATGAGAGTTGGCAGTTTGGAAACTTGACGCTTGTATCAGAATGTCGTCTAGGTACGGAGTTACCGATATTCCTCGCGGTCTTAGAACCGCCAGAAGAGACCCCAGAACCTTTGTGAAGATTCTTGGAGCAGTAGCTAACCCGAAGGGCAGAGCTACAAACTGGTAGTGCCTGTCTAGAAAGGCAAACCTTAGGTACCGGTAATGTTCTTTGTGAATCGGTATGTGAAGGTAGGCATCCTTTAAATCCACTGTGGTCATGTATTGACCCTTCTGGATCATGGGTAAGATTGTCCGAATAGTTTCCATTTTGAACGATGGAACTCATACGAATTTGTTTAGGATCTTTAAGTCCAAGATTGGTCTGAAGGTTCCTTCTTTCTTGGGAACCACAAACAGATTTGAGTAAAACCCCTGTCCGTGTTCCGACCGCGGAACCGGGTGGATCACTCCCATTAGTAACAGATCTTGTACACAGCGTAGAAACGCCTCTTTCTTTATCTGGTTTGTTGACAACCTTGAAAGATGAAATCTCCTTTTTCGAGGAGAAGTTTTGAAGTCCAGAAGATATCCCTGAGATATGATCTCTAACGCCCAGGGATCCTGGACATCTCTTGCCCAAGCCTGGGTGAAGAGAGAAAGTCTGCCCCCTACTAGATCCGTTTCCGGATTGGGGGCCCTCACTTCATGCTGTCTTAGGGGCAGCAGCAGGTTTTCTGGCCTGCTTGCCCTTGTTCCAGGTCTGGTTAGGTTTCCAGCCCTGTCTGTAACGAGCAACAGTTCCTTCCTGTTTTGGAGCGGAGGAAAATGATGCTGCTCCTGCCTTGAAGTTACGAAAGGCACGAAAATTAGACTGTCT
Source organism: Bombina bombina (assembly GCF_027579735.1). Classification (NCBI taxonomy): domain Eukaryota; kingdom Metazoa; phylum Chordata; class Amphibia; order Anura; family Bombinatoridae; genus Bombina; species Bombina bombina. The sequence goes on along the minus strand of NC_069504.1, from coordinate 766,832,569 downwards.
AGCCCTTGGTTTGGCTCTGTCTTGAGGCAGGGCATGGCCCTTACCTCCAGTAATGTCAGCGATAATTTCTTTCAAACCAGGCCCAAATAATGTCTGCCCTTTGAAAGGTATGTTAAGCAATTTAGATTTAGAAGTCACATCGGCTGACTAGGATTTTAGCCACAGCGCTCTGCGCGCCTGAATGGCGAATCCGGAATTCTTGGCCGTAAGTTTAATTAGATGTACTACGGCATCAGAGATAAAAGAATTAGCTAGCTTAAGGGTTTTAAGCTTGTTTGTAATCTCATCCAATGGAGCTGATTCAAGGGTCTCTTCCAGAGACTCAAACCAGAATGCCGCCGCCGCCGTGACCGGCGCAATGCATGCAAGGGGTTGCAATATAAAACCTTGTTGAACAAACATTTTCTTAAGGTAACCCTCTAACTTTTTATCCATTGGATCTGAAAAAGCACAGCTATCCTCCCCCGGGATAGTGGTACGCTTAGCTAAAGTAGAAACTGCTCCCTCCACCTTAGGGACCGTCTGCCACAAGTCCCGTGTAGTGGCGTCTATTGGAAACATTTTTCTGAATATAGGAGGGGGTGAGAAAGGCACACCGGGTCTATCCCACTCCTTGTTAACAATTTCAGTAAGTCTTTTAGGTATAGGAAAAACGTCAGTACACGTTGGTACCGCAAAATATTTATCCAACCTACATATCTTCTCTGGGATTGCAACCGTGTTACAATCATTCAGAGCCGCTAACACCTCCCCTAGTAACACACGGAGGTCTGAATCCAGTTTATTTGGATCAGATCCGTCACCCACAGAATGAAGCTCTCTGTCTTCATGTTCTGCAAATTGTTACGTATTATCAGCGCACTCTGTTCTCACCCCAGAGTGGTCTCGTTTACCCCTGAGTTCTGGCAATTTAGATAAAACCTCAGTCATAACATTAGCCATGTCTTGCAAAGTGATTTGTAATGGCCGCCCTGATCTACTTGGCGTTACAATATCATGCACCTCCTGAGCGGGAGATGCAGGTACTGACACGTGAGGTAAGTTAGTCGGCATAACTTCCCCCTCGCTGTCTGGTGAATTTTTATTAACATGTACAGATTGACTTTTATTTAAAGTAGCATCAATGCAATTAGTACATACATTTCTATTGGGCTCCACATTGGCCTTTGAACATATTGCACAAAGAGATTCCTCATTGTCAGACATGTTTAACAAACTAGCAATTAGCCTAGCAAGCTTGGAAAATACTTTTCAAATAAATTTACAAGCAATATAAAAAACGTTACTGTGCCTTTAAGAAGCACACAAAAACTGTCACAGTTGAAATAACAATGAACCGGATTAGTTATAGAAACCAAATTTTCACAGTAAATGCATTAAGTTAGCCAAGGATTGCACCCATTAGCAAATGGATTATTAACCCCTTAATACCAAAAAAACGGATAATAAAATATATAAAGTTTTTTTATCACAGTCAAAGCACAATCTCACAGGTCTGCTGTGAGTGATTACCTCCCTCAAACTAGCTTTGGAGACCCCTGAGCTCTGGTAGAGATGTCCTGGATCATGCAGAGAGAATAAGGAAGGCTGTGACTGAATTTTTGATGCGTAGTAAAAGCGCCAAGATAGGCCCCTCCCACTCATAATACAATAGTGGGGAAGCTTAGTAAACTGATTCTATTCGAAATAAACGAAAGCCAAGTGGAAAATAATGCCCATAAAATTTTTCACCAAGTACCTCAGAGAAAAAAACGATTAACCTGCCAGTAAACGTTTTAATACATGAAATGATATTACAAGCCTGTTGCTAGTCGCTCTCACTGCAGAAAGGCTATAAGTTATATGTATACAGTATTTTCTTAGTGAAGTGCCATTCCCCAGAAATACCTCAGTGCCAACATACATACATAACAGCCTGATACCAGTTGCTACTACTGCATTTAAGGCTGTACTTACATTATAACGGTATTAGCAGTATTTTCTCAGTCAATTCCATTCCTTAGAAAATAATATACTGCAACATACCTCTTTGCAGGTGAACCCTGGCCGAGAACAGCAAATGGATCTTAGTTACGTCCGCTAAGATCATATACAAACTCAGGTAGATTCTTCTTCTAAAACTGCCTGAGAAAAAACAACACACTCCGGTGCCGTTTAAAACAACAAACTTTTGATTGAAGAAATAAAAAACTAAATTTAATAACCACACTCCTCTCACACATCCTATCTATTAGTTAGGTGCAAGAGAATGACTGGGTATGACGTAGAGGGGAGGAGCTATATAGCAGCTCTGCTTGGGTGATCCTCTTGCACTTCCTGTTAGGGAGGAGTTAATATCCCATAAGTAATGGATGACCCGTGGACTGACTACACTTAACAGGAGAAAGTATATTTCTATAACCGTGTTGGTTATACAAAACTGGGGAATGGTAAATAAAGGGATTATCTATCTTTTTAAACAATAACATTTTTGGTGTTTACTATCCCTTTAAGGTGATAAGCAATATAGCTTTTAACACAACTAGTTTATTATGCTAATTGCATTACAAAAGCAATAAAATAATACCATCTAAGAACAATTAAGAAAAAATGCTTTTCTCTCAGAGCACTAATTTTACTGTGACTGTTGGTAAATATTGGTATACTAAACTACTTTAAAAAACTGTGTAAGTTGGCTTAAATTGGCAAAAATATGGTGGTGGGTTAAAGCAACTATATATTAATCACCAACATAAGAGTGTAATGTCTATAATGAAGCAACTCTGTATCCTCATCTCTGATATTTAATGGGGTGGGATTAACCGTTCTGTTTATATGATTGAAACTGACACCCTGATTGGTTAACTAAATGATTCTAATGTTTTCAAAAGTTTGATTACAGCATATAATTTTAGCACTAGGTACCCAGCAACCCCCCCCCCCCTCATCGGAACGTAAGGGAACTTAAGGCTGGAGGGGTAAATATTCAAACCACTCCTTTAAGACCTAGTAACCCACTATTTGAAAGGTAATTGCTTGCTCAAACGTGTGTTATTTGGGGTTAAAGTATAAGTAAAGTATAATTTAAAAAAAATAAAAATAAAATGCTTACCTGGTTCTTCCCACCTCTCTGGTATGCCAGTCTTATGTACAGCCAAACAAGGAGAAGTAGGAAAGGTAAAAGTAGGGAAAATGAGGTGCCAGCTAGATCTGTCGCCAAAATAATTTATATAAACTCTAGTAAAAATGGGCAGGTCTTATGGACTCTCAACACCATGAAAGAAATACAGTTATAAGGTAAGCATACATTTTGTTTCCTTTAATAAGGTGGTGAGAGTCCATGAGCCATTACTCCTGGAAAGTAATACCCAATCTGTGAAGTCCACAAGTAATTTGGGCCGGGCCAAATTTTTTTGGAAGGCCAGCACCCAATTTCCAGACACTACTGCCTAGAGGACTTTCCTACTAAAAGCTGCTTCAGAAGAAGCAAAAAAATATTAAAGTGGTAAAATTAGTGATGTTATGTAAGGATGACCATGTCGCTGCCTTGAAAATTTGTTCAATAGAAACCTAATTTTGAAAGCACAGGAAATGGAAACTGATCTAGTCAAATGGGCTGAATGCATTTGGGGGAGACTTTCCCACCTCCAAGTAAGTCTTAAGAATCAATAGTTGTAGACAAGAAGCTAAAGTAACATCTGTTGCCCTTTAGGCTATTGCATGGACTAGAGAAAAGAATAACTAAAGTAAACGATTCACTAAAATCATTTGTAGCTTGTAAGAATAGTAATGCTCTCATTATGTCTATTATCTAGGAGCCTTTCTTTAAAATTTTGTGGAATAGGACAAAGAAAAAGAAATGTAATTATCTGATAGATGTTACCAGAAGAGACCACTTTTGGTAAAATGTTACATTTTGCCTTTAAAACCACCTTATCCCAGAGAAAAAAACAAGATAAGGAGGCTCACAAAAAAGAGCACAGTTCAGAACTAGGCATAGGCTCAAAAAAGAGAGAAAAAGTTCTGGCAGCACATAGTAGTGATAAAAATATTCCACTTTATTTGGCAATCTTACAAGCACACAGGTACATCATGGACTGAACGTCTGACGCGTTTCATGCCCCCTAGTGGCGCTTCATCAGAGACAACAGGTGTTCTAGCCACAACCTTCTTATACACAGGTAGTGGGCAGGTACATATTTTAACCCTTCAATGTCACAATCAAACACAGTAAACATTAAAAAGGATACTTAATGTCAAAATATGCTACAGTTTACAATGTCACACAGCCCTCATATAACCCTTATCGAGGAAAGACAATTGTTTCAATATTTGAAATTTTGACATTTAACATTTAACAAATCCTTTTTCTTTTAATTTTTTCAGTTCACTAAAAGTACTTATTTTGTAAGCCTATAACTGTATCCGTTCATATAGATATACAAAAAAAAAAAAAAAAAAGAAAAATTCAATATTATTTTGTTATAATCAATTAACTCTTATTCGGATTGTTAGACCTACAACAAATGTATGTATATATACAAGAGAATATATAAATAAGCTCATATGTATATATCAATACCCAAGCGAATCACTGATAAATTTGAATACACACGAACATAGATGTATACATGTTCATGTGTAAGCACAAATATTCACAGTTCCAGATGTTACAAATTATCGGATTTTGTTTTAATGTGATTTTATTAGTTAATTTTATTTTTAATTTTTAATTTTATTTTGTTTATTTCTTTGTTTTAGTCTTGTATTGATAACTTACTCATCCTCAACTATATATACAGAAAGGAATGATAATTATTGATATCTTATACAAAATAGCTGATGTCCCATTCCAAATTGAGGCCATTGGGGGTTCTAGTTTTCAACTGATAGATCCAGTATAATTATTTTTTGTCTAGAATCTTATACTTGCTACCCCCTCTTAAAGGGACCTTTGCTACATCTATAATTTTCACTTTAAATTTCCCTTCATGGGTAAAATGAATCAAATTAAAGTGCCTGGCAATAGTTGAGTCCTTGCAATAATTTTTCACATCATTGACATGTTCCCTAACCCTCACATTGACCTCTCTGGTCGTTTTTCCAACATATTGGATCTTGCAAAAATTGCATTCCAATAAATAAATCGCAAACGTAGTTTTACAATTTGCATAAAATTTTATGGGATAGACATTATTATCCACTGTGGATTGAAAAATATTTGTTACATCCATCATAGGGCATGTTAAACATGTTTTAGCTCCACATCTGAAACACCCTACCTTTCTTAGCCAATTATCTCCTCTCTCGGCTCTCACACTTGGAACCAAACTGGGAGCTAGCTGGGCCGCCAATGTCATTGGTTTCTTAGGTACGAATCTGCAACCAGACATATAGTTCTGGAGTGTTTGATCCCCACCAAGTATTGGCATGTGTTTCTTTAGGATTTTAACTATGTCCGAAAATTGATTAGTATACTCTGTTGTGAATACAATCGTATCTTCATTAAATTGTAAGTGATTAGTTGTATTTACTTTTTTTCTTATTTTCACTTTACTGATTTCCAACTTAGTCTTATCCAATTTCTTTTGGTCATAACCCCTGGCTATCAATCTTTTTGTTAATTCATCTGCCTGTTGATTGTAAATGGCATCATCCTCAGTATTTCTCCTTAGTCTAATGTTTTGGCCTCTCGGAATGGCTCGAACCAAATGAGGGGGATGGCAGGAACTCGCATGTAAGATTGTATTACCCGCGGTACTTTTGCGAAAAGTTTTAGAAACAATCCTTTTCTCCTCCACACTCCCCTCCAAGGTTATATCCAAGAAGTCAATACATTTGTGATTATAACCTCCTACAAATTTCAAAAACATCTCATTGTCGTTCAAAAAATTACCAAAATCCATAAATCTAGTATCATCCAAGCGTTCATCCACGATCATAATCAGATCGTCGATGAATCTTTTATAATACAGTATTTTCTCAGTGTGATCTTTAAATGTGTGATTATATAGGTACTTTATTTCCCAGAAACCCACATACAGATTTGCAAAGCAAGGGGCAAATTTTGCCCCCATTGCTGTGCCGCAACATTGCAAATAATATCTGCCATCAAAAATTAGAAAATTGTGGGTAAGGACAAATTCCAAAACAGCACATATATACACTTTGATGTTGTCATCATATGCAGAGAATTTGTCAAGAAAGTATCTCACAGCCATTATCCCTAGAGTATGTGGGATAACAGTATACAATGATACTATATCCACTACTACCCATGAATATTGGTCCTTCCACTCAAAATCTTTCAAATATTCAAGCAGGTGTGCAGAATCTCTTAAGTAGCTAAATAGACTTTTCACTATTGGCTGCAAAATCTGGTCCAACCACTCAGAGAGGGGTTCAAGTAGTGACCCAATGCCCGATACAATGGGCCTACCTGGTGGTCGCAAAGGATTCTTATGGACCTTTGGCAAATAGTGAAATAGTGGTACTATTGGAAATTCTGGGACAAGTAACTCTATATCCTCCTGTTTAAATAACCCTAGATGTACACCATCATCAAGCAGCGATAACAATTCTCTCTTAAAGATCAAAGTTGGATTTCCACTAAGCAGTGTATACGTATCACTTAATTGGCGAGAGGCTTCATCAAAATAATCTTGTTTGTTTAAAACAACAATATTCCCTCCCTTATCGGAGTTCCTAATTACAATTTCTTGATTATTTTTGAGTGTTTCCATCGCCAATTTCTCAGATTTGTTAACATTACTCCTAACTGTTTTTTTGTTTGCAGACAGATGTAATATATCTCTTTCCACAGTTTTTTTATACAAATTAATCGCTTGTCCCCTAAATTGTATAGGATAAAAATCTGAACCATATTTCTTAGGCCCTAATGGTATAGCTTGTTGACATAGGTAGGCCCATTGTATCGGGCATTGGGTCACTACTTGAACCCCTCTCTGAGTGGTTGGACCAGATTTTGCAGCCAATAGTGAAAAGTCTATTTAGCTACTTAAGAGATTCTGCACACCTGCTTGAATATTTGAAAGATTTTGAGTGGAAGGACCAATATTCATGGGTAGTAGTGGATATAGTATCATTGTATACTGTTATCCCACATACTCTAGGGATAATGGCTGTGAGATACTTTCTTGACAAATTCTCTGCATATGATGACAACATCAAAGTGTATATATGTGCTGTTTTGGAATTTGTCCTTACCCACAATTTTCTAATTTTTGATGGCAGATATTATTTGCAATGTTGCGGCACAGCAATGGGGGCAAAATTTGCCCCTTGCTTTGCAAATCTGTATGTGGGTTTCTGGGAAATCAAGTACCTATATAATCACACATTTAAAGATCACACTGAGAAAATACTGTATTATAAAAGATTCATCGACGATCTGATTATGATCGTGGATGAACGCTTGGATGATACTAGATTTAAGGATTTTGGTAATTTTTTGAACGACAATGAGATGTTTTTGAAATTTGTAGGAGATTATAATCACAAATGTATTGACTTCTTGGATATAACCTTGGAGGGGAGTGAGGAGGAGAAAAGGATTGTTTCTAAAACTTTTCGCAAAAGTACAGCGGGTAATACAATCTTACATGCGAGTTCCTGCCATCCCCCTCATTTGGTTCGAGCCATTCCGAGAGGCCAATACATTAGACTAAGGAGAAATACTGAGGATGATGCCATTTACAATCAACAGGCAGATGAATTAACAAAAAGATTGATAGCCAGGGGTTATGACCAAAAGAAATTGGATAAGACTAAGTTGGAAATCAGTAAAGTGAAAATAAGAAAAAAAGTAAATACAACTAATCACTTACAATTTAATGAAGATACGATTGTATTCACAACAGAGTATACTAATCAATTTTCGGACATAGTTAAAATCCTAAAGAAACACATGCCAATACTTGGTGGGGATCAAACACTCCAGAACTATATGTCTGGTTGCAGATTCGTACCTAAGAAACCAATGACATTGGCGGCCCAGCTAGCTCCCAGTTTGGTTCCAAGTGTGAGAGCCGAGAGAGGAGATAATTGGCTAAGAAAGGTAGGGTGTTTCAGATGTGGAGCTAAAACATGTTTAACATGCCCTATGATGGATGTAACAAATATTTTTCAATCCACAGTGGATAATGTCTATCCCATAAAATTTTATGCAAATTGTAAAACTACGTTTGCGATTTATTTATTGGAATGCAATTTTTGCAAGATCCAATATGTTGGAAAAACGACCAGAGAGGTCAATGTGAGGGTTAGGGAACATGTCAATGATGTGAAAAATTATTGCAAGGACTCAACTATTGCCAGGCACTTTAATTTGATTCATTTTACCCATGAAGGGAAATTTAAAGTGAAAATTATAGATGTAGCAAAGGTCCCTTTAAGAGGGGGTAGCAAGTATAAGATTCTAGACAAAAAATAATTATACTGGATCTATCAGTTGAAAACTAGAACCCCCAATGGCCTCAATTTGGAATGGGACATCAGCTATTTTGTATAAGATATCAATAATTATCATTCCTTTCTGTATATATAGTTGAGGATGAGTAAGTTATCAATACAAGACTAAAACAAAGAAATAAACAAAATAAAATTAAAAATTAAAAATAAAATTAACTAATAAAATCACATTAAAACAAAATCCGATAATTTGTAACATCTGGAACTGTGAATATTTGTGCTTACACATGAACATGTATACATCTATGTTCGTGTGTATTCAAATTTATCAGTGATTCGCTTGGGTATTGATATATACATATGAGCTTATTTATATATTCTCTTGTATATATACATACATTTGTTGTAGGTCTAACAATCCGAATAAGAGTTAATTGATTATAACAAAATAATATTGAATTTTTCTTTTTTTTTTTGTATATCTATATGAACGGATACAGTTATAGGCTTACAAAATAAGTACTTTTAGTGAACTGAAAAAATTAAAAGAAAAAGGATTTGTTAAATGTTAAATGTCAAAATTTCAAATATTGAAACAATTGTCTTTCCTTGATAAGGGTTATATGAGGGCTGTGTGACATTGTAAACTGTAGCATATTTTGACATTAAGTATCCTTTTTAATGTTTACTGTGTTTGATTGTGACATTGAAGGGTTAAAATATGTACCTGCCCACTACCTGTGTATACGAAGGTTGTGGCTAGAACACCTGTTGTCTCTGATGAAGCGCCACTAGGGGGCGTGAAACGCGTCAGACGTTCGGTCCATGATGTACCTGTGTGCTTGTAAGATTGCCAAATAAAGTGGAATATTTTTATCACTACTATGTGCTGCCAGAACTTTTTCTTTTTGGATATTATTGGCAAGTAATCCGTTGCTATAAGGACATTGCACCTGATCACCGCAAGCAATAGTGTGTGTAAACTGAAATTTGGAAGCGTCAGCGACGTCATCCTTGGGAGTCGATCACTGGAGTATGCAGAGTAAGCTTGAAGCGGCCTCGCCTGTTAACTGAAGTATTCAAAAAAGAGAGACCTGCCAAACTCTTAGAACCAAAAAAGGTTCCAAGAAGAAGAAATTGAATTAAACAATGGTCTAATACTGATTAAAACTTGAACAAAGCTCTGAATGTCAGGAAGTTTAGAAATATTCTTGTGAAATCACACAGAAAACTCTGAAATCTAGCCTTTTAACCCCTTCACCCAATCCAACGTGTATATAAGTCATGCAGTACTTTGGCTATCGTACCGCACCACGTATATATGTCATTGCTTCAGGAAGCTCCAGCATTCTCAGCTGTTAAGTTACAGCCAAGAGCTGGAGCTCCTGAAGCTTCAGGCATCTGCCACATAAGGAGCCAGAGCACGATTGGTGTGTGTCACCGTCTGTAACGATCGTTGATGTGCTGGCGGGAGGGAATGGGAGGACCCTACCTACGGAAAAAATAAAGGGACAGCGAGGGATGGGGCAGCTATGCTACAGTAAAAAGGGGATCTGGGGGTGTGGGTGACCCTAAACTAATGATCGCGGGTGGGGGGGACACACACTACGCTAAAGAAAATATGCTAAAAATAAAAAAAATGTTTAAAAAAAAAAAAAAGATACCGGTAGTTTATAGGTTCTTGCAGACAGCTGCCAGTAGCTAAGATGGCGCCTAACAGTTAGAGGGGGGAGGTGTAGAGAGCTGTTGGGGGGGCGGGATCAGGGAGGTAAAGGATCCTACACTGCTGAAATTATAAAGATATGTAAAAAAAAAATATTAAAAAAAAAGTAGGATAGGGATCAGGTGATAGGAAGTGTCAGGTAAGAGGCTAATCTCTACAGTAACTTTTTACGAACATTTGTGCCATGATTGCACAAGCAGTATGTAAATAATTTCTGTGAGAACCCAAAGTTTGTTAAAAAAAGTACTTTTTTTTTATTTGATCGCATTTAGTGGTGAAATGGTGGCATGAAATATACCAAAATAGGCCTAGATCAATACCTTGGGTTGTCTACTTAAATAATATATATAGTTTTGACAGGTAAATAATAAAAAAAAAAGGCTCTATTTCTGTTTAAATGAAGCAATAGCAAAAATGCTAAAAATTCTCTGGTATTTGGGGCAAGTTTTTGTATGAAAGTCCGGGTAGTGAAAGGGTTAAAGAGCTAGCAGATGAACCTTTCTCTGTCAGTATATGGCCGGGTTGTAATACAATTTATTTAATTATTCTTTAAAACAAACCCCCAATAAGATGCATATACGAAAAATTTAAAATCAATATTTTATTACTAAATTCTTTATATTAGTTATAAGTATAAACACATTGAATTATATTTATAGAAACCAGATATGAATGAAATGATCCACACTTATGCTGTTATAATATTCTATACAAAGATCATAAAAATATACCTTTACAATTTACCTTATTCACAATGAACACATTAAAATATCACAATATGGACCGCAAACTTCAGTGTTAGATAAACAATATACCAAGATATTTCACCCAAATCTTACTGGATTTCAATAGATTTAAGATAACTTTCAGACAAGTATAATTAAGTTATTTAGCCCACAAATGATTCTATATAACTTCAACTGAAAACACCAGAAATTGTATATATAATTATTAATGCAAACAGCCAATTTATGTGACTAGCTAAGACTACACAGGACTGTGGATATAAGCATAAAATACAAAGTGTGCCCTTTTAAAATTACTAACTGTAATCAAACTATAGCCTTTGATTTAAAATATTAAATACTAGTCCTAAAGCCCGTTCACACGGGCCATTTTTTGTAATACAGCGGTCCTTGCTTTCTCCCTCCCCCTCTCTTTTGCTCTCTCTCTCCCCCTCTTTTGAGCTCTCTCCCCCCTCTCTTTTGAGCTATCTCCCCCTCTCTTTTGCGCTCTCTCTCTCCCTCTCTCTTTTGCGCTCTCTCTCTCCCCCTCTCTCTTTTGCGTTCTCTCTCCCCCTCTCTCTTTTGCATTCTCTCTCCCCCCTCTCTTTTGAGCTCTCTCCCCATCTCTTTTGAGCTCTCTCTCTCCCCCCTCTCTTTTGCGCTCTCTCTCCCCCTCTCTTTTACGCTCTCTCTCCCCCTCTCTTTTGCGCTCTCTCTCTTTCCCCCTCTCTTTTGCGCTCTCTCTCTCCCCCTTTTGCGCTCTCTCTCTCCCCCTTTTGCGCTCTCTCTCTCCCCATCTCTTTTGCGCTCTCTCTCTCCCCATCTCTTTTGCGCTCTCTCTCTCCCCTCTTTGGCGCTCTCTCTCTCCCTCTCTTTTGTGCTCTCTCCCACCCTTTCTTTTGCGCTCTCTCTCTCCCACCCTTTCTTTTGCGCTCTCTCTCTCCCACCCTTTCTTTTGCGCTCTCTCTCCCCCCCTCTTTTGCGCTCTCTCTCCCCCTCTCTTTTGCGCTCTCTCTCCCCTCTCTTTTGCGCTCTCTCTCCCCCTCTCTTTTGCGCTCTCTCCCCCCTCTCTTTTGCGCTCTCTCACCCACTCTCTTTTGCGCTCTCTCACCCCCTCTCTTTTGCGCTCTCTCACCCCTTCTCTTTTGCGCTCTCTCCCCCTTTCTTTTACACTCTCTCTCCACCCCTCTTTTGTGCTCTCTCTCCCCCCTCTCTTTTACGCTCTTCCCCCCTCTCTTTTGTGCTCTTCCCCCTCTCTTTTGCTGTCTCTATCCCCCCCTCTCTTTTGCTGTCTCTCTTCCCCCTCTCTTTTGCTGTCTCTCTCCCCCTCTCTCTTTTGCTGTCTCTCTCCCCCCCTCTCTTTTGCGCTCTCTCCCCCCTCTCTTTTGTGCTCTCCCCCCCCCTCTTTTGCGCTCTCTCTTCCCCCCTCTCTTTTGCTGTCTCTCTCCCCCTCTCTCTTTTGCCGTCTCTCTCCCCCTCTCTCTTTTGCCGTCTCTCTCCCCCTCTCTCTTTTGCCGTCTCTCTCCCCCTCTCTCTTTTGCAGTCTCTCTCCCCCTCTCTCTTTTGCTGTCTCTCTCCCCCTCTCTCTTTTGCTGTCTCTCTCCCCCTCTCTCTTTTGCTGTCTCTCTCCCCCCTCTCTCTTTTGCTGTCTCTCTCCCCCTCTTTTGCTGTCTCTCTCCCCCCCCTCTCTTTTGCGCTCTCTCCCCCCCTCTCTTTTGTGCTCTCTCCCCCCCTCACTTTTGCGCTCTCTCCCCCCCTCTTTTGCGCTCTCTCTTCCCCCCCTCTCTTTTGCACTCTCTCTTCCCCCCTCTCTTTTGCCGTCTCTCTCCCCCTCTCTCTTTTGCCGTCTCTCTCCCCCTCTCTCTTTTGCCGTCTCTCTCCCCCTCTCTCTTTTGCCGTCTCTCTCCCCCTCTCTCTTTTGCCGTCTCTCTCCCCTTCTCTCTTTTGCTGTCTCTCTCCCCCTCTCTCTCCCCCCTCTCTATCTCTCTCCCATTTTCCATCTATCGCCCGGCCACGCCCCCTTCACGACTGGCCCAGTCACGTCCGACCACGCCCCTTCACATCCGGTCACGCCCACTTCTGCCACTGCGCAGATCTTCAGCTAGGGAGTAGGGACTCAAAGGCCAGGTGTGTGTCCTCGTGCTGTCTCTACTGCACATGACAGCTTCTGACAAACACACTTGGCCTTTTATTATATAGGATACTTAACAGTTTCTTATACTTTACCCAAATAACCAAATTAATGTTTCATTTTTTTCTCCGATAAGTCCAATTTCACCTCATAAATTAAAAGAGGTACATTTTTGCAAGATGGATGAAAGTTAGGCCCAGATTTGCACGTCAGAGACTGGATTTCAAAGCAAAAGTTTGTCAGTCAAAAACTCAGCAGCCCAGCCTTCTTTCTCTTGCCTGAAGTTATATCATGCAATATAACCCCACCCATTTTTATTCTAATCATTGGTAATAAATTCGGTAGGCCCTTAACGGATTTGTCTTTCCATTGGTCCTCGGAGCTTGTCCCTCTCATTGGTACATTTGGATTTGCATGTATTCTAGTAGTCAATCCATTTGGCTGTCATACCATTTTTAATCCCCTAGGGGGCAGCAGACAATCACAAATGCAGTCTCCATCAACATCGCTAACAGCGTAAAAGGACATGAAACCCAAAATTTTTCCTTCATGATTTAGAAAGAGTATGTGATTTTAAACAACTTTCTAATTTACTTCTATTATCTAAATTGCTTCATTCTCTTGCTATCCTCTGCTGAAAAGCATATCTAGATAGGTTCAGTAGTTGCTGATTGGTGGTTGCACATAGAGGCCTCGTGTGATTGGCTCTCCCATGTGCATTACCATTTCTTCAACAAAGAATATCTAAAGAATGAAGCAAATTAGATAATAGAAGTAAATTGGAAAGTTGTTTGAAATTGTATTCTCTAGCTGAATCATGAAAGAAAAATGTTGGGTTTAGTGTCCCTTTAATTATCTAACCTTAAAAAATGTTTATCAAATACTTTAATTTCCAGTATAAATCACTTAAAAAAAATTTTTTTATTTTTTTTATTGATGTTCATTTAGAGGTATACAATGTTGCACAAATAAATCACTTACAATTTTAATATAGATGGGACCATATAGCACCATTTTTTCTGATTATTTTAATATGAAACATCAGTATTTTATTTATCATATTCTAGAAGATGTCTTAAAAGTTGTATTTTTATGAGGGACTAGTAGTATCAATCAATGAAATATATATGTCTGACTTATTCTGTATATCAGCGTATTTGATATACTGGCACATATTTCATTTCCTAGTTTCATCTTATCTAGAAATCTCATCTTCACATCAGTTCTTCCTGTAATGTTCACTAGATTTCTGGAAAACAAAGAAAAATTTATTCATTATTAAATAACTTAAGCATTTATATATACTAATGTAGTTATTCATTTAATTTATTACAAATCTGAAATGCATTTCTCAGATCCATGGAAGTATACATTTTTATACAATACTGAGGTATATTTTACTTGAAATTTGTAATTTAAAATTAATTTTAGAGTTACAATGCAAGACATTGTTAGCCAGCACAGATGTGGATCCGAGGTCTAGGGGCAATTAACAGGTCTGTGCTAATTACTATATTCTAGAATTTCTGTTCGCTTATCTGACTTTATGTGCAGAATGTCGTCTCCAACCATCCCATGATGTATGCTGGGTTGGTTGATTATCCCGTCCCTGTTATGACCTCATGTGGAGTGATGAGCTTCAAAGCTAAATCAATTTAGAGATTTCAATGTTTTTAGAAGTCCTGTCTATTTCTTTTGTCCTACAAGTCTGTGTTTCAGACCAAGAGGGGGGTTGCTTTACAAACAGTTTCACAAATAAAATGAGTTCTTGGTCTTATTATATATCTATGTGTAGATAAAATATACATACATATATATTATTTAATAACACTCACAGATATCCTGACATCTCTAAGCTCTTTTGTAAAAATACATGACCTCTAGACAGTGTATGATGTTGCATAACACTGTACCTGCTAATCACGGAAAGCCGTGATTGGAAGAAACTGGATTCATCATTTCTGACGTATGAAGAGGCTTCCGACCACCGGGGGAATCACTGGAGCAGCTGTCAGGATTAAAAGGTAAGTTTTTTTGTTTGTTTGTTTTTTAAGAAAACTAGTGAAATGTCAATTTTGATGAATTAAAGTGCCCTTGTTTTTAATAGGATTATTAAAAACCGGGCACCGATTCATCTAAATTGACCTTCAATTTAAGTCTGGCGGTGAAGTTCTTCTTCCAGACCGCTTCATCTTCAATCTTCATCCCGGCGTTGCAGCGGCGGTGCCATCTTCAATCTTCATCCAGGTGTCAAGGAGCGGAGGGGGCGCGGTCATCCGACGTAGAGGCTCCTCTTCATGCGATCGTCCGCCACACACTGAAGATTGAATGCGTGGTACCCGTTTTATATTGGGGTATCTTGCATTCTTATTGGCTGAAAATGTCAAATCAGCTAATAGGATGAGAGCTGCTTACATCCTATTGGCTGTTCAGATTGGATGAAGATTGAAGATGGCGCCGCATCCGCAACATCGGGATGAAGATTGACGATGGAGCCGCCTGGAAGAAGACCTTTACAGTCGGACTTTAGGAATGGTGAAGTACCTATTTCAGGGTTAGTGTTAGTTTTGTTTTTTTTTGGGTGTTTTTTTTTTTTTAAGATTAGGGCTTTTTATTTTTTAATGGGCAGTAAAAGAGCTGATTGCCCTTTTTTTAAAGTAAAAGAGTTTTTAAACTTTATTTTGGGGTTGCTTTTTTGTTTTTAAGGGGGATTAGATTTGGAGTAACTTTTATTTTGCATAATGTAGTTTTGATTTTTTTCTGTAATCTTAGATTTTTTGATTTTTTTAAATCTTAGTTTTTTTATTTTTATGTAATCTTAGGTTTTGTTATTTTGAGTAAGGGTAGGTTTTTAAGTAATGTTAGGGTTTTTAAAGTATTTGTTTTATTATTATTGGTAAATGTAGTAAGTATTTTTTTATTGTATGTTAGTGTATTGTAATTAGGGTTAACTTAGGGGGCTCAGTTATTAGTTTAATACTTTGCATTGTGGGGGGTTGGCGGTTTCGGGTTTAATAGGTTTATTAGGTAGTTGGCGTTGTGGGGGTTGGCGGTTTAGGGATTAAAAGGTTAATTAATTTGCCTTGTCAGATTAGGGGTTAATAAATAACTATTAGGTACTTTGCGATGTGGGGGTTGGCTGATTAGGGGTTAATAGTGTATTAAAGGGACACTGAACCCAATTTTTTTATTTTGTGATTCAGATAGAGCATGCAATTTTAAGCAACTTTCTAATTTACTCCTATTATCAATTTTTCTTCGTTCTCTTGCTATCTTTATTTGAAATAAAAGCCATCTAAGCTTTTTTGGGTTAAGAACTCTGGACAGCACTTTTTGATTGGTGGATGGATTTTTTCCACCAATCAGCAAGGACAACCCAGGTTGTTCACCAAAATGGGCCGGCATCTAAACTTAGATTCTTGCATTTCAAATAAAGATACCAAGAGAATAAAGAAAATTTGATAATAGGAGTAAATTAGAAAGTTGCTTAAAAATTCATGCTCTATCTGAATCACAAAAGAAAAATTTTGGGTTCAGTGTCCCTTTAAGTTAAATTGCGATGTTGGGGGTTGGTGTTTTAGGGGTTAATGCTTTTATTAATATTTGCTATGTGAGGGGGTGGCGGATATAGGGATTTTGACGTGTCTGTTTAATTTTTGGGGGGTGGGTTCGATTTTTATGGACGACTTTAAAAAAAATAGTTTTTTTACTTAGGCACCGGCAGTTCATAAACTGCCGTAAGTCACTGGTGACTCCAGAAATGTGTATTTCTGCACATATATTAACGTCTCCAGTTTTTCCGACTTACAGTAGTATATCCTCCAGCGCCGTATATGTGATTCACCCGATGTGCAAGGTGAATTTACGGTCGGTGTGGGTTTCAGGAGTTGCGCTGAAACTTACGCCGCAAATGTAATCTCGCCCATATATATAAGAAATGTTACAAAGCATGCAAAAAAAGCAATCCAATTAGCCAAAATTGAAAATAAAAGATTAAATGCAAAGGATTCTAAGTCAAACCCTAAAAGGTTTTTTAAGTACATAAAAAATCTAAGCACAATATTGGTACACTAAAATGTGTAAGGGGTAGCATGATTAACAGTGACAGGGAGAAGGCTGAGGTGCTGAACTGGTTCCTCTCTTGTGTATACTGAAGAAAAGAACTAATGGGAAATACTTTAAAACAATCTAGAATATACAAGCCCATACCATAACTGGATATCAGGAAAATAAACTGGATAATATTAAGGTAAATAAAACTCCAGGCCCAGATGGAATACAACCAAGGGTTTTATGGGAACTTAGCACGGTTATAGCCAAACCTCTATTCTAAAGTTTTTAAGACTCAGTCATAGTACCTCAGGATTGGCATAAAGCTTATGTCACTTATTAAAAAGGGAAGCAGGGCTGATCCAAGAAGCTATAGACCAGTTAGTCTGACAGCATCATGTTCCCCCGACATTTAATAAATCTACCCCTATGAGTTAAAATCAGCATGGTGTTTTGAGAAATAGATCATATCAAACTCTTTGATTCTACAAGGAAGGAAGTAAAATTATAGATAAAGGGGTATTAGTTGATATGATATCCTTGGATTTTGCAACGATGTTTGATACAGTGCTACATGAGAGATTAATGTACAAAATTAAGGGACTGGGAATAGCTGAAAATGTTAGCTCATGGATAATAACTGGATAAAAGACAGGGAGCAACGAGTAGTAGCAAAAAGTTCCTAGTGGACTCCCCCAGTGATCAGTACTAGGCCCTGTTCTTTTTAATATTTTTATACAAAGTTGTGTATGGTCATAAGATCAGTGATCTACAAAAAATAGAAGAATGGGCAGGTAAATGGAAACTTAGATTTAATACTGGAAAATACAAGATCCTACATTTTGGAAGTAAAAATAAGCAGGCAACCTATTATTTAAATTGGCCTAGAGGAGGAGAGGGATTTGGGAGTAGTAATAGATAACAAGCCAAATATGGGTGCACAATGCTGGTCAGCGGCTTCTAAAGCTAATAAGAAACCA
Organism: Bombina bombina; assembly: GCF_027579735.1. Taxonomy (NCBI): domain Eukaryota; kingdom Metazoa; phylum Chordata; class Amphibia; order Anura; family Bombinatoridae; genus Bombina; species Bombina bombina. Next base: position 766,814,551 of record NC_069504.1, on the reverse strand, counting down.
GCATGTATTAAAAGAGGCATTGATGCAAGAGAGGAAAGTATAATTCTGTTACTATATACATCCATGGTAAGATCTCACCTCTAGTATGGAATGCAGTCCTGGGGACTGATCTAAAAAAAAAGACAGAAAACAGTCAGGAAGGTGACAGCATAAGTCTAATATTTATTAGATAAGACAAATAACGGGCAACGTTTCGGGATGTTATCCCTTATTCATGCCATGCCAAACAAACAATTCTCACACCTTTATATACCTAAACACCACTAGGTGGCGAAAGAGAGAATTTAACCCTATCAGTACATCAAATGTTAAAAACATACATACACAGATTGTTGCATTATTACAAAAAATCTATCTGGCTTGTGTTGTATTTTTTATCTGATGACAAGGTGTAATAAACTGATCCCATTCCACTAGTGTGGGTTATAGACGTATATAAACTCTCAACGTCTAAACTAAAGAGTATAAATTTATTTGTAGTCAACTCCAAGGAGTTCAGTTTATTCAGAAAGTCACCAGTGTCTTTAACAAATGAACTGGGCATTTCTACATATGGGCGCAAAATTTTATCCAAACCAACTCAGAAATATGTATAATAGATATTTAAATTACCCAAGTCCATTTACATGGAAGAGATACATGGAAGCAAAACTCGAAAGGGAATTGTTTCTGAAAGATAAATGGGCGAGGGAAGATCTGAAGACTAGAGCCATTTACCAGGGGCACCAGGGGATATCCGCCAAGCATCTTGCAAAAATTTTTAAGTTCAGAAAAAGTAAGAACTTGATTACATTAATCAAGTCAGGAACAAAAACATACACACAAAACACTGAAATATCTAACGCATTTTATAATTTCTACAAAAAATTATATGCAGAGACACCCATCGATAACCATGAAAAAACGTTATTCTGGCAAAAAATAAAGCTACCGCAAATAACAGTTGATAATTTGCAACAACTTAATACACCTATTACAGAAGCGGAGGTGGACATAGCAATTAACAAAGCCAAGATAAACAAGGCTCCTGGACCAGATGGTCTTACTGCAGAATTCTATAAAATTATAAAAGATGACATTACACCTATATTAACAAAGCTTTTTAATATTTATTATACTCAGAACGAAATGAAATCACCTTATTTTTCAGACTCAACGATGGTCTTACTGCAGAATTCTATAAAATTATAAAAGATGACATTACACCTATATTAACAAAGCTTTTTAATATTTATTATACTCAGAACGAAATGAAATCACCTTATTTTTCAGACTCAACGATAACCTTGATACATAAAAAAGGGAAACCGAATGAAGATATGGGGTCCTATCGACCCATATCATTATTAAATAATGACTATAAGATCTGTATGTCTATCATAGCAGATAGAATGAAAAAAGTGGTAGGTGATATAATTCACGAAGACCAATCAGGTTTTATGCCAGGTAGAAACGTAGTACGTAACATTCGTAGAGTGTTATTAACTTTAGAACATTATTTCCACAAATTACAATATCCTAATAAAAAGAGAATACCAGATCTCGCACTATTAACAATCGATGCTGAAAAAGCATTTGATTCCATAATATGGGATCACATGTTTACATCACTCACCAACTTTGGTTTTACAGGAAATTTGGTCAAATTCCTTAGACTAATTTATGATAAGCCACGTTCACAACTGCTAGTTAATGGGGAGTTAACACAGTATGTTACACTGAATAGAGGGACACGGCAAGGTTGTCCACTTTCACCCCTGTTATTTAATATAGCATTGGAACCCTTAGCCGTCAGCCTAAGAAATTAAATTTAAGGTATTAAGCTAGGCAATCAAAATTTGGTTATTTCATTATATGCAGATGATATAATTCTATTCTTACAAAATACCAATATTAATATCCCAAAAATTTCAGAAATAATCCAATGTTACAGTCAATTTTCAGGTTATAAAATCAATTCAAACAAATCTGAAATATTATGGATAAATAAAACTACAAAGAGCTACTCAAAACATTTATTTAAAGAAGTAGATCATATACATTATCTTGGAATCAGTTTAGGGAGGGATCCCAGAGCCTGGTACCATCTTAATTATGATATACTTTTTGATAAATTGATTACTGATATGAAAAGATGAAATATTCATTATTTTTCACTATCGGCAAAAATAATGCTCTTAAAAACGATCTTCTTCCCCCGAATAATGTTCTTACTACAAAACTTGCCTTTATTTATTTTAAAGAAAGATATAAACAGATATAATACTTCACGTGCTAATTTTATTTGGGGGGAAAAAAAGACATCCTATGTCGATAGAGAAGCTTACACAATTAAAGAAATTTGGGGGACTCTCACTTCCTAATCTACAATATTATAATTGGGTGACATTAGTGAAGTTTGGGGTGGACTGGATTACAGAAGCCAACTATGTCACGTATTACGAAATAGAAACGGAGCTGGTAAAGCCATTTAACCTAAAAGCGATATTACATTATCCATATAACAAATTACCAAGTAACATCAGCACTATGAGCATAATGGCAAATATAGTACAAGCTTGGCAGAAGTATTTAAAGTCAATGGAGTATTCTTATCAGATCTCTAGATATCTTCCTATTATAGGCATATTGGATTTTTCTCCAGGTATAGAAAACAAAGTATTTAGGAAATGGGGGGGACAGTGGATTGATTCATTTGACACAGCTAAAACACCCTGACTCGAGATTAATATATACATTTCAGGAATTGAGACAATTATATATATATCAAAAGATTTTTATGCATATCTCCAAATACGAAATTACCTTCTCCAAAAAATATCCCTATATGGATATGATTGGAATAAACCTGAAATAGATTCTGGGGTTAAACTATATAAAGCGGGCAAACGTTCAATTTCATATTGGTATAAAACCCTACTAACAAAAATTGGAGCAGAACATATAAATAAGCTTAAGGATAATATAGCTAAATACTATCCTGCAACCCAAACTAAAGACCTGCAAAATAGTATAGATCTTGCAGAAAAAGCCACGACACTAATTAGCTGGAGAGAATCGCAAATGAAAGTTATTAACAATTTTTATTTAACGCCACATAGAATGAGTAAATGGGCAAAAGGAAACCAAACTAGTAACTGCTTTAAATGTTATAAGGAGAAAGCAGACTTGATACACTGCCTGTGGTCTTGTCCCAAAATTAAGCACTACTGGGCCAAGATAAACTATTGGATAAATACATTTTTACATGAGAACTTCCATATGACACTACATCATAGTCTTTTCTTACTGAAAGGCAAGACAGAACCCGGAGAACAAAGATTGATAAATATGGCCATTTTGGCTGTGCAATCTCTGATATTTAAGAGATGGAGATCCCCTGGTGCTCCTGGAATCCCTGAATTCGTAGATAGTATGAAATTACAAATGACTATCGAATTGCAAGATTTGAAGCCAACCTCAGCAAAACAATTTAGATCTTTTTTTTCTAAATGGAAGACAGTTATTCTATCTTGGCCTCGGCCAATTCAACTACAATTTATTGCCCCATTAATAAACACAATACCCTTTATCACTTTAATAGTAGAAGGGTTTCTGCCATATTACTTGCTACATCCGCAAGATTGTGAGAAAGTATAAATTGATCTATATTATAACATATGGCTTGGATTTGTTAATTTTTTTTAAATTTTTTTTGTGGAAAGAAAATGTAAGAATAGAGAAGTTTATAATATTCAGACAGGAGAATTGTTATAATGTATGGTACTCTGTAAGCTAAAGTTGCAATTGTTGTTATGAAAAAGTGTTTGTACATTGCACTAATTTTTTGTTTGTTTTTCTGTGAAAACTAAATAAAAAGAAGTGAAACAAAAAGATGAATGTTAGTGAAAGCAGAATTAGTGCTGTCTACAATTGGGCGGCCAGGTGGCATACTTAGATTTTTATGCACTTTTGGTAAAGTGTAAATTACAGGGGTGCAGGGTTTCTCAATTTTCAAAAAAACAGCAACATCTTTACCTATAATACCATTTCTTAATGCAATACATATACAGTTATCGATTTCTTTTTGTATATTAAATATTGGATTATAAGCCAATTTCTTATAAACTGTTGAGTTGAGAATAAATCTCATTAATATAGTAATCTTTATCTAACAGCACCACTGCTCCTCCCTTATCGGCCCTTTTTAAAATTATGTCAGTTTTTTCCTTAAGGGAGTACAAAGCACGTGTATGTTCTCTAGATAAATTATTAGCCTTTTTTAGAAAATTCTTGTTCTTATATTTTTTCAATTTTATTCTGTAAAAGACAAATATCTTTCTGTACTAAGGCTGCAAAAGTTTCAACACTGTGGTTTACATTGCCAGGACTGCAGACTTAGAAAAAGTTCAGAAAAGGACCACAAAACTAATAAGGGGAATGGAGAATTTAAGCTATGAGGAGAGGTTAGCCAAACTGGTGGATAGGTGACATGATTACTTTATATAAATATATTCAAGGCCCACATGTAGAGATGGCAGAAGCTCTCTTTATTACAAGACAATTGTTTGTGACAAGAGGTAACAATTTAAGGCTGGAGGAAAGAATTTTAATCTCCAGCAACTTAAATGTTTTTTTTTTTTACTGTAAGAGCAATCAAATTGTGGAATTCATTACCTAAGGAGGTAGTAAATGCCAATACCCTAGCTTTTTTTTTGTAAGTATATTTAGTTGTGTATAGGTTGAACACTATGGACTTCTGTCTATTTTTTTTCCAGCCTCTTCTACTATATTAACCAGCCAGTCTATTATTTTACCAAGCTGTCAAGTAAAACTTGTACAAAAATATTGGACACTTAAATGTTCAGTATTTTTCAAGTCTCCTACGTGTCAACTAAAAGTAAAGCGTGTTATTTGCCTCTATGCATTACAAAAATGGCCCTAAAATAAGTAACACTGTGTATTTTCTATTATATGTGTTACAGGCAGCCATGGGGGTGTTAAATTATTGCTGTGTGTGTGCTCCTAGGATAAAAGAGTCAAATCACTACTAAGTATGTGTTACTGGCAACCAAGGGGATAAAATGACTGCTCAGTTGTGAATAAATTTGGTGGGATAAAAGGTGGGGCCTAAGGTTGATCCTTTGTGCCCAGTCACATATACGTTGTCTGGTATTTTAATGGAGCACAACTGGCAACCCTATAGATAGCCTATCCAGTGCTGAACACATTACAAGCAGAGGATCTGTTTAAAGGGACAGTCAAGACCCCAAAAAACTTTCATGATTTACATAGAGAATGTAATTTTAAATAACTTTACAATTTACTTTTATCATCAATTTTTATTTGTTCTCTTGGTATTCTTAGTTGAAAGCTAATTCTAGGATGTTCATATGCTAATTTCTTAGAGCTTGAAGACTGCCTCTAATCTGAACACATTTTGAATACTAGAGGGCATTAGTTCATGTCTTTCATACAGGCAACATTGAGCTCATGCACGTGAAGTTACCCTGGAGTGAGCACTGATTGGCTAAAATTCAAGTCTGTCAAAAGAACTGAAATAAGGGGGCAGTTTGCAGAGGCTTAGATACAAGGTAATCACAGAGGTGAAAAGTGTATTTATATAACAGTGTTGGTTATGCAAAACTGGGGAATGGGTAATAAAGGGATTATCTTTCTTTTTAAACAACAAAAATTCTGGTGTTGACTGTCCCTTTAAGGAGTCTATCGACAACCCAACAGGAGGAGGCTAAGGGACCTGTTACCGGGGATAATGTGGCAGGCTTGCGGCTAACTCCTTCAGTGGGAGTAATTGTTTCACTGCCCAATACTCCAATCTCCCCACTTTCTCTAAGTAGCAGCTCTCTGAAGTGGGAAATGGGCCTCAAATCATTCTAACAACCCCGCTCAACAAAGAATATGGAACATCTCAATTCTTCACCTTCCTCTTGTGAGGCAAAGATTAAAACTGGCATACTAGAGAGGTGGGAAGGATTAAGTGTTCTTGGTGTTGTAGTAATCTTTGCCTCCTCCTAGTGGCCAGGAGTAATGGCTTGTGGACTTTCACCACCTTATGAAAGAAAATAAAAATATATGTCAAACGCACTTTACACATATACACTTATTACAGGCAATCAAAAAGGTCCAGAGACTCCTTGGTTTAAAGATCAGAAGCCCCTCTAAGTTTAAATAGTCAGATGATCACTGTGGTAAAAGTGATAATTTTATGTAAACAAATGTGCATTTTTTTTGAGTAGAGTCTCCTATGAACCCTAGAAAAAGCACATACACACACAAATGTTTACAACATGGTTTAAATATAATTTTTTTCACGCCTTTTGTTAAGTCTTCATGTCATGATATACACATAAAATAACAGTATAGTATAAATCTGCTGGGTCTGCTGACCCCCCCCCCCCCTATAAAATATGTGTGGGTTTCTCACTGGAAAATGGCCTACAGTGCAGCTTAAATGAACCCAGTTACTGTTTTAAAAAATATCTGCCTATCTAATAGTATATACAGTATGTATTAATAGTCAAACTGGACTTTTAAAACCTTGTTATTTTTTGGTATTTAAAGTTTTGCTTTGTCAAGTTCTAAAACAGAGTGCATCCATTTTGTAATTTGTCTTAAATCAACCAAACGTTTGGCTCAGAACTCTAAAATAGATTAGCACATAGTTGCTAACTGTCCTGTTTTTCCTGGGACAGTCAATATTTTTTGCTTCTTGCCACTGTCTATTAAGTCTGTCCCATGTTCAGTTACTTAGTTTAATATTATTGTGTGCAGTGTAGTTCTCCCACCACAGAGGTTGCTGTGTGTAGAGAGGTGTCAGGTAAGGGGAAGCCATGTTATATATAATACCAGTGTGGGTAGGAGGCAAGGGATGATGAAGCAAGGCATCTCACAGTTTGGAACATGGGTAATTTCCCCTATTTATACACTGAGGCTTTGCTTGGCAGGGGCTCAAGATTTACTGGGGCATTTCTGGATCTATTAATCTACTGTCCACAATCGCTGCTGCAGCAAAGATAAAAACAAATGACTACCTATTTGTGAAACTTTCAATAGTGTTTTAGCAAAAGTAAAAAAATAAAAAACATACCCTCGATATATCCACATATATTGTTTTCCAGTCCAGTAGCCCCACCACAGTAGTAAGCAGGTTAAACATATTGAGGTAATATCATTTTCTAATTTCAGGCTGTGTAACATTAGATAAACTAGGGTATTTTGTGGTGTCCTGCTTTACAGATGATGAAGGGTTAATAATGTAACCCTTGCTTGCTTATCTTGGTTCTTACTGTAAAGGTATTCTTTGTATGCCAATTCTATGCTTGAGAGTAAAAGAGGTGATGAGAAGCTTGGTGATTTAACCTGCATTTAAGGCTATAACAGTGCAAAAAAAAATTGTCTAATAGAGCAATTTTATTATCGCACTATTGTTAGCATATAACCATCTGTTTAACCTCTGCAAAGTGATTAAACAGATAAAGTAATCTCCAGTGCAGCAATGTACTACTGGGAGCTAGATGAGAACATTTTATGAATTAGTGACAAAAGACAAATGTGTGTAGCCATCATTCACCAGTAGCACATTGCTGTTACTGAGGATATGTATTTATTCTGTTCAACAAAGGTACCTAAGGGAACAAACTAAATTTCATAGTAGAAGTGAATTTAAAAATGAAATTCTCTATCGGAATCATTAAACATTAATTTTTTAGCTTTGTGTTGGATTAGTTACCCTCGTATGACACATTTATGTGCCTCCCAGTTATTAGCATGAGAAGTATGGCTATAGTTGTTAAGTGAGAAATATTCGGCAATACTCTTACCTATTTCGGAGGTGATTTGTGGGTCGATCAATAAATTGTCATCACGTCTCCATATGTAGTCTACAATGGGGGTCTTTGGCCAGAGGACAGCACATGAGACAGGTGCATGGTCGGTCCAAGTGAATGGGCATTTGTCACATTTGGGTATTAAGGTGAGACCGTGCATGTCTGTAAACCAGTAATCTATCCGCGAGTATTTTTTGTGCGCATTTGAATAAAACGTTTAATCCTGACCCATGGGTTGTAAAGTATGCAACACGTCGTGTAGATTTATGCTAGTCAGGGAAGACTTAATCCCTTTTATTTTGTGTTTGAAATACTGGAGGTGTTGTTGGACGTATCTAGTGTTGGGTTTAGAGGGACATTAAAGTCCCCTCCCAGAAACAGGATTCCTTTCATGTGGTCCAGGAGGATGTTCAATATTTTTTTGAAGAATAAGTGTTGATCCTGGTTGGGGGAGTAAAGGTTTAGTAAAGTGATGGGGTGGCCGTACAGTAAACCCACTAGCATAATAAACCGACTTTCTGGATCTCTGATTGTTTGGGATACCTAAAATGAGACAGAAATATGGAATACAATGCCCACACCATTTTGTTTCTTAGGTCCTGATGCAAAATATGCTGTAGGATATATATAGTGTGACCACTTGGGTTCTTTTTCTTTTTGGAAATGTGTCTCCTGTATGTATATAATTTTACCATTTAATGTGGATAGTTCACACATAGCTATAAACCGTTTACCAGGAAGAAGAGGGAAAAAAAAAGAGAGGCGCTTGTGTGTACCAGTAGAACAATATAGATGGCTTGTATACATCCACAACAGGGTACTCACATTTTAGTGGAGCACTCATACAGTGCTATCAGGCGCGTACTGGGTAAGCCCAGCTTGCTGAGTTTCCAACGTGTGTACAGGAACACTTATGGCTCTGATTTATTTGAGCTGGAAATAGCGACTGCCAGAAGAAGCAACCCCACAGGTCAAAGCAGGAAGCAATGAGGCACACAGAGATTACCACACAGAGCAGATCTAATCCCAGTGATAATGATTGGTAGGAGGTGGTTATAATAAAAAAGATCAGTGGAGGTTCCAATATTGAATAAAAAGTGCAATTTATTAAAACAATAATAAAAACAGGAACCAACAGGTAGGGCATATAGTAACCTTCCTTGTGAACATGCAACGCTTTTCTCAGCGTTGGTGAGACAGCAAATGCCATTTATTCTCAATACTTAGATTCCATAACAATTTTCCACAACCATAGCAACCATCTCTATTTCTGTTGCCAATCCACCTTTTAATACAGCTCCTGGTCTTGCTTGAAAGAATACAATATGCTTAACTTCTTATCGGTTCCAAGAAAATTAAAATATAATTTTATATTTATTTTCAAAGGGACATTCTAGAAAATTAGAGTAGTTAGATGTTGTTGTTTTTTAATCAATATATAGTAGCTTATGTTTTTCCCCTAGAATGTTCCTTTAATAAATACCTATTATCTATATACATCCAAAGGGAATTTAAAGGGATATAAAACCTACATTTTTCCTTTCATGATTCAGATAGCGCATACAATTAAAAGCAACTTTCTAATTTACTAATTTTCTAAATTTGTCTTCGTTCTCTTGGTATATTTATTTGAAAAAGCAGTAATGTAAGCTTAGGAGCCGGACCATTTTTGCTTCAACACCAGGGTACAGCTTGCTGATTGGTGGCTACATTTAAAATCAAATTCATACTGTGATTCAGGACCACCATACAGGACAGTTAAAAAACGGATACATACATATGCTGACAGTGACAAATGGTAAGGGAGCACATGGGGACAATAACACACACACAAGCTACACAATTATTTTTTCAGTTCAGTTCATCCACTGACTACAGACCTGTGAGGATGAAGGGCAGGAATGCAAGCACTGCTTCACTGTGATGAAGGAAGAAACGTCAGCAGGAATTCAGTAACTACTTCACGGTGTTGAAGGAAGAAACGTCAGCAGGAATGCAGCCACTACTTCACGGTGTTGAAGGAAGAAACGTCAACAGGAATGCAGCCACTGCTTCACCGCGTTGAAGGAAGAAACGTCAGCAGGAATGCAGCCACTACTTCACCGTGTTGAAGGAAGAAACGTCAGCAGGAATGCAGCCACTACTTCACCGTGTTGAAGAAAGAAACGTCAGCAGAAATGCAGTCACTACTTCACGGTGTTGAAGGAAGAAACGTCAGCAGGAATGCAGTCACTACTTCACGGTGTTGAAGGAAGAAACGTCAGCAGGAATGCAGCCACTACTTCACGGTGTTGAAGGAAGAAACGTCAGCAGGAATGCAGCCAATGCTTCACCGTGTTGAAGGAAGAAACGTCAGCAGGAATGCAGCCACTACTTCACTGTGTTGAAGGAAGAAACATCAGCAGGAATGCAGCCTCTACTTCACGGTGTTGAAGGAAGAAACGTCAGCAGAAATGCAGCCACTACTTCACGGTGTTAAAGGAAGAAACATCAGCAGGAATGCAGCCACTACTTCACGGTGTTGAAGGAAGAAACGTCAGCAGGAATGCAGCCACTACTTCACGGTGTTGAAGGAAGAAACGTCAGCAGGAATGCAGACACTACTTCACGGTGTTGAAGGAAGAAACGTCAGCAGGAATGCAGACACTACTTCACGGTGTTGAAGGAAGAAACGTCAGCAGGAAGGAAGACACTACTTCACGGTGTTGAAGGAAGAAACGTCAGCAGGAATGCAGACACTACTTCATGGTGTTGAAGGAAGAAACGTCAGCAGGAATGCAGACACTACTTCATTGCATTGAAGAAATGTCAGCAGGAATGCAGCCACTACTTCATGGGGTTGAAGGAACGTCATTAACAAAGTCAGAGGGCCAGATTACAAGTATCGCGCTTATTTTTTAATTAGAGATGTCCGACCCCTTATCATACTTATAGAATGACACTGTGGGCCCCCCTTTTTTTCCGTCTCCCTCCTCTTAAAGGGAAAGTAAACCTAAAATATAATGTTATATAATTCTGCACATAGTGCAGAATTATATAACATTATATTAGTGCTATCGTTATAAAACTTATTCCCTTTTAATTTTTTTAAAATATGTCAGTTTTTCAGACCCGCTCTTTGTGCTTTTCTGAGCGGGTCTGTTTTTATTACACAGTGCATCGGGCCAGCTGTATAGTCACAGCCCGGCCCGACCGCACCATAACACTAAGTGCAGCTCGCTCCTGCTGTCAGACATTGTCAGAGCAGAAGTAAGCAATAGCCAGTAGGTGGAGCTGTCCGCTTGTGTTGCAGCAAAGCCAAGCAAGCTGAAATTAATCAGTTTAACCAGACCTGAGCTATCGAGTAGATTTCAAAGGAACAAGATCTTCCTGTCTATAAATCAGTCCAGATTGGAATGCATAGAAAGAACTGTTTGCAGAAAAATGCAAGTGAAGTCTGTGTTGTGTGATTATTTTATTAGGTTTATAATGCTGTTTAGCAAATGTTTTTGTTCATTTAACTTAGTTTAATTATATATTCTGTGTTGTGTGAATATTTTATTAGGTTTAGCATTTGAAGTCTTCATTTCAAAGCTTTTAAAATAATGTATTAGTGGTTACTTATGACAATTTTGAGAGGGGGGCCTGGAACCTATCTCCCTCACTTCCCATTGACTTACATTATAAACTGGGTTTCGATTTACAACCGTTCCTTCTGGAACCTAACCCCGGCGTAAACTGAGGGCTACCTGTATGTATATATATATATATATATATACACACATATATACAGCTCTGGAACAAATTAAGAGACCACTGCAAAATTATCAGTTTCTCTGGTTTTACTATTTCTAGGAATGTGTTTGAGTAAAACTACTGACCTTTCTCTCAAATTCCAAATGAAAATATGGTTATTTAGAGCATTTATTTGCAGAAAATAACTGGTAAAAAAAACCAACAACAAAAAAAAGATGCAGTGTTTTCAGACTTTGTATAATGCAAAGAAAACAAGTTCATATTCATTTTTAAACAACAAAATACTAAGGTTTTAACTTGAAAAGAGTTCAGAAATCAATATTTGATGGAATAACCCTGATTTTCAATCACAGCTTTCATGCGTCTTGGCATGCTCTCAACCAGTTAGCTGTTAGGTGACTTTATGCCACTCATGGCACAAAAATTAAAGCAACTTGGCTTTGTTTTGGCTTTTGACCATCCATTTTCCTCTTGATCACATTCCAAAGGTTTTCAATGGGGTTCAGGTCTGGAGATTGGACTGGTTATGACAGGGTTTTGATTTGGTTTTCCTCCATCTACACTTTGATTGACCTGGCTGCGTGGCATGGAGCATTGTCCTGCTGGGTAAAAAAACATAATTTATGCTTACCTGATAAATTCCTTTCTTCTGTAGTGTGATCAGTCCACGGGTCATCATTACTTGTGGGATATTAACTGCTCCCCTACAGGAAGTGCAAGAGGATTCACCCAGCAGAGTTGCTATATAGCTCCTCCCCTCTACGTCACCTCCAGTCATTCGACCAAGGACCAACGAGAAAGGAGAAGCCAAGGGTGTAGTGGTGACTGGAGTATAATTTAAAAAATATTTACCTGCCTTAAAAAAACAGGGCGGGCCGTGGACTGATCACACTACAGAAGAAAGGAATTTATCAGGTAAGCATAAATTATGTTTTCTTCTGTTAAGTGTGATCAGTCCACGGGTCATCATTACTTGTGGGATACCAATACCAAAGCAAAAGTACACGGATGACGGGAGGGATAGGCAGGCTCTTTATACAGAAGGAACCACTGCCTGAAGAACCTTTCTCCCAAAAATAGCCTCCGAGGAAGCAAAAGTGTCAAATTTGTAAAATTTGGAAAAAGTATGAAGCGAAGACCAAGTTGCAGCCTTGCAAATCTGTTCAACAGAGGCCTCATTCTTAAAGGCCCAAGTGGAAGCCACAGCTCTAGTGGAATGAGCTGTAATTCTTTCAGGAGGCTGCTGTCCAGCAGTCTCATAAGCTAAACGAATTATGCTACGAAGCCAAAAAGAGAGAGAGGTAGCAGAAGCTTTTTGACCTCTCCTCTGACCAGAGTAAACGACAAACAGGGAAGACGTTTGTCGAAAATCTTTAGTTGCCTGTAAATAAAATTTAAGGGCACGAACTACATCCAGATTGTGCAAAAGACGTTCCTTCCTCGAAGAAGGATTTGGGCACAAGGATGGAACAACAATCTCCTGATTGATATTCCTGTTAGTGACTACCTTAGGTAAGAACCCAGGTTTAGTACGCAGAACTACCTTATCCGAGTGAAAAATCAAATAAGGAGAATCACAATGTAAGGCTGATAACTCAGAGACTCTTCGAGCCGAGGAAATAGCCATTAAAAATAGAACTTTCCAAGATAACAACTTTATATCAATGGAATGAAGGGGTTCAAACGGAACACCCTGTAAAACGTTAAGAACAAGGTTTAAACTCCATGGTGGAGCCACAGCTTTAAACACAGGTTTAATCCTGGCCAAAGCCTGACAAAAAGCCTGAACGTCTGGAACTTCTGACAGACGCTTGTGTAACAGAATGGACAGAGCTGAGATCTGTCCCTTTAAGGAACTAGCGGATAACCCCTTTTCTAAACCTTCTTGTAGAAAAGACAATATCCTAGGAATCCTAACCTTACTCCAAGAGTAACCTTTGGATTCGCACCAATATAGGTATTTACGCCATATTTTATGGTAAATCTTTCTGGTAACAGGCTTCCTAGCCTGTATTAAGGTATCAATAACTGACTCAGAAAAACCACGCTTTGATAAGATCAAGCGTTCAATTTCCAAGCAGTCCGCTTCAGAGAAGTTAGATTTTGATGTTTGAAAGGACCCTGAATCAGAAGGTCCTGTTTCAGAGGTAACGACCAAGGTGGACAGAATGACATGTCCACCAGATCAGCATACCAAGTCCTGCGTGGCCATGCAGGCGCTATTAGAATCACTGATGCTTTCTCCTGTTTGATTCTGGCAATCAATCGAGGAAGCATCGGGAAAGGTGGAAACACATAAGCCATCCTGAAGGTCCATGGTGCTGTCAAGGCATCTATCAGGACCGCTCCCGGATCCCTGGATCTGGACCCGTAGCGCGGAAGCTTGGCGTTCTGTCGAGACGCCATGAGATCTATCTCTGGTTTGCCCCAACGTCGAAGTATTTGGGCAAAGACCTCTGGATGAAGTTCCCACTCCCCCGGATGAAAAGTCTGACGACTTAAGAAATCCGCCTCCCAGTTCTCCACTCCCGGGATGTGGATTGCAGACAGGTGGCAAGAGTGAGACTCTGCCCAGCGAATTATCTTCGATACTTCCATCATTGCTAGGGAGCTTCTTGTCCCTCCCTGATGGTTGATATAAGCTACAGTCGTGATGTTGTCCGACTGGAACCTGATGAACCCCCGAGTTGTTAACTGGGGCCAAGCCAGAAGAGCATTGAGGACTGCTCTCAATTCCAGAATGTTTATTGGAAGAAAACTCTCCTCCTGATTCCATAGTCCCTGAGCCTTCAGAGAATTCCAGACAGCGCCCCAACCTAGTAGGCTGGCGTCTGTTGTTACAATTGACCAGTCTGGCCTGCTGAATGGCATTCCCCTGGACAGATGTGGCCGATAAAGCCACCATAGAAGAGAATTTCTGGTCTCTTGATTCAGATTTAGAGTGTTGAATGGAATGAAGGACACGGCATGCATTTTGAAGTTTTGTTAACCTGTCCTCTGTCAGGTAAATTTTCATTTCTACAGAATCTATCAGAGTCCCCAGGAAGGGAACTCTTGTGAGTGGAAAGAGAGAACTTTTCTCTTCGTTCACTTTCCATCCATGCGACCTTAGAAATGCCAGTACTATCTCTGTATGAGATTTGGCAGTTTGAAAGCTTGAAGCTTGTATCAGTATGTCGTCTAAGTACGGAGCTACTGAAATTCCTCGCGGTCTTAGTACCGCCAGAAGAGTGCCCAGAACCTTTGTGAAGATTCTTGGAGCCGTAGCCAGTCCGAATGGAAGAGCTACAAACTGGTAATGCCTGTCTAAAAAGGCAAACCTTAGATACCGGTAATGACTTCTGTGAATCGGTATGTGAAGGTAAGCATCCTTTAAATCCACTGTGGTCATGTACTGACCCTCTTGGATCATGGGCAAAAATTGTTCGAATAGTTTCCATCTTGAACGATGGAACTCTTAGGAATTTGTTTAGGATCTTTAAATCCAAGATTGGCCTGAAGGTTCCCTCTTTTTTGGGAACTACAAACAGATTTGAGTAAAACCCTTGTCCTTGTTCCAACCGCGGAACTGGATGGATCACTCCCATTAATAAAAGATCTTGTACGCAGCGTAGAAACGCTTCCTTCTTTGTTAGGTTTGTTGACAACCTTGACAGATGAAATCTCCCTATTGGGGGAGAGGATTTGAAGTCCAGAAGGTATCCCTGAGATATGATCTCTAACGCCCAGGGATCCTGAACATCTCTTGCCCAAGCCTGGGCGAAGAGGGAAAGTCTGCCCCCCACTAGATCCGGTCCCGGATCGGGGGCCCTCAATTCATGCTGTCTTAGGGGCAGCAGCAGGTTTTCTGGCCTGTTTGCCCCTGTTCCAGGACTGGTTAGGTTTCCAGCCTTGTCTGTAGCGAGCAACAGCTCCTTCCTGTTTTGGTGCAGAGGAAGTTGATGCTGCTCCTGCTTTGAAATTACGAAAGGAACGAAAATTGGACTGTCTAGCCTTGGCTTTGGCCTTGTCCTGAGGCAGGGCATGACCTTTACCTCCTGTAATGTCAGCAATAATCTCTTTCAAGCCGGGCCCGAATAAGGTCTGCCCTTTGAAAGGAATATTAAGCAATTTAGATTTAGACGTAACATCAGCTGACCAGGATTTCAGCCACAGAGCTCTGCGTGTCTGAATGGCGAATCCTGAATTTTTAGCCGCAAGTTTAGTTAAATGTACTACGGCATCTGAAATAAATGAATTAGCTAACTTAAGGAATTTAAGTTTGTGTGTGATGTCATCTAGTGTGGATGATTGAAGTGTCTCTTCCAGAGACTCAAACCAAAATGCTGCTGCAGCCGTGACAGGCGCAATACATGCAAGAGGTTGCAATATAAATCCTTGTTGAACAAACATTTTCTTAAGGTAACCCTCTAATTTTTTATCCATTGGATCTGAAAAATCACAGCTATCCTCCACTGGGATAGTGGTACGCTTAGCTAAAGTAGAAACTGCTCCCTCCACCTTAGGGACCATTTGCCATAAATCCCGTGTGGCGGCGTCTATTGGAAACATTTTTCTAAATATAGGAGGGGGTGAGAAAGGCACACCGGGTCTATCCCACTCCTTAGTAACAATGTCAGTAAGTCTCTTAGGTATAGGAAAAACGTCAGTACTCGTCGGTACCGCAAAATATTTATCCAACCTACACATTTTTTCTGGGATTGCAACTGTGTTACAATCATTCAGAGCCGCTAATACCTCCCCTAGTAACACACGGAGGTTCTCAAGCTTAAATTTAAAATTTGAAATGTCTGAGTCCAGTTTATTTGGATCAGAACCGTCACCCACAGAATGAAGCTCTCCGTCTTCACGTTCTGCAAACTGTGACGCAGTATCAGACATGGCCCTTGCATTATCAGCGCACTCTGTTCTCACCCCAGAGTGATCACGTTTACCTCTTAGTTCTGGTAGTTTAGCCAAAACTTCAGTCATAACAGTAGCCATATCTTGTAATGTGATTTGTAATGGCCGCCCAGATGTACTCGGCGCTACAATATCACGCACCTCCTGAGCGGGAGATGCAGGTACTGACACGTGAGGCGAGTTAGCCGGCATAACTCTCCCCTCGTTGTTTGGTGAAATATGTTCAATTTGTACAGATTGACTGTTTTTTAAAGTAGCATCAATACATTTAGTACATAAATTTCTATTGGGCTCCACTTTGGCATTAACACATATAGCACAGAGATATTCCTCTGAATCAGACATGTTTAACACACTAGCAAATAAACAGCAACTTGGAAATACAAAGTAATTTACAAATAATATGAAAACGAACTGTGCCTTTAAGAAGCACAGAAAAATATTATAACAGTTAAAATAATTAAGTTATAGCATCAATCTTTGTCAGAATATACAGTTTTAGCAAAGGATTGTTCCCCTCAGCAAATGATAACTAACCCAGGCAGCAGAAAAAAATACACAAATAAACGTTTTTTTTTTTTTGTTTTTTTTTATCACAGTCAATACAATCAGCACAGCTGTGCTGTAATGATTACTTCCCTCAAAAAAGGCTTTGGAGATCCCTGAACTCTGTAGAGATGAACCGGATCATGCAGGAAGAAAATGAATCTCTGACTGAGTTTTTTCTGATGCATAGTGAAAGCACCAAAATGGCCCCTCCCCCACACACATAACAGTGAGAGGGATCAGTGAACTGCTCTAATTTAAATCAAAACTATTGCCAAGTGGAAAATAGTGCCCAAAACATTTTTTCACCCAGTACCTCAGAGAAAAAAACGTTTTTACATGCCAGCAAAAAAACGTTTTACCTCAATAATTAATTGTCATTTAAAACCTATTGCAAGTCCCTGCAAATTAGGTTAAGTCTATGTATACAGTCTAAAAACCAGAGAAGTATAAAATATACATACATGACAGCCTGATACCAGTTGCTGCTACTGCATTTAAGGCTGAGTTTACATTATATCGGTATGGCAGGATTTTCTCATCAATTCCATGTCAGAAAATAATAAACTGCTACATACCTCTTTGCAGATTAATCTGCCTGCTGTCCCCTGATCTGAAGTTTGCCTCTCCTCAGATGGCCGAGAAACAGCAATATGATCTTAACTACTCCGGCTAAAATCATAGAAAAAAACTCAGGTAGATTCTTCTTCAAATTCTACCAGAGAAGGAATAACACACTCCGGTGCTATTATAAAACAACAAACTTTTGATTGAAGATATAAAAACTAAATATATCACCATAGTCCTCTCACACATCCTATCTAGTCGTTGGGTGCAAGAGAATGACTGGAGGTGACGTAGAGGGGAGGAGCTATATAGCAACTCTGCTGGGTGAATCCTCTTGCACTTCCTGTAGGGGAGCAGTTAATATCCCACAAGTAATGATGACCCGTGGACTGATCACACTTAACAGAAGAAAACAATTCTCAGAGCTAGGGAACATTGTCAGAGCAGAAGTAAGCAAGTTTTCTTCCAGGATAACCTTGGTGGAGGATCGGTGATAATGTGATATATGATGTGTTTTGTGAAACTTTTTTTTAACCCTTAGGGGCTGTTTTATTAAAGTGCGAGCAACATGATACAATGTAGCGTATCATGTGCTCCGCACATCGATAAATGCAGACAGCATACTCTGTCAGCATTTATCATTGCACAAGCAGTTCACCAGAACTGCTTGTGCAATGCGCCCCCTGCAGATTCCTGGCCAATTGGCCGCTATCAGGGGTTGTCAATCAGCCCGATCGTATAAGATGGGGCGGATTGATGTCCGCAGCCTCAGAGCAGGTGGACAAGTTATGGAGCAGGGGTCTTTAGACCGCTGCTTCATAACTGCTGTTTCCGGTGGAAACAGGGGCATCAAGCTCCACTCGTAAGCTTGATAATTCGGCCCCTTACACTTTACTTCAGGTGTCATGTCGGCTGTGCTAAAGCTTCTCTGATAAATCTGATTTACCATGGACTTGTAATATCAAGTTGCGCGCTAATGTTAGTGCAGTCCAGCGATATTGCTTATTGCGTCTTGTACTATGATTAGCGTGCCAAATGTAATCTAGCCCAGACTGTTTGAGGCAGTGAGTGGTGAAGCGGAGAGGAAGACATAAAGCAATGTAAATGACAAAATAAGGCACAGGGGAGAACCTGCAAATACCAGAGTGCAGGGGCAGAACTACTGGTGATGCAGCATCTGCGTCGCGACCGGGCCCCCTGGTATAACAAGTTGTTGAGAACACATTAAGGGGGGGGGGGTGTCTTACAGTACAGTGTCCTTTTTATTCAGACATCTCTTCCCTTATCTCTTATTGTTATACAGGGTTTTGCTAGGTTTGCAGTCTTGCTTATTACATGAGTATCATTTAAAGAGACAGTAAGGTTTATATTTTTCCTGCAACGCTTTTAAGATAATTTCAGAGTGACTTTGCAGCCAGCAGTACCAAAACATTCTATTGAACGGCCAGAATACATCTGATTGACTGTACCACCCACTTCTGTGTCTGTGTGTATATGTCTGTGTGTATGTATGTGTGTGCTTTAGTGTGTGTATCTATGTACAAGTGCGTGTGTGTGTATGTGTGTGCATGTGCGAGTGTGTATGTATGTGTGTCTGTGGGTGCACGTGTGTATGTGTGTATATAATATATATATATATATATATATATATATATATATATACACACACACACAGACAGAAGCACACTCACAGGAACGAACAACCGGCTCAATACCATTGTTAGCCTGTTCTATGGTGATTTACCACCTGGGTGCAGCTTCTTTTAGCCCAGTAATGCTTTTCACAGAGTAGAACTTTCCTTTAGCATATAAGTCTGATCCCGCCTATAACGGTCAGTCCAGCACCGAAATACCAGGCAATTCCTCTCTGAACAAGGAACACAGCAACCCCAGACGATTGTTTCGGCCTTTACTGGGCCTCGTCAGTGAGGTGTAGCTATATTCCTCTAAGCACACTGAGCAAGGAGTCCACGTCTGGTTTCTCCTTTTTCCCATAGGGAGACTAAATACACACAGAATATAGCTACACCTCACTGACGAGGCCCAATGAAGGCCGAAACGATCGTCTGGGGTTGCTGTGTTCCTTGTTCAGAGAGGAATTGCCTAGTATTTCGGTGCTGGACTGACCGTAATAGGCGGGATCAGACTGATATACTACAGGAAATTTCTTCTCTGTGAAAAGCATTACTGGGCTAAAAAGCTGCACCCAGGTGGTAAATCGCCATAGAACAGGCTAACAATGGTATTGAGCCAGTTGTTCGTTCCTGTGAGTGCACTTCTCTCTGTATGTATTTAGTCTCCCTATGGGAAAAAGGGGCAACCAGACGTGGACTCCTTGCTCAGTGTGCTTAGAGGAATATAGCTACACCTCACTGACGAGGCCCAATGAAGGCCGAAACGATCGTCTGGGGTTGCTGTGTTCCTTGTTCAGAGAGGAATTGCCTGGTATTTCGGCGCTGGACTGACCGTAATAGGCGGGATCAGACTGATATACTACAGGAAATTTCTTCTCTGTGAAAAGCATTATTGGGCTAAAAAGCTGCACCCAGGTGGTAAATCGCCATAGAACAGGCTAACAATGGCATTGAGCCAGTTGTTCGTTCCTGTAAGTGCACTTCTCTCTGTATGTATATATATATATATATATAGATAGATATATATTTTATATACACACATACACATATATACCCACACCCAGGTTTACACACATGTGCTTACACACCCAGGTTTACACACGTACACCCACACCCAGGTTTACACACATGCGCTCACACAAGCACACATACAGATATATACTAAACTAAAACACAATTAAATAAACTAATCTATAATACAAAAAAACACTAAATTACAGAAAATACATTTTTTTTATAAGAAGTTTAAACTAAATACACCTAATCTAAGCCCCCTAATAAAATAAAAAAGCCCCCCCAAATAATAAAATGCCCTACCCTATTCTAAATTACAAAAGTAATCAGCTCTTTTACCAGCTCTTAAAAGGGCTTTTTGCGGGGCATTACCCCAAAGTAATCAGCTCTTTTACCTGTAAATAAAAATACCCCCCCCCCAACATTAAAAACCACCACCCACATACCCCTACTCTAACCCACCGTAACCCCCCCTTAAATAAACCTAACACTAACCCCCTGAAGATCTCCCTACCTTGAGTCGTCTTCACCCAGCCGAGCCGAATTCTTTATCCAAGCAGAGCAAGAAGATGTCCTCCATCCGGTAGAAGTCTTCATCCAAGCAGGGTAAGAAGAGGTCCTCCATCCGGTAGAAGTCTTCATCCAAGCAGGGTCTTCTATCTTCATCCAACCGGAGCGGAGCGATCCTCTTCAACCGACGGCCTAACGACGAATGACGGTTCCTTTAAGGGACATCATCCAAGATGTACTTAACTTATGGAAAAATCAATACTCACACATAACTGATCAATTTTAAAAATATTTGTTTAAAGTGTCAGGCTCCCTTTAAAGGGACAGAAAACTCAAAATCTTTATTATCAAGTTTTGTTCTCTTGGTATCTTTTGTTGAAAAGCATGGACATAAGCTCAGGAGCATGCATGTGGCTGGAGCACTATATTGCAGCATTTATCCAAGATGGTTATCCATTTGCAAGAGCACTATTTCCTGCCATGTAGTAATCCAGACACCTACCTAGGTAGGCCCCTCTTCCAGGCGATGGCTAATTGCGATAAGAGTGTAACACCCCACCTAAGAATTAAGTTCTGTGTTGAAAGATGGGAGGCCCCACTTTCCAATAATGGTTAATTGAGATAAGAGTTTGGGTCAGCAACCTCTAGTAATGGCTTGGAGGTAGTTAATGTTAGGGTTAGTTTTTCAGGTCAGTGGGTATAGTGCATTTCAGTGGAGGACTCCCAGATGGTTTTCCCTGGTGTCCACGTGCTGCTGACCAATCTGGGCAAAACAGCCATCACTTCTCCATTTCTTCAACAACATAGAACAGAAACCAAACATATGAAAATGCATTTATGCACCAGAAAGCTTATGTTATCTGCTAAATCCACAGCAATCAAACGTCTGGAGTGGCAGCAACTTTTAAAAGCATAATTCTTTATTATTCTTTTAAAACATGAACAGATGAAAAGCACAAACAATGCCATTTAGCTTTTGGCAAATCTTACGCGTTTCGGCAAAAGCACCATACTCATACCTTTCTGAGCTTACCTACTGCTAATGGGCTTAAAAAGAGGGTAAAATAATTTCATTCGCTAAGGGGCAAATAGTAATTAACTCTTAATTAGAGGCTGTTCTTAAAGGTATATCACCTCAGATGAACATTCTGATAATATTTTATATAACTTACACTGTTCATGTAATATATTTACAACTCATGAGTAATTGGTTCAACAATTCACACAATATTATAAACAATGTTATCATTTGGCTTACATTGTACATATTCATATATACCCTTGAAAATGTATTATTGGTACAATATTATCTTCTCTGAACTTAACAATTTTATATAATTTTACACATGCACATTGTTATAACCCCCTATTTATATGTACCGTATAATTGGGTAAAGGTGTAGATAGACTGCACCCTACTATGACACCTGCAATTACATGTGCTTACAATATTATTATTTTTTGTGTGTTGTTGTTTAAAGTCCCCTTTACTGATTGGGTAGAAAAAATTATTTGCTGGAATCATAATTGAAACATAATTGAAAACAAAGGTCGATACTATCCTGTCACAATCTATGCATCCACAGCAACCTAATCAAATTCCTGGAGGTTGTGCTCTGTGCCAGGGGCTGTTGTAAAAATGTCAATGTCAGTCCTGGCCAGGACCCTGGGACTGAGTAGTACTAGTTCATACACAGACCTGGCACGCAGGAAACAGTCCAGGGTGTGACCCACAAAATTATGATATTACTGGAGTTATGAGCTGCAGGCAAAGTTAATAACAGTTCATATAGAAAGAGAAGCGCTCTGCCAGGAACGAACAACAGCTCATTAGCTTGTTATATGGCACAGTTACCACCTGGGAGTAGCCTATTTTATCCCAATTGTGCTTTTCATTGTTTAGGCCTTCTGTAAGCCTTGTCAGTGAGGTGTAGCCATATCCCTCAAGGAGTCCACATCTTTATATATAAATATATACAGAAAGAGAAGTGCTCAAGGCCCACAGAAGGCTGAAACGATTGTCTGGGGTTTCCATGTTCCTTGTTCAGGGGAGGATTGCCTGGTATTTCAGGGCTGGAATGACCTTGTTAGGCAGGATCAGACTGATATACTTCAGAACAGTTCTTCTCTGTGAAAAACACACAGAGGTGCTCCAAGGTGTTAAACAGACCCTGGAACAAGCTACTGAGCTGCAGTTCATCCCTGGTTGAGTAATTCTCTTTCTGAGTATATTTGCATAATGACCCTGGGGAGGTAATGGGGGGAACCAGACGTGGACTCCCTGGCCAATGTGCTTAGAGGGATTATGCTGCATAGCCTGCATTTCACTAATGAGGCCCATGGAAGGCCAAATGATCGTCTGGGGTTGCCATGTTCCTTGTTCAGGAGAGGATTGCCTGATATTTTGGGGTTGGACTTGACCTTGTTATGTGGGATCAGACTGATATACTTAAAGGGACATCAACACCAGAATTTTTGTTGTTTAAAAAGGTAGATAATCCCTATATTATCCATTCCCCAGTTTTGCATAACCAACACAGTTATAATAATACGTTTTACCTCTGTAATTACCTTGTATTTATGCCTATGCAAACTGCCAGCTTATTTCAGTTCTTTTGACTGACTTGCATTTTAGCCAATCAATGCTCACTCCTAGGAGCTTCACGTGCGTGAGCTCAATGTAATCTATATGAAACACATGAACTAACACCCTCTAGTGGTGAAAAACTGTCAAAATGCTTTCAGATTAGGGCGTTCAAGGTCTAAGAAATTAGCATATGAAGCTCCTAGGTTTAGCTTTCAACTAAGAATACCAAGAGAACAAAGCAAACGTGGTGATAAAAGTAAATTGGAAAGTTGTTTAAAATTACATGCCCTATCTGAATCATGAAAGTTTTTTTTTTACTTGACTGTCCCTTTAAGGAAAGTTCCCCTCTGTAAAATACACAATTGGGCTAAAAGAGGCTGCTCCAAGGTGGTAACTCGCCTAGAAGCTGGTTGAACGCTTGTTTTTCTGTATGTAAAGTTAATAACAGGACAGACTAACTCCTGGTTCAAAGGATTTGGTAGAATAGAAAAATAGGAAGAGAAGTAGGGTCGGACAGTTAAAGGCTAAAAGATTAGACAAGAGTAAGTTCACAGTTCAGGCAGTGTCAGGCAAAATTAGTAGGCAAAAGGGAAAGTCAAAGTCCAAAGTAGGGGTCACAATTCAGAAGCGATGCTTAAACAAGGATCTTGCACCTGTGTTTGTTTGTTTTCTTGTGGGTGCTCAAGCTGCTAGGGCCCTACAAAGCAGCCCAAAATAAATCTTCAAAAACAAAATACAATGCAACAGCACCACTCCACAAAAGTACTCCTTTATGAAGCCAAATAAATCAAATGTTTCAGGCAGTGCCTTTAGTCATGTCATAAAAACATATACAATATTTCCACATTGAAATAGTCAAAGGTCTCCTCTCCCTCCCATTTTCGAATTTAACCCATAACATTCTAAAAAAGAACCCCATACTCGCCCCATAGTGGTAGAAAGGCATATTGCTCTATATATACACAATATACTATATGCAGACTAAACATTATGAAAACACTGACCAATCTAATTACCTATCCATTCCATTAGGAATCATACTGTTATTTGTGAATATCCAAAATATGTCTCTTTGTCGTGGTATGAATTCTCTATTAACCCCTCTTCTGGGGAGTGTAAACCTGTTCAATCATCTGAAACCTCAGTTGACTGAAATTGTGGCCTGCCTTGATAAAATGGTGTGCCACTGGTGCATCCATGCAACCCTTCTGAATATTACTCATATGTTGGTTTATCCTCTCCCAGATCTTTGTAGTCGTCTCGCCAACATAAATATTCCCACAGGGACATTTGATAAAATACACCACATGACCATACTTTTTACCTGTTCTTGGATGCATGACATAGAACCAATTAATTAAACTATTGCAATTTGAGCAATTCAAACATGGAAAACCCATATATGTCTGTCTTAAATTAGCCTTCACTAAAACATCCTTCAAATGTTTTGCTCTCATATAAGCAGGCATAGGTAATTGACTAAATTCCTGTATGTTGGGATTACATACTGATAACGTACTCCAATGTTTACACCATATCTTATAAACCCATTTGTTCAAATTACAATATTTGTTCACAAAAAACATCTGGTTTTTTTTTTGTCATGCATCCAAGAACAGGTAACAATGACAGTATTCAAGGCCATTATAACTGTGACACAGATCATGTGATGTATCTGTCAACCCATACATAAAACAGTGGTAAGATGCAGTAGTGAGATAAAAAAAACAGAATTTATGTTTACCTGATAAATTACTTTCTCCAACGGTGTGTCCGGTCCACGACGTCATCCTTACTTGTGGGATATTCTCTTCCCCAACAGGAAATGGCAAAGAGCCCAGCAAAGCTGGTCACATGATCCCTCCTAGGCTCCGCCTACCCCAGTCATTCGACCGACGTTAAGGAGGAATATTTGCATAGGAGAAACCATATGATACCGTGGTGACTGTAGTTAAAGAAAATAAATTATCAGACCTGATTAAAAAACCAGGGCGGGCCGTGGACCGGACACACCGTTGGAGAAAGTAATTTATCAGGTAAACATAAATTCTGTTTTCTCCAACATAGGTGTGTCCGGTCCACGGCGTCATCCTTACTTGTGGGAACCAATACCAAAGCTTTAGGACACGGATGAAGGGAGGGAGCAAATCAGGTCACCTAAATGGAAGGCACCACGGCTTGCAAAACCTTTCTCCCAAAAATAGCCTCAGAAGAAGCAAAAGTATCAAACTTGTAAAATTTGGTAAAAGTGTGCAGTGAAGACCAAGTCGCTGCCCTACATATCTGATCAACAGAAGCCTCGTTCTTGAAGGCCCATGTGGAAGCCACAGCCCTAGTGGAATGAGCTGTGATTCTTTCAGGAGGCTGCCGTCCGGCAGTCTCGTAAGCCAATCTGATGATGCTTTTAATCCAAAAAGAGAGAGAGGTAGAAGTTGCTTTTTGACCTCTCCTTTTACCAGAATAAACAACAAACAAGGAAGATGTTTGTCTAAAATCCTTGTAGCATCTAAATAGAATTTTAGAGCGCGAACAACATCCAAATTGTGCAACAAACGTTCCTTCTTCGAAACTGGTTTCGGACACAAAGAAGGTACGACTATCTCCTGGTTAATGTTTTTGTTAGAAACAACTTTTGGAAGAAAACCAGGTTTAGTACGTAAAACCACCTTATCTGCATGGAACACCAGATAAGGAGGAGAACACTGCAGAGCAGATAATTCTGAAACTCTTCTAGCAGAAGAAATTGCAACCAAAAACAAAACTTTCCAAGATAATAACTTAATATCAACGGAATGTAAGGGTTCAAACGGAACCCCCTGAAGAACTGAAAGAACTAAGTTGAGACTCCAAGGAGGAGTCAAAGGTTTGTAAACAGGCTTGATTCTAACCAGAGCCTGAACAAAGGCTTGAACATCTGGCACAGCTGCCAGTTTTTTGTGAAGTAACACAGACAAGGCAGAAATCTGTCCCTTCAAGGAACTTGCAGATAATCCTTTCTCCAATCCTTCTTGAAGAAAGGATAGAATCTTAGGACTCTTTACCTTGTCCCAAGGGAATCCTTTAGATTCACACCAACAGATATATTTTTTCCATATTTTGTGGTAAATTTTTCTAGTTACAGGCTTTCTGGCCTGAACAAGAGTATCAATAACAGAATCTGAGAACCCTTGTTTTGATAAGATCAAGCGTTCAATCTCCAAGCAGTCAGCTGGAGTGAGACCAGATTCGGATGTTCGAACGGACCTTGAACAAGAAGGTCTCGTCTCAAAGGTAGCTTCCATGGTGGAGCCGATGCCATATTCACCAGATCTGCATACCAAGTCCTGCGTGGCCACGCAGGAGCTATCAAGATCACCGACGCCCTCTCCTGAGTGATCCTGGCTACCAGCCTGGGGATGAGAGGAAACGGCGGGAATACATAAGCTAGTTTGAAGGTCCAAGGTGCTACTAGTGCATCTACTAGAGTCGCCTTGGGATCCCTGGATCTGGACCCGTAGCAAGGAACCTTGAAGTTCTGCCGAGAGGCCATCAGATCCATGTCTGGAATGCCCCACAGTTGAGTAATTTGGGCAAAGATTTCCGGATGGAGTTCCCACTCCCCCGGATGTAATGTCTGACGACTCAGAAAATCCGCTTCCCAATTTTCCACTCCTGGGATGTGGATTGCAGACAGGTGGCAGGAGTGAGTCTCCGCCCATTGAATGATTTTGGTCACTTCTTCCATCGCCAGGGAACTCCTTGTTCCCCCCTGATGGTTGATGTACGCAACAGTCGTCATGTTGTCTGATTGAAACCGTATGAACTTGGCCTTTGCTAGCTGAGGCCAAGCCTTGAGAGCATTGAATATCGCTCTCAGTTCCAGAATATTTATCGGTAGAAGAGATTCTTCCCGAGACCAAAGACCCTGAGCTTTCAGGGATCCCCAGACCGCGCCCCAGCCCATCAGACTGGCGTCGGTCGTGACAATGACCCACTCTGGTCTGCGGAAGGTCATCCCTTGTGACAGGTTGTCCAGGGACAGCCACCAACGGAGTGAGTCTCTGGTCCTCTGATTTACTTGTATCTTCGGAGACAAGTCTGTATAGTCCCCATTCCACTGACTGAGCATGCACAGTTGTAATGGTCTTAGAAGAATGCGCGCAAAAGGAACTATGTCCATTGCCGCTACCATCAAACCTATTACTTCCATGCACTGCGCTATGGAAGGAAGAGGAACGGAATGAAGTGTTTGACAAGAGTTTAGAAGTTTTGTTTTTCTGGCCTCTGTCAGAAAAATCCTCATTTCTAAGGAGTCTATTATTGTTCCCAAGAAGGGAACCCTTGTCGACGGAGATAGAGAACTCTTTTCCACGTTCACTTTCCATCCGTGAGATCTGAGAAAGGCCAGGACTATGTCCGTGTGAGCCTTTGCTTGAGGAAGGGACGACGCTTGAATCAGAATGTCGTCCAAGTAAGGTACTACTGCAATGCCCCTTGGTCTTAGCACCGCTAGAAGGGACCCTAGTACCTTTGTGAAAATCCTTGGAGCAGTGGCTAATCCGAAAGGAAGCGCCACGAACTGGTAATGCTTGTCCAGGAATGCGAACCTTAGGAACCGATGATGTTCCTTGTGGATAGGAATATGTAGATACGCATCCTTTAAATCCACCGTGGTCATGAATTGACCTTCCTGGATGGAAGGAAGAATTGTTCGAATGGTTTCCATTTTGAACGATGGAACCTTGAGAAACTTGTTTAAGATCTTGAGATCTAAGATTGGTCTGAACGTTCCCTCTTTTTTGGGAACTATGAACAGATTGGAGTAGAACCCCATCCCTTGTTCTCCTAATGGAACAGGATGAATCACACCCATTTTTAACAGGTCTTCTACACAATGTAAGAATGCCTGTCTCTTTATGTGGTCTGAAGACAATTGAGACCTGTGGAACCTCCCCCTTGGGGGAAGCCCCTTGAATTCCAGAAGATAACCTTGGGAGACTATTTCTAGTGCCCAAGGATCCAGAACATCTCTTGCCCAAGCCTGAGCGAAGAGAGAGAGTCTGCCCCCCACCAGATCCGGTCCCGGATCGGGGGCCAACATTTCATGCTGTCTTGGTAGCAGTGGCAGGTTTCTTGGCCTGCTTTCCCTTGTTCCAGCCTTGCATTGGTCTCCAGGCTGGCTTGGCTTGAGAAGTATTACCCTCTTGCTTAGAGGACATAGCACTTGGGGCTGGTCCGTTTCTACGAAAGGGACGAAAATTAGGTTTATTTTTGGTCTTGAAAGACCTATCCTGAGGAAGGGCGTGGCCCTTACCCCCAGTGATATCAGAGATAATCTCTTTCAAGTCAGGGCCAAACAGCGTTTTCCCCTTGAAAGGAATGTTAAGGAGTTTGTTCTTGGAAGACGCATCCGCTGACCAAGATTTCAACCAAAGCGCTCTACGCGCCACAATAGCAAACCCAGAATTCTTCGCCGCTAACCTAGCCAATTGCAAGGTGGCGTCTAGGGTGAAAGAATTAGCCAATTTGAGAGCACGGATTCTGTCCATAATCTCCTCATAAGGAGGAGAATCACTATCGATCGCCTTTACTAGCTCATCGAACCAGAAACACGCGGCTGTAGTGACAGGGACAATGCATGAAATTGGTTGTAGAAGGTAACCTTGCTGAACAAACATCTTTTTAAGCAAACCTTCTAATTTTTTATCCATAGGATCTTTGAAAGCACAACTATCTTCTATGGGTATAGTGGTGCGTTTGTTTAAAGTAGAAACCGCTCCCTCGACCTTGGGGACAGTCTGCCATAAGTCCTTTCTAGGGTCGACCATAGGAAACAATTTTTTAAATAAGGGGGGAGGGACGAAAGGTATACCGGGCCTTTCCCATTCTTTATTTACAATGTCCGCCACCCGCTTGGGTATAGGAAAAGCTTCTGGGAGCCCCGGGACCTCTAGGAACTTGTCCATTTTACATAGTTTCTCTGGGATGATCAAATTCTCACAATCATCCAGAGTGGATAATACCTCCTTAAGCAGAGCGCGGAGATGTTCCAACTTAAATTTAAATGTAATCACATCGGGTTCAGCTTGTTGAGAAATTTTCCCTGAATCTGAAATTTCTCCCTCAGACAAAACCTCCCTGGCCCCCTCAGACTGGTGTAGGGGCATTTCAGAACCATTATCATCAGCGTCCTCATGCTCTTCAGTATCTAAAACAGAGCAGTCGCGCTTACGCTGATAAGTGGGCATTTTGGCTAAAATGTTTTTGATAGAATTATCCATTACAGCCGTTAATTGTTGCATAGTAAGGAGTATTGGCGCGCTAGATGTACTAGGGGCCTCCTGAGTGGGCAAGACTCGTGTAGACGAAGGAGGGAATGATGCAGTACCATGCTTACTCCCCTCACTTGAGGAATCATCTTGGGCATCATTTTCAGTGTCACATAAATCACATTTATTTAAATGAGAAGGAACCTTGGCTTCCCCACATTCAGAACACAGTCTATCTGGTAGTTCAGACATGTTAAACAGGCATAAACTTGATAACAAAGTACAAAAAACGTTTTAAAATAAAACCGTTACTGTCACTTTAAATTTTAAACTGAACACACTTTATTACTGCAATTGCGAAAAAGTATGAAGGAATTGTTCAAAATTCACCAAAATTTCACCACAGTGTCTTAAAGCCTTAAAAGTATTGCACACCAAATTTGGAAGCTTTAACCCTTAAAATAACGGAACCGGAGCCGTCTTTAACTTTAACCCCTTTACAGTCCCTGGTATCTGCTTTGCTGAGACCCAACCAAGCCCAAAGGGGAATACGATACCAAATGACGCCTTCAGAAAGTCTTTTCTATGTATCAGAGCTCCTCACACATGCGACTGCATGTCATGCTGCTCAAAAACAAGTGCGCAATACCGGCGCGAAAATGAGGCTCTGCCTAAGATTAGGGAAAGCCCCTAGAGAATAAGGTGTCAAAAACAGTGCCTGCCGATATTATTTAACAAAAATACCCAGATTAAATGATTCCTCAAGGCTAAATATGTGTAATATATGAATCGATTTAGCCCAGAAAATGTCTACAGTCTTGATAAGCCCTTGTGAAGCCCTTATTTACTGTCTGAATAAAAATGGCTTACCGGATCCCATAGGGAAAATGACAGCTTCCAGCATTACATCGTCTTGCTAGAATGTGTCATACCTCAAGCAGCAAAAGACTGCTCACTGTTCCCCCAACTGAAGTTAATTCCTCTCAACAGTCCTGTGTGGAACAGCCATGGATTTTAGTAACGGTTGCTAAAATCATTTTCCTCATACAAACAGAAATCTTCATCTCCTTTCTGTTTCAGAGTAAATAGTACATACCAGCACTATTTTAAAATAACAAACTCTTGATTGAATAATAAAAACTACAGTTAAACACTAAAAAACTCTAAGCCATCTCCGTGGAGATGTTGCCTGTACAACGGCAAAGAGAATGACTGGGGTAGGCGGAGCCTAGGAGGGATCATGTGACCAGCTTTGCTGGGCTCTTTGCCATTTCCTGTTGGGGAAGAGAATATCCCACAAGTAAGGATGACGCCGTGGACCGGACACACCTATGTTGGAGAAATATTATGCTGAGTTAAGTATGACTGAAATTCAAGGACTATAATTTAGGGTCCAATATACTTATTCAACTAGTAGCCCAAAAATAGTAAATAACCTGGACAATTTAGTTATCATGCACCACAATTGAAAACATATTACCTCTGATTCTGTACCAGGGACCGTCTGAATGCTTTTCACTTGCAGCTGGGTTTGGACACAACCTCATGTGAAGCTATATGTCAATGTCTGTCTTTGAACAAACGGAAATAAGATTGTGGTGGTTGGTGTAACTACTTGGGAAGTAGGCATTCTGGGCCTGTGTCATGATTCAACATATTTCTTAGACTTATACTATTTAGTGATTGAATAGATGTGAGCTTGTAGCTACTGGATACAGGTGTACTCTGCTCACTATTGATTTGGTTAATGAGCAAGTGCCTGAAATGTAGCAGTGATACTGAATGGAAAGAAACAAAGTTTCACTTTGAAAACTACACTCTGACAATGTCAAGTCAGAGTTAGTTACCTTTAGTTTGAGAAGCAAGGTTACTGTAATGTTATAGTTAATTATCAAGTGATAATCAGATGAATTATCTTTGGTAGCACAGAAACGATATAAGGTAGTAAGGATTAAACAGATTGGATTGCGAGGTATATGTTGATCAGTATAATATTGGATGATACTAGGTAATATGTGAAAGGTTTGACAAGGCAGTTTATACAAAGTACTTGCGGTTAGACCAGAGAGCGTGCAGCCAAGTATGATGTTATGTTGAAGCACAGACAGCGTATGTGAGAGACTAAACAGCGTGCAGGTGAAATGACTTGAGCTGGAGATGCACAGACAGTGTCTGTGTAAGACTGAACAGCGTGCAGGTGAAATGACTTGAGCTGGCGATGCACAGACAGTGTCTGTGTGAGACTGAACAGCGTGCAGGTGAAATGACTTGAGCTGGAGATGCACAGACAGAGTCTGTTAAAGACTGAACAGCGTGCAGGTGAAATGACTTGAGCTGGAGATGCACAGACAGCGTCTGTGAGAGACTGAACAGCGTGCAGGTGAAATGACTTGAGCTGGAGATGCACAGACAGAGTCTGTTAAAGACTGAACAGCGTGCAGGTGAAATGACTTGAGCTGGAGATGCACAGAGTCTGTTAAAGACTGAACAGCGTGCAGGTGAAATGACTTGAGCTGGAGATGCACAGACAGTGTCTGTGTAAGACTGAACAGCGTGCAGGTGAAATGACTTGAGCTGGAGATGCACAGACAGCGTCTGTGAGAGACTGAACAGCGTGCAGGTGAAATGACTTGAGCTGGAGATGCACAGACAGCGTCTGTGAGAGACTGAACTGCATGCAGGTGAAATGACTTGAGCTGGAGATGCACAGACAGCGTCTGTGAGAGACTGAACTGCATGCAGGTGAAATGACTTGAGCTGGAGATGCACAGACAGCGTCTGTGAGAGACTGAACAGCATGCAGGTGAAATGACTTGAGCTGGAGATGCACAGACAGCGTCTGTGAGAGACTGAACAGCATGCAGGTGAAATGACTTGAGCTGGAGATGCACAGACAGCGTCTGTGAGAGACTGAACAGCATGCAGGTGAAATGACTTGAGCTGGAGATGCAGAGAAAGCGTCTGTTAAAGACTGAACAGCATGCAGGTGAAATGACTTGAGCTGGAGATGCACAGAAAGCGTCTGTTAAAGACTGAACAGCATGCAGGTGAAATGACTTGAGCTGGAGATGCACAGACAGAGTCTGTGTGAGACTGAACTGCATGCAGGTGAAATTACTTGAGCTGGAGATGCACAGACAGCGTCTGTGAGAGACTGAACAGCGTGCAGGTGAAATGACTTGAGCTGGAGATGCACAGACAGCGTCTGTGAGAGACTGAACAGCGTGCAGGTGAAATGACTTGAGCTGGAGATGCACAGACAGCGTCTGTGTGAGACTGAACAGCATGCAGGTGAAATGACTTGAGCTGGAGATGCACAGACAGCGTCTGTGAGAGACTGAACAGCATGCAGGTGAAATGACTTGAGCTGGAGATGCACAGAAAGCGTCTGTTAAAGACTGAACTGCATACAGGTGAAATGACTTGAGCTGGAGATGCACAGACAGCGTCTGTGAGAGACTGAACAGCATGCAGGTGAAATGACTTGAGCTGGAGATGCACAGAAAGCGTCTGTTAAAGACTGAACTGCATGCAGGTGAAATGACTTGAGCTGGAGATGTACAGACAGCGTCTGTGAGAGACTGAACAGCGTGCAGGTGAAATGACTTGAGCTGGAGATCACAGACAGCGTCTGTTAAAGACTGAACTGCATGCAGGTGAAATGACTTGAGCTGGAGATCACAGACAGCATCTGTGAGAGACTGAACAGCGTGCAGGTGAAATGACTTGAGCTGGAGATCACAGACAGCGTCTGTGAGAGACTGAACAGCATGCAGGTGAAATGACTTGAGCTGGAGATCACAGACAGCATCTGTGAGAGACTGAACAGCGTGCAGGTGAAATGACTTGAGCTGGAGATGCACAGAAAGCGTCTGTTAAAGACTGAACTGCATGCAGGTGAAATGACTTGAGCTGGAGATGCACAGACAGAGTCTGTGTGAGACTGAACTGCATGCAGGTGAAATGACTTGAGCTGGAGATGCACAGACAGCGTCTGTGAGAGACTGAACAGCATGCAGGTGAAATGACTTGAGCTGGAGATGCACAGACAGCGTCTGTGAGAGACTGAACAGCATGCAGGTGAAATGACTTGAGCTGGAGATGCACAGACAGCGTCTGTGAGAGACTGAACAGCATGCAGGTGAAATGACTTGAGCTGGAGATGCAGAGAAAGCGTCTGTTAAAGACTGAACAGCATGCAGGTGAAATGACTTGAGCTGGAGATGCACAGAAAGCGTCTGTTAAAGACTGAACAGCATGCAGGTGAAATGACTTGAGCTGGAGATGCACAGACAGAGTCTGTGTGAGACTGAACTGCATGCAGGTGAAATTACTTGAGCTGGAGATGCACAGACAGCGTCTGTGAGAGACTGAACAGCGTGCAGGTGAAATGACTTGAGCTGGAGATGCACAGACAGCGTCTGTGAGACACTGAACAGCGTGCAGGTGAAATGACTTGAGCTGGAGATGCACAGACAGCGTCTGTGTGAGACTGAACAGCATGCAGGTGAAATGACTTGAGCTGGAGATGCACAGACAGCGTCTGTGAGAGACTGAACAGCATGCAGGTGAAATGACTTGAGCTGGAGATGCACAGAAAGCGTCTGTTAAAGACTGAACTGCATACAGGTGAAATGACTTGAGCTGGAGATGCACAGACAGCGTCTGTGAGAGACTGAACAGCATGCAGGTGAAATGACTTGAGCTGGAGATGCACAGAAAGCGTCTGTTAAAGACTGAACTGCATGCAGGTGAAATGACTTGAGCTGGAGATGCACAGACAGCGTCTGTGAGAGACTGAACAGCGTGCAGGTGAAATGACTTGAGCTGGAGATCACAGACAGCGTCTGTTAAAGACTGAACTGCATGCAGGTGAAATGACTTGAGCTGGAGATCACAGACAGCATCTGTGAGAGACTGAACAGCGTGCAGGTGAAATGACTTGAGCTGGAGATCACAGACAGCGTCTGTGAGAGACTGAACAGCATGCAGGTGAAATGACTTGAGCTGGAGATCACAGACAGCATCTGTGAGAGACTGAACAGCGTGCAGGTGAAATGACTTGAGCTGGAGATGCACAGAAAGCGTCTGTTAAAGACTGAACTGCATGCAGGTGAAATGACTTGAGCTGGAGATGCACAGACAGAGTCTGTGTGAGACTGAACTGCATGCAGGTGAAATGACTTGAGCTGGAGATGCACAGACAGCGTCTGTGAGAGACTGAACTGCATGCAGGTGAAATGACTTGAGCTGGAGATGCACAGACAGCGTCTGTGAGAGACTGAACTGCATGCAGGTGAAATGACTTGAGCTGGAGATGCACAGACAGCGTCTGTGAGAGACTGAACAGCATGCAGGTGAAATGACTTGAGCTGGAGATGCACAGACAGCGTCTGTGAGAGACTGAACAGCATGCAGGTGAAATGACTTGAGCTGGAGATGCACAGACAGCGTCTGTGAGAGACTGAACAGCATGCAGGTGAAATGACTTGAGCTGGAGATGCACAGACAGCGTCTGTGAGAGACTGAACTGCATGCAGGTGAAATGACTTGAGCTGGAGATCACAGACAGCATCTGTGAGAGACTGAACAGCGTGCAGGTGAAATGACTCGAGCTGGAGATGCAGAGAAAGCGTCTGTTAAAGACTGAACAGCATGCAGGTGAAATGACTTGAGCTGGAGATGCACAGAAAGCGTCTGTTAAAGACTGAACAGCATGCAGGTGAAATGACTTGAGCTGGAGATGCACAGAAAGCGTCTGTTAAAGACTGAACAGCATGCAGGTGAAATGACTTGAGCTGGAGATGCACAGACAGAGTCTGTGTGAGACTGAACTGCATGCAGGTGAAATGACTTGAGCTGGAGATGCACAGACAGCGTCTGTGAGAGACTGAACAGCGTGCAGGTGAAATGACTTGAGCTGGAGATGCACAGACAGCGTCTGTGAGAGACTGAACAGCGTGCAGGTGAAATGACTTGAGCTGGAGATGCACAGACAGCGTCTGTGTGAGACTGAACAGCATGCAGGTGAAATGACTTGAGCTGGAGATGCACAGACAGCGTCTGTTAAAGACTGAACAGCGTGCAGGTGAAATGACTTGAGCTGGAGATGCACAGACAGCGTCTGTGAGAGACTGAACAGCGCGCAGGTTAAATGACTTGAGCTGGAGATGCACAGACAGTGTCTGTGAGAGACTGAACCGCGTGCAGGTGAAATTACTTGAGCTGGAGATGCACAGACAGCGTCTGTGTAAAGAGGAGATGAACTCTGGACTGCTGGTAACAATAAGTAATGGAAAGTAGATTGTACACAGACAGCGTCTGTGTACAAAATGAAGTAACTTCTAGGGATTCAAAAGTAACAAAGTTCTGTAGGCAAAAACATCTCTCAGAATTAGAGAGCACTGCTAGGCACAAGGAATACTCAATAATCAAGCAATTTGGTTGAGCAGGAAGTGGGAATTTAAAGGGAAAGAGGAGAATGGGAGGTATTTAGGATTTAAAGGTACAGGTATGTTACAGCCTGTTTTGCGTAAAATGCTTTTTTGACTGGAACGGCAACTTGGATGTGGATTCTGTAGCGGATGTGTGGCTCATTTGGTTGGTGGGGCTGCTTGGGAAGTGGGTTTTCTGGCCCTTTTTTATGCACAAAATACTGTTTTGACCCTAATGGTCACTTGGATGAGGATTTTGTGGTGGTTGTGTGGTTCTCTTTCTCTCTTCCACCTAGCCTTGTGGAACAGGTGAATTTGGTTGGCACTTGGGAAGTGAGTGTTCCGGGCACAAAACACTTTTTTGATCAGAACAGCCACATAAATGTGGATTTTGTGGCGGGTTTTGTCTTTCCCACATAGATTTCTAAAATGGATGAATTTGGTTAGTGTGACTACTTGGGAAGTGGGTGTTCTTGGCCTTTTTTATTTTGCCCAAAAAACTTTTTTTTGCCTGTAATGGACATATTGATGTGCAATTTGTGCTAGGTGTGGGGCTCGTTTTTTCTCTCCTACCTAGCCTTCTGGAATAGGTGAATTTGGTTGGTGTGGCTACTTGGGAAGTAGGTGCTTTTTTGCACAAAACACTGTTTTGATTGTGGATTTTGTGGTGGGTGCATTGCTCATTGTCTCTCTCCCATCTAGCTTTTTGGAATGGGTGACTTTGGTTGGGATGGCTACTTGGGAAGTGGGCTTCTGGGCCTTTTTTACTTAAACTTCTTTTTTTTTTGTAGCAGAACAGCCACTTAGATGTTGATTCTGTGGCGGTTGTGTGGCTCATTGTCTGTCTCCCAACTAGCCTTGTGTTACTGGTGAATTATATTGGTGTGATTACTATGGAAGTGGGTGTTCCAGGCTGTTCCATATTAATTTGGGCTACAAAGGGGTAAATAAAAAATATTATTTAAGCTTTTGAACTTAATGTTCATATCGTTCAGAAAACTCTTTCTAATTTTCAACTGTTTGTTTTTAATAATTTGACTCTATATGTCAGTTCCGTTCCGGCTTTTACCCCGTCCAATATATTTATTTAAAGTCTCAATATATATCTGTTCAGAAAAAAAAAATCTTTCTTATGTTAACATTTGCATAAATGCAAGTTGAGTATGGCCTTACTAACCTTCATGGTTACATTTTTGGTTTTTTTAAAAAAAAAAAAATTAACTGCTATATTTAGAAAAAATTAAAATAATGTTATTGGCTTCCATTTTAAATCATGTAAGAATGCTTGTACTTATAACATATATTTAGAGCCTTATTCTACAATTTTAATGTTTAAAAAACTTAAATGGATACTTAACCACATTTTTTTCTTTTATGATTCAGATAGAGCAGCAATTTTAATCAACTTTCTAATTTACTCCCATTATCAATTTTTCTTTATTCTCTTGGTATCTTTATTTGAAAAAGCAGGAATGTAAACTTACAAGCCAGCCTTTCTTAATTCAGCACCTGGATAGTGCTTGCTGATTGGTGGCTAAATGTAGCCACCAATTAGCAAGCGCTATCTAGGGTGCTGAACCAAAAATGGGCCGGCTCCTGCTAGCGGGCGGCATTGCACTAGCAGTTCACAAGAACTGCTGGTGCAATGATAAATGCCAACAGCGTGTGCCGTCGGCATTTATCAGTGTGCGGCAGACATGATACGCTACATCATATCAGGGATAGGCAAGGTGTCCGTACACGGACACTGGTGTCCGTGACTGGCCCTTGCAGTGTCCGTCACACAGTTTGTGGTGTGGAGGGAGGGGTAGGACAGATGAATGCTGGTCCTGACTCTTCGCCTTGACGCACGCAGCGCCAGATTTCACAGGATTGGGTCCGTGCATGCGGGATTCCACTCAGTAGCGAAAAAGTGAGTGAAAGAGAGGGAAGTAGTGCAGTGCAGCCTGTGTCAACCACCCATGAGTCATGACCCACCCTCATTCCTTGATCTGTGTGGCAGCGCTGGTGCCTGTGTGTAGAAGACCGCTGTCTACTCTGAAAAACCTTACCTTACCCATAAAGGTGGGTGGGTTTGGTCAGGAGTTGCAGAGCCCCCCAGCAGCCTCTTTAAACTGGCGGCTCTGTCTCCAATCATTCTCAGACAGTATCATGTGTACTAGAAGCAGGAGCCTCCAGGATTCTATTTAAACAGGGGTCCCAGACTCCCCCCAATCTTGTGTCCCAGCAGCAGGAGACTCCTGGAGTCTCCTGCTGCTGGGGCACATGATACTATCTGAGAAGGATTGGAGTCAGAGCAGCCAATTTAAAGAGCCTGCTGTTCTGTTTGCACTGGAACCCCCAGTGAATATGTTAGCAGCCAGGGGGTCTGCATGCTGAGACCACCCAGGGGAGAGTGAAGGGATAAAACAGGCTCTCTGTAGGGAATATATCTAGGAGAGCCGGTAACAATTCTGTCCTGCTTGTACTCAGGTGGAATTCAGTCCTGCTTTACTACAGATACATATTTTATTTCTGCGTGCTGATGGGAGTGCATGAAAAGTGCTGCCCATGCTGCATGGAACATTGCTATGCTGCAGGGGGGGATATCCAGTGAGGGAGGGATTATATATAAACTGCCCTAACTAGTTAATTGTTGTCTGTAATGCCGCTCTCCTGACTTAGAAAAACAAAGAATGAATCGGCAGATAGGAACCATTCGACCCATCTAGTCTGCCCAATTTTCTGAATACTTTCATTAGTTCCTGGCCTTATCTTATATCTAGCATAGCCTTATGCCTGTCATATGCATATTTAAACTCCTTCACTGTCTCTACCACATCTGCTGGATGGCCATTCCATCATGCATCCACTACCCTCTCTGTAAAGTGAGTGTTTGTTATGTTTCTAATTTGAAATGTACCTTGGTGTCCTTCACTAAGGTCTGTACTTTTGAAAATGTCCACCACAGCCCTAGTCTGTGTCTATCCCTGCATTGTATCATGTCCGCTCGCACATTAATAAAAATACCCCTAAGCCTCTTTTAACAGCCCCCTTTATTTATTATCTATTGACTTAAATTTTAGCCAATTAGTGCAGTGTCAGCCACAACTCCACCGGTGTGAGCACAATGTTATCTATATGGCCCACATGGATTAGCAGTCTCCTGTTGTGAAAAGCTAATAAAAAGCATGTGATAAGAGGCTGTCTGTAGTGGCTTAGAAACAGGCAGAAATTTAGAGGTTTAAATGTTATAAAGTATATTAATATAACAATGGTGGTTGTGCAAAACTGGGGAATAGGTAGTAAAGGTTTTAGGTTTTATCTATCTTTTTAAACAATAACAATTTTGCTGTTGTCTGTCCCTTTAAAGTGCCGCTTAGGAGCCACAGATAAGCACTTGTCCAGAGTCAAAACTGATGCAGAACCAATGAGCAGCACTAATTGCATGACCCAGTTCTGCAACTGGCTCAGTTTCCATTCAGAACCAGAAGTACTCTTGCTCCCGAGCAGCATTTTACCTATGTGTTTAACCATTTGCATGAGTTAAACACATAGCATTACAGGGTCAAGTGATAACATTACAAAAAAAAATTCACTATAATGTCTACTTCTGCCAGAGATCTTAAGAATCATTCTTAAAAAATCTGCAGAGCAAAAATATATGCTTGGTTAATATTATCTTCTTTGTGGAAGGTGTGTTTGTGCGGAGGCAGAAAGTTTACACAGTTTCAAAGTGACTGGAAAGGTGTGTGTCAGAGAAACTGCACGTAAGAACTTGTCTGGGCTCTTCTGCTTCCTGGTTGTAGACATGCTTGCCCGAAGAGGTAAGGAGTAAACACGGGGGAAGGAGGAGATATGAGGGGGTCTAGAAGTCAGCCGAATACATTACTGATAAGGAAGAAATATTACATTTGTAATGCTGGAGTGATACACAGATGTGTTGTCTTACACCTCTAGAGGCGCAGTATAGGTATGCATATTGAACTGAAAGATACATTAAGGAATTGGGCTGGCCTCTCTATGGGTAAAAAGGGCATATTTTGCAGAAGACTGGCACATAGAGGAACGCCTCTTGAATAAGGCAAGGAACATTATATTTATATGATAAGAGGGAGCCAGGGATGTAGAGACTGCACATCTAAAGGAGCTGTAAAGAGGTATGAAAGAGGTTGAGTATATACTGTCAAGGGCTTAAGAGAATCATGTGATGCACTGGGCTGATATTTCTATGGCTAGAAATGCAATGAACAAAAGACTGGCACATATTGAAATAAAGAAGTCTGGAGTAAGCAATACATTGTAATCGCAACTGTAAAGCAGAAGGTAACATAGACATAAAAATGTTGAATATAATCTGGTTATTTTAATCATTAAAAGGACTAGAACTGGTGTGAGATTTCTAAAATATTTAAAAAAAAACCCCACAGATTCAGTAAATTCTCAGTTATGAATAGACAATTGAGATTTATTTTGTATCTCAAGTATTAATCTTTTACTTCTGCTCCATTTACAACTTTGTTACGGTCTTCATATAGTTCTCAATGTCTTTCTTCAGTGATCTGACAAATCAGTGAGAAAATCAGTATCAGGGACTAACAAAATCACATCACAAAATACAGGCAGAAAACCCTATATCCAAACTGGTTGGGACCGGGAAAGGTTTGGATTTCAGAGTAATTTAGATTTTGTAATATCTGCATCTGTGAAATCGGATAATTTGAAGAGTGGATGGAACCCAATGTAAACAACAATATCTTATGTTATTTAGGCAATATTTACATTATACAGATTATACATGTAACCTAAAGGTAGTTTTATATAATTTTTTAATACTTTTGTACCCTCAGAAATATAGTACAGCACTGTAATTAAAAAGCTAATAGTTGTTGTTTAAATTAATATAGATTATTATTTGAATTTTAGGGAAAAAATAGTAATTTTATTTTTTTTAAAAAAGTTTGGATTTCAGAATATGTTTGGATTTTGGAATTTCAGATTTGGGGATTTGTAGCTGTTAACGAGGGATATGAGGATATATGAATGTGAGTCTGTGTTTGTGAGTGTATGTTTGTGTGTGTGTGTATATGTGTGTCTGCATGTGAATGTGTGTATGTATTTGTGTGTCTGTATGTGAATGTGTGTATGTATTTGTGTGTCTGTATGTGAATGTGTGTATGTATTTGTGTGTCTGCATGTGAATGTGTGTGTATTTGTGTGTCTGTATGTGAATGTGTGTATGTATTTGTGTGTCTGCATGTGAATGTGTGTCTGCATGTGAATGTGTGTCTATATGTGAATGTGTGTATGTATTTGTGTGTCTGTATGTGAATGTGTATTTGTGTGTCTGTATGTGAATGTGTGTATGTATTTGTGTGTCTGTATGTGAATGTGTGTATGTATTTGTGTTTCTGCATGTGAATGTGTGTATTTGTGTGTCTGCATGTGAATGTGTGTGTGTATTTGTGTGTCTGTATGTGAATGTGTGTATGTATTTGTGTTTCTGCATGTGAATGTGTGTGTGTGTATTTGTGTGTCTGTATGTGAATGTGTGTATGTATTTGTGTCTGTATGTGAATGTGTGTATGTATTTGTGTGTCTGTATGTGAATGTGTGTGTATTTGTGTGTCTGTGTGAATGTGTGTATGTATTTGTGTGTCTGTATGTGAATGTGTATGTATTTGTGTGTCTGTATGTGAATGTGTGTATGTATTTGTGTGTCTGTATGTGAATGTGTATGTATTTGTGTGCCTGTATGTGAATGTGTATGTATTTGTGTGTCTGTATGTGAATGTGTGTCTGTATGTGAATATGTGTGTATGTATTTGTGTTTTTTATACTTTTGCTCAGTGATTCTGTATTCCATTCCATCCTATTGCACATACTTAAAAGAATATGAAACCCAAAAATGTTCTTTTGTACCCTCAGAAATATAGTACAGCACTGTAATTAAAAAGCTAATAGTTGTTGTTTAAATTAATATAGATTATTATTTGAATTTTAGGGAAAAAATAGTAATTTTTTTTTTTTAAAAAAAGTTTAGATTTCAGAATATGTTTGGATTTTGGAATTTCAGATTTGGGGATTTGTAGCTGTTAACGAGGGATATGAGGATATATGAATGTGAGTCTGTGTTTGTGAGTGTATGTTTGTGTGCGTGTGTATATGTGTGTCTGTATGTGAATGTGTGTATGTATTTGTGTGTCTGTATGTGAATGTGTGTATGTATTTGTGTGTCTGTATGTGAATGTGTGTATGTATTTGTGTGTCTG
This sequence comes from Bombina bombina, assembly GCF_027579735.1. Lineage (NCBI taxonomy): Eukaryota > Metazoa > Chordata > Amphibia > Anura > Bombinatoridae > Bombina > Bombina bombina. The sequence goes on along the minus strand of NC_069504.1, from coordinate 766,772,297 downwards.
CATGTGAATGTGTGTGTATTTGTGTGTCTGTATGTGAATGTGTGTATGTATTTGTGTGTCTGCATGTGAATGTGTGTCTGCATGTGAATGTGTGTCTATAAGTGAATGTGTGTATGTATTTGTGTGTCTGTATGTGAATGTGTGTGTGTATTTGTGTGTCTGTATGTGAATGTGTGTATGTATTTGTGTGTCTGTATGTGAATGTGTGTATGTATTTGTGTTTCTGCATGTGAATGTGTGTGTGTGTGTGTATTTGTGTGTCTGCATGTGAATGTGTGTGTGTATTTGTGTGTCTGTATGTGAATGTGTGTGTGTATTTGTGTGTCTGTATGTGAATGTGTGTATGTATTTGTGTTTCTGCATGTGAATGTGTGTGTGTGTATTTGTGTGTCTGTATGTGAATGTGTGTATGTATTTGTGTCTGTATGTGAATGTGTGTATGTATTTGTGTGCCTGTGTGAATGTGTGTATGTATTTGTGTGTCTGTATGTGAATGTGTATGTATTTGTGTGTCTGTATGTGAATGTGTGTCTGTATGTGAATATGTGTGTATGTATTTGTGTTTTTTATACTTTTGCTCAGTGATTCTGTATTCCATTCCATCCTATTGCACATACTTAAAAGAATATGAAACCCAAAAATGTTCTTTTGTACCTGTGACAGACCCTTCTGTCAGGACTGAAAGAGTTAACTGTGTTTAGCTTTAAGAATCTAATTTCTAAAGACAGGTTTTCTGGCCTCAGCTATTGTGTGCTATAATTACATTTAAGTAATAAACAGGCCATTGTTTAATCACCCTCAGAGAACAGACGCTAGGTGATAAGACAAGCCAAATGTGTTTAAGTTGTTATCTGCCTAAGTAAAGTATTTAAGTAATATAATTCTATTGTATCATGTCAAGGGCGCTTCTCCCTTTTATCTAATGTACAACATTCTTTCAACCCCCATCTGAGGGGGGGGTCAAAAACCTGTATAAATCTGTGTGCTGCCTTCAAATAAAGTTGTCATTCTGTTTTAAACCTGAAACTGGCTGGGTTGTGAATTGCTGATTGTCTATGCAGGACATTGTTCATCTGGGGTTAACCCTTGGTACACAGTTGGTACCGTAACAGTACCCTCAGAAATATAGTACAGCACTGTAATTAAAAAGCTAATAGTTGTTGTTTAAATTAATATAGATTATTATTTGAATTTTAGGGAAAAAATAGTAATTTTATTTTTTTTTAAAAAGTTTGGATTTCAGAATATGTTTGGATTTTGGAATTTCAGATTTGAGGATTTGTAGCTGTTAACGAGGGATATGAGGATATATGAATGTGAGTCTGTGTTTGTGAGTGTATGTTTGTGTGTGTGTGTATATGTGTGTCTGCATGTGAATGTGTGTATGTATTTGTGTGTCTGTATGTGAATGTGTGTATGTATTTGTGTGTCTGTATGTGAATGTGTGTGTATTTGTGTGTCTGTATGTGAATGTGTGTATGTATTTGTGTGTCTGCATGTGAATGTGTGTCTGCATGTGAATGTGTGTCTATATGTGAATGTGTGTATGTATTTGTGTGTCTGTATGTGAATATGTGTGTGTATTTGTGTGTCTGTATGTGAATGTGTGTATGTATTTGTGTGTCTGTATGTGAATGTGTGTATGTATTTGTGTGTCTGCATGTGAATGTGTGTGTGTATTTGTGTGTCTGCATGTGAATGTGTGTGTGTATTTGTGTGTCTGTATGTGAATGTGTGTATGTATTTGTGTCTGTATGTGAATGTGTGTATGTATTTGTGTGTCTGTATGTGAATGTGTGTGTATTTGTGTGTCTGTGTGAATGTGTGTATGTATTTGTGTGTCTGTATGTGAATGTGTGTATGTATTTGTGTGTCTGTATGTGAATGTGTATGTATTTGTGTGTCTGTATGTGAATGTGTATGTATTTGTGTGTCTGTATGTGAATGTGTGTCTGTATGTGAATATGTGTGTATGTATTTGTGTTTTTTATACTTTTGCTCAGTGATTCTGTATTCCTTTCCATCCTATTGCACATACTTAAAAGAATATGAAACCCCAAAATGTTCTTTTGTGACTACAGAGCATACCATTTTGAAAAAGTTTTCCCTTGTTCCCATGATATTCTTTGTTAAAAGGAAATACCTGGGTAGGTTTCTGGAGCACTACATGACAGGATATAGTGCTGCCATCTAGTGCTTTTGCAAATAGATAACATTTTTGCAAAACTGCTGCCATATACTGCTCCAGACACATGCACGAGCCAGAGATTTTTTCAACAAAAGATACCAAAAAAACAAACAAAATTTGATAGCTGTTTACAATTGCATGCTCTATCTGAATCATGAAAGACAATTTTTAGGTTTCATGTCCCTTTAAATGAACCAATGGATGGAGCAATTTGACCGTCCTGTCTGACTTTCTAGTCACTACAAACCATTAATAGTATTTTTGTTATTTACATGTGAAAAATCACAGTTTCCAATGGGGAAAGATAGTAAAATGTTTCAACAAAGCTACACCCAAAACCAGTACTCAATCTTCATGAAAACTGAAAGGGAGTTGATATTATAGGGCAGAACATGTCTAGCTGGATTTAGAAAGATTAAATGAATTTGATCTAGAGATATAAATCCATAAACAGTATATATTGTTTGCCTTAACTTTTACTTTGATATAACTAAGTATGCAGCACAATTAAAGTTAAAGGGACACTGAACCCAAATTTGTTTCTTTCGTGATTCAGATAGAGCATGCAATTTTAAGCAAGTTTCTAATTTACTCCTATTATCAATTTTTCTTCGTTCTCTTGCTATCTTTATTTGAAAAAGAAGGCATCTAAGCTTTTTCTTTTGGTTCAGCCCTATGGACAGCACTTTTTTATTGGTGGATGAATTTATCCACCATATCAGAAAGGACGACCCAGGTTGTTCACCAAAAATGGGCCGGCATCTTAACTTACATTCTTGCATTTCAAATAAAGATACAAAGAGAATGAAGAAAATTTGATAATAGGAGTAATCACGAAATAATTTTTTTTGGGTTCAGTGTCCCTTTAAGTGTTATGATAGTTTTGGAAGTTAGACTGATCTGATTAATTCTATCTTTTATGACTACTTTTAAACGTACTGTGATCTAACATAGTAAAAAAATTTTTGAACAAACATTAAATACATTTTTATTTGCTGCATCTAACACAGGACAGTTTCAAAATGTAAACATTTTTGTCTCTCTTTTTGTTAGTTTAACCCCTTAAAGTGATGGTAAATTAAACAACTTTATTTTTTGCCATTCAATGTGAAATTTAAAAATAATATTAATTTCATTTATGAAAAAAACATAAATTTAAAACTTACTTTAGTAACTTTTATATAACTGTTACCTTGCTACTGCACTCTCCGTCAGCCCCGACACTAAGACCTTTTTTTTCCCCCCTGACGTTTATGCCGTTGTCTAATCCAAATTTTGGCATGCTTCAATGTTAAAAAACCCCACAGATCTTTTGCGCATGGCGTTGGCGTTGCGCAAAAACACAATTTATGTAAGAACTTTCCTGGTAAATTCATTTCATTCATATTGGCAAGAGTCCGTGAGCTAGTGACGTATGGGATATACAATCCTACCAGGAGGCGCAAAGTTTCCCAAACCTCAAAATGCCTATAAATACACCCCTCACCACACCCACAATTCAGTTTAACGAATAACCAAGTAGTGAGGTGATAGAAAAAGGAGTAAAAAGCATATAAAAGGAACTGGAATTGTGCTTTATACAAAAAACATAACCACCATAAAAAGGGTGGGTCTCGTGGACTCTTGCCAATATGAAAGAAATGAATTTATCAGGTAAGTTCTTACATAAATTATGTTTTCCTTCATGTAATTGGCAAGAGTCCATGAGCTAGTGGCGTATGGGATAGTAATAGCCAAGATGTGGTACTCCACAGAAGAGTCACTAGAGAGGGAGGGATAAAAATAAAAACAGCCATTTTCCGCTGAAAGGTTTTCTTATAATTGAAAAGAAAAAACTTAATACATAAGCAGAGGAATCAAACTGAAACAGCTGCCTGAAGAACTTTTCTACCAAAAACTGCTTCCGAAGAGGCAAATACATCAAAACGGTAGACTTTAGTAAATGTATGCAAAGAAGCCCAAGTTGCTGCTTTGCAAATCTGATCAACTGAAGCTTAATTCTTAACACCCCACGAAGTGGAAACTGATCTAGTAGAATGAGCTGTGAATCTCTGAGGCAGGACCTGACCCGACTCCAAATAAGCCTGATAAATCAAAAGCTTTAAACAGGATGCCGACAAAATGGAAGAAGCTTTCTGACCTTTCCTAGGACCAGAGAAGACAACAAATAGACTAGAAGTCTTCCTGAAATCTTTAGTAGCTTCAACATAATATTTCAAAGCTCTTACAACATCCAGAGAATGTAAGGATCTCTCCAAAGAATTCTTAGGATTAGGACACAAAGATGGAACAACAATTTCCATATTAATGTTGCTAGAATTCACAACTTTAGGTAAAACTTTGATTGAAGTCTGCAAAACTGCCTTATCCTGATGGAAAATCAGAAAAGGAGACTCACAAGAAAGAGCAGATAATTCGGAAACTCTTCTAGCAGAAGAGATAGCCAAAAGGAACAACACTTTCCAAGAAAGTAGTTTAATATCCAAAGAATGCATAGGCTTAAAAGGAGGAGCCTGTAAAGCATTCAAAACCAAATTAAGACTCCAAGGAGGAGAGATTGATTTAATGACAGGCTTGATACGGACCAAAGCCTGCACAAAACAATCTTTCTGTGAAATAAAACAGAAAGAGCAGAGATTTGTCCCTTCAAGAAACTTGCAGACAAACCTTTATCCAAACCATCCTGAAGAAATGGTAAATTTCTAGGAATTCTAAAAGAATGCCAGGAGAATTTATACGTCTTCCAAACTCGATAATAAATCTTCCTAGAAAAAGATTTACGAGCCTGTAACATAGTATCAATCACTGAGTCAGAGAAACCTCTATGACTAAGCACTAAGCGTTCAATTTCCATACCTTCAAATTTAACGATTTGAGATCCTGATGGAAAAACGGCCCTTGAGACAGAAGGTCTGGTCTTAAAGGAAGTGGCCAAGGTTGACAACTGGACATCCGAACAAGATCCTCATACCAGGACCTCTGAGGCAATGCTTGTGCTACCAGAAACACAAACGATTGTTCCATGATGATCTTGGAGATCACTCTTGAAAGAAGAACTAGAGGCGTGAAGATATAAGCAGGTTGGTAAAATAAAGGAACTGCTAACGCATTCACCGCCGCCGCCTAAGGATCCCTGGACCTGGACAAGTACCTGGGAAGTTTCTTGTTTAGATGGGAAGCCATCAGATCTATTTCTGTAAGACCCCACATCTGAACAATCTGAAAAAACACATCTGGATCGAGAGACCACTCCCCCGGATGTAAAGTCTGACGGCTGAGATAATCCACTTCCCAATTGTCTACACCTGGGATATGTACCGCAAGACAAGAGCTGGATTCCGCCCAAGAAAGTATCTGAGATACTTCTTTCATAGCTAGGGGACTGTGAGTGCCACCCTGATGATTGACATATGCCACAGTTGTGATATTGTCTGTCTGAAAACAAATGAATGGTTCTCTCTTCAACAGAGGCCAAGCCTGAAGAGCCCTGAAAATAGCACAGAGTTCTAAAATATTAATTGGTAACCTCAACTCTTGAGATTTCCAAACCCCTTGTGCTGTCAGAGATCCCCAAACAGCTCCCCAACCTGAAAGACTTGCATCTGTTGTGATTACAGTCCAGTTTGGACAAACAAAAGAGGCCCCTTGAACTATACAATGGTGATCTAACCAACAAGTCAGAGAGAGTCGAACATTGGGATTTATGGATATTAATTGTGATATCCTCGTATAATCCCTGCACCACTGATTCAGCATACAAAGCTGAAGAGGTCTCATATGAAAATGAGCAAAGGGGATCGCTTCTGATGCTGCAGTCATGAGACCTAAAACTTCCATGCACATAGCCACTAAAAGGAATAATTGAGACTGAAGCTTTTGACAAGCTGAAACCAATTTTATTCGTTTCTTGTCTGTTAGAGACAGAGTCATGGACACTGAATCTATCTGGAAACCTGAAAAGGAGACCCTTGTCTGAGGAATCAAGGAACTTTTTGGTAAATTGATCCTCCAACCATGTCTTTGAAGAAACAACACTAGTTGATTTGTGTGAGATTCGTCAGAATGTAAAGACTGAGCTAGTACCAAGATATCGTCCAAATAAGGAAACACAGCAATACCCTGTTCTCTGATTACAGAGAGTAGGGCACCCAGAACCTTTGAAAGAATTCTTGGAGTTGTACCTAGGCAAAATGGAAGAGCGACAAATTGGTAATGCTTGTCTAGAACAGAGAATCTCAGAAACCGATAGTGGTCTGGATGAATCGGAATATGAAGATATGCATCCTGTAAGTCTATCATGGACATATAATGACCTTGCTGAACAAAAGGCAGAATAGTCCTCATAGTCACCATTTTGAAAGCTCTAGATCTGAAACACACCAGAAAAGCCTGAGCCTTCACTGGATTTGCTGGAACAAGTGAGAGAAAAAAATCTTCTCACAGGAGGTCTTACTCTGAATCCTATTCGATACCCTTGAGAGACAATACTCTGAATCCATTGATTTTGGACAGAATCTGTCCAAATGTTCTGGTAAAATTTTAATCTGCCCCCCACCAGCTTAGCTGGAATGAGGGCCGCACCTTCATGCAGACTTGGGGGCTGGCTTTGGTTTCTTAAAAGGCTTGGATTTATTCCAACTTGAAGAAGGTTTCCAAATGGAACCAGATTCTTTGGGGGAAGGATTGGCTTTCTGTTCTATATTCTGTCAAAAAGAATGAAAACGATTAGAAGCTTTAGATTTACCCTTAGATCTTTTATCCTGAGGTAAAAAAACTCCCTTCCCCCAGTGACAGTTGAAATAATTGAATCCAACTGAGAACCAAATAAATTGTTACCTTGGAAAGAAAGAGATAGTAATCTAGACTTAGATACCATGTCAGCATTCCAACATTTGAGCCACAAAGCTCTTCTAGCTAAAATAGCTAAATACATAGATTTAACATCAATATTAATCATATCAAAAATAGCAAGATAAAATGATTAACAAGTTGAAGCAAGCGAACAATGCTAGACAAATCAGGATCTGTTTGAAGCAAGCGAACAATGCTAGACAAATCAGGATCTGTTTCCTGTTGCGCTAAGCTTTCCAACCAAAAAGTTGATGCAGCTGCAACATCAGCCATGGATATAGCAGGCCTAAGAATGTAGCCAGAAAATAAATAAGCTTTCCTTAGCTAAGATTCACGTTTCCTATCTAAAGGGTCCTTAAAAGAAGTACTATCTTCCATAGGAATAGTAGTATGTTTGGCCTGAGTAGAAATAGCACCATCAACTTGGGGATTTTTTCCCAAAACTCCAACCTAACTGCTGGCAAAGGATACAACATTTTAAACCTAGAAGAAGGAATAAAAGAAGTACCAGGCCTATTCCATTCCTTTGAAATCATACCATAAATAGCATCAGGAACTGGAAAAACCTCTGGAGTAACCACAGGAGGTTTATAAACAGAATTTAAACGTTTACTAGTTTTAGTATCAAGAGGACTAGTTTCCTCAATATCCAAAGTAATCAACACCTCTTTTAACAAGGATATACTCCATTTTAAAGAGATAAGTAGATTTATCAGTGTCAATATCTGAGGTAGGATCTTCTGAACCAGATAGATCCTCATCAGAGGAGGATAATTCAGTATGTTGTCTGTAATTTGAAATTTCATCAACTTTATGAGAAGTTTATAAAGACCTTTCACATTTATTAGAAGGCGGAATAGCAGACAAAGCCTTCTGAATTACATCCGCAATTAAATCTTTTATATTCACAGGGATATCATTAGATGTTGAAGGAACAACAGGCATTTTACTAGTACTGATGGACACATTCTCTGCATGTAAAAGCTTATCATGACAACTGTTACATACTACAGCTGGAGATATAATCTCTGCTAACTTAAAACAGATACACTTAGCTTTGGTATAACTGTTATCAGGCAGCAGGGTTCCAACAGTGGTTTCTAAGACAGGATCAGATTAAGACATCTTGCAAATGTAAGAGAAAAAAACAACATATAAAGCAAAATTATCAATTTCCTTATATGGTAGTTTCAGGAATGGGAAAAAATGCAAACAGCATAGCCCTCTGAGCATATAAAAAGTCAAGAGGCATATAGGAAGTGGGGTTTAAATAATAAAATTATTTGGCGCCATGTATGACGCACAACGCAAAATGAAACTTTTTGGCGCTAACAACATCCGGAAATAACGCAACTCGCGTCATGGCAGATGCAACCTTGTGCAAAGAAACCTGGCATTAACTAAAATGCCGGAAATTACGAATTTGCAAAAGAATGACGCAATAAATATCAGCATTTTGCGACCTCGTGAGCCTAATTTTTCCTGCGAAAATTAATGAAAAAGCAATTTTGAAGAAAAGACTATACCCCAGGTAAAAAAAAATAACTTCCTAAATATGTTTCCCAATTTTTAAACTGATAGTCTGCAAAAGGAAATATACATAAACCTGACTCATGGCAAATATAAATACATATATTTAAAACTTTATAATAATACATAAAGTGCCAAACCGGAGAGTGCTTTAAGTAATGAAAACATACTTACCGAAAGACACCCATCCACATATAGCAGATAGCAAAACCAGTACTGAAACAATATCAGTAGAGGTAATGGAATATGAGAGTATATCGTCAATCTGAAAAGGGAGGTAGGAGATGCATCTCTACGACCGATAACAGAGAACCTTTGAAAAGATTTCCCGTGAGGAAAACCATAAAATCAATTCACATCCCTCTGACAAACACTGAACTCTGAGAGGAATCTGGCTTCAAAATGCTGAGAAGCGCATATCAACGTAGAAAATCAAGCACAAACTTACTTCAACACCTCCATAGGAGGCAAAGTTTGTAAAACTGAATTGTGGGTGTGGTGAGGGGTGTATTTATAGGCATTTTGAGGTTTGGGAAACTTTGCCCCTCCTTGTAGGATTGTATATCCCATACATCACTAGCTCATGGACTCTTGCCAATGACATGCAAGAAAGATCAATTTTTTTAACAGTGAAACATGCCAAAATTCCATGATTTTGATTGGACAATGGCAAAAACGGCAGGGGGAGGGGGAGTTTCTTAGTGTCTGGGCTGCCGGAGCATGCAATAGCAAAATAAAAGTAATATAAAAGTTACTAAAGTAAATTTTATATTTATGTTTTTTCATCAATGAAACTAATATTATTTTTACATTTCATATCGAATGGCTAAATATAAAGGTGTTGAATTTATCATCACTTTAAGGACTGGTCATTTCAGACTAAAACTTCCCCAAATAACCAGAGCATTTTTAGCATTTTTGAGACTAGAGTGTGGGAGACCAACCGCCAAGGAGGAGAAGCACCTATAGCTCTGAACAGATAGTTACATAGCTAACCAAAAAGAAGTAAATACATATGTAGTGTACAGAGCGCCTAACAAATAAGGCTAAGGTGACTTTTGTAAATTAAAAACAAATAAATTGGATACAAAATAAAAAACATGGATCCATGTATACAATTAAAAAATTTAAATTAAAGGGACATAATATTCATATGCTAAATCACTTGAAACTGATGCAGTGTAACTGTAAAAAGCTGACAGGAAAATATCACCTGAGCATCTCTATTTAAAAAAGGAAGATATTTTACCTCACAATCTCCTCAGCTCAGCAGAGTAAGTTCTGTGTAAAAAGTTATACTCAGCTGCTCCCAGCTGCAGGTAAAAAAATAAAAAAAAAATGAAGAAATGAACAGCAGCCAATCAGCATCAGCAGTGCTGAGGTCATGAACTCTTACTGTGATCTCATGAGATTTGACTTAACTCTCATGAGATTTCATAGTAAGCTTCCTTTACCTGATTGGTGAAATAATATGAGAGTGCACGATGCTCATCCTTTCAGTTGTCCCGGGACAGACATACTAATATGCTGCTTAGAAATCCTTTACAATGGGAGGTGGCTACTGAGGAACTTTTGAGGTAAAATATCTTTCTTTTTTACATAGAGATGTTCAGGTGATATTTTCTAATCAGCTTTTTACAGCTATGCTGCATCACTTTCAAGTGTTTAAACATTTGGGTATTATGGCCCTTTAAGTTTAAAATTGACATATTATTACAAATACAAATGTACAAAATGAAAAAAATTGAAAAAAGTTAAAAAAAGTCAAACTTGTATTCCTAGTGGTGAAAACCTATGTGATTCCTCCAATGTCCCAGGTGTCTTCTGATCGTCTTCCAAAAGCTCCTGGAGTTACCTATGGGAAAAAGATCACAATGGTGCAGATTGTTTCCAAAAGATATAGTGATAAAGAAAATAGGCTTACCAGTTTAAAGTCAACGCGTTTCAACCTCTCTGTGCAGGCCTTTCTCAAGACTAAAAACTGTATGGTACTGGTAGCCTTAAATAATATTTTAGATTCACCTCAATTGAAGTATTTGAGCGCCCAAATTTCAGAAACGCCCCCATCTCATCCCATTCGTAAGCCTGAGCTGGTGACCGAAACCGGAAGTGACGTTTGATGGAAATGAATTGTGTAAACATATATTCTGTATAAATAAGGTTATCGACACTATTGATTCCTTCTCTCTAGATGATTTAGTCAAATTTCACTTAACTTGTGACCATATGTTAAACCTATTATGATTGTCGGCTCTCGCCATTGTCACTATGCCTAGCATTTGATTTGACATTACGTCATTTCTGGTCTCATATGCCAACCCTGTGGTTGGCCGGGGGCGTGTTTATGTTAATCAACCGCTTGTTCTGATATTGTGGCTAAGTATATCTTAGAGGAGACTTTTGTGACAGAGCACATAGGGAATCTTTGATTTAATGAAATGGAAATCCTATATTTTACGATCCTTACTAACTTTCTTAAAAAACTTATGGAAACTATAACGACTTATGAACACTTAAAAGGACATCTTATAGCAAGCTGATACATTACTTTATATATTAATATATTCAAGTTTATAATTCAATTGGTTCAGTAAAGAGGAATAGAGAATATGTTGAAAGAGATATAGGAAGTTCCTATGAATATGTTTAATGATATGTTATAAAGTATCACTGAAAATAAGTAGGATCTCAACTCTCAACTGCAGAACTAATATGGCAGTATTTCCCTTTAAATTGGAAATATGTATCACTTTTGACTGAAACTACTTATTGAGGAAATTGTATAAATAGTCATTATCCAAAATAAGACATAGGATTGGATGTCCTGAACAATAACAGATTCGTTCAGACATAAATCTAAGAAATTGCCTGTTTACCAACTTTATAATAACGTTGTATGAATGAAACAATAATGTTGCTCAAATTTGTAATACCGTTGCTACTAAAGATACTTTGCTTCCACACTGAGAGAGATACGTCAGAGCAAGGAGTGCCTCTTAGGATGATGATGAAACAGGGGAGGAGCTTAAGTCTGTGCACAAAATATACAGTGATAATTCATTAACTCCACATAATATAATACTCGGGATGCAGGTAAGTTGGTAGTAGAATGTAGATGCAGGAAGGAGAGTCCGTAGTGATACAGCTGCACTCTTGGCAGAGGCTGACGAACAAGCAGTTGACAGGACGACTCAGTTTACACAGACGGTATGAGCTGCTCAGATGTAGTGCTGGAGGAACAAACAGCTGACAGCCAAGTCTCTGAAATCACGGTAATAGCAGGAGTGGAAGATAGGTAAACGCTAGGTATAAATCCTTGATAAAAATATTCCATACAAACAGAATGATACTTGAAGCGAAATTCTGATCTTGTAATCAGAATAAGATCCAGGATACATCGGAATAGAGCTCAGGAGCATTGGTAGCGTGCTGTGACTACTAACACAAAATGCTAAGCACCTGTGACAGGGTGCGTGCGTGATTTAAAGAGAAAGAGGGATGGGCCATAAGCAGGTATGATATGATCCTGACAGTATGGCTGTCTCTGAGATGCTTTATTGATAGACCATATGAAAAAGAAAATATAGTGGAATAAAATAAACTCTGACAAATGTTCTATTCTAGAAACATTTTATATAAGAAACATTCGGCTAGATTACGAGTTTTGCGTTATGAGGGGTGCGGTGCTAACTTGCACGTTATTATCACCGTTCACTTACCTACAGCGCTGGTATTACATGTTTTTATAAACCCGGCGTTAAAAGACAAGAAGTGAGCGTAGAGCAAACTTGTGCTCCATACCGCACTCCAATACCAGCGCTGCTTAAGTCAGCGGTGAGCTGGTTGCACGTGCTCGTGCACCATTTCCCCATAGGCTTCAATGGGGAGAGCCGGCTGAAAAAAAGTCTAACACCTGCAATAAAGCAGCATAAAGCTCCGTAACGCAGCCCCATTGATTCCTATGGGGAAACAAAATTTATGTTTACACCTAACACCCTAACATACACCTCGAGTCTAAACACCCCTTATCTTACACATTGCTGACACCTATATTATACTTATTAACCCCTAATCTGCCACTCCAGACATCGCCGCCACTATAATAAATATATTAACCCCTAAACCGCTGCACTCCCGCATCACAAACATTAGTTAAATATTATTAACCCCTAATCTGCCGCCCCTAACATCGCCGCCACCTACCTGCATTTATTAACCCCTAATCTGCCGCCCCAATGTCGCCGCCACTATACTAAAGTTATTAACCCCTAAACCTACGTCTAACCCTAACACCCACTTATTTAAATATAATTAAAATAAATCTAAAGAAAACCTACTGTTAATAACTAAATAATTCCTATTTAAAACTAAATACTTACCTGTAAAATAAACCCTAAGCTAGCTACAATATAACTAATAATTACATTGTATCTATCTTAGGGTTTATTTTTATTTTACAGACAAGTTTGTATTTATTTTAACTAGGTAGAATAGTTACTAAATAGTTATTAACTATTTACTAACTACCTAGCTAAAATAAATACAAATTTACCTGTAAAATAAAACCTAACCTGTTTTACACTAACACCTAACCTTACACTACAATTAAATAAATTACCTAAATTAAATACAAATACCTAAATTACAAAAAATAAACAAACATTAGCCCCTTAACGACCGACGACGTATGCCATACGTCCTCAAAAAAAAAGCACTTAACGACCGAAATCGCTTCCAGCTGCTCTAACAGTATTGCAGGCTTGCCTTGAGGTCTAGGCATCCTGCAATACTGTTCCCGAGTGCCGGGACCGGATTGATCACTCCCCCACGAGTGATCACTTCCGGTTTCGCTCCACGTGGAGCCCGGCAGTGTTTCAGAGCATCGGAAGCGATCGGACACGCTTCCGATGCTCTGCTTGTGTGCTAAGTGCCTCGGTGGGTCGAGGCACTTAGTTAGTTATAAAATAAAAGTAAAAATGTTTTTTTAAAAAAAACGTATAAAATAAAAAAAAGCCTAAAATAGCCCCCCCCTCCCCCTTCACTAGGCATCCAAGATGGCGATGCCCAGTGCATCATGGGGCCTCTGGGGGTGTCCCTAGCCTGCCTCATCATAGGGGCAAGCTAGGGTCACCCAATCTGAGCCTCCCACCCAAAAAAAAAAAAATAATAATAAAATACCCCATTTGTCTGATCATGTCAATATTTGTAAATATTGACTATGATCAGTGTGGATCTCCCTCCCTCTCCTCACTTGCCATTTTGTTGGAGAGAGAGAGAGACCTGTATTTAGCAGAGAGAGAGATTTTTTTCTTTTATTTGTTAAAAAATATAGAACCAAAGGCTCTTTTCAGAGCCATTAACCCCTAGCTTGCCAGTGATCACTATATATCACTGGCAGTAGCATAGGTGCACTTTTTTTTTGCTGCATTTTGCTGTCTATGCATTTTTTTAGGGGTTAATTTAGTTGTTGTAATTTTTTAAAAACCCAAAGGCTCTTTTCAGAAACATTTAGTTAATTTAATTTAATTTTCAGAGCCATTAACCCCTAGCTTGCCAGTGATCACTATATATCACTGGCAGTAGCATAGGTGCACTTTTTTTTGCTGCATTTTGCTGTCTGTGCATTTTTTTAGGGGTTAATTTTGTTGTTGTAATTTTTTAAAAACCCAAAGGCTCTTTTCAGAAACATTTAGTTAATTTAATTTAATTTTCAGAGCCATTAACCCCTAGCTTGCCAGTGATCGCTATAAATCACTGGCAGTTGCATAGCTGTACTTTTTTGCTGTCTGTGCATTTTTTTAGGGGTTAATTTTGTTGTTGTTATTTTTTAAAAACCCAAAGGCTCTTTTCAGAAACATTTAGTTAATTTAATTTTCAGAGCCATTAACCCCTAGCTTGCCAGTGATCGCTATAAATCACTGGCAGTTGCATAGCTGTACTTTTTTGCTGTCTGTGCATTTTTTTAGGGGTTAATTTTGTTGTTGTAATTTTTAAAAAACCCAAAGGCTCTTTTCAGAAACATTTAGTTAATTTAATTTAATTTTCAGAGCCATTAACCCCTAGCTTGCCAGTGATCGCTATAAATCACTGGCAGTAGCATAGCTGTACTTTTTTGCTAGTTAATTTAGTTAATTAATTTAGTTAATTTAATTTAATTTTCAGAGCCATTAACCCCTAGCTTGCCAGTGATCGCTATAAATCACTGGCAGTTGCATAGCTGTACTTTTTTGCTGTCTGTGCCTTTTTTTAGGGGTTAATTTTGTTGTTGTAATTTTTTAAAAACCCAAAGGCTCTTTTCAGAAACATTTAGTTAATTTAATTTAATTTTCAGAGCCATTAACCCCTAGCTTGCCAGTGATCGCTATAAATCACTGGCAGTAGCATAGCTGTACTTTTTTGCTAGTTAATTTAGTTAATTAATTTAGTTAATTTAATTTTTTTTAGTAATTGTTTTCTGTGACAGATACAAAAATGTCACAGAAAAGATATAGTGCTGAGGAGGCGTATGCCATCCTTGCGTCAGAGTCAGATGCCTCCATTTCTGACTCAGACCCCAATTTTGACCCTGCCATGTGCTCAGATACATCACTAGATGCAGTCTCAACTGATAGTGATGTATCTGTGGCTGCTAGCCCCCCTGCCAGCCCCCCTGCTACCCCCCCTGCCAGCCCCCCTGCCAGAAGGAGGCGTGTTGCTGCCATTGCTGCTGAAGAGTGGGTAACGCCTCATCTCCAGAGGCCAGATATCCCACCCTTCACAGCAAATGCTGGCATAAATATAGATGTGGCAGGTTTTAGCCCCCAGCAGTTTCTGGAAGTGTTTCTGGGCGATGATATATTGGGGAACATTGTCGCCCAAACTAATTTATATGCCCATCAGTTCCGTGCTGCAAAGCCTGGAACATATTTGGCAAAGCAGCAATGGGCCCCCATCAATGTGCCAGAATTCAAAAAATTCTGGGCATTGACTATGCTGATGGGCATCATAAAGAAACCCTCCATTCGCTCCTACTGGAGTAGTAGCCCCATCTGCTCTACCCCCATTTTCTCCCAGACTATGTCGAGGAAGAGGTATGAAATGATTCTGCATTTCATGCACTTCAGCAACAACAGCCTGTGCCCCCCTAGGGAGCATCCCCAATTTGACAGGCTGTATAAAATCCGCCCCCTGATAACCCACTTTTCTGCCAGGTTTGCAGAGGCTTATACACCTGGAAGGAATATATGCGTTGATGATTCCCTAATGAAGTATAAGGGAAGGCTGGGATTCAAGCAGTATATTCCTTCCAAACGCTCCAGATATGGGGTAAAGGTGTATAAGCTCTGTGACAGCGAGACTGGGTATACTCAGGCCTTCCGGGTGTATGAGGGAAAGGATAGCCACCTTGACCCTCCAGGTTGCCCAGAACATATCGGAACCACTGGCAAGATTGTCTGGGACCTGATATTACCCCTAATGAACAAAGGGTATCACTTGTACTTAGACAATTTTTATACAAGTGTCCTTTTGTTCAAGCTACTGTATTGCTTTGATACAGTAGCTTGCGGTAAAATTAAAAAGAACCGCGCAGGTTTCCCAGGACAACTTGTACGCACCCGGCTACGAAGGGGGGAGACCTCAGCTCTGCACCAAGAGGAGCTGTTGGCACTTAAGTACAGAGACAAGAAGGATGTATACCTTCTTACCACCATCCACACAGAGAGGACGGTGGCGGTTTCTGTACGTGGCAGAGCTGAGATCATAAGGAAGCCAGTGTGCATCAAGTCTTATAACCGGCATATGGGTGGGGTTGATCTGGCTGATCAGCTGCTGCAGCCCTACCTAATTATGCGGAAGACAAGGGCCTGGTACAAAAAGGTTGCAATTTACCTAATGCAGATTGCAACCCACAACGCTTTTTTGTTGTTCAAAAAAGCAAACCCCAGAGTTAAAAAAACTTTTTTACAGTTTCAGCTCCAGATTATTACTGGGATTTTGTACCATGATGCACCTGCTCCCCGGGCGGTGATGGGAGAGAGCAGAGTTGGGGCTACTCATTTTATTTTTAAAATCCCCCCTACTGCCGCAAAGCAGAAACCACAAAAAAATGCAGAGTCTGTACCAAGAGGGGGAAGAGAAGGGACACCATATATCACTGTCCTGATTGCCCTGGACAGCCTGCACTCTGCATTGGGGACTGCTTCAAGTGGTACCATACAATAGTCAATTTTTAAAAAAATAAATACATTTGGTGTTATATATATATATAAATATTTTTTTTTGGTTATGTTTACTGTTAGATGGGTTTTTTTTTTTTACTTTTACTGTGTCAGATTTTTACATTTCACTACTTTTTTCTAAAATTGGGCCTGTTATTATTTTTTAACCAAAACCCCTGTCAAACCTATGCATGGGGGACATAGGTGTTCTCAGGGTGCCTTGCAAAAAAACAACCTGAAGTATGTTTTTGTAATAACTTACAACAGTCTCTCCTAAATCATAGTAAAAAAGCAATGTGTCTGTAAAAATGAAAATTGAAAAATAACCACCATACACTTTCTCCAATTTTTTGGGCTAAAACGGTTGCTTCAAAGGCATCAAAGCACACCATATACAATACCTTGGGGTGTCAACATTTAAAAAATATACACTTTCATGGCAATAAATAAAAGTGGGGTATGCAATAGGCCACAAACTAAAGATAGGCCTATCAGAAGAAATACTCTCATTGTTAATAACTAAAATCACAAGTCATTAAATTGTAACATAACCTTCCCAAAATCCTGGCAAACCTATGCATGGGGGGCATAGGTGTACTCAGGGTGCCTTGCAGAAAACAACCTGAAGTATTCTTTTGCAATAACTTACAACAGTCTCTCCTAAATCATAGTCAAAAAGCAATGTGTCTGTAAAAATGAAAATTGAAAAATAACCACCATACACTTTCTCCAATTTTTTGGGCTAAAACGGTTGCTTCAAAGGCATCAAAGCACACCATGTACAATACCTTGGGGTGTCAACTTTTCAAATATATGCACATTCATGGAAAACAAATAAATTGGGGTATGTTAAAAGACCCCCCAAAAAGACGATAGGCAAAGAAAATATTGTAAATGTGAAAAAAAATCACAAACGCATGTCAGACATTTGGCATTGCACCCCCCAAACAAGCCACCAAACCTATGCATAGGTGGTATCACTGAACTCAGGAGATGTTGGTGACCACATATTGGTGTCTTCTTTGGTAGTAACACATAACAGGAGCTGTGAATCCATGTCTAAAGTACAATGTATGTGAACAATAACACAAAAATATGAATGCCCAATAGTTTGACAAAGACTAGTGGTTAAATTAGTGCATGGAAAGTGTTAAAATACCTGCATTTGAAATACCCTAGGGTGTCTACTTTTCAAAAATATATGGTTTGATGGGGGTAAATTCCATTGGCCAGCTTCAGAAATGTCCCAAATAGGACATAGGTGCATGATGACCGATGTGAAAATTCCAAGTTGAAAAAGTGGAATGCGCTACCTAAAAATAAGGCCATTTAGCCCCCAGAGAACCCGACACACCTATACATAGGTGGTATCACTGTACTCAGAAGATGTTGTTGAACACATATTGAGGTGGTTTTTGGCAGTAACACATAACAGTAACTGAAAATCCATGCCTAAAGTACAATGTGTGTGAAAAATAACACAAAAAAATGACTACCCAAAAGTTTGACAAAGACTGGTGGTTGAATTAGTGCATGGAAAGTGTTAAAATATCAGCATTTGAAAAACCATAGGGTGTCTACTTTTCAAAAATATATGGTTTGATGGGGGTAAATTCCATTGGCCAGCTTCAGAAATGTCCCAAATAGGACATGGGTGCATGATGACCGATGTGAAAATTCCAAGTTGAAAAACTGGAATGCGCTACCTAAAAATAAGGCCATTTAGCCCCCAGAGAACCCGACACACCTATACATAGGTGGTATCACTGTACTCAGGAGATGTTGTTGAACACATATTGAGGTGGTTTTTGGCAGTAACACATAACAGGAACTGAAAATCCATGCCTAAAGTACAATGTGTGTGAAAAATAACACAAAAAAATGACTACCCAAAAGTTTGACAAAGACTGGTGGTTGAATTAGTGCATGGAAAGTGTTAAAATATCAGCATTTGAAAAACCCTAGGGTGTCTACTTTTCAAAAATATATGGTTTGATGGGGGTAAATTCCATTGGCCAGCTTCAGAAATGTCCCAAATAGGACATAGGTGCATGATGACCGATGTGAAAATTCCAAGTTGAAAAACTGGAATGCGCTACCTAAAAATAAGGCCATTTAGCCCCCAGAGAACCCGACACACCTATACATAGGTGGTATCACTGTACTCAGGAGATGTTGTTGAACATATATTGAGGTGGTTTTTGGCAGTAACACATAACAGGAACTGAAAATACATGCCTAAAGTACAATGTGTGTGAAAAATAACACAAAAAAATGACTACCCAAAAGTTTGACAAAGACTGGTGGTTGAATTAGTGCATGGAAAGTGTTAAAATATCAGCATTTAAAAAACCCTAGGGTGTCTACTTTTCAAAAATATATGGTTTGATGGGGGTAAATTCCATTGGCCAGCTTCAGAAATGTCCCAAATAGGACATGGGTGCATGATGACCGATGTGAAAATTCCAAGTTGAAAAACTGGAATGCGCTACCTAAAAATAAGGCCATTTAGCCCCCAGAGAACCCGACACACCTATACATAGGTGGTATCTCTGTACTCAGGAGATGTTGTTGAACACATATTGAGGTGGTTTTTGGCAGTAACACATAACAGGAACTGAAAATCCATGCCTAAAGTACAATGTGTGTGAAAAATAACACAAAAAAATGACTACCCAAAAGTTTGACAAAGACTGGTGGTTGAATTAGTGCATGGAAAGTGTTAAAATATCAGCATTTGAAAAACCCTAGGGTGTCTACTTTTCAAAAATATATGGTTTGATGGGGGTAAATTCCATTGGCCAGCTTCAGAAATGTCCCAAATAGGACATAGGTGCATGATGACCGATGTGAAAATTCCAAGTTGAAAAACTGGAATGCGCTACCTAAAAATAAGGCCATTTAGCCCCCAGAGAACCCGACACACCTATACATAGGTGGTATCACTGTACTCAGGAGATGTTGTTGAACACATATTGAGGTGGTTTTTGGCAGTAACACATAACAGGATCTGAAAATCCATGCCTAAAGTACAATGTGTGTGAAAAATAACACAAAAAAATGACTACCCAAAAGTTTGACAAAGACTGGTGGTTGAATTAGTGCATGGAAAGTGTTAAAATATCAGCATTTGAAAAACCCTAGGGTGTCTACTTTTCAAAAATATATGGTTTGATGGGGGTAAATTCCATTGGCCAGCTTCAGAAATGTCCCAAATAGGACATGGGTGCATGATGACCGATGTGAAAATTCCAAGTTGAAAAACTGGAATGCGCTACCTAAAAATAAGGCCATTTAGCCCCCAGAGAACCCGACACACCTATACATAGGTGGTATCACTGTACTCAGGAGATGTTGTTGAACACATATTGAGGTGGTTTTTGGCAGTAACACATAACAGGAACTGAAAATCCATGCCTAAAGTACAATGTGTGTGAAAAATAACACAAAAAAATGACTACCCAAAAGTTTGACAAAGACTGGTGGTTGAATTAGTGCATGGAAAGTGTTAAAATATCAGCATTTGAAAAACCCTAGGGTGTCTACTTTTCAAAAATATATGGTTTGATGGGGGTAAATTCCATTGGCCAGCTTCAGAAATGTCCCAAATAGGACATAGGTGCATGATGACCGATGTGAAAATTCCAAGTTGAAAAACTGGAATGCGCTACCTAAAAATAAGGCCATTTAGCCCCCAGAGAACCCGACACACCTATACATAGGTGGTATCACTGTACTCAGGAGATGTTGTTGAACATATATTGAGGTGGTTTTTGGCAGTAACACATAACAGGAACTGAAAATACATGCCTAAAGTACAATGTGTGTGAAAAATAACACAAAAAAATGACTACCCAAAAGTTTGACAAAGACTGGTGGTTGAATTAGTGCATGGAAAGTGTTAAAATATCAGCATTTAAAAAACCCTAGGGTGTCTACTTTTCAAAAATATATGGTTTGATGGGGGTAAATTCCATTGGCCAGCTTCAGAAATGTCCCAAATAGGACATGGGTGCATGATGACCGATGTGAAAATTCCAAGTTGAAAAACTGGAATGCGCTACCTAAAAATAAGGCCATTTAGCCCCCAGAGAACCCGACACACCTATACATAGGTGGTATCACTGTACTCAGGAGATGTTGTTGAACACATATTGAGGTGGTTTTTGGCAGTAACACATAACAGGAACTGAAAATCCATGCCTAAAGTACAATGTGTGTGAAAAATAACACAAAAAAATGACTACCCAAAAGTTTGACAAAGACTGGTGGTTGAATTAGTGCATGGAAAGTGTTAAAATATCAGCATTTGAAAAACCCTAGGGTGTCTACTTTTCAAAAATATATGGTTTGATGGGGGTAAATTCCATTGGCCAGCTTCAGAAATGTCCCAAATAGGACATAGGTGCATGATGACCGATGTGAAAATTCCAAGTTGAAAAACTGGAATGCGCTACCTAAAAATAAGGCCATTTAGCCCCCAGAGAACCCGACACACCTATACATAGGTGGTATCACTGTACTCAGGAGATGTTGTTGAACACATATTGAGGTGGTTTTTGGCAGTAACACATAACAGGAACTGAAAATCCATGCCTAAAGTACAATGTGTGTGAAAAATAACACAAAAAAATGACTACCCAAAAGTTTGACAAAGACTGGTGGTTGAATTAGTGCATGGAAAGTGTTAAAATATCAGCATTTGAAAAACCCTAGGGTGTCTACTTTTCAAAAATATATGGTTTGATGGGGGTAAATTCCATTGGCCAGCTTCAGAAATGTCCCAAATAGGACATGGGTGCATGATGACCGATGTGAAAATTCCAAGTTGAAAAACTGGAATGCGCTACCTAAAAATAAGGCCATTTAGCCCCCAGAGAACCCGACACACCTATACATAGGTGGTATCACTGTACTCAGGAGATGTTGTTGAACACATATTGAGGTGGTTTTTGGCAGTAACACATAACAGGAACTGAAAATACATGCCTAAAGTACAATGTGTGTGAAAAATAACACAAAAAAATGACTACACAAAAGTTTGACAAAGACTAGTGGTTGAATTAGTGCATGGAAAGTGTTAAAATACCAGCATTTGAAATACCCTAGGGTGTCTACTTTTCAAAAATATATGGTTTGATGGGGGTAAATTCCATTGGCCAGCTTCAGAAATGCCCCAAATAGGACATGGGTGCATGATGACCGATGTGAAAATTCCAAGTTGAAAAACTGGAATGCGCTACCTAAAAATAAGGCCATTTAGCCCCCAGAGAACCCGACACACCTATACATAGGTGGTATCACTGTACTCGGGAGATGTTGTTGAACACATATAGGTGGTTTTTGGCAGTAATACATAACAGGAACTGAAAATACATGCCTAAAGTACAATGTGTGTGAAAAATAACACAAAAAAATGACTACCCAAAAGTTTGACAAAGACTGGTGGTTGAATTAGTGCATGGAAAGTGTTAAAATACCAGCATTTGAAATACCCTAGGGTGTCTACTTTTCAAAAATATATGGTTTGATGGGGGTAAACTCCATTGGCCAGCTTCAGAAATGTCCCAAATAGGACATGGGTGCATGATGACCAATGTGAAAATTCCAAGTTGAAAAACTGGAATGTGCTACCTAAAAATAAGGCCATTTAGCCCCCAGAGAACCTGACACACCTATACATAGGTGGTATCACTGTACTCAGGAGATATTGTTGAACACATATTGAGGTGGTTTTTGGCAGTAACACATAACAGGAACTGAAAATACATGCCTAAAGTACAATGTGTGTGAAAAATAACACAAAAAAATGACTACCCAAAAGTTTGACAAAGACTAGTGGTTGAATTAGTGCATGGAAAGTGTTAAAATACAAACATTTGAAATACCCTAGGGTGTCTACTTTTCAAAAATATATGGTTTGATGGGGGTAAATTCCATTGGCCAGCTTCAGAAATGTCCCAAATAGGACATGGGTGCATGATGACCGATGTGAAGATTCCAAGTTGAAAAACTGGAATGCGCTCTCTAAAAATAAGGGCTTTTAGCCCACAGAGAACCCGACACACCTATACATGGGTGGTATCACTGTACCCAGGAGATGCTACTGAAGACATATTAGGGTGTTATTTGGCAGTAACCCTTACCATTTTATCAGTAAATGTATTCTTAAATTGCTATTTGTCAAAAAATCAAATTATTTCCCCCCCCCCCCCAAACTTTGGCATAGATTGGTGGTAAAATGGTTGCATGAAAAAAGTCAAAATACCCCAAGTTTAATACCTTAGGTTGTCTTCTTTTAAAAATATATACATTTGAAGGGTTATTCAGGGATTCCTGACAGATATTGGTGTTACAATGTAACTATCGCCAATTTTGAAAAAACATGGTTTTGAAATAGCAAACTGCTACTTGTACTTATTGTAGATGTGTTAGAGATTTTGGGGCTCAAAGTTAGAAAAAGTGTGTTTTTTTTCATTTTTTCCTAATATTTTATAATTTTTTTATAGTAAATTATAAGATATGATGAAAATAATGGTATCTTTAGAAAGTCCATTTAATGGCGAGAAAAATGGTATATAATATGTGTGGGTACAGTAAATGAGTAAGAGGAAAATAACAGTTAAACACAAACATCGCAGAAATGCAAAAATAGCCTTGGTCCCAGATGGTCAACAAATTGAAAAGTGGCCTGGTCACTAAGGGGTTAAATTACACAAAATAAAAAACAAATGACAAGATATTTAAACTAATTACCCCTAATCGAATAGCCCTATCAAAATAAAAAAAGCCCCCCAAAATAATATAAAACCCTAGCCTAAACTAAACTACCAATAGCCCTTAAAAGGGCCTTTTGTGGGACATTGCCCCAAAGAAATCAGCTATTTTACCTGTAAAAAAATACAAACAACCCCCCAACAGTAAAACCCACCACCCACACAACCAACCCCCCAAATAAAACCCTAACTAAAAAAACCTAAGCTCCCCATTACCCTAAAAAGGGCATTTGGATGGGCATTGCCCTTAAAAGGGCATTTAGCTATATTGCTGCCCAAACCCTAATCTAAAACTAAAACCCACCCAATAAACCCTTAAAAAAACCCAACACTAACCCCCAAAGATCCACTTACAGTTTTGAAGATCGGACATCCATCGTCAAAGAAGCCGGGAGAAGTTCTCAACGAAGTGGCAAGAAGTCCTCAACGAAGCCGGGAGAAGTCTTCATCCAAGCCGGGAGAAGTGGTCCTCCAGATGGGCAGAAGTCTTCATCCAGATGGCATCTTCTATCTTCATCCATCCGGCGCGGAGGGGGTCCATCTTCAAGACATCCGGCGCAAAGCATCATCTTCTTACGATGACTCCCGATGAATGAAGATTCCTTTAAGTGATGTCATCCAAGATGGTGTCCCTTAGATTCCGATTGGCTGATAGAATTCTATCAGCCAATCAACCAATAGGATTGAGCTTGCATTCTATTGGCTGATTGGAATTCTATCAGCCAATCGGAATCTAAGGGACGCCATCTTGGATGACGTCACTTAAAGGAACCTTCATTCGTCGGGAGTCGTCATAAGAAGAGGATGCTCCGCGACGGATGTCTTGAAGATGGACCCGCTCCGCGCCGGATGGATGAAAATAGAAGATGTCGTCTGGATGAAGACTTCTGCCCGTCTGGAGGACCACTTCTTCCGGCTTGGATGAAGTCTTGTCCCGGCTTCGTTGAGGACTTCTTGGATGTACGGTCTTCAAAACTGTAAGTGGATCTTCAGGGGTTAGTGTTAGGTTTTTTTAAGGGTTTATTGGGTGGGTTTTAGTTTTAGATTAGGGTTTGGGCAGCAATAGAGCTAAATGCCCTTTTAAGGGTAATGCCCATCCAAATGCCCTTTTCAGGGCAATGGGGAGCTTAGGTTTTTTAGTTAGTGTTTTATTTGGGGGGTTGGTTGTGTGTGGTGGGTTTTACTGTTGGGGGGTTGTTTGTATTTTTTTTACAGGTAAAAGAGCTGATTTCTTTGGGGCAATGCCCAGTAAAAGGTCCTTTTTAAGGGCTATTGGTAGCTTAGTTTAGGCTAGGGTTTTCTTTTATTTTGTGGGGCTTTTATTTATTTTGATAGGGCTATTAGATTAGGTGTAATTAGTTTAAATAACTTGTAATTTGTTTTTTTATTTTGTGTAATTTAGTGTTTTTTCTTTTTTTGTAATTTAGGTATTTGTATTTAATTTAATTAATTGTATTTAATTTAGGTAATTTATTTAATTGTAGTGTAAGGTTAAGTGTTAGTGTAAAACAGATTAGATTAGGTTTTATTTTACAGGTAAATTTGTATTTATTTTAGCTAGGTAGTTAGTAAATAGTAACTATTCTACCTAGTTAAAATAAATACAATCTTGCCTGTAAAATAAAAATAAACCCTAAGCTAGATATAATGTATCTATTAGTTATATTGTAGCTAGCTTAGGGTTTATTTTACAGGTATTTAGTTTTAAATAGGAATTATTTAGTTATTAATAGTAGGTTTTCTTTAGATTTATTTTAATTATATTTAAGTTAGTGGGTGTTACGGTTAGACTTAGGTTTAGGGGTTAATAACTTTAGTATAGTGGCAGCGATGTTGGGGGCGGCAGATTAGGGGTTAATAAATGTAGGTAGGTGGCGGCGATGTTAGGGACGGAAGATTAGGGGTTAATAATATTTAACTAGTGTTTGCAATGCGGGAGTACGGCGGTTTAGGGGTTAATATGTTTATTAGAGTGGCGGCGATGTCCGGAGCAGCAGATTAGGGGTTAATAATTTTATTTTAGTGTTTGCAATGCGGGAGGGCCTCGGGTTTAGGGGTTAATAGGTAGTTTATGGGTGTTAGTGTACTTTTTAGCACTTTAGTTATGAGTTTTATGTTACAGATTTGTAGCATAAAACTCATAACTACTGACTTTAGAATGTGTTACGAATCTTGACGGTATAGGGTGTACCGCTCACTTTTTGGCCTCCCAGGAAAAGCTTGTAATATCGGCGCTATGGAAGTCCCATTGTAAAAAGACTTTACGCAATTTGCGTAAGTTGATTTGCGTTATGGCCAAAAAAGTGTGCGGTGCCCCAAAATCTGCAAGACTCGTAATAGCAGCGGTAGTGAAAAAGCAGCGTTATAACCTGATAGCGCTGCTTTTTTACCATAACGCAAAACTCGTAATCTAGCCGATTATGTTTATTCATTGTTTATTCAATGACCAATGAAGTGAGATATGAGACATTTCATAAAGAGCTTTACTAGGGATTTTTATGTAACAAGTATCCATCCACCTGCAAACATTTATCCAATTGATGGAAATAGACTCAGGTCTGTTTAACTATGGGGCCCATTTTTCAGGCTCCGTATGGAGCTTGAAGGGCCGTGTTTCTGGCGAGCCTTCAGACTCGCCAGAAACACCAGTTATGAAGCAGCAGTCTAAAGACCGCTGCTCCATAACCTGCCCGCCTGCTCTGAGGAGGCGGACAGAGATCGCGTGAAATCGATCGGGTTGATTGACACCCCCTGCTAGCGGCCGATTGGCTGCAAATCTGCAGGGGGCGGCGTTGCACCAGCAGTTCACAAGAGCTGCTGGCGCAATGCTGAATGCGGAGAGCGTATTGCTCTCTGCATTCAGAGATGTCTGTCGGACATGATCCGCTGATCGGATCATGTCGGACATTTCATAAATAGGCACCTATCTGTATTAAGGTCATTTACTGAATCTCAGAGATATGTATAGTCACTAATTCTATCTATCACTCTTTATCATCTTGTATTAACTATTTTCTACTCTATTGGCCCTTGCTTCTATCACACATCTCAAGGCATTAGCTTTTCACTATTGTCAGAAAGACTTTGGGAGATAATATCCCCCGTCTTACATACGTTATTAAGACTGATAAAAATAGAACATTCGTCAGAGTTTATTTTATTCCACTATATTTTCTTTTTCATATGATCTTTTTCATATGGTCTGTCAATAAAGCATCTCAGAGACAGTCATATTCATACGCACTTCCTATATCTCTCTCAACATATTCTCTATTCCTCTTTACTGAACCAATTGAATTATAAACTTGAATATATTAATATATAAAGTAATGTATTAGCTTGCTATAAGATGCCCTTTTAAGTCTTCATAAGTCGTTATAGCTTCCATAAGTTTTTAAAGAAGCTCTGCATTTCTAACTCTTCATATTAGTAAGGATCGTAAAATATAGGATTTCCATTTTGTTAAATCAAAGATTCCATAGGTGCTCTGCCACAAAAGTCACCTCTAAGATATACTTAGCCACGATATCGGAACGAGCGGCTGATTAACATATACACGCCCCCGCCAACCACAGGGTTGGCATATGAGACCGGAAATTACGTAATGTCAAATCATATGCTAGGCATAGTGACAACGGCAAGAGCCGACAATCATAATAGGATTAACATATAGGGGCCCATTTATCAAGCTCCAAATAGAGCTTGAGGGCCCGTGTTTCTGGCAAGCCTTTTTTAATTGAATACATGGATCCATGTACTTTTTATTTTGTATCTAATCTTATATCTGATATGTGCTATATGTGATACTTTTACCAAATTACATTTTTTGTTTATAATTGACACCAGTCACTGTAGCCTTATTTGCTAGGCGCTCTGTACACTACACATTTC
Source organism: Bombina bombina (assembly GCF_027579735.1). Classification (NCBI taxonomy): domain Eukaryota; kingdom Metazoa; phylum Chordata; class Amphibia; order Anura; family Bombinatoridae; genus Bombina; species Bombina bombina. The sequence goes on along the minus strand of NC_069504.1, from coordinate 766,744,863 downwards.
TTTAAATTTTTAGCATTTTTGCCATCACTACATTTAAACAGGAATAGAGCCTTTTTTATGTTTACCTATTAAAACTATATATTTTTTTAGTAGACAACCCAAAGTATTGATCTAGGCCCTTTTTGGTATATTTCATGCCACCATTTCACCGCCAAATGCGATCAATTAAAAAAAATCGTTTACTTTTTCCCAAACTTTAGGTTTCTCACTGAAATTATTTACAAACAGCTTGTGCAATCATGGCACAAATGGTTGTAAATGCTTCTCTGGGATCCCCTCTGTTCATAAATAGCAGACATATATGGATTTGCCATTGCTTTTTGGTAATTAGAAGGCCGCTAATTGCAGCTGTGCACCACACTTCTATTATTCCCGGCAATGAAGGGGTTAATTAAGTAGTTTGTAAGGTTAATTTGAGCTTTAATGTAGAGATTACCTTCCCACCCCCTGATCCCTACCTAATCCCTCTCAAATAGTTATTTTCCCTCCCCCACCCCCCAATGTCACCTCCATCTTAAGTACTGGTAGAAAGTCTGTCAGTATGAAAATATAAGGCTTTTTTAAAAAAAAAAAAAAAAAATTATATTTATTTTTTGCAGTGTAGGATCCCCTCTTACCCCCCAACCTCCCTGATCCCCCCCAAACAGCTCTCTAAACCTCCCCCCTCTACCGATTAGCAGCCATCTTAGGTACTGGCAGCTGTCTGCCAGTACCCAGTTTGCTATAATTTTTTTTATTTAAAAATAAATAAATTATATAGTGTAGCTGCCCCCCATTACCCTAACCCCTCCCAGATTGCTTTTCCACCCTCTACCCCCTTTCCACTATAGGAGGCCCCTCTCCCTACTTCCCCCTCCTCCCCCCTCCCTCCCTCCCACTCACTGAAGCTCTACACATTTTTTCTGTAGCGTAGCGGTCCCACCCACTCCCGCACCCCTCCAGCAATGAGCTGCCCACCCGCCTCACTCCTATCCCTCCCACACCACTAGCGAACGGCACCACCAAAGTCCGATGCAGAGAGGGCTTAACAACCAGGGGTTAAAAAACATTTTATGCAGATTTTCCATGCAAAACACTTTTTACAGATGTTACAGACATTACCAACATTTCCTGAAGACTTTACAGGACAGGGAGGTGATGGAGCTCGTGGGCAGAGATTCGACAAAAGGCTAGTTTAGAAGTGAAATGCAAATTGAAAGTAAAAAGTTTGCAAATGAGCGAAGGACTCAGGTGTGCTAATATCTGGAAGTCAGAAAGCACAGGCACACTAACTCCCTTTCCATACAGACTTGTGTGGCACGTGCTGCAAAAGGCTGTTCTGGCTTTCGCTCGCACGCTAGGCCAATTGCACTAAAGCCAAACGTGCGTTAAATACTTGAAATACCTTTGTTCCTCACTTTAGAAGAACATTTTATTTGTATTATATATATACACACATATACACACACCTTTGAGTCCTTCCCAGTCAAACACCTTAATATGTAACATATCCCATTTAATATGTATATATATATGAGGGTCATACTTTATTTTAATGTTTAGCGTGTTTTGTTATATTTTTATTGTAGCACTGACACTTTACTAAAGGTCCCAAGTTGCCCTAACTTTTTTAGCGCTGTTATGTGATGCGTGCAACAGCGCTGTTAAATGATGTTTAGCGCGGTCGCACTATCTATTGAAAGTATAGGGCGCTTTTTAGCGCCCTATACTTTCAATAGATAGTGCGACCGCACTAAACATCATTTAACAGCGCTGTTGCACGCATCACATAACAGCGCTAAAAAAAGAGGATGTCGGCCTCGCTAAACATTCTTGGTTATTTAGTTTTACCATGGACTTGTAATACCAGATTGTGCACTAATCTCTGTTTTTGGAAGTTCTTATTTTGCTTTACTAGTCTGGATAATTATTTAAAAACTCTGGCTTTTGTATATCTATACTATGCTTCTGCAGTGTAACCCATGATCTGATTTTAATTGGCCTGAGGACAGATACCGTCTATAAAATGTAGAGGCAAGTGACCTACAATAGCAAGCTACTCTCTCCTTTATGGCACTCTCCAACAATTTTCTGTCATCATGCATGGTGTTAAAGGGACATGAAACACAACATTCTTCTTTCATGATTCAGAGTATACATTTTCTAAAAAGTTTCCAATTTACTTCTTTTATCAAATTTGCTTTGTTCTTCTGTTATTTTTTTGTTGAAGAGATATATAGATAGATAGGTAGCATGCACGTCTGGAGCATTACATGACAGGAAATATTGCTGCCATCTAGTGCTCTTACTAATGTATAACATTGTTGCAAAACTGCTGCCATATAGTACTGCAGACAAGTGCACACTCCTGAACCTTCCTTCCTGCTTTTCAACAAAGGATAAGAAGAGAACAAAGAATATGTGATAATAGAAGTAAATTTGAAAATTGTTTCAAATGATATGTTCTATCTGAATCATGGAAGAAAAATGTTACAGCCTTAAAGGGACATAATACTCATATGCTAAATCACTTGAAACTGATGCAGCATAACTGTATAAAGCTGACAGGAAAATATCACCTGAGCATCTCTATATAAAAAAGAAAGATATTTTACCTCACAATTTCCTCAGCTCAGCAAGTAAGTTCTGTGTAAAAAGTTATACTCAGTTACTGCCCAGCTGGAGGTAAAAAAAAGAAAAAAGGAAGAAATGAACAGCAGTGCTGAGGTCGTTAACTCTTTTACTGTGATCTCATGAGATTTCACTTAACTCTGAGATTTCATAGTAAACTTCCTTAAACTTAATAGGGAAATAAGATGAGTGTGCATGAGGCTCACTCCCTTAGCTGTCCCGGGACAGACATACTGATTTGTTGCTTAGAAGTCCTTTACAATGGGATGTGGCTACTGAGGAACTTTTGAGGTAAAATATATTTCTTTTTTACATAGAGATGTTCAGGTGATATTTTCTAGTCAGTTTTTTACAGCTATGCTGCATCACTTTTAAGTGTTTCAACATTTGGGTATATTTTTCCTTTTGTTTTTCCATCTTTGTTTTTCATCTTGCCTATTTACTCTCCTCTGTTTATTTACTCTTTCTGGCTATTCTCAGCTATTTTCTCCTTCAGACACATCCTCTGCTTTTTATGACACCCCTCTCACCCCCTCCCTCCCTCCCTTCCATTTGTTGTATGTGATGTGTATCTATATCAGATTGATCAGTCCTGGGTGACTAACAGGTTTAGGTACCATGTCCTGGCTCCCTTGCTGCAGTGGGTAGGTTTATCCCACACTCCTGGTTGATGCAAGTTTGCCTTCATCCACACGTAAAGAGAGTGTACAGGCAGCTTCATTCACACCGCTCTCATCTCTCCAAGATAATGCTTCCCCCTCTCTGTGCCCTCCCTCTCTCTCACTAGAGCAGAGCTCTCCCCTGATAATGCTTCCCCCCTCTCTGTGACGTCCCTCCCTCTCACTAGAGCAATCAGCAGAGCTCTCCTCTAGCACTCAGGATACTAGTCCCTCTGCATCTGAACAGTGAGAGCAAGAGTGTGCTCTCCCCCTGGCTTATTTAGACCGACTCTCACCTCCTCAGTCCTCATGCAAGTCGGCGGCCGCTCTGCTCCTAGCCTCCTTCACTCACTAAGGCTCAGCCCCGCCCCCACTATGGCTAAGGACACCCTCCCTCACCTCCGCTCCTCAGCTGAGTCAGTTAACAAGTAAACAATGCCGAAAAAGCTTGCTTAATGGAGCGGAGCATCCGCATCTGCAGCTGAGCTGCTTGAGCTCCTTCTGCTCTCTCTGAGACTGTGCAGCTGCCAGTGCAGTGCCACCTCCGGCCCACCGGGATGCCGGCCCACCGGGATTTTTCCCAGTATCCCGGTGGCCCAATCCGGCCCTGCGCTCAGGTTAGGTAATCTAAGAAGGAGCTAAACATATAAAAGTAGTCTCCAGAGAACCAATGCCTTACTGGGACCTAGCTAATCACATCTGGTGAGCTAATGACAAGAGTCATTTGTTTGTAGCTACCAATCACCAGCTAGATCCTAGTAGTACATTGCTGCTTCTGAGCGTACCTATAAAAAGAACACAGTGAAATTGATAGTAGAAATACAATGCAAAAACTCTTAAAGCTGCATGCTTTATCTGAACCATTAAATTGTTACATTTTGACTTTATCGCCTCTTTAAGGCTACCATTTTCTTGTTTTGTTACCAGCTGCACTTTGATTGTATTTAAGCTTTAAAAAGGAGATCCTGTAGGATATTATATATCATTGCAGGTGGACTTTCTTTTAGAGAGGACTTTCTATGTATAAAAGTTATTTTCTTATTTCTCAGATCCTTATGGTTTTACAGATAGCGCTGCGGAACAATTGGCGCTCTGCAAATAACTGATAATAATAATAATACATATAGCATTATGGCTTTTATACATATATTTTTTTTTAAATTTGAGTTATATTATAATTTCATACCCTGTGCTTGTGGCACCAGCCAATTTAATTTTCTTGTGTGTTGCTAGTATTTCATGTGATTTTGGATAGCATCAGTTAAAGGGACATTCCAGACCAAATTGGAATCCACATGGATGTATTTCAGTTTTGAATAGAAGCATTTTTGTAATATACATGTGCCAGCAAAAATGCTTCTAATAAAGGCTACAGCTGTTTCAAAAGGGTATTTAAATATGCATCATGCACCAGCATTTTAAACCCGGTGCTTGCTCAGAGAGCCTAAGGTGCTTGTACCATCTGGAAATGACCCAATTTGTTCATTGCTGCCATGATAAAAACCCCACTTGTGCTCTGAGCAGCTGCAGTATATAAAATGCTGGTGCACTGAGAATATCTAGCTATGCTTAACATTCACCTGCAGAGAAAAATGTTAATACTAAGGGGTCGATTTAACAAAGGCCGAATGGACCTTGTTCCCCTTGTTTCCGTGCGAGCCTTCAGGCTTGCCGGAAACAGCAGTTATGAAGCAGGGGTCTAAAGACCGCTGCTCCATAACTGGCCCACTTCCTCTGAGGCTGCGGTCTTCAATCCGCCCGATCCTATATGATAGGGCTGACTGACACCCCCTGCTAGCAGTTGATTGGCGGCGAATCTGCAGGGGACGGCATTGCACAAGCAGTTCTGGTGAACTGCTTGTGCAATGATAAATGCCGACAGCATATGCTGTCGGCATTCAGTGATGTCTGTCAGACATGATACGCTACAGCGTATCATGTCGGACAGACATTGGTAAATCTACCCCTAAAACAGTAATAACTTTTACTAGAAGCATTTGTGCCAATACATGTATATTGTAAATATGTTATTATTCAATTACGTAATTTATCTATGTGCATTTAAATTTTCACTGGAATGTCCCTTTAATGTTGCCATACAAGTGTATACTACTGAATAGTCAGGAAGCGGTGTAAGAAATGTAAGTTCATTGTAGAGACTTTTTTGTGTTCCTACACTTTTCTGCTAATGTAAGGCAGACAACTGCTGCCTTCTATGGTGCATAGCTAGTAGTAATACAGACACTAATGTATGGTCGCTCTGCCCATGCTCTTCAGTTGGCTTAGGGAGCTTTGGAAAATAGTTAGCTGTGTGGGGAAGGAACAATGCAGTAGTATAACACAGCTCATAAAAAGAAATGAAAAAACACGCATATTCACCCTCAATTTTAACAACATTAGCTGCAACATTTTTAATACAAGTATGGGGCAAAAATAATAATTAAAGGGACATAATACTCATATGCTAAATCACTTGAAACTGATGCAGTATAACTGTAAAAAGCTGACAGGAAAATATCACCTGAGCATCTCTATGTAAAAAAGGAAGATATTTTACCTCAGGTCATGAACTCTTTTACTGTGATCTCATGAGATTTGACTTAAAGGGACAGTCAAGTACAAAAAAAACTTTCATGATTCAAATAGAGCATGTAATTTTAAACAACGTTCCAATTTACTTTTAGCACCAATTTTGCTTTGGTCTCTTGGTATTCTTAGTTGAAAGCTAAACCTAGGAGGTTCATATGCTAATTTCTTAGACCTTAAATGCATTTTGATAGTTTTTCACCACTAGAGGGCATTAGTTCACTTGTTTCATATAGATAACATTGAGCTCATGCACGTGAATTTACCATGGAGACAGCTCCGATTGGCTAAAATGCAAGTCTGTCAAAAGAACTGAAATAAGGGGGCAGTCTGCTGAGGCTTAGATACAAGGTAATTACCGAGGTAAAACATGTATAATTATAACTGTGTTGGTTATGCAAAACTTGGGGAATGGGTAATGAAGGGATTATCTATCTTTTAAAAAAATTCTGGTGTTGACTATCCCTTTAACTCTCATGAGATTTCATAGTAAACTTCCTTAAACTGAATAGGGAAATAACATGAGTGTGCACGAAGCTCACTCCCTTGCCTGTCCTGGGACAGACATACTGATTTTGCTGCTTAAAGTCCTTTACAATGGGGTGTGAATACTTAGGACATTTTGAGGTAAAATATCTTTCTTTTTTACATAGAGATGTTCAGGTGATATTTTCTAGTCAGTTTTTTACAGCAATGCTGCATCACTTTCAAGTGTTTCAACATTTGGGTATCATGGCCCTTTAAGTAATTATTTTTTCAAATATTGTATTAATATATTATGATTGTATTGTCTTACTGCAATGTCCCTTTAAGAACTTCAATGACATAACTTAAAATACCCCTCCTACCTCAAAATATATATAGATTGCCAAATTGTAAACACTAACAGGCCCATTTATCAAGCTCCGTACGGAGCTTGAAGGGCCGTGTTTCTGGCGAGTCTTCAGACTCGCCAGAAACACGACTTATGAAGCAGCGGTCTAAATACCGCTGTTCCATAACCCTGTCCGTCTGCTCTGAGCAGGCGGACAGGAATTGCCGGAAATCAACCCTATCGAATACGATCGGGTTGATTGACACCTCCCTGCTGGCGGCCGATTGGCCGCGAGTCAGCAGGGGGCGGCGTTGCACCAGCAGCTCTTATGAGCTGCTGGTGCAATGTTAAATGCGGAGAGCGTATTGCTCTCCGCATTTAGCGAGGTCTTGCGGACCTGATCCACAGTGTCGGATCAGGTCCGCAAGACCTTTGATAAATTGGGGCCTAAACGTTTTTGTTTTATTGTACTTTGTTCATTGCGTTAAAAATGTTAAAGCAACTTATATTCACTTCCATGTTCTTTAAAACATATTTACACATGTAGGTAAGGTACATATAGTTATATGTATTAGTGTTTTCATGAAATCAGCACTTTACATTTTTGACAATACAAATATAAGAAGTGCACATGCATTTTAAAGGGACATGAAACACAAAATATTTATTTTATGATTCAGATAGAGAATATTTTTTTTTCATAATTTAATTCTATTATCAAATTTGCTTTGTTCTTTTGTTATTCTTTGTTAAATAGTAATTATCTCGAGAGTTAGAGTGCACAAGTCTGGAGAAGTACATGCCAGGAAATAGTGCTGCCATCTAGTGTTCTTCCTAATGTATAACATTGTTGCAAAACTGCTGCCATATAGTACTGCAGCCACGTGCACCCTCCTGAACTTACTTTCCTGCTTTTTAACAAAGGCTAACAAGAAAACAAAAAATAAATTGATGATAAAAGTAAATTGGGAAGTTGTTTAAAATTGTATGTTCTATCTGAATCTTGAAAGAAAAATGTTCGGTTTTTATCTCCCTTTAAAAATGTTAAATAGTGCAGAACATAGTGGCTATAGCAGCCCTGTCCTAACTTGTTTACAATCTAAAACTTCTCACTGAGCCTAAGGGAAATAATAGGAATGATTGAAGCTGATTATTTTCATGTGTGAGCGAGAAGCAAGATGCTTAAATATCACTATTTGCATCTAAAAGACGGCGTTTAGATACATATACAGATTTTTGAACAACAAATACGCCTGTGCTGAAAAATAACTTCCTGTGTTCTTACAATTGTACTACATGCTACTTTCCCCCCAAATACAGCTGTAAGTTGTTTTTTTATCGGCTATTGAGCTCCTTTCCTACACAGTAGTGCACTTCTTTCCTCAATCATAATAGAAGCCTTTAACCTTTTTTTCATACAAAAAAAAAATAAAAAAATAATAATATGCATGATAGGAATAAGTTGATATCCTTGAAGGATCCCTAACCCTCTTGTGACAGGAAGTAGTGAACCCTTCAAAAATGAAGTTTAAAGAAAAAGTAAAAATCCTTTTAAAATGCTGGTGCAACGCCGCCCCCTGCTGACTCGCGGCCAATCGGCCGCCAGCAGGGAGCTGTCAATCAACCCGATCGTATTCGATCGGGTTGATTTCCGGCGGTTCCTGTCCGCCTGCTCAGAGCAGGCGGACAGGGTTATGAAGCAGCGGTCTTTAGACCGCTGCTTCATAACTTGTGTTTCTGGCGAGTCTGAAGACTCGCCAGAAACACGGTCCTTCAAGCTCCATACGGAGCTTGATAAATGGGCCTGATAGTGTTTGTTTTATAACAACAATGAAACAGACTTTTACCTCTTTAAAGTCAATGCAAAGTTAAATCATTTACCTAAAGTGAAACGATAGAAGTTATAAAAACATAATTTATGCTTACCTGATAAATTTATTTCTCTTGTAGTGTATCCAGTCCACGGATCATCCATTACTTATGGGATATTCTCCTTCCCAACAGGAAGTTGCAAGAGGATCACCCACAGCAGAGCTGCTATATAGCTCCTCCCCTAACTGTCATATCCAGTCATTCGACCGAAAACAAACAGAGAAAGGAGAAACCATAGGGTGCAGTGGTGACTGTAGTTTAATTAAAATTTAGACCTGCCTTAAAAGGACAGGGCGGGCCGTGGACTGGATACACTACAAGAGAAATAAATTTATCAGGTAAGCATAAATTATGTTTTCTCTTGATAAGTGTATCCAGTAAACGGATCATCCATTACTTATGGGATACCAATACCAAAGCTAAAGTACACGGATGATGGGAGGGACAAGGCAGGATTAAGCGGAAGGAACCACTGCCTGAAGAACCTTTCTCCCCAAAACAGGCTCCGAAGAAGCAAAAGTATCAAATTTGTAAAATTTGTAAAAAGTGTGAAGCGAAGACCAAGTCGCAGCCTTGCAAATCTGTTCAACAGAGGCATCATTTTTAAAGGCCCAGGTGGAAGCCACAGCTCTAGTAGAATGAGCTGTAATCCTTTCAGGGGGCTGCTGTCCAGCAGTCTCATAGGCTAGGCGTATTATGCTCCGAAGCCAAAAGGAAAGAGAGGTTGCCGAAGCTTTTTGACCTCTCCTCTGTCCAGAGTAAAAGACAAACAGGGTAGATGTTTGACGAAAATCTTTAGTAGCTTGTAAGTAAAACTTCAAGGCACGGACTACGTCCAGATTATGTAAAAGACGTTCCTTCTTTGAAGAAGGATTAGGACACAATGATGGAACAACAATCTCTTGATTGATATTCTTGTTGGAAACCACCTTAGGTAAAAACCCAGTTTTGGTACGCAGGACTACCTTATCTGCATGAAAAATCAGATAAGGAGAATCACATTGTAAGGCAGATAGCTCAGAAACTCTCCGAGCCGAGGAAATAGCCATCAAAAACAGAACTTTCCAAGATAAAAGTTTAATATCAATGGAATGAAGGGGTTCCAACGGAACTCCTTGAAGAACTTTAAGAACCAAGTTTAAGCTCCACGGGGGAGCAACAGGTTTAAACACAGGCTTAATTCTAACCAAAGCCTGGCAAAATGCCTGGACGTCTGGAACCTCTGCCAGACGCTTGTGCAAAAGAATAGACAGAGCAGAAATCTGTCCCTTTAAGGAACTAGCTGATAATCCTTTGTCCAAGCCCTCTTGGAGAAAAGACAATATTCTAGGAATCCTAACCTTACTCCATGAATAATTCTTGGATTCACACCAATAAAGATATTTACTCCATATCTTGTGGTAGATTTTCCTGGTAACAGGCTTTCGTGCCTGTATTAAAGTATCAATGACTGACTCGGAGAAGCCACGCTTTGATAGAATCAAGCGTTCAATCTCCATGCAGTCAGTCTCAGAGAAATTAGATTTGGATGATTGAAAGGACCTTGTATCAGAAGGTCTTGTCTTAGAGGCAGAGTCCATGGTGGAAAGGATGACATGTCCACTAGGTCTGCATACCAAGTCCTGCGTGGCCACGCAGGTGCTATCAGAATCACCAATGCTCTCTGCTGTTTGATTTTGGCAATCAGTCGAGGGAGCAGAGGAAACGGTGAAAACACATAAGCCAGGTTGAAGAACCAAGGCGCTGCTAGAGCATCTATCAGCGTCGCTTCTGGGTCCCTGGACCTGGATCTGTAACAAGTAAGCTTGGCGTTCTGGCGAGACGTCATGAGATCCAACTCTGGTTTGCTCAATGAATCAACTGAGCAAACACCTCCGTATGGAGTTCCCACTCCCCCGGATGGAAAGTCTGACGACTTAGAAAATCCGCCTCCCAGTTCTCCACGCCTGGGATATGGATTGCTGACAGGTGGCAAGAGTGGTACTCTGCCCAGCGAATTATATTTGAGACTTCTAACATCGCTAGGGAACTCCTGGTTCCCCCTTGATGGTTGATGTAAGCCACAGTCGTGATGTTGTCCAACTGAAATCTGATGAACCTCAGTGTTGCTAACTGAGGCCAAGCCAGAAGAGTATTGAATATCGCTCTTAACTCCAGAATATTTATTGGAAGGAGTTTCTCCTCCTGAGTCCACGATCCCTGTGCCTTCAGGGAATTCCAGACTGCACCCCAACCTAGAAGGCTGGCATCTGTTGTTACAATTGTCCAATCTGGCCTGCGAAAGGTCATACCCTTGGACAGGTGTACCCGAGACAACCACCAGAGAAGAGAATCTCTGGTCCCTTGATCCAGATTTAGCAGAGGGGACAAATCTGTGTAATCCCCATTCCACTGACTCAGCATGCATAATTGCAGCGGTCTGAGATGAAGGCGCGCAAATGGCACTATGTCCATTGCCGCTACCATTAAGCCGATTACCTCTATACACTGAGCTACCGAAGGGCGCGGAATGGAGTGAAGAACACGGCAAGCATTTAGAAGTTTTGATAACCTGGACTCCGTCAGGTAAATTTTCATTTCTACAGAATCTATAAGAGTCACTAAGAAGGAGACTCTTGTGAGTGGGGATAGAGAACCCTTTTCCTCGTTCACTTTCCACCCGTGCGACCTCAGAAATGCCAGAACTATCTCTGTATGAGACTTGGCAACTTGAAAGCTTGACGCCTGTATCAGGATGTCGTCTAGACACGGAGCCACCGATATGCCTCGCGGTCTTAGAACCGCCAGAAGTGAGCCCAGAACCTTTGTAAAGATTCTCGGGCTGTAGCCAACCCAAAGGGAAGAGCTACAAATTGGTAATGCCTGTCTAGAAAGGCAAACCTTAGAAACCGATGATGATCTATGTGAATCGGTATGTGAAGGTAGGCATCCTTTAAGTCCACTGTGGTCATGTACTGACCTTCTTGGATCATGGGTAGGATGGTCCGAAAAGTTTCCATTTTGAAAGATGGAACTCTGAGGAATTTGTTTAAGATCTTTAGATCCAAAATTGGTCTGAAGGTTCCCTCTTTTTTGGGAACCACAAACAGATTCGAATAAAAACCCTGTCCTTGTTCCGTCCGCGGAACTGGATGGATCACTCCCATAACTAGGAGGTCTTGCACACAGCGTAGGAATGCCTCTTTCTTTATCTGATTTGCAGATAGCCTTGAAAGATGAAATCTCCCTTGTGGAGGGGAAGCTTTGAAGTCCAGAAGATATCCCTGAGATATGATCTCCAACGCCCACGGATCCTGAACATCTCTTGCCCACGCCTGGGCGAAGAGAGAAAGTCTGCCCCCTACTAGATCCGTCGCCGGATAGGGGGCCGTTCCTTCATGCTGTCTTAGAGGCAGCAGCAGGCTTTCTGGCCTGCTTGCCTTTGTTCCAGGACTGGTTAGGTTTCCAGGCCTGCTTAGATTGAGCAAAAGTTCCCTCTTGTTTTGAAGCAGAGGAAGTTGATGCTGCACCTGCCTTGAAATTTCGAAAGGCACGAAAATTAGACTGTTTGGCCTTTGCTTTGGCCCTGTCCTGAGGAAGGGTGTGACCCTTACCTCCAGTAATGTCAGCAATAATTTCCTTCAAACCAGGCCCGAATAAGGTCTGCCCCTTGAAAGGAATGTTGAGTAATTTAGACTTCGAAGTCACGTCAGCTGACCAGGATTTAAGCCATAGCGCCGGAATTCTTAGCCGTTAGTTTAGTCAAATGAACAATGGCATCAGAAACAAATGAGTTAGCTAGCTTAAGTGTTCTAAGCTTGTCAATAATTTCAGTCAATGGAGCAGTATGGATGGCCTCTTCCAGGGCCTCAAACCAGAATGCTGCCGCGGCCGTGACAGACGCAATGCATGCAAGGGGCTGTAAAATAAAACCTTGTTGAATAAACATTTTCTTAAGGTAACCCTCCAATTTTTTATCCATTGGATCTGAAAAAGCACAACTGTCCTCAACCGGGATAGTAGTACGCTTTGCTAAAGTAGAAACTGCTCCCTCCACCTTAGGGACCGTCTGCCATAAGTCCCGTGTAGTGGCATCTATTGGAAACATTTTTCTAAATATAGGAGGTGGGGAAAAATGCACACCCGGTCTATACCACTCCTTGCTAATAATTTCTGTAAGCCTTTTAGGTATAGGAAAAACATCAGTACACACCGGTACCGCATAGTATTTATCCAGCCTACACAATTTCTCTGGTACTGCAACTTTGTTACAGTCATTCAGAGCAGCTAATACCTCCCCAAGCAACACACGGAGGTTCTCAAGCTTAAATTTAAAATTAGAAATCTCTGAATCAGGATTCCCCGAATCAGAGATGTCACCCACAGACTCAAGCTCTCCGTCCTCATGATCTGCATATTGTGACGCAGTATCAGACATGGCCCTTACAGCATCTGCGCGCTCTGTATTTCTCCTAACCCCAGAGCAATCGCGCTTGCCTCTTAATTCAGGCAACCTGGATAATACCTCTGACAGGGTATTATTCATGATTGCAGCCATGTCCTGCAAGGTAATCGCTATGGGCGTCCCTGATGTAATTGGCGCCATATTAGCGTGCATCCCCTGAGCGGGAGGCGAAGGGTCTGACACGTGGGGAGAGTTAGTCGGCATAACTTCCCCCTCGTCAGAATCTTCTGGTGATATTTCTTTTATAGTTAAAAACTGATCTTTACTGTTTAAGGTGAAATCAATACATTTAGTACACATTCTCCTATGGGGCTCCACCATGGCTTTCAAACATAATGAACAAGTAGGTTCCTCTGTATCAGACATATTTAAACAGACTAGCAATGAGACTAGCAAGCTTGGAAAACACTTTAAACAAGTTTACAAGCAATATAAAAAAACGTTACTGCACCTTTAAGAAACACAAATTTTGTCAAAATTTGAAATAACAGTGAAAAAAGGCAGTTACACTAACGAAATTTTTACAGTGTATGTAACAAGTTAGCAGAGCATTGCACCCACTTGCAAATGGATGATTAACCCCTTAATACCCCAAAAATAATAAAAGACAAAAACGTTTTTTTTTTTTTTTTTTTTCAAACAGTCACAACTGCCACAGCTCTACTGTGGCTTTTTACCTCCCTCAAAAACGACTTTGAAGCCTTTTGAGCCTTCCAGAGATGTCCTGGATCATGCAGGAAGAAGCTGGATGTCTGTGTCTGTAATTTTTGCTGTGCAAAAAAAAACGGCAAAATAGGCCCCTCCCACTCATATTACAACAGTGGAAAGCCTAAGGAAACTGTTTCTAGGCCAAATTCAAGCCAGCCATGTGGAAAAAAACTAGGCCCCAATAAGTTTTATCACCAAATACATATAAAAACGATTAAACATGCCAGCAAACGTTTTATATTACATTTTTATAAGAGTATGCATCTCTATTAATAAGCCTGATACCAGTAGCTATCACTGCATTTAAGGCTTTACTTACATTACTTCGGTATCAGCAGCATTTTCTAGCAAATTCCATCCCTAGAAAAATATTAACTGCACATACCTTATTGCAGGAAAACCTGCACGCCATTCCCTCTCTGAAGTTACCTCACTCCTCAGAATATGTGAAAACAGCCATGGATCTTAGTTACTTCTGCTAAGATCATAGAAAACGCAGGCAGATTCTTCTTCTAAATACTGCCTGAGATAAACAGTACACTCCGGCACCATTTAAAAATAACAAACTTTTGATTGAAGAATAAACTAAGTATAAAACACCACACTCCTCTTACGACCTCCATCTTGGTTGAGGCTTGCAAGAGAATGACTGGATATGACAGTTAGGGGAGGAGCTATATAGCAGCTCTGCTGTGGGTGATCCTCTTGCAACTTCCTGTTGGGAAGGAGAATATCCCATAAGTAATGGATGATCCGTGGACTGGATACACTTAACAAGAGAAATGAATGAGAGTTTCATTCATGAAATCTTTAGGATATACTTATCTTCAGAGTTATTTCACTATAAATGCTACATGGATAATTGCAGAAGCTCCGGTCGCCATTTTCATCAATTGATTGACAGATGACTCATCTGCAAGCAACTAATCATTGTTTCCAGTAGTTGATTGCAGATGAGTCATCTGTCAATCAATTGATGAAAATGGCGACTGGAGCTTCAGCTATTATCCGTTTAGCGTTTATAGTGAAATAGCTCTGAAGATAAGTATATCCTAAAGATTTCATGAATGAAACTCTTATTAATTTTTTAACTTCTATCGTTTCACTTTAGGTAAACGACTTAACTTTACATTCACTTTTAAACCAGTGTTTCTCAACCGCTGTCCCCAACTACCCCCAACAGGCCAGGTTTTTATTATAGCTGAACGCGAGCACAGGTTTAATAATTTGCTGATCAGTAACCATGGTTATTAACTTGTTCTCACCCATCAGCTGATTATTTCACCTATGCTCTAATTCAGCTATAATGAAAACCTGGCCTGTTGGGGGTACTTGAGGACCGTAGCTGAGAAACACTGCTTTAAACAATATAAGAGATTCATACCTTATCTCTCCATTACTTCCATTCTCATAACATATATTTTGCTCCTGTTTATTATATTTACTTTTTTTTACATTTCCCTAGGAATGATCACAGTTACTGAAGCCACATCGCTGGCTGGCTCCCAGGCACATTTCAAGGCTCTAAAACCATGGTGGGATGTCATTATGGATTACTTCCTCATCTTAATGGTCATGATCTCGTTCTTCTCTGCCACACTTGTTATACTCATGGACAAAGTGGTTTGCATGCCAGTTTCCATGAAACCTAACAAAAGCACATCAAATGTCTTTGTAACAGCTAGTGAAACGTCTTTATCACCTTCCCGAGACATTGGTCACTTGACAAATCTAGACTTTCAGCAATACATTTATGTTAGTGCTGTATGTTACCATAAAGTAGTACCTTGGCAGTCAAAATATTTCCCTTACATGGCCCTTATCAACACATTACTCCTCCTAGTTAGTAGTAATTTCTGGTTCAAGTATCCTAAGACATCTTCAAAGGTAGAACATTTTCTCTCCATCTTGGCTAAGTGCTTTGATTCACCCTGGACTACCAAAGCCCTTGAAGAGACCACTGATCAGCCATCTCCTGAACATATCCGCCTCAAATCTAGTTCCACTCGTTCGATGGAATACTCCCCTCGAACCCCACTTCTGAAGGAAGCCCCATTTTCTCCCATACAGGTCCCAGTATCTACAATTCTGGACAGGAAGGAAGAGGAGCAAGCTAAAGCCTTATTTGAAAAGATACGTCATTTCCGCTCCCATGCTGAGGACTCTGATATAGTATATAGAGTATATCTGGGACAGACAATCTTTAAAGTGGTTAAGGTTACAATAGTGCTCATATATGCCTTCAGTCTAGTAGGATCATTTCATTTCCAACACATCTGTAAACCTGGGATACAGAAACTTATGGGATACACTGCCTTCCACTGCACTCACAATTTGGCTTATATTCTGGAAAAAACTGTTGCTCACTTATATTATTTTTGTTTGTCTATATTCCCTCCTAGCAGTGTATTCTTTGTTTTGGCTCCTTAGCCGTCAGCTCAAGATTTACTCGTTTGAGGAAAAGCATGATAGAAATTTCTTAGGAGATATTCCAGATGTCAAAAAGGATTTTGCATTTCTCTTGCACATGTTAGACTGCTATGACTCTTTGTATTCTAGAAGGTTCTCAGTATTCTTGTCAGCTGTGAGTGAGGAGAGGTTGAGGGAAATGGCTCTCAATTCTGAATGGTCAGTCGAGAAGCTGAGACAGCAGATGAACAAGAATGCCAAGGGACGATGGGAGCTTCAGCTTTCAATGCTTCCTGCCATCCCAAAAGCAACTTATGACTTGATGGAAGTTGAAGTCCTCAAGCTGGACCTGATATCATCTGCAAAACTATCTGGAATGGTATCTAAACTCAGGTCTTTGTCTGAAATTCACCTCTGTCACTGCTCAGCTAAAGTTGATCCTGATGCACACAGTTTCCTTCAGGATCACCTGAAAATTCTTCATATCAGGTTCACTGACCTAGAGGAGCTTCCTCGTTGGATCTACTGTATGAAGAGCCTTGAACAGCTACATCTCTCTGGCAACCTCAATTCCACCAACAACAAAACTATCCGTTTACATTCTTTTCAGGGCATGACTGAACTTCACGCTCTTTTTCTGACAAGCAATCTCTCCCACATTCCATCTGCTATCATAGATGTAGGAGGGCAACTGTCTAAACTTAGTCTACAAAATGGGGACACTGAGCTAGGGTCCCTGAGCCAATTAAAAAAGATGAGAAACCTTCTGGACCTACAGCTCCAGCACTGCAAGATCACAAAAATCCCTGAAATAGTATCCAGTCTAACTAAGCTAAGAAGCCTCAATTTGGCATTTAATGAATTAACATCAGTGAATCAACTGGGTTCCTTACAACGGCTTAAAAGCCTATGCATCTTGAGATTGAGCAATAATTATATCACCCACCTCCCTCCCTCTATTGAACTTCTATGTAATCTGGAGGAATTATATTTGTCCCACAACAAGCTTGAAGCCCTACCTGTTTCTCTTTTTTCTCTGGTTAAACTTAAGCAATTTGACATAAGCTACAATTCTATTCGAAGTATCCCTACAGAAATTGGTCACTTGACTCGTTTAGAACATATAGCACTTACTGGAAACCAGATAACTTCTTTGCCAAGGGAAATGTTCAGATGCACCAGACTAAAATCTCTTCATGCTGCCAATAACAAGATTTCTAGACTTCCTCATGAGATTGGACAGTTGACTCATTTGTCTAGCTTGGAGCTTACAGACAATAAACTAACATTCTTGCCAGAGGAGATTGTATCCTGTATTTTACTAAGGAAAGGAGGATTGGATGCTGAAAAAGAGCTTATTAATTCCTTGCCCTCTGATATAAAAAGCAAATTTTCATGATGTTCAAGTGACAAGCCAGTAATTTTGTCTTAGTTTCATCTAAAAGAGATTGTCTTTACATGTATTTTGTAAACCAAATATTTTTATGCTTTCGGAGGAATGTTACTGTGCTCCAATAAGGCAAAGGGAAATCTAATCTACTTATCAGCCAGTATGCTGAGTTGCTAATATTTTTAAAATGTTTATATAGTTCTTTTTAATATATCCCTTCCCTACAAAGACTGCCACCAATGCTGCATGATGTTTTTTCTATACGATACAGAGCAGTAGAAGTCCACTCAACCATTTTAACTTAGAAAAATCTAAATATGGCTCCCCTGTCTACTTTATAAAATTCCTTTGTTCATCTGTCCTGTGGCTTAAAGGGATATGAAACTCAAACATTTTCTTTTGTGATTCAGACAGAGCATACAATTTTAAAAAATGTTCCCAATTTAATTCTGTTATCAAATTTGCTTTGTTCCCATGGTATTCTTTGTTGAAGAGATACCTTGGTAGGTGTCTGGAGCACTACATGAAATAGTGCTGACATCTAGTGATATTTTTAATGTATAACATTCTTGCAGGTGCTCCAGACATGTGCACGCTCCTGAGATTACATCCCTGCTTTTCAAAAAAAGAGAACAAAGAACATTTGATAGTAGAGGTAAATTACAAGGTTGTTTAAAATTGCATGTAAATGTTCCGTCCACCATTCCTTTCCATTGTTTTGCTTTCTCTGAGCTTCATTTTGCAGTCAGTGTACTTACAGTGTACTCTTATTTCCCATTATTATAGTACGTTTGATATCCTTTGGATCTAGGGTTCCCAAGAAGCCCCATGGTCTCCTAGGGACACAAATGTATCCTGCAGAAAGACACAATTAAAGGAGCAAGTGGGAAATTAAATTTAAAGCAAATTATACTGGAGCTCTTAAAAGTGTTTTGTTACAATGCATTTTGTCAGCTGTTATACTCTTAGTACAGCTACTGGTGAAAGGGATCCCCATTTTGTTAATTAAATGGGTAAGGCTTTAACTGCTGTGCCTTTTCCACATCTGTGCTGAGCTGTTTTGGAGTTTTTAGATGCTGCTCACATTTAAGCTCCACTGTGAGAAACCTAGACAATATTTTTATTGTATTATTCAGCACACCCAACAGATTTAAACTGTATCATGATTGTATTATATATCATGACACATGTGAACTCTACAATAAAATGTGTTAAAAAAATATTTTTATTAAAATGTTAATAAACAAGTTTTTGTATGTGTGTGTTTTTGTCTAAACTCTAGTCAAAAGAAGAAGTGGTTATTATTATATAAATAAGGGCTTTTGGGTATATGGATATAACTTTGATCTGCACATAGGGGCTCCCATAAACCTCAACTTAAATGAATGCACATTTATACACACCGGGTGATCAATATAACCAAACTGCAGGCCATTTTGAAATGAAAATTAGGCAGTTACACTAATGCACCTGCTAAATTGCAATGTGCTGATTTACTAGAAAATAAACTATTATAATATATTGCAGTAGTTGAAAATTGCATTGCAAATTAACTGCTAAGTTTTTAAAATGTCTCTTGAATAAATTTATTTCCTTTGCTATTGGTCTAACATCACATTATTATAAGGTAAACATGTAGTAATACAAAAGTTGCATTGCTCACAAAAATGTCTTAAATTCAGGAGTCACACCTTTGCAGACGGGGAAAGGCTAGGGGGCAGGAGCAAAAAAAAAATCCATGAGAGACAGTCATCAATCAATGTGCTCCCTCTTTGCAGCACTTCTTTGTATTTGACTGTTCTCTTCAAACAGAGCTTCACTCTGGCTGCACTGTGTTAAAGAGACACTAAACCCAATTTTTTTTCTTTCATGATTCAGATAGAGCATGCAATTTTAAGCAACTTTCTAATTTACTTCTATTATACATTTTTCTTTGTTCTCTTACTATCTTTATTTGAAAAAGCAGGAATCTAAGCTGTGGAGCCGGCCCATTTTTTGGTTCAGAACCCTGGATAGTACTTGCTGATTGGTGGCTACACTTAGCCACCAATCAGCAAGCGCAAATGGGAGCTAGCTAAACAAATCGGGTGAGTTAAAAAGGAGGTATATACGTGCAGTCATCAATCAGCAGCTTACACATATGTATGTTTTTCAACAATGGATACAAAAGGAACAAAGCAAATCAGATAACAGAAGTAAATTGTAAAGTTTTTAAAATTGCATGCTCTAACTCAATCATGAAAGAAAAATATTTGGGTTTCATGTCCCTTTAAAGGGACAGTCTACACCTTAGTTATCTTAAAGTCTTACTTTAGATTTAACTGCAAATAGGCTCCTGCACCTTTTCTATATCATGCAGCAGGAATATTAAAACATTTATTTTAAAATTAATATTGTTTTTGGCCACTTTGAAATGGCTGCAAAACTCCACCCACTGATGACATCACAATCTGGACTGTATATGGAGTCCAATCACAAAAGGCTCACTAGTTGGATTCAACAGAAACTATTCAGCAGAGTGCCTTGATCTAGCCCAGATCATGGTGTCATCAATGGGCAGAGCTTGGCAGCCATTTAAAAGTGGCCAGAACAATATTAATTTTCAAATAGCATGTTTACCATTCCTGCTGCATGATATAGAAAAGGTGCAGGTGGTTATTTGCAGCTTAATCTAAGGTAAGACTTTAAGATAACTAAGGTGTAGACTGTCCCTTTAAGTTCAGTGCAGCTACCCTGCACTTTCTGGGGCTTGGTAATGTCAATACACATTAGGCATGGGCGTGGTGATGTGGCAACCAGGGATGTTGGGGGAAGTGCAGGGGGGAACTGAGATGAGCTCTGAAAGCGCCTCCGCCCAATGTTCCTTTAATATTATCAGATACAGTATAGCAAATACATAAAGGTATTGTTAAATTCTGAATTATATAAAAAAAAGTAACCCCCCCTCAACAATGGAGAATACAAATAATTAACCCTTTCGTTCCTGAGCAATTTTCACACGCCTGTGCTAGAGGTTTAGTTGTTTGGCTTTCATTGCATTTACGCAAAAAGTGTAACTATTTCTGTGAGATCAACCATTTTATATAGGAAATAGCAGCATTTGGAGTCATCATTTCTTAAATATTTAAAAAACACTTTTTATTGTCCAACATTTAGCATCAGTTCACCTTCTGAAAACAGCACAATTTATGATTTAATACTTGTAAGGTTCAACTCAACTAAAATTAAAAATTCAATTAAATTGTTCAAGTGTAATCTTCTAATCATACAAATATTATTAAAATTACACAAAATTCTGATTTCACAGAGGGGTGGCTTCACCTGTTTTGACTATGTATGCTTGTTCCTACCCCTGTTCGAAATCATAGCAGAAAATATTTAAAAAAAAATAAAAAATTGGTTTCTGTGAGGTTATCAGTCGTACTATGGCAACCACGCTATAGTTATTATGACATGTAACCACTTATTTGAATTGTGAAACCTCACTCTTTAAAATGGGGGGTATTAAGATTTATTATTAGCGTTAATGCTAATAAAGGCCTCTTAAAAATCAGTTCATCCAATGTAGGGAAAAACAAGCGCTCCAAGCCCACAGATGTATAAAAAATTCAATATTTATTCCAAACTTTTTTAAAATCATACAAATTTGGTTAAAAAGTGGTAAGCACAATCGTGCAAAAACAAGTTGAAGAACAGGTGCAAAAAACAGCAAACGTTTCGTGCTCCACGCACTTGGTCACTGCTAATTGATGCACCTGTTCAATGCTCCTTTTATACCAAAAACCTTAAAGTGATATCACAAAATTTCATTAACTTGTATTTTGCCATTCTGAAAGGGAGCCTATGACAAGAAACCTTTTTTTTATTTCATATACATAAAATGTTGTTTTATAAATATACAAGTTGATTCATATTTGTTATTGTGTGACTGTGTCTTATGAAAAAAATCTCTTGTACAAAATTATTAGATCTTTTCTTTGTAGGAAAAAGTATGTACATAGCTTATTTTTCCCTACATTGGATGAACTGTTGCTATTTGTGCGTGTGCAGACGCACTGGGAACATTTGTTTGCCGCCTAGGATGTTATTTACATTTTTACATCACTTTTTATATATACCCTCACTCCATCAGTGCCTATTATAGCTTTGGATTTGCTTTTACATACCCCAGGGGCGCTCCGTTGAGCAGGTTTGTTTGTATCTTGGATTTTTCTGCAATACCTGCCTAGGAGCAGCCGGGGGTAACCGGAAGTCGTCATCAATACATGCCGCAGCAGCACTGCTAGACTGCAGAGAGCGTCGGAGCATGATTTCTACACAGTGATGTAGGCGAAGGAAAACATCACAGTGCCATATCGAAGTAACGGCTGAGGATACAGAGGGAGCGCCCATTATGTTCACGCAGGGCGCTTGACACAGACAAGGTAAACATTCCCTCATAATATTATCATCTGCTCTACTGTTTCTTAATTGCCTGGATTGTTTGGTGCATATATGAAGCATATACAATTATCAATAAAACATATGTTTGCATAAGAGGCAATACAAAGACACATCACAGAGAGGAAATAAGGAGATAATAAGGGACTGTTATAGGCTGAAGACGAGGAGGGTAGGATTATTTACAATAAGTGATCAAAATAAAGTGGTATAGCACAATACTTTTTATACATTCTTTGTAAGGGTATCCAGCATGGATCAAGAAACTGAAGATTCATATGTCTTGGGTGACTTTAAGGAAGAAACTTCAGAATTATATAAAGACATAGCTTATACACTGGACAGTTTGTTTTTTGATATAGATGAACTGTGCATAAAAGATATTAAATTGGAATTAGACATAAGGTCTTTTTTGTTATATTATTCATGAGAAGCGTATACTTAGGGGACTCAGGATACGCAAGTTTCCTTTTTTTATAGTTAATAACACTGAGTTCATTAGCAAATGGAACACAATATTAGACACCTGTTCCTTTGCACTTATGGATTTGTTAATTCAATATAAGAAAGAACAAAGGAGAGATATCATGATTGAATTAAAAGAATTACAGAACAAACTAAGATGTCATCAACATGATCAAAATTTTAGAAAATATGATCAACAGTTTGAAAGAAATATGATTGCCTTTAAACAAGAACTTTGGCAATTCAAATCCAGAAAAATGCTCAGAGACAAGAGGGACTATGATCAAAAACAGGTGTATCGCTGGAGTCAGGATGATCAGACCAAACCCAGATATAACAGAAGATATAATAAGAACAAAAACAACAATTCCAATAAAAAGGGTAAAGCAGTTACATTTGCAGACACAGACACTGAGTATGAATATGACTCCTCTGAAGGAGAAGTAGGGGAAGAATCGTATGCGCTCATGTTAGAAGGAGAAGGACAGTCTGGGGTAGAAGAAACAGACATTTCAGTCTCAAAAAACGAGACTCGCCAAACTGCACCGTCTGTAAGAAAAAAACAACCCACCGTGGCAGAAGGGGGAAAGGGAGAAAGAGCAATCAAGCCAACCAGAAAAGGAGAAGAAAAGAACAAGACACACAGGATTTATCCCACACGTTCCCAGAATGTTCAGAAAAAATATGCTTAAATAATGATGTTATAAATTTGTCAAGTAAAAATCTCAACAATGCTGATATACAGGTTCTGTCTAAAGGTTTGAATTTTGTTCCTGATAATCATTTTAACATTTTTGAAACTATTCTTGATATTAACAGGTTTGTACGCAACTTAACTTTGCGCAAACATTTTTTTGGTTTCAATGAAGATCAGGATCAGAATGAAAATAAGGTTAGCCAAACTGATAAATGTGGTCCTAAGGGGTTAAGTGATTTTTCAGATATATGTAGTCTTTTCGACCTGGAACAGTTACAACAAGAAGGTGACAGTCACATGGAGGGCTTATTATGTGAGACAGATATATCATTAAGTCATGTCAAGAATAAAAGTCAATTTTATCCTATACACACTAGACCTAAAATTCTGAAAATATTTCAGAAAACAGTGGAGGAGAGATTAAGGGGATTACAAACTACCATCTAACTTCATTCAAAAGGAGAGAGAAACAATAAAAAGATTGGCATCTGATGATTCACTTGTCATCAGGCAATCTGACAAGGGAGGCAACGTGGTCGTCCTTAATAAGGATGACTACGTTGCAGAATCTATGAGACAACTAAATGACAGGGAAGTGTACATTAAATTGAGTGACAATCCCACAGTGAAATACAGGAATGAACTGACTAATCTTGTTTTGTATGCAAGATATAATAACATCATAAATAAATCAGTCCAGGAAAGGATTATTCCAAAATTGCCAGTCATTCCTGTTTTTCATTACCTTCCTAAAACGCATAAGAATCTTCAGAGCCCACAGGGTAGACCCATCATAGCGGGCATTGATTCTTTGAATGAACCCATGTCAGAGTTAATTGATTCATTTTTACAACCCCTAGTTAGGGATTTGCCTAGTTATATACAGGACACTACGGCCCTTCTAAACAAAATTCAAAATCTAAAATGGAAATCCACATATAGATTTATTACAGCAGATGTCTCCTCATTGTATACAACTATACAACATGAGAAGGGAATAGAAGTAATAGAATTTTTTTTGGAACAGAATACAAATTTTACATCTCCAACTAAAATTTTTATATTAAGGGCAATTGAATATCTCTTGAGTCATAATTTTTTTCTGTTTCAAAACAGCTTTTATCTCCAGAGACGTGGACAGCCATGGGGGCGAAATTCGCCCCCTCATATGCCAACCTTTTTATGGGTTGGTGGGAGCTGTCCCACGTCTTTGGAGATAAAAATCCCTTCAAGGATAGGATTATCCAGTTTTACAGATATATTGATGATCTGTTGTTTGTGTTTGAGGGAAATCAGCAAGAGGCAGAGGATTTTTGTAAATATCTGAACAATAACAACTTTAATTTAAAATTTACTAGTGAGCAGAGTGAAAAAGAAATACATTTTCTTGATATCACATTAATGAGCACAGACAAAAATACTGTTGAGACTACTATATATAGGAAGTCTACAGCTGGGAACACTATCCTCAAGTACAATTCATGCCATCCAAGACATGTTGTGAAGGGTATCCCTAAGGGGGAATATACCAAAATTAAAAGAAATTGCACTAATGAGGTTGAATATCAGGCGAAGTCAGAAGAAGCAACAAAAAGGTTAATGGATAGAGGCTACAGTGAGAAGTTGCTGAAAGAGGCAAAATCTAGTGTAGATTTAACTCCCAGACAAGACTTGCTAAAATATAGAAATAAACAGAAAAGAACATCAGCAAATAGCAAGATTAAATTCATTACAACTTATAGTATGGAATACACTAAGGTGTGCAATATTATTAAGGATTCTATACCCATTTTGTACTCAGACCCTATCCTTAAAGAGATTCTTAAAGAAGGTTGCGATTTTGTATCTAGAAGAGGTAAAACGATAGCAAATTTCATTTCTCCATCAGATGTAAGAACCAATAGAACAACTTGCTGGTTAAAACAGAGAAAGGGTTTTTATAAGTGTAGATGCCCTATATGTACCACCTGTAATTTTGTTAAGGAAGGAGAGGAATTTAATTCCACCATTACCAACAAGACTTATAAGATATATCATTATATCAACTGTTCAACCACTCATGTAGTTTATCTTCTCACATGTAAAATTTGCTACAAACAATATACAGGAAAAACAAAGAGACCGCTAAAAGAGAGGTTTTTGGAGCATTTGCGCTCCATAGAGGATGAGGACTCAGACACACCTGTATCAAGGCACTTTAAGGCACTACATAACGCAGACACATCTGCTCTTATCCTACAGGGGATAGATTTTGTCCCACAATGGAGAAGAGGAGGTGATAGAGAGAAAACACTTGACAAAAGAGAAGTTATGTGGATGTTCAATCTACAGACCACACATCCTGAGGGCCTTAACATGAGAAGGGACTTAGACTTATTTACCAAATAATAAGTATCCTATTTTCTGTTAAACTATTTCATGTTTAAGTAAATTTTCAAATTAGAGGTATGACTCTTGTCATGGGCTCATTCTCATAAAAAGAATGAAAAAATAAGAAAATATGTTTTCTTTTCAATATCAATTCATCTTGATAAGAGTCAATTTTCCACTATTACTTCTATCTTTAATTTTCTTTTATGAGAAAACATAAATTATTATGCATACATTCAATTTGTTGTTTATGGAACTTAGTGTCTTGTCATGGGCTCATTTATTGCATATCAGAGTTCAAACTGTTTAAAATTAGGATTTTAATAATTCAGTAGTTTAAATCAAATATCAATAGAAACAAGGCCCTGATTACATCTAAGTCTTGAGATAATGTCTCATAGAGCTATGTACATACTTTTTCCTACAAAGAAAAGATCTAATAATTTTGTACAAGAGATTTTTTTCATAAGACACAGTCACACACTAACAAATATGAATCAACTTGTATATTTATAAAACAACATTTTATGTATATGAAATAAAAAAAAGGTTTCTTGTCATAGGCTCCCTTTCAGAATGGCAAAATATAAGTTAATGAAATTTTGTGATATCACTTTAAGGTTTTTGGTATAAAAGGAGCATTGAACAGGTGCATCAATTAGAAGTGACCAAGTGCGTGGAGCACGAAACGTTTGCTGTTTTTTGCACCTGTTCTTCAACTTGTTTTTGCACGATTGTGCTTACCACTTTTTAACCAAATTTGTATGATTTTAAAAAAGTTTGGAATAAATATTGAATTTTTTATACATCTGTGGGCTTGGAGCGCTTGTTTTTCCCTACATTGGATGAACTGTTGCTATTTGTGCGTGTGCAGACGCACTGGGAACATTTGTTTGCCGCCTAGGATGTTATTTACATTTTTTACATCACTTTTTATATATACCCTCACTCCATCAGTGCCTATTATAGCTTTGGATTTGCTTTTACATACCCCAGGGGCGCTCTGTTGAGCAGGTTTGTTTGTACCTCTTAAAAATCACCAGAGCCCCAAAAATAGAACCAAAGTTGTGAAGTATTTGTCATTGTTTTATCAATCAATTGGCAGCGGAAGGACAAAAGACCACTCATTTGATGAACAATTATTTAGATTTTTCTGGTATCCTTTGTTGAAACTTAGCTAATTACCATGAAAAAAAGCATAAGTGTGCAAGTATCTTGAGCACTATATAGCACGTAAAGTATTCCAGGAGAAATAAGTAAATTTGATAACATAAGTAAAATTGAAAGTTTTTTTTCATCATACATGTTATTTGAATCATGAAAATATAATTTTAACTAACTTCCCATATTTATTTATTGTGAAAAAGCAGAAACCTAAAGTAATTAATAATAAAGTAAATATAGTCTTCCATTGTGAAAAAACATAAGCAAATATAAACATTGTGGAACACTTAGATTCCCACTACAGACTATTTGATAATATATATATATATATATATATATATATATATATATATAAATAAAAATAATCGAACAGTCTTGCTTTAAAATATAAAATCTAACAGTCATGTACAGAAAATAAACTGTCAGGGTATGGCTGAGTGACATTAGAGGATATATATATATATATATATATATATACATACACGCATGTACCTATATGATAAGATAAAATAATTAATCTGTATATGAAACACTACTACTACTGGCTACTGTAAGTTGCATTAAATTCTAAAATCAAACTTTTCAGCCCAGACCTCTATACAGGGAGTGCAGAATTATTAGGCAAATTAGTATTTTGACCACATCATCCTCTTTATGCATGTTGTCGTACTCCAAGCTGTATAGGCTCGAAAGCCTACTACCAATTAAGCATATTAGGTGATGTGCATCTCTGTAATGAGAAGGGGTGTGGTCTAATGACAACAACACCCTATATCAGGTGTGCATAATTATTAGGCAACTTCCTTTCCTTTGGCAAAATGGGTCAAAAGAAGGACTTGACAGGCTCAGAAAAGTCAAAAATAGTGAGATATCTTGCAGAGGGATGCAGCACTCTTAAAATTGCAAAGCTTCTGAAGCGTGATCATTGAACAATCAAGCGCTTCATTCAAAATAGTCAACAGGGTCGCAAGAAGCGTGTGGAAAAACCAAGGCGCAAAATAACTGCCCATGAACTGAGAAAAGTCAAGCGTGCAGCTGCCAAGATGCCACTTGCCACCAGTTTGGCCATATTTCAGAGCTGCAACATCACTGGAGTGCCCAAAAGCACAAGGTGTGCAATACTCAGAGACATGGCCAAGGTAAGAAAGGCTGAAAGACGACCACCACTGAACAAGACACACAAGCTGAAACGTCAAGACTGGGACAAGAAATATCTCAAGACTGATTTTTCTAAGGTTTTATGGACTGATGAAATGAGAGTGAGTCTTGATGGGCCAGATGGATGGGCCTGTGGCTGGATTGGTAAAGGGCAGAGAGCTCCAGTCCGACTCAGACGCCAGCAAGGTGGAGGTGGAGTACTGGTTTGGGCTGGTATCATCAAAGATGAGCTTGTGGGGCCTTTTCGGGTTGAGGATGGAGTCAAGCTCAACTCCCAGTCCTACTGCCAGTTTCTGGAATACACCTTCTTCAAGCAGTGGTACAGGAAGAAGTCTGCATCCTTCAAGAAAAACATGATTTTCATGCAGGACAATGCTCCATCACACGCGTCCAAGTACTCCACAGCGTGGCTGGCAAGAAAGGGTATAAAAGAAGAAAATCTAATGACATGGCCTCCTTGTTCACCTGATCTGAACCCCATTGAGAACCTGTGGTCCATCATCAAATGTGAGATTTACAAGGAGGGAAAACAGTACACCTCTCTGAACAGTGTCTGGGAGGCTGTGGTTGCTGCTGCACGCAATGTTGATGGTGAACAGATCAAAACACTGACAGAATCCATGGATGGCAGGCTTTTGAGTGTCCTTGCAAAGAAAGGTGGCTATATTGGTCACTGATTTGTTTTTGTTTTGTTTTTGAATGTCAGAAATGTATATTTGTGAATGTTGAGATGTTATATTGGTTTCACTGGTAAAAATAAATAATTGAAATGGGTATATATTTGTTTTTTGTTAAGTTGCCTAATAATTATGCACAGTAATAGTCACCTGCACACACAGATATCCCCCTAAAATAGCTATAACTAAAAACAAACTAAAAACTACTTCCAAAACTATTCAGCTTTGATATTAATGAGTTTTTTGGGTTCATTGAGAACATGGTTGTTGTTCAATAATAAAATTAATCCTCAAAAATACAACTTGCCTAATAATTCTGCACTCCCTGTACACTTAATACACAGACTGCTGCTTTGATGTATTTCTAAATAACTCAATTTAAATAATTGCCCTGATATTTACCTAGTTCAGGATGCCCCCTGGGTTGACAGAGACACAATTCTGTACTTTAGTTGAGAAACACAAGCAGAATCTCAAGGATGTGGTCATTAACACAGGCATGTTGATAAACAAATAATTAATCACTGATCCTCTCTTGGCCAACTAAATACACAGATATCCAGATATTAAGTCTCTATTGAATGACAAAGAAAAACTTTTAAGACCTGTGTATTTTGAAAGCATAAGATTGAAACTTTAAATGCTTAATTACTTGTGTTTAAGGCATATAGTAAAATTTTCAGTTATGGTGTACCTCAGTATTGTATAAATGTATATTTATGGATCTGAGAGAAATGCCTAACAATAACATATTAGATAAGTATCTGCTGAATTGAGTGGGTAGCTATATTGGTGAATTTAAAATGTTTAACAAACTGTTTCAGAATAAAAATACATTTATTTTTCTTTGTCTCAGGAATTCGGTTTCAAATAAGAAATTAAATGTGTACTAAATAAGCAGTCCTATAAATATTTGTCATAAACATAAGTCCATGCACTCAAAAATTATTAAGAAATATGTCCCAGGTTTATATAATATATTAAATGAACATATGACTGTATATTTAAAATAAATTGTTTGTTTTTCAGACCTGTGAGAAACCAGTGAGTTGTGCCATAAATTATATCAATTTGTGTTTTCATGCATTCAAAATAACATTATCAAGAGATATACTAAGTGTGGGATATATTTATATTAAAAGGAAATGAGAATCAAATAAATATAGCTGTATAATTAATTACTACAGAGTTATAATTGAATGAATATAATATGTTAAATATGATGTGAAGTGAATATATAACTGTATTTATAGTAAAATGGAATAATAATCAAATTTAAATATAGCTATATGATAGACATGTGCGTTTCATTTCGTTCCGAATTTAAATTCGGACGAATTTGTCAAATTCGGAGATTCGGATCGATTTGAATTTCCGAATTACCGTAGCACCGAATCTAACGAATAAATCCGAATTAGTTCGGATTTATTTGTAACATTCGGATGGCCATGGACTAATCACAATTACACTAGTATTGTACTGTATATTAGGTTATATCACTCTGCTATGGGTTACACCTAATATTACAGTACATAATACTAGTCTAATACATAGCACATCCCACCTAACACATACCGAACTTTAGAATTTACGAATCGAATCCGAACCGAATACATCCGAATTTATTCAAATCCGAATTAATCGAAACGAATTCATATGAATGTATCCGAATTTGAATTGATCCGAAAACAAAATTCTAAAACATCCGAATCGATCCGAAACGAAAAAAAATTTTCGCCGCACACAAGTCTACTATATGATTAATTACATCAGACTGCTACTCACAAGGTATGTATGTGATATTAAGATGATAACTGGAAAAGGTGACTAGGAAAATGCAATGTAATACCAGGATATTAAATGCTATGATTCTATGAAGATCAAATAATTAACAGTATAATTACTTACTAATATGATACTAGAAATATACCCATGTTTAGTCACAATAAATACATGCTAAATTATATTAGATAAGACATATATACTGAACAAGTAGTTTATTAAAGATAGGAAATTATAGAGGTATTAAATGTACATTTCTATAAATAAATAGATATCTTTAAACAGTTAAGATTTTACCAAAAAAGCTACATTCGGTTGTCTGTTGCCCTCCGGTGTCCGGTGGGAATTGCGGCCCGAGAGATTCAATTTAAGGAAATTGAATGACATTTCCCAGTAACCAATGAGAGACAAGCTCCGAATAAGGGCGTACCCAAATTTCACCAATGATTAGAAAAGAGGTGGGTTGTATCAGAGAGATAAAAACCCTTGCACAGGAAGTAAAAGGGGGCTAAATGCTGGTGAATGCTGCTTAACTTGACTTACTGACTTAAACGGCTGCCTTGGAAATATATAGAGTTTTGTAAGACAAAATTGGGCATAACATTTACTTCCAGACTGTGCATCCTCTTATAAGACGGCATAATTTATCTGGAAAAGCTGAATCTTATACTGGTTTGTTGGTAATGTATTAATGGTTATTTTTGTGATTTAATATTTTAAAGCAAAGAAATTCTTTATAGCATAGTAAAGCAGCAGCTGTGAGTTAAAAGGTATCTTATTCTTATATTTAATATTGATTAGACTAGGGTAGTAAGTGTACTGGTGTTAAAAAATATTATTAAGAAAGGATTTATATATTTTTATGTCATAAGTTAATTTGCAGTTATTGTGATATATTTTAGAATTTGTTTATTGTAGCTAAATAAGAAGTTATTTAATGCTAGATTAATTGGCATATGTTGAATTGGTAGTATTGTGTAACAATCTCTGGGTTTAAGTGAAGTATATTAGATTATATTGGGTTGAAAATAGCTTAATTATATTTTTCTGGAAATTCCATTAGATTTATTGAGATTTGTGTTGAAAGATTTGGTTATATTGTTAACTAAGCATTGTCCAGTTCGTAATCCATATTTTGGCATTAGACTAGTGTTGCTAGCTAATCACAAATTGTTCTGGTATATTTCAGGTGTGATTTTAATAAGTGATTCATTTTGAGTAAGGTTAATTTATAGAAATATTTTTTTATAGCTTGCTTGGTATAGAAAATTGTAACAACATAGACATAAATAATTAATTCATAATCAGAGGGGGAGGACAGTTATGGTAGTGAGTCAGAGGGTGGAGCCCGCTACCCAGATAGCCCCGCTACCCAAATAGATAATGCTAATATGCGTAAGGGATCTCCCCATAGTAAAAGGGCAGATAGGGGGCGCTCCAAACCTAACAAGAAGGTCACTTAAATAACACGAAATGTACTTAGTAATGTGTATGACAACACTACAATAATTAAGTTTTGAAGTAAAGCAGTACACCTGTTTTCCAAAAGGGGGACCACTTCCATAATTGATCATTTAGAGGCTTATGAAAATGCTTTAGCTGTATTAAGTATAAATGATGGGCAATCTAAAATTGAATTTCTGCCATGGGTATTTGAGGCTAAGCATCATAAATACTTTGCTTCACTGAAAGATATGAATGTCAAATCTTGGAGTGAAATAAAGCAACAGTGTAAAAGGGAGTTCGGCCCATATCATACCGTGATCGCAGCTAAAGCAGCGATATACAATTTGAAATGTGGCGCCAATCAGAGCCCAATTGAATTCCTTTCTACACTAAAAGGAGCGTACTGTATGGCAGAAAATGAACCCAAATTTGAGAGCTGAGAATGTCTTAATTTATTTTATGAAGCATTGCCCTCGCACATCAAAATAAATCTGGCTAGAGATTTTGATGATAACTGGCTGATCAGAGAGAGTACAAAATTAAGAGAACCAAGGCCCAGCCCTAAAATTGTGGCAGAAACTAGGGTATCACTTAGCCCCCACAATTTAGAGTCTTGTAGCAACTTATGCGGAGGTGGCCAGAGAAAACAGGCCCTCACCAAATAGTTTAGAGTCTGCCCCTCCCCTACCAAGGGCTGAGGCGCAGAGGGAATATACTCAAACTGGGGGGCATAACCAGATAAATAGGTATCCCCAAAGAGATGAAAACCCACAAGGTAATCAGTATCCCCGTAAAAATAAATACTAAAAGTGGCAAAAATACTCTCAGTATAACCAGACACCCCAATTAAATAGTGCACCCCAGGATATTAACGCTGAACAATTTGAACCCCAAAGACAGTTTAAAAAAGAGTGAGGATAAGAGCGCTTAAAGATCGAAAAATTCCTGCTGGCCTTGGTTAAACCCCTCGGATTGTAACTAATAGGACTAAACTAAAAAAGAAAAGAAAGAGGCAGCGCTAAAAAGTACGAAAAAAATTGAATATATATATATATATATATATATAAATTAATCAATGTAAAAAATGGGAATGAAGCAATAAAAATATAATATAAATCCAAGGCTGAAGAAATTGTTAGTTGGTAAAACTGATACAATTTAATATATACACACATAAGACACAAAGTATTATAAATGTTGCAGGACATCTCCCTAAATCAGCGGTTCCCAACCTGGGGTACGTGTACCCCTGGGGGTACTTGGCAGGCCAGTTGGGGGTACGCAAAAATATTGTTGGTAATGGCGGAAGATGCGGGGAGAAGGTCTGGGGGCACTCTCAATGGGTCATCAACTAATAAGCATCGTGGAACTGTGGGAGGAAGGAGCATTTAACCGGAAAGTGACAAATGAAGTCCTGGCCTGGCATATAGGCAGATGGGAGCCCCTGCACCTGAAATATGTGGACCGGGTGTGGATGACTTCGGTCCACATATTAATGATCACCCTGTGTCACCAGACAGCTTAGCCTCCTGCTCCACCCACCTCTGTTCCATGCACAAAATTTTGACTGCAAGTGCTCAAATAGAAGCGGCACTGCAGCAGCATAGCTACGTGGACACGTGTGATAGAGCCGTTGAGATTGCGAGTCACACAGGCGAGGCAGGTCTAAGTCAGTGCCGGTAAGTAAAGTACTGCTTCTAGTGCTTGCTTGATTCAGATTGCTTCACTTCCAACTAAAAACGTTCATAGTGGCTGGGTGGTTAATATCGATCTGATCTCACAAATTTAAATATTTATTTTGAGCATTACACTTTGACTCCCCCCCAAGGGCCTTGTTTAGGAGCAACCAGGCAGCTGCCAGGGGCACCAGCCACACAGCAGGACTCCTGAGAACAAGATCTGAGCTTTAATCCTGTTGATACACGTACAGTCGTATGCAATTCAGGTATAGCTTACCTCCCCTATAAAAAAGTGCTTCCTTTATTTTGAGGGATGGGTGGGGGTAATGAAGAGAGGGGGTACTCATAAATGAAAAGCCTAATCAAGGGGTACAGGAGAGAAAAAAGGTTGTGAACCGCTGCCCTAAATGATTAAAAACAATGAGAATGACAACATCTATTCAAACCCACTTGATTAGAAAAAACTGTGCAAATATATCTGTATAATGACCCATTTAAAAGACATTATCCATAATAAAAAAAAGGGCCAAAGTCTTTCCGAAAAGGAGGCGTTTATATCTTAATATCTAATGAAGGATTGTTCACTGATGATATCTATATGTTAGCGGCTTGAGCTGCTAATAAAACAGTACCTTAACTTCAGATGGTGATACAGTTAGTAGTTCAAATCCTCTCGGTGGCTCTATCCGCGTCCCTGAGGATTGTTAGCTTGCAACCGCTGTGTGGACAATCCCGTGACTAGTGTGATGTCACTTAAGGTTTAAGATTGATGATGTTGTCGTTCTACAATGATTCTGTAGCGCTACAGTTGAGGATAAGCAAATAAAATAGAAGCCTCTGTATCAGAGGTATGATGATCTCCTTATACTTCGATTTTTCCAGGTGTTAGTACAAATTGCCTCCCTCCATTTCTTTTTTAAAAAAACTCCACAGGGTGGGCGATGAAGTGATCCTGTGGGATCTCGTGTATAAAAGCATTGACAGGAAGGGTCCTAGTCAGTCTCAGTCTATGCGTTTCGCCCGAAGCTGGGCTTTATCAAGACTTATGCTATTCTGTCACTGAACTTCCTTTTAAATAGGCCTCTCATGATTCTAATTGGTGATTCAATTGTCTTTGTTAAGTTGGTATTATAACAACATAGCCATTTTCGATATAAGGTGGAAATTTAAAATTGCATTTAGCATGACTACAGATTTATATGTTATTCTATGTAAAGTTGTACTTATTTGTTGTGGGTTGATACTAGATTGAGTGTAAAAAACATAATTTATGCTTACCTGATAAATTTATTTCTCTTGTAGTGTATCCAGTCCACGGATCATCCATTACTTGTGGGATATTCTCCTTCCCAACAGGAAGTTGCAAGAGGATCACCCACAGCAGAGCTGCTATATAGCTCCTCCCCTCACTGTCATATCCAGTCATTCGACCGAAACAAGACGAGAAAGGAGAAACCATAGGGTGCAGTGGTGACTGTAGTTTAATTAAAATTTAATAATTATTATAATGAGGATAAAAGCCATATGGCGAATAACAGTAACTTTACACAAAGACATGAGAGAGAACACACTAACAGTCAGCAGGTTTTTCATCAGGCACAGAGATTACCGCACAACTCCCCGCAGGTAAGACACATACCAATACGATTGAAACAATTAGAAAGAGGCCCAGAAAGAGAGAATGTAATAACTACTCCGAAAAAAAGATCGTACGCAAACGTGGCAGCAGAGGGAGAGCTAAGTCATCCCAAAAGGAGAAATTTAAACGATTGAGGGAGAACATCTTTAATCTATCTGATCACATTTTAACCAATGAGGAGGTGAGAGTTCTCAATAGAGGACTCTCTTTCTGCCCCTCCAAAAACCACAATTTGTTCGAATTATTCGTAGATCTGAACAAATTTGTGCGAAAATTGTCTATCCAAAGATATTTTTGTGAGAAAAAACTTAAAGGCACTGGTCATGCACCTATTTTAACTAATGAAATGGCAGAAAGGCCCTTGACAGATATCATTTATTTTGAGCCTGAGACATTATGTGACGAACTATTTGACAACTACCTACACTCTGACTTGACCCCAAAATCCAATTTTAATCCCCCTTGCACAGGAACCAGCTTAGAAATTTTTCAAAATCTGGTTCTTGAAGAATTCGGCAAACTTTCTGAAAATAATATAAAGAATCCCAATCTGAATACTTATGAATTAACCAGCTTTATCTAGACTGGCAACTAACAATAATCTGGCAATTAGACAGGCTGACAAGGGAGGGGGGATAGTAATACAAAACATTCAAGATTACATTAAAGAAGCTGACCGTATACTCTTGGGACACTGAGTATTATAAATTATTAACATTCAATCCCACAGCAAAATTTCTAACAAATCTGATTAAAATGGTTGATGCTGGCTGGTTAGAGGGAATACTCACAAAGAAAGAGAGAGATTATTTAATACCATATGCACCTAACTTGGCATATTACTATCACCTCCCTAAGATTCACAAGAGTATGGTAGACCCTCCAGGGAGGCCCATCATATCAGGAATTGACAATTTAACATGCAATTTATCTGAATATGTCGATTCCTTTTTAAAGAAATATGTGATCACCTTAAAATCCTACATTAAAGATACACCAGACCTAATATATAAGTTATCCAGTATTAATAAAGAAGGGAGAGACTTGGTCTGGCTGACCTGTGATGTCTCTGCTTTGTACTCCAACATTACACACCATTTGGGAATCCAAGCCATTAAACATTACCTAGAGAGAGACATATACATTCCAGTCAAACAAAGGGATTTTTTATTGGAATGTATATCTTTTGTATTGAAAAATAATTATTTTGTATATCAGGAGAAATTTTATCTGCAGATCAGGGAACGGCCATGGGGACCAGGTTCGCCCCTAGTTTTGCTAATCTCTTTATGGGATTCTTTGAGGAACAATATATATATTCTTCCTCCTATGGGGCGAACCTGGTCTTCTATGGCCGTTTTATAGATGACCTCTTATTTATTTGGGATGGGGACATCTCATTAGCTCAGAATTTTATGGATAGTCTAAATAATAACTTATTGGGCCCTTAAGTTCACCTCTAAAATTGATGCAACAAGTATAGAATTTCTGGATCTCATATTAACATGGGATACCACAGGCAGGATCTCTACCAAAACTTTTTTTAAGTCGGTGGATGCTAATAGTTATTTGAACTATAAAAGCAACCACCACTTACCTTGGAAGAAAAATATTCCTTACAATCAATTTTGTAGAATTCGCAGGAATTGCACTGATTTAGCCAGTTATGGACATACAAGCGAATATTTTGAAAAAAAGGTTTATTGAGAAATATTACCCTTTAGATCTTATTGAGAATAGTTACATGAGAGCCAGGAATAAATGCAGAGATGATTTCTTCATCAAAAACAAGGGGACTACACAAATTGGAGGATCGATCAAGGGGAATGAGAAAGTCAGATTTATAACACAATTTTAACAATAATCATAATAAAATCAAAAATATTCTAGGTAAATACTGGCATATTCTATCAGGGGACCCTCTGTTAAGGGAGAGTATAGGAGAATCACCTGTGTGTACTTTTAGACGTGCTCCCACGTTGAAAATATACTAGCTCCCAGTAAATTGTAATGAAGAAAAGAGTTTTCGACATATAACAAAAATATAAAAACAAGTCAAACAGGCAATAGGCTTTTAGGTAAACCAGGTTTTTTTTAAATGCAATAGAGCCAACTGTGGATTATGCCAATATACGAATAGTAAGAGAACTGAATTTGTGTCTTATACTAGTAAAGAAAAATTTCACATTAAATCACACTTTACATGTGATACGGCATTTGTAGTCTATTTGCTAGAGTGCAGCTGTGGGGTTCAGTACGTGGCAGAACCTCGAGACCCTCAAAAAAGATGGGGGGAACACTTAAGGAACATTAGTAAAAACATTGCCAATCATAGTGTCCCTAGACATGCCAACTTATGTCATACTAACACATCTAATACGTTTAATATATTCCCTTTAGAAACAAGTGTACCCCAAATGGGGCAGAAACAGATATTTGCATCTAAGACAAAGGGAGACTTTTTGGATCTGGAAGATGCGCACCCTGTCCCCGGCTGGCTTAAATGCAAATATTGACATGGCTGCTTTTAATTGAACATCCTTATATAGTCCACCTGTATTTAGTCCACATATAGGCCCTCGATATCCCTCAATATAAGCCCTATCTAGGCCCCCCCCACCTGATCCGCCACACCAATTAGACTAGTTTAAAATTAGAAATGAAATATAGAAGTTCATATCCCTTGTATCGGCGCGATATTATCCCATGTCAGAACTATGAAGACTGCATTCACATCAATATGCAGATCCTATACTAGAACGATAGGAGGTGTATCCTCCAACCAGAGGCATAGTAAACTTAGTATAAAATACTCTCTAATGAGAAAGCAATATATTCATTATCCTCTCCCAGTATATTTGAGTATCCCACAATCCCATTTCATCTGCTAAGCTAGTTTTTAGCTAGGATTATTGTTCATTCCCCATAAACCTGTATATATCTCTTTTTTACCACCTGCTATATAATATGGGGGCATTTTTCTACCACACATACTTTGTAAAGAGATACATTAAACATGGAGAGTGGAGCTATTATAACATATCTGTCCATTAACCCATTAAAACCAGTTTAAGTATATCGACTGACACATTGCAGCGGTTATGTAGCACACACTATTTAGTTATGTATACATTTCTGGAATAGCCATACACAGATTTTAATATCTAGAAATTGAGTCCTCTACAGAGACGCTTCGGTACAGGACTGTGTGTATATATATTAGTTTGTTGGATCTATCTGCATCCTCCCTAGAGGAGTAATTTGTTTTTAATATTTTTCTATTTATTTCTAAGACATTGCATCCTCTTTTAATAGTAATTTTATGGTGATTTTTAGAAATATGTACAAATATATATTTTTATGTGAGGATCTAGATATACCCATGATTGGGGATTTTACACTTTAGAATTTGTGTGATAATTTAACATTTGTATCATTATATATATATATATGTTAATTTAGTATTTTAGTAGCTATCAGCTATATATAGGTTCATAACATATTAAATGTATGCAATGTTAGTAGGTGTGCCGATCTGGTAGTTATTTGCTTTTTAAACAATAGGAAAATTTTATCTACATATCATAATTCTAGCGACTACGAGTCTATTGCACCTAACGATTATATTAAATATAACTATATTATTGTTTTTAAATTAAATGGTGCGGTTTACTATCAGCACCGCATTGGTAAATAATGCACTATTTACGTAACCATTAGGGTGTGTATCAGTTCAAGCACCTTATTGGTTAGTTTGTTTGCAAGTGTAACTCCCAGCATCTAGACACACCTACACACATGCGCGGTGCGCATTTGAGGACGCCGTACTGATTGTTATAAGTTCGTGGTTTTTATGTGTTGTATTAAACACTTATGCACCTGAGGAAACGGTCACGTACAGACCGAGAAACGTTGTGCCATTAAAGTCTTACATATTTTAAGATTGTAGCCACGAACTTTCTTTTCTACCTTTGGTAATATTTGATTTGCCATTTTACAACCAATATCAAATTTGCCCGGCTGTTTTACTCCTCTTTGGAGTATACTGATTTGAACTGCTACATCCTGGATCGAGTGGATTTTTAGCCAGTCCCTTTTGCAACACTGACTGCAGCCAAGACAAAAAGCGGATCTGAGACCACCAGCGTAGCTACCTTGATTGGCAGTGACGAGCGGTTTCATTACCACAGTGGAGTGGGAGTCAGCTGGACGACTCAGAGGGTCCAGGATGCTTTTGTGACACTTCTCAAGTGTCTGTTATCCTGTGAGTATTTGATTTTACTTGCACTGCGTGTCCCATCTCACTGGTAATCGCACTATGTTGGCGCCTTCTTTTATCTCCTTTTCTAATTAAAATTTAGACCTGCCTTAAAAGGACAGGGCGGGCCGTGGACTGGATACACTACAAGAGAAATAAATTTATCAGGTTAGCATAAATTATGTTTTCTCTTGTTAAGTGTATCCAGTCCATGGATCATCCATTACTTGTGGGATACCAATACCAAAGCTAAAGTACACGGATGATGGGAGGGACAAGGCAGGAACTTAAACGGAAGGAACCACTGCCTGTAGAACCTTTCTCCCAAAAACAGCCTCCGAAGAAGCAAAAGTGTCAAATTTGTAAAATTTTGAAAAGGTGTGAAGCGAAGACCAAGTCGCAGCCTTGCAAATCTGTTCAACAGAGGCCTCATTTTTAAAGGCCCAGGTGGAAGCCACAGCTCTAGTAGAATGAGCTGTAATCCTTTCAAGGGGCTGCTGTCCAGCAGTCTCATAGGCTAAGCGTATTATGCTCCGAAGCCAAAAGGAGAGAGAGGTTGACAAAGCTTTTTGACCTCTCCTCTGTCCAGAGTAAACGACAAACAGGGCAGATGTTTGACGAAAATCTTTAGTAGCCTGTAAGTAAAACTTCAAGGCACGGACTACGTCCAGATTATGCAAAAGACGTTCCTTCTTTGAAGAAGGATTAGGACACAATGATGGAACAACAATCTCTTGATTGATATTCCTGTTAGAAACCACCTTAGGTAAAAAAAACAGGTTTGGTACGCAGAACTACCTTGTCTGAATGAAAAATCAGATAAGGAGAATCACAATGTAAGGCAGATAACTCAGAGAGTCTTTGAGCCGAGGAAATAGCCATCAAAAACAGAACTTTCCAAGATAAAAATTTAATATCAATGGAATGAAGGGGTTCAAACGGAACTCCCTGAAGAACTTAAGAACCAAGTTTAAGCTCCACGGGGGAGCAACAGTTTTAAACACAGGCTTAATCCTAACCAAAGCCTGACAAAATGCCTGGACGTCTGGAACTTCTGCCAGACGCTTGTGCAAAAGAATAGGACAGAGCAGAGATCTGTCCTTTTAAAGAACTAGTTGATAAGCCTTTGTCCAAACCCTCTTGGAGAAAGGACAATATCCTAGGAATCCTAACCTTACTCCATGAGTAACTCTTGGATTCACACCAATAAAGATATTTACGCCATATCTTATGGTAGATTTTCCTGGTGACAGGCTTCCGTGCCTGTATTAAGGTATCAATGACTGACTCGGAGAAGCCACGCCTTGATAGAATCAAGCGTTCAATCTCCATGCAGTCAGTCTCAGAGAAATTAGATTTGGATGATTGAAAGGACCTTGTATTAGAAGGTCCTGCCTCAGAGGCAGAGTCCATGGTGGAAAAGATGACATGTCCACTAGGTCTGCATACCAGGTCCTGCGTGGCCACGCAGGCGCTATCAGAATCACTGATGCTCTCTCCTGTTTGATTTTGGCAATCAGTCGAGGGAGCAGAGGAAATGGTGGAAACACATAGGCCAGGTTGAAGAACCAAGGAGCTGCTAGAGCATCTATCAGCGTTGCTCCCGGGTCCCTGGACCTGGATCCGTAACAAGGAAGCTTGGTGTTCTGGCGAGACGCCATGAGATCCAGTTCTGGTTTGCCCCAACGATGGACCAGTTGAGCAAACACCTCCCCCGGATGAAAAGTCTGACGACTTAGAAAATCCGCCTCCCAGTTCTCTACGCCTGGGATGTGGATCGCTGACAGGTGGCAAGAGTGAGACTCTGCCCAGCGAATTATCTTTGAGACTTCCATCATCGCTAGGGAACTCCTGGTTCCCCCTTGATGGTTGATGTAAGCCACAGTCGTGATGTTGTCCGACTGAAATCTGATGAACCTCAGTGTTGCTAACTGAGGCCAAGCTAGAAGAGCATTGAATATTGCTCTTAACTCCAGAATATTTATTGGGAGGAGTTTCTCCTCCTGAGTCTACGATCCCTGAGCCTTCAGGGAGTTCCAGACTGCGCCCCAACCTAGAAGGCTGGCATTTGTTGTTACAATCGTCCAATCTGGCCTGCGAAAGGTCATACCCTTGGACAGATGGACCCGAGAAAGCCACCAGAGAAGAGAATCTCTGGTCTCTTGATCCAGATTTAGTAGAGGGGACAAATCTAGTAAGCCCCATTCCACTGACTTAGCATGCATAATTGCAGCGGTCTGAGATGCAGGCGCGCAAATGGCACTATGTCCATTGCCGCTACCATTAAGCCGATTACTTCCATGCACTGAGCCACTGATGGGCGTGGAATGGAATGAAGGACACGGCAAGCATTTAGAAGTTTTGATAACCTGGACTCCGTCAGGTAAATTTTCAGGAAAGAGACTCTTGTGAGTGGTGATAGAGAACTCTTTTCCACGTTCACGTTCCACCCATGCGAC
Source organism: Bombina bombina (assembly GCF_027579735.1). Lineage (NCBI taxonomy): Eukaryota > Metazoa > Chordata > Amphibia > Anura > Bombinatoridae > Bombina > Bombina bombina. The sequence goes on along the minus strand of NC_069504.1, from coordinate 766,703,137 downwards.
CTCAGAAATGCCAGAACTATCTCTGTATGAGACTTGGCAATTTCAAAGCTTGACGCCTGTATCAGGATGTCGTCTAGATACGGAGCCACCGCTATGCCTCGCGGTCTTAGAACCGCCAGAAGTGAGCCCAGAACCTTTGTAAAAATTCTCGGGGCAGTGGCCAACCGAAGGGAAGAGCTACAAATTGGTAATGCCTGTCTAGAAAGGCAAACCTTAGGAACCAATGATGATCTTTGTGAATCGGTATGTGAAGGTAGGCATCCTTTAAGTCCACTGTGGTCATGTACTGACCCTCTTGGATCATGGGTAGGATGGTCCGAAGTTTCCATTTTGAATGATGGAACTCTGAGGAATTTGTTTAAGATCTTTAGATCCAAGATTGGTCTGAAGGTTCCCTCTTTCTTGGGAACCACAAACAGATTTGAATAAAATCCCTGTCCTTGTTCCGTCCGCGGAACTGGATGGATCACTCCCATTACTAGGAGGTCTTGCACACAGCTTAGGAATGCCTCTTTCTTTATCTGGTTTGCTGATAACCTTGAAAGATGAAATCTCCCTTGTGGAGGAGAAGCTTTGAAGTCCAGAAGATATCCCTGAGATATGATCTCCAACGCCCAGGGATCCTGAACATCTCTTGCCCACGCCTGGGCGAAGAGAGAAAGTCTGCCCCCCACTAGATCCGTTTCCGGATAGGGGGCCGTTCCTTCATGCTGTCTTGGGGCAGCAGCAAGCTTTCTGGCCTGCTTGCCCTTGTTCCAGGACTGGTTAGGTTTCCAGGCCTGTCTGGAATGAGCAACAGTTCCCTCTTGTTTTGAAGCGGAGGAAGTTGATGCTGCTCCTGCCTTGAAATTTCGAAAGGCACGAAAATTAGACTGTTTGGCCTTTGATTTGGCCCTGTCCTGAGGAAGGGTATGACCCTTGCCTCCAGTAATGTCAGCAATAATTTCCTTCAAGCCAGGCCCGAATAGGGTCTGCCCCTTGAAAGGAATGTTGAGTAATTTAGACTTTGAAGTCACGTCAGCTGACCAGGATTTAAGCCATAGCGCCCTACGCGCCTGGATGGCGAATCCAGAATTCTTAGCCGTTAGTTTAGTCAAATGAACAATGGCATCAGAAACAAATGAGTTAGCTAGCTTAAGCGTTCTAAGCTTGTCAATAATTTCATTCAATGGAGCTGTCTGGATGGCCTCTTCCAGGGCCTCAAACCAGAATGCCGCCGCAGCCGTGACAGGCGCAATGCATGCAAGGGGCTGCAAAATAAAACCTTGTTGAATAAACATTTTCTTAAGGTAACCCTCCATTTTTTATCCATTGGATCTGAAAAAGCACAACTGTCCTCAACCGGGATAGTGGTACGCTTTGCTAAAGTAGAAACTGCTCCCTCCACCTTAGGGACCGTCTGCCATAAGTCCCGTGTAGTGGCGTCTATTGGAAACATTTTTCTAAATATAGGAGGTGGGGAAAAAGGCACACCGGGTCTATCCCACTCCTTGCTAATAATTTCTGTAAGCCTTTTAGGTATAGGAAAAATGTCAGTACACACCGGCACCGCATAGTATCTATCCAGCCTACACAATTTCTCTGGAATGGCAACTGTGTTACAGTCATTCAGAGCAGCTAATACCTCCCCAAGCAATACACAGAGGTTCTCAAGCTTAAATTTAAAATTAGAAATCTCTGAATCAGGTTTCCTCGAGTCAGAGATGTCACCCACAGACTGAAGCTCTCCGTCCTCATGTTCTGCATACTGTGACGCAGTATCAGACATGGCTCTAACAGCATTTGCGCGCTCTGTATCTCTCCTAACCCCAGAGCTATCGCGCTTGCCTCTTAATTCAGGCAATCTAGATAATACCTCTGACAGGGTATTATTCATGATTGCAGCCATGTCCTGCAAGGTAATCGCTATGGGCGTCCCTGATGTAATTGGCGCCATATTAGCGTGCGTCCCCTGAGTGGGAGGCGAAGGGTCTGACACGTGGGGAGAGTTAGTCGGCATAACTTCCCCCTCGACAGAACCCTCTGGTGATAATTCTTTTATAGATAAAGACTGATCTTTACTGTTTAAGGTGAAATCAATACATTTAGTACACATTCTCCTATGGGGCTCCACCATGGCTTTCAAACATAATGAACAAGTAGGTTCCTCTGTGTCAGACATGTTTAAACAGACTAGCAATGAGACTAGCAAGCTTGGAAAACACTTTAAAACAAGTTTACAAGCAATATAAAAAACGTTACTGTGCCTTTAAGAAACACAAATTTTCCCAAATTTGAAATAACAGTGAAAAAATGCAGTTACACTAACGAAATTTTTACAGTGTATGTAATAAGTTAGCAGAGCATTGCACCCACTTGCAAATGGATGATTAACCCCTTAATACCAAAAACGGAATAACAAATTTTTGATTGAAGAAATAAGCTAAGTATAAAACACCACAGTCCTCTTACGACCCTCCATCTTAGTTGAGAGTTGCAAGAGAATGACTGGATATGACAGTGAGGGGAGGAGCTATATAGCAGCTCTGCTGTGGGTGATCCTCTTGCAACTTCCTGTTGGGAAGGAGAATATCCCACAAGTAATGGATGATCCGTGGACTGGATACACTTAACAAGAGAAAATAATAAAAACAAAATGAACATTAAGTATTATGTTGAAACACTTATTATCCTAAAATACTTAAAGGGACAGTCAACAGCATAATTTTTGTTGTTTTAAAAGATAAATATTCCCTTAATTACCCATTCCCCAGTTCTGCATAACCAACACAGTTATAGTAATACACTTTTTATCTCTGTGATTACCTTGTATCTAAGCCTCTGCAGACTGCCCCCTTATTTTAGTTATTTTAACAGACTTGCATTTTAGCCAATCAGTGCTCACTCCTCAATAAATTCACGTGCATGAGCTCAATGTTAGCTATATGAAACACATGAACTAATGTCCTCTAGTGGTGAAAAACTGTCAAAATGCATTTAGATTAGAGGCGGCCTTCAAGTCTAAGAAAATAGCATTTGAACCTCCTAGGTTTAGATTTCAACTAAGAATACCAAGAGAACAAAGCAAAATTGGTGATAAAAGTAAATTGGAAAGTTGTTTAAAAATAGCATGCCCTATTTGAATCATGAAAGTTTTTTTTGGACTTGTCTGTCCCTTTAAGATTAATTAAAAAGTTCTAAAATATATTTTATCGAACTTGACAATTTCTTCAGCTATAAAGTTAAAGGGACAGTCAACACCCAGGAAAACTTTATCCCTATACCTTAGATCCACAAAAAAAAATCCCATCTTCAATACCACTAACGTTATGTGTCTAATCTTCGATTGAACATATAGTTTTCAGCAGTAGATATGGCCGCTTACGTAGGAGGCTTCTTCGTAAAGTCTTCAACCAATCAGAATCAAATCCTAGGCTAGATTCTTTACCTGCGTTCACTGAGACACTTTCTATTTCCTAATAGCGAGCTGACTAAAATTATAATGCGCATGCGCATTAAAAATAAAACAGCGTCCCTGTGAACGAGGATTGAATTAAACAAAAGAAGGGGACAGGGGAGAGTTTGGTGGCCATATCTACTGCTGAAAACTGTATGGGCTTTCGATGATTAGACTTATAATCTTAGTGGTATTGAAGATGGGATGCGGTGCAGGTGCATTTTTTTTTGTGGTTCTAAAGTATGGGATAAAGTTTTCCTGGGGTGTTGACTGTCCCTTTAAAGGCTATTAAGAAGAACTAAAAAAAGGGGAAATCAATATAAAAAAGGGGGACATCTATAAAAAATATAAATATAATAATATCAAAATAAGTATTACTTAATGATCATAAAAATGAAGAGATATCTAACTCGGAGTTTAAACCTGATGGATACAGAGTAATCCATCCTTATAGATAAGCTCAGCCTCCATTTTAAGGAGACGCTGTTCCATATTATCCCCTCTCCAATTGGGTCTTAATTTCATCACACCCCAGTATTTTAAATGTTTTAAATTGTTAGAATGAACCTCTCTAAAATGGGTATAAAAGTGAGTGTCCAAGTTCCCTCTATCTATACAGGAGAGGTGTTCTCTGATCCTCTCCTGTAGTGTCCTTCACCGATGTAGAATAGCTTGCAAGAACACTCTATAAAATAGATGACATATCTATCTTGACATCTAATAGTATCTTTAATGCTAAGAATAAATGTATTAGTATTAGATTGAATGTCTTTAATTTTACTACTACTGTATATTTACAAGCCCTACATCCAAAACATGGAAAAAATCCTTTGAGGGGATTACCTACCAAATTCGTTTCAGTATCATATTTTTTGATTTGTTTAACATGCTTTTAATGTTCCTGGCTTTTCTGTAGATTATGTTCGGATGATCTGGGATCTTTTCTCCTAGTACAGCATCAGTTTGGATGAGGTGCCAATGTTTTTTTAAGATTTTTTAATTAAAACATTATCTGTATTAAAAATTAGTAATTAATGGAACTTCAATTTTGGTATCATCTCCATATCTGCTTAGATTTTTATTTTTGTCTTTATATGTCAGGAGACTTTTCCTATCTATTTTTTCTACTACTTTTGCTTTAGACATAACTTCTGGATTGTAGCCTCTCTCTGTTAATTTTTTTTCAAGGATTTCTATTTGTTATCATAATCTGTAGTTTTTGAACAATTCCTTTTTTATGCGTTTGTACTGTCACTTTGGGATATTATCCTTCCATTGTCCCAAGTGGCAACTTACTATAATGGATAAAATTGTTTGGTCTACCTCTTTGAAATGGGTAGAGGTCACTATTTGTTCCTCAAGTATATTGATTTCTAAATCTGAAAAGGTTATATGGTGTGTGAAACTGATACCCTTGTTATTTTGGTTCATATCTCCTAACATATTTTCTAGCTCAACTATCTCTCTTTGCCATATAAAGATCACATCATCGAATATATCTTTATATAGCATGAGATTCTCACCCAGCCCTAGAAAAAAGTAATCTTCCCAACTCCCCATAAAGAGGTTGGCATAACTGGGTGCAAATCTCGTGCCCATCGCAGTCCCCTTTCTTTTGTAGAAAAAAGCCATTAAAGGAAAAAATAATATTGATTGAGGATAAATTTTATTCCTTAACCCCTTAGTGACCAGACCACTTTTCAATTTGTTGACCATCTGGGACCAAGGCTATTTTTGCATTTCTGCGATGTTTGTGTTTAACTGTAATTTTCCTCTTACTCATTTACTGTACCCACACATATTATATACTGTTTTTCTCGCCATTAAATGGACTTTCTAAAGATATAGATTATTTTCATCATATCTTATAATTTACTATAAAAAAAAAATATAAAATATGAGGAAAAAATGAAAAAAAATGCACTTTTTCTAACTTTGAGCCCCAAAATCTCTTACACATCTACAACCACCATAAAAATACCAATGCTAAACAGTTTCTAAATTTTGTCCTGAGTTTATAAATACCCAATGTTTACATGTTCTTTGATTTTTTTGCAAGTTATAGGGCAATAAGTACAAGTAGCACTTTGCTATTTCAAAACCTGTTTTTTCAAAATTGGCGATAGTTACATTGTAACACCAATATCTGTCATGAATCCTGAATAACCCTTCAAATGTATATATTTTTTTAAAAAGAAGACAACCTAAGGTATTAAACTTGGGGTATTTTGACTTTTTTCATGCAACCATTTTACCACCAATCTATGCCAAAGTTTGGGGGGGGAAAAAAATAATTAGATTTTTTGACAAAATAGCAATTTAAGAATACATTTACTGATAATATCTAAGGGTTACTGCCAAATAACACCCTCATATGTCTTCAGCAGCATCTCCTGGGTACAGTGATACCACCCATGTATAGGTGTTGTCGGGTTCTCGGGGGGCTAAAAGCTCTTATTTTTAGGGAGCGCATTCCAGTTTTTCAACTTGGAATTTTCACATCGGTCATCATGCACCCATGTCCTATTTTGGGACATTTCTGAAGCTGGTCAATGGAATTTACCCCCATCAAACCATAATATTTTTTGAAAAGTAGACACCCTAGGGTATTTCAAATGCTTGTATTTTAACACTTTCCGTGCACTAATTCAACCACCAGTCTTTGTCAAACTTTTGGGTAGTAATTATTTTGTGTTATTTTTCACACACATTGTACTTTAGGCATGGATTCTCAGTTCCTGTTATGTGTTACTACCAAAAAAACCTCAATATGTGTTCAACAACATCTCCTGAGTACAGTGATACCACCCATGTATAGGTGTGTCGGGTTCTCTGGGGGCTAAAAGGCCTTAATTTTAGGAAGCGCATTCCAGTTTTTCAACTTGGAATTTTCACATCAGTCATCATGCACCCATGTCCTACTTGGGACATTTCTGAAGCTGGTCAATGGAATTTACCCCCATCAAACCATATATTTTTGAAAAGTAGACACCCTAGGGTATTTCAAATGCTTGTATTTTAACACTTTCCATGCACTAATTCAACCACCAGTCTTTGTCAAACTTTTGGGTAGTCATTATTTTGTGTTATTTTTCACACACATTGTACTTTAGGCATGGATTCTCAGTTCCTGTTATGTGTTACTACCAAAAAAACCCTCAATATGTGTTCAACAACATCTCCTGAGTACAGTGATACCACCCATGTATAGGTGTGTCGGGTTCTCTGGGGGCTAAAAGGCCTTAATTTTAGGAAGCGCATTCCAGGTTTTTCAACTTGGAATTTTCACATCCGTCATCATGCACCCATGTCCTATTTGGGACATTTCTGAAGCTGGCCAATGGAATTTACCCCCATCAAACCATATATTTTTGAAAAGTAGACACCCTAGGGTATTTCAAATGCTGGTATTTTAACACTTTCCATGCACTAATTCAACCACCAGTCTTTGTCAAACTTTTGGGTAGTCATTTTTGTGTGTTATTTTTCACACACATTGTACTTTAGGCATGGATTCTCAGTTCCTGTTATGTGTTACTGCCAAAAAAACACCTCAATATGTGTTCAACAACATCTCCTGAGTACAGTGATGCCACCCATGTATAGGTGTGTTGGGTTCTCTGGGGGCTAGAAGGCCTTATTTTTAGGAAGCGCATTCCAGTTTTTCAACTTGGAATTTTCACATCGGTCATCATGCACCCATGTCCTATTTGGGACATTTCTGAAGCCGGTCAATTAAATTTACCCCCATAAAACCATATATTTTTGAGAAGTAGACCCCCTAGGGTATTTGAAATGCTGGTATTTTCACACTTTCCATGAACTTATTTAACCACCAGTCTTTGTCAAACTTTTGGGTAGTCATTTTTTTGTGTTATTTCTCACACACATTGTACTTTAGGCATGGATTCCCAGTTCCTGTTATGTGTTACTGCCAAAAAACACCTCAATATGTGTTCAACAACATCTCCTGAGTACAGTGATACCACCCATGTATAGGTGTGTTGGGTTCTCTGGGGGCTAGAAGGCCTTATTTTTAGGAAGCGCATTCCAGTTTTTCAACTTGGAATTTTCACATCGGTCATCATGCACCCATGTCCTATTTGGGACATTTCTGAAGCCGGTCAATGAAATTTACACCCATAAAACCATATATTTTTGAGAAGTAGACCCCCTAGGGTATTTGAAATGCTGGTATTTTCACACTTTCCATGAACTTATTTAACCACCAGTCTTTGTCAAACTTTTGGGTAGTCATTTTTTTGTGTTATTTTTCACACACCATTGTACTTTAGGCATGGATTCTCAGTTCCTGTTATGTGTTACTGCCAAAAAACACCTCAATATGTGTTCAACAACATCTCCTGAGTACAGTGATACCACCCATGTATAGGTGTGTTGGGTTCTCTGGGGGCTAGAAGGCCTTATTTTTAGGAAGCGCATTCCAGTTTTTCAACTTGGAATTTTCACATCGGTCATCATGCACCCATGTCCTATTTGGGACATTTCTGAAGCCGGTCAATGAAATTTACCCCCATAAAACCATATATTTTTTGAGAAGTAGACCCCCTAGGGTATTTGAAATGCTGGTATTTTCACACTTTCCATGAACTTATTTAACCACCAGTCTTTGTCAAACTTTTGGGTAGTCATTTTTTTTGTGTTATTTTTCACACACATTGTACTTTAGGCATGGATTCTCAGTTCCTGTTATGTGTTACTGCCAAAAAACACCTCAATATGTGTTCAACAACATCTCCTGAGTACAGTGATACCACCCATGTATAGGTGTGTTGGGTTCTCTGGGGGCTAGAAGGCCTTATTTTTAGGAAGCGCATTCCAGTTTTTCAACTTGGAATTTTCACATCGGTCATCATGCACCCATGTCCTATTTGGGACATTTCTGAAGCTGGTCAATGAAATTTACACCCATAAAACCATATATTTTTGAAAAGTAGACACCCTAAGGTATTTCAAATGCTTGTATTTTAACACTTTCCATGCACTAATTCAACCACCAGTCTTTGTCAAACTTTTGGGTAGTCATTATTTTGTGTTATTTTTCACACACATTGTACTTTAGGCATGGATTCTCAGTTCCTGTTATGTGTTACTACCAAAAACACCCTCAATATGTGTTCAACAACATCTCCTGAGTACAGTGATACCACCCATGTATAGGTGTGTTGGGTTCTCTGGGGGCTAGAAGGCCTTATTTTTAGGAAGCGCATTCCAGTTTTTCAACTTGGAATTTTCACATCGGTCATCATGCACCCATGTCCTATTTGGGACATTTCTGAAGCCTAGCCAATGAAATTTACCCCCATAAAACCATATATTTTTGAGAAGTAGACCCCCTAGGGTATTTGAAATGCTGGTATTTTCACACTTTCCATGAACTTATTTAACCACCAGTCTTTGTCAAACTTTTGGGTAGTCATTTTTGTGTGTTATTTTTCACACACATTGTACTTTAGGCATGGATTCTCAGTTCCTGTTATGTGTTACTGCCAAAAAAACACCTCAATATGTGTTCAACAACATCTCCTGAGTACAGTGATACCACCCATGTATAGGTGTGTTGGGTTCTCTGGGGGCTAGAAGGCCTTATTTTTAGGAAGCGCATTCCAGTTTTTCAACTTGGAATTTTCACATCGGTCATCATGCACCCATGTCCTATTTGGGACATTTCTGAAGCCGGTCAATGAAATTTACCCCATAAAACCATATATTTTTGAGAAGTAGACCCCCTAGGGTATTTGAAATGCTGGTATTTTCACACTTTCCATGAACTTATTTAACCACCAGTCTTTGTCAAACTTTTGGGTAGTCATTTTTTTGTGTTATTTTTCACACACATTGTACTTTAGGCATGGATTCCTCAGTTTCCTGTTATGTGTTACTGCCAAAAAAACACCTCAATATGTGTTACAACTAACATCTCCTGAGTACAGTGATACCACCCATGTATAGGTGTGTTGGGTTCTCTGGGGGCTAGAAGGCCTTATTTTTTAGGAAGCGCATTCCATTTTTTACACTTCGCATTTTCACATCACCCATGCACCCAAGACATTTAAGACATTTCTGAAGCCGGCCAATGTAATTTACCCCCATAAAACCATATATTTTTGAAAGTAGACATCCCTAGGGTATTTCAAATGCAGGTGTTTTAACACTTTCCATACACTAATTCAACCACTAGTCTTTGTCAAACTATTGGGCATTACATTTTCTTTGTGTTATTTTTCACATACATTGTACTTTAGACATGGATTCACAGCTCCTGTTATGTGTTACTACCAAAGAAGACACCAATATGTGGTCACCAACATCTCCTGAGTTCAGTGATACCACCTATGCATAGGTTTGGTGGCTTGTTTGGGCGGTGCAATGCAAAATGTCTGACATGTGTTTGTGATTTTTTTTCACATTTAACATATTTTCTTTGCCTATCGTCTTTTTTGGGGGTCCTTTTAACATACCCCTATTTATTTGTTTTCCATAAATATGATTATATTTTAAAAAGTTGACCCCCCAAGGTATTATACATGGAGTGGTTTGATGACTTTGATGGCAACCGTTTTAGCCCAAAAAATTGGAGAAAGTATATGGTGGTATTTTTCAATTTCATTGTTACAGACACATTGCTTTTTACTATGATTTAGGAGAGACTGTTGTAAGTTATTGCAAAAGAATACTTCAGGTTGTTTTCTGCAAGGCTACACTGAGTACAACCTATGCCCCCCATGCATAGGTTTTGCCAGGATTTTGGGAAGGTTATGTTACAATTTTATGACTTGTGATTTTAGTTATTAAAAATGAGAGTATTTCTTCTGATAGGCCAATCTTTAGGTTTGGGGCCTATCGCATACCCCCACTTTTATTTATTGCATTCAAAGTGTATATTTTTTAAATGTTGACACCCAAGGTATTGTATATGGTGTGCTTTGATGCCTTTGAAGCAACCGTTTTAGCCCAAAAAATTGGAGAAAGTATATGGTGGTAATTTTTAATTTTCATTTTTACAGACACATTGCTTTTTGACTATGATTTAGGAGAGATTGTTGTAAGTTATTGCAAAAGAATACTTCAGGTTGTTTTCTGCAAGCGCACCCTGTAGTACACCTATGCCCCCCATGCATAGGTTTGCCAGGATTTTGGAAGGTATGTTACATTTTTATGACTTGTGATTTTAGTTATTAAAAATGAGAGATTTCTTCTGATAGGCCGATCTTTAGTTTGGGGCCTATCGCATACCCCCACTTTTATTTATTGCATTCAAAGTGTATATTTTTTAAATGTTGACACCCCAAGGTATTGTATCATGGTGTGCTGTGATGCCTTTGAAGCAACCGTTTTAGCCCCAAAAAATTGGAGAAAGTGTATGGTGGTAATTTTTCAATTTTCATTTTTACAGACACATTGCTTTTTGACTATAATTTAGGAGAGACTGTTGAAAAAAAAAAAGGTTGTTTTCTGCAAGGCACCCTGAGAACACCTATGTCCCCCATGCATAGGTTTGACAGGGGTTTTGGTTATAAAAAAAACAGGCCCTATTTTAGAAAAAAATAGAGTAGTGAAATGTAAAAATCTGGCACAGTAAAAGTAAAAAAAACAAAAAAACATCTAACTGTAAACATAACCAAAAAAAAATATATATAATATGTAACAGCAAATGTATTTATTTTTTTAAAAATTGACTATGTATGGTACCGCTTGAAGCAGTCCCCATGCAGAGTGCAGGCTGTCCAGGGCAATCAGGACAGTAATATATGGTGTCCCTTCTCTTCCCCCTCTTGGTACAGACTCTGCATTTTTTGTGTGGTTTCTGCTTTGTGGCAGTAGGGGGGATTTTAAAAATAAAATGGGTAGCCCCAACTCTGCTCTCTCCCATCACCGCCCGGGGAGCAGGTGCATCATGGTACAAAATCCCCATAATAATCTGGAGCTGAAACTGTAAAAAAGTCTTTTTAACTCTGGGGTTTGCTTTTTTGAACAACAAAAAAGCGTTGTGGGTTGCAATCTGCATTAGGTAAATTGCAACCTTTTTGTACCAGGCCCTTGTCTTCCGCATAATTAGGTAGGGCTGTAGCAGCTGATCAGCCAGATCAACCCCACCCATATGCCGGTTATAAGACTTGATGCACACTGGCTTCCTTATGATCTCAGCTCTGCCACGTACAGAAACCGCCACCATCCTCTCTGTGTGGATGGTGGTAAGAAGGTATACATCCTTCTTGTCTCTGTACTTCAGTGCCAACAGCTCCTCTTGGCGCAGAGCTGAGGTCTCCCCCCCTTCGTAGCCGGGTGCGTACAAGCTGTCCTGGGAAACCTGCGCAGGTTCTTTTTAATTGTACCGCAAGCTACTGTATCAAAGCAATACAGTAGCTTGAACAAAAGGACACTTGTATAAAAATTGTCTAAGTACAAGTGATACCCTTTGTTCATTAGGGGTAATATCAGGTCCCAGACAAATCTTGCCAGTGGTTCCCATATGTTCTGGGCAACCTGGAGGGTCAAGGTGGCTATCCTTTCCCTCATACACCCGGAAGGCCTGAGTATACCCAGTCTCGCTGTCACAGAGCTTATACACCTTTACCCCATATCTGGAGCGCTTGGAAGGAATATACTGCTTGAATCCCAGCCTTCCCTTATACTTCATTAGGGATTCATCAACGCATATATTCCTTCCAGGTGTATAAGCCTCTGCAAACCTGGCAGAAAAGTGGGTTATCAGGGGGCGGATTTTATACAGCCTGTCAAATTGGGGATGCTCCCTAGGGGGCACAGGCTGTTGTCGCTGAAGTGCATGAAATGCAGAATCATTTCATACCTCTTCCTCGACATAGTCTGGGAGAAAATGGGGGTAGAGCAGATGGGGCTACTGCTCCAGTAGAGGCGAACGGAGGGGTTTCTTTATGATCCCATCAGCATAGTCAATGCCCAGAATTTTTTGAATTCTGGCACATTGATGGGGGCCCATTGCTGCTTTGCCAAATATGTTCCAGGCTTTGCAGCACGGAACTGATGGGCATATAAATGAGTTTGGGCGACAATGTTCCCCAATATATCATCGCCCAGAAACACTTCCAGAAACTGCTGGGGGCTAAAACCTGCCACATCTATATTTATGCCAGCATTTGATGTGAAGGGTGGGATATCTGGCCTCTGGAGATGAGGCGTTACCCACTCTTCAGCAGCAATGGCAGCAACACGCCTCCTTCTGGCAGGGGGGCTAGCAGGGGGGCTGGCTGGGGGGCTAGCAGCCACAGATACATCACTATCAGTTGAGACTGCATCTAGTGATGTATCTGAGCACAGGGCAGGGTCAAAATTGGGGGTCTGAGTCAGAAATAAGGCATCTGACTCTGACGCAAGGATGGCATACGCCTCCTCAGCACTATATCTTTTCTGTGACATTTTTGTATCTGTCACAGAAAACAATTACTAAAAAAAATTAAATTAACTAAATTAATTAACTAAATTAACTAGCAAAAAAGTACAGCTATGCTACTGCCAGTGATTTATAGCGATCACTGGCAAGCTAGAGGTTAATGGCTCTGAAAATTAAATTAACTAAATGTTTCTGAAAAGAGCCTTTGGGTTTTTAAAAAATTACAACAACAAAATTAACCCCTAAAAAAATGCACAGACAGCAAAAAAGTACAGCTATGCAACTGCCAGTGATTTATAGCGATCACTGGCAAGCTAGGGGTTAATGGCTCTGAAAATTAAATTAACTAAATTAACTAGCAAAAAAGTACAGCTATGCTACTGCCAGTGATTTATAGCGATCACTGGCAAGCTAGGGGTTAATGGCTCTGAAAATTAAATTAAATTAACTAAATTAATTAACTAAATTAACTAGCAAAAAAGTACAGCTATGCTACTGCCAGTGATTTATAGCGATCACTGGCAAGCTAGGGGTTAATGGCTCTGAAAATTAAATTAAATTAACTAAATGTTTCTGAAAGAGCCTTTGGGTTTTTAAAAAATTACAACAAAATTAACCCCTAAAAAAAATGCACAGACAGCAAAAAAGTACAGCTATGCAACTGCCAGTGATTTATAGCGATCACTGGCAAGCTAGGGGTTAATGGCTCTGAAAATTAAATTAAATTAACTAAATTAACTAGCAAAAAAGTACAGCTATGCTACTGCCAGTGATTTATAGCGATCACTGGCAAGCTAGGGGTTAATGGCTCTGAAAATTAAATTAAATTAACTAAATGTTTCTGAAAAGAGCCTTTGGGTTTTTAAAAAATTACAACAACAAAATTAACCCCTAAAAAAATGCACAGACAGCAAAAAAGTACAGCTATGCAACTGCCAGTGATTTATAGCGATCACTGGCAAGCTAGGGGTTAATGGCTCTGAAAATTAAATTAAATTAACTAAATGTTTCTGAAAAGAGCCTTTGGGTTTTTAAAAAATTACAACAACAAAATTAACTCCTAAAAAAATGCACAGACAGCAAAAAAGTACAGCTATGCAACTGCCAGTGATTTATAGCGATCACTGGCAAGCTAGGGGTTAATGGCTCTGAAAATTAAATTAACTAAATGTTTCTGAAAAGAGCCTTTGGGTTTTTAAAAAATTACAACAACAAAATTAACCCCTAAAAAAATGCACAGACAGCAAAATGCAGCAAAAAAAAAGTGCACCTATGCTACTGCCAGTGATATATAGTGATCACTGGCAAGCTAGGGGTTAATGGCTCTGAAAATTAAATTAACTAAATGTTTCTGAAAAGAGCCTTTGGGTTTTTAAAAAATTACAACAACAAAATTAACCCCTAAAAAAATGCACAGACAGCAAAATGCAGCAAAAAAAAAGTGCACCTATGTTACTGCCAGTGATATATAGTGATCACTGGCAAGCTAGGGGTTAATGGCTCTGAAAAGAGCCTTTGGTTCTATAATTTTTAACAAATAAAAGAAATAAATCTCTCTCTCTGCTAAATACAGGTCTCTCTCTCTCTCCAACAAAATGGCAAGTGAGGAGAGGGAGGGAGATCCACACTGATCATAGTCAATATTTACAAATATTGACATGATCAGACAAATGGGGTATTTTATTATTATTATTTTTTTTAGGGTGGGAGGCTCAGATTGGGTGACCCTAGCTTGCCCCTATGATGATGCAGGCTAGGGACACCCCCAGAGGCCCCATGATGCACTGGGCATCGCCATCTTGGATGCCTAGTGCAGGGGGAGGGGGGGGGGCTATTTGGGCTTTTTTTATCCGTTTTTTTTTTTTCTTAACTATTACTTTTATTTAATAATCAACTAAGTGCCTCGACCCACCGAGGCACTTAGCAAACAAGCAGAGCATCGGAAGCGTGTCCGATCGCTTCCGATGCTCTGAAACACTGCCGGGCTCCACGTGGAGCGAAACCGGAAGTGATCACTCGTGGGGGAGTGATCAATCCGGTCCCGGCACTCGGGAACAGTATTGCAGGATGCCTAGACATCAAGGCAAGCCTGCAATACTGTTAGAGCAGCTGGAAGCGATTTCGATCGCTTCCAGTGCTCTGTTAAACCGACGACGTATGCCATACGTCCTCGGTCGTTAAGTGCTTTTTTTTTGAGGACGTATGGCATACGTCGTCGGTCGTTAAGGGGTTAAATTATAAATTCTTTTTTTTTTTTTTTTTAAGTATATTTTATTTGGTTTAAAGTATAAAGGATGACAATTGGGGACACGCAGGACCCCTGCTCCATTAGACATAATAAGCATGAAAATCAAACAAACGTGACTTAGATAAATGGACATACACTTAGTATAAAGGATAACAATTGGGGACACCCAGGACCCCTGCTCCATTAGACATAATAAGCATGAAAATCAAACAAACGTGCCTTAGATAAATGGACATACACTTAGTGCATACAAGGATATCCATATATAGAATCATATTTCCCCATTCTAGAGATAAACAAGGGAATTCTAGCCAAAGGGGATTTTATATTCCTGAGAAATGGGAGGAATTGTGGCGGAAATAGTCCGCCTAGTTTGAACCCTAGTGAGGGCTCTGTAAGTGGGGGGGGGGGGAGGTGAACCAGTGAAAAATATCCAACATTGAAAATATGTAGGTGGGTAGACATAGCACAACATAATGATTAAAAATAAGTGTTACTTGCTCTAGGCATGATAGTATTTCCCAATCCTTCCTCAAGATATAACGTGCCCTAGGATATTGTAGATTACATAGCTCTGGACATCCCGTATAACCGAGGGCCCACCTACCATTCTATGGGATCTTGTCATAAAACTTCGCTAAATTGAATAATTTATCGTAAATTGGCGTGTTCGTGGGTTAACCATACTTTAAGCTCCCCCCAGACCCTGGCCACTGGTCCAGAAGGAGAAACCATAAATAGTACTGATACATAACAAAAGAAAGAAATGACAATGTATACTTGTCCTCGTCGAGGGCCCCCTCAAACCCCCAGACTGGGCAGACACATATAACTAGTTTATCAGTATCATTAGACTCACACATTACGGTTGAGATATGGCTGCTATGACATCTGTTTCACATACGCTTATGCAAGGATCTCTCCCGGGGCTCCCCACAAGCCCACAGGCGAAATGATAAGACAAGATGTCCGCAGCCAATATTGTAAAAGCTATCAGCCAACTATACATTAAAAAGCAAACAGCGAGTTAGGGTAACACAAAGGTCTCATTGCGTTGTTATGAAAATTGTCTTTAAAGGTTACCATGTCAGTCTTATTAGAATTTCATATAATAAGGTGGTGGAATGACTCAGGCCACAGGGGTAAGTATGAGATAGACCTAGTAATGGACACTTAGTAGTAGAGAACCATAGCATGTAATATGTAGCATTGGTAAGTTTACAATGTGTAATGGGGCAAGAAACACTCACTGTGGATATAAGTTATACTGTGCCATACCGTAACTTCTGAGTAGGTAATGAAAAAGATTAGCCTTAGTGGCCGCTTAACTCTAACAATAGAAAAGTTATAACAACATATAAGGTTGAGTAGGCAGTCGCAGCCTGCTAGTAAGCAAAACATAAGCAAAAGATAAGAACAGAAGCAGGCTGCTATTTTGCTAGCAACGTTCGTCCCATGAAGCTTGAAAGTGTTGAAATTACATGAGCCTCTGCCACTCATTTATCCGATCCCAGTCGTAACGCAGGTAACAGCATGAGAGGCCCCTTCCCATACCTCTAACCATCTCAGCAGTTCAGGGTGTCCTGCTAATGCAGGTTGGGCTATGCAGAGACACAGCGTGGAGCACAGGAACAGGTCCATCTTAGTTGTGAGTTGGTAAGAGGTCATGGCTCTATTCCACCAGGGAATACTGTCCTCCGCTGCATCCGCAAAGGCATAGGATCTCAATCCCGCCGCCACCACCTTCAAATCTCGTAGAGCGGGTGTCGGCCATATTGTGTCTACTCTAGGGGCCATGTCTGCGAGTCTGTCTCCCCAGACTGCTCTCCCTGAAGTCAAAGGAGCAGGTGTCACAAATTCAGGAGCGTTGCTCTCACTTACGAGCGCCTCCGACTGTCCTGTATTTTCGTCCGGTAAGTCTCCGCCCCACTCCCGGACCTCAATTTCAGCTGCTCCAAAGCTCCTTATGATCAGTAGGCGTAATTTACAGAAGTGGGAGTCCAACCGGGTAAGTAGTTCTGTGTCACTCAGTGCGGACGCCATGGTCCCCGTGTAGATGGTTAACTCACTTCTAAGTCGTATGCGCCGGGACTGTTGTCAGCTTTACTCAAAGCTCTGCGGCTTCAGGCCGTATCTCAGAAGGAGGTTTGGTGTAACAGAGGCCTCACGTCCAGCAGTTAGTCAGGGCCTCAGTTCAAATGCATCATAGGGTGAAATAAACATGCCATTGTAGCCGTGGGATCTTCCCACACAAACCCTATATCAGGATCTCACATTCCAAGGCAGATTAGGGTGTAATATCTCTAAATGTCCTCAATAAATTGCAGGAGCTTCAGTATAATGCGGCCATCTTAGTCGGCTGTTGGCTCCGCCCCCCAAATTATAAATTCTTTTTGTTCTTCTCTAAGCATGGGATCTCTATTTAGATACATTTGGACTACCTGTAGGCATAATTCATGGTTAATGCACATATATAGCGACGTGACGTCTCAGGTTACTAGTGTGTAGTTAGTTTTCCATTCTATTTGTTCAAGACATCTTAAGATGTCAGTAGTGTCTTTGAGGTATGAGGGGAGCTGTTTTACATATCCCTGGAGAAAACCATCTATGTATTTTGAGAGATTAGATGTGAGTGAGTCAATTCCTGAGATTATTGGTCTTCCTGGCGGATTAGTAAAGTGTTTATGAATCTTGGGCAAAAAGTAAAATATAGGAATTTTTGGAAATTTGGGATTTATAAAATTGTATTCTTTAGTATTTAAAACATCTTTGGATTTGGCCTCATCTAACAATTTGATTAGTCTTGATGTAAATTTCTTAGTGGGATCTAGAGATAATTTTTGATATGTCTCTGTATCACACAATAGTCTCTCTGCTTCTAATACATAGTTGGATCTATCCATTAAAACAACTCCTTTATCAGCTGGCTTTACAATCACCTCTTTATTATTTTGTAGTTCTTTCAACACAGTTCTTTCTTTATGAGATACATTAGTTGGCATATTTCTCTTTATTTTGGCATTTCTGATGTCTCTTTGGACTAATTTTTCAAAGAGTTTGAGATTTCTCCCTTTTTTGTTTGTTGGGTAAAATTTAGATTTTGGTTTATGTTCAGAATGCTTTATTTTTAAGACTTCTGGTCCTTCTTTGGTATCTGTTTTTGTGTCGAATTTGACATAATAGTATTTTTCATGTAATACCTTTTCAAAGTCAGTTTCCTGACAAATTGGCCTACTTGAATGTGGGTGTGAAATTTATTAAGTCTAGTTGTAGGGGCATAGTTTAAGCCAAGTTTTAGAACTCTTTCTTCTTCTTTTCTGAGGGTTTTTGTACTCAAATTAAAGATTCCTGTTTTAGCATTTATCTCACTCTCTTCATTTCTCTTTCTTTTTCTCCCCCCTCTTGAACCTCTCTTTTCCTTATTGGTGGACAACCAAGGCAAAATAGAAACAATAGCTATGATTCTGAGGGATCCCAAGGATCCAGGAATCAATACCCTGATACATCATAAAATCGGTCCATGGGTAAAAATAGCTTGTACAATCAAGTGGGCCAACTCAGTACGCAGTTAAATCAATTATGTACACTATTTACTAATATGAGTCAAGCTTTGATGGCTCAGCACCCTAATAATCCTTTTTTAGGGGTACAGCCAGTGGCCAGCAGTGGGCCACAGGCACAGTCATAAATACGCAGGTATTACCTGAGAGAGGGGGGAGAGATATACCAGATGAAATAATTAATGTCAATAATGGTACTAATCAATTTCTCTCCCTACAGCCCAGAAACGGAAGGCCTGACCGTGATGACAGGTATCCTCAGCCTGGAAGCACTAATGAATCTCTTCTTTTGCAGTTGTCCCTAAACCTTATTCCCACAGATGCAGTACACAGGAACCCCGTCATCCCTATTATAGAGGCAGTGACTGGTAAGAGTGAAAATTCTTCTGCATCAGGTAAAGTGGTTGATACAAGTAAAATGTGGCGAAGACCACAAATGTGTAAACATGCAAATTTTATGTGTGAAATGGTAGAAACTGCAGGGAGAAATTATGTATTAGCTGAGCTCCAAGATTCGGTCACTAACCCTATCATTGGAATAATTGATACTGGATCTCAGGCAACTATTTTATCCCACAGGTACTACACACAGCTAAATGAGCTAACGCCCCACAAACCTAAACTCAGGGAATTAGATGGTTCAATAAGGTGTTGGGGGTGACTCTCTCAAAGTCAGGGGTACTGCATGGTTAAAGCTAAAGCTGGGTAACAGGGTAATAAGACACCCTGTTATTATAGTGGATCTGCCAACTGATCGTTTAACCATTGGTAATGATCTTCTTAAGCGACTAAGTACCATAATTGATTGCATAAATAATGTAATTTGGTCACAAGTGAAAAGACCTATTAATTATGAGCGGTCCAGCATACCTCACACCAGACATAACTGTCATATGGTGGAACAGAAGCCACATGCTGTCGAAGTTCATTTCAGAAATAGCTCCGTACCTGAAATAACCATCCTGCATATAGATGATCAGACTCCCCTAAGTGGCTCTGATGGTAATACTTTTAAAATTTTGCCTGGAAAGATAGCCAATATTTCCCTAGACAGCGATGTATTAACCATATCTCTCCACAAAGGGGATCCTAAATTTCCTAAAGGGGGAGATCAGTCTCAATTCCTTGCAGAAATTGAGAGAATTAAGGATGATTTATTTATCCCTATGCAAGTGCATGACCTTGGAAAAACCAAGTAAGCTAAATTGAACTTAAAACAGAAAGCTAGCTATATAAGCGGACTTATTGGCGCACATAGCTGAACCTAAGGTGATTAAATATCTTTCTCCCCAAGATCACCACAACTCTGGAAGCTATAACATCACAGCTAAATGTTTATTATCTATCTCCATAGGTAATAAATCAGCAAAACACCTGTTTTTAGTTTTAAATAATCCCCATAATCAAATATACATTGGCAATGATCTCTTACATAGATATGCCATACAAATAGATTTGATTAACATTTGCCTCTGGAGCAGGTTGAAAGGGGACCCTGAAATATTTCAGGATGAAAATGCAGCCCTGAAATCAAACCAGCAGATGCCATATGCTGTGAATATGCAGGTGTCTAGTGATATTGTAATCCCTGCTGGGGCTGATAAATTTCTTTTACCCTTACAGGTAAAAAGGGGTCAGAAGTTAAAAACTTCTGAAGCACTAATTTGTATCTCCCAGAGAAGGGTATAACAATGACCCATACACCTATGGTAAATATTGGAAAGATCCCAATACATGCTATTGTGCATAACATGACCCCACAGGATATCACCTTATCCATGGGAACTACCATAGATATGCTCTAGAATCCAGTTATTATACTTTCGGATTCCAGAATAATGTAATCGGGCTAATACCTTAAAAGTACTTAACTGAAGAACAGTTAATAGAACAATCCTTTGCATCCATGCCAGAAGGATTATTCACAATTCAGTCTATTTATCCTTTCAACTCACAGGAAGGTATCTGTAAAATTGAAGAAGCCTCCCTGGTATTTGATCAGCCGATCATAGAGCAAGACTACCCCAATACCCAGAATCCTGGGGGGTAATGTAAATTATAATCAAGGGTACCTCACATCTAGGCTTGAAGAAGCCTATGAGATAGGACAGCCTGAAATCTTTCCTGGATTTCAGCAAATAGTTGAAGAGCAAATCTCCTTAGCTAATGGCTGTTCCAGTGATGATGAACGCCAACAGCAAAGAGAAATCCTGATGGATTTCCAGAACATTTTTTGCTAGGGATTCTTATGACTACAGACCTACACATTGCAAGAATCCAAACAGATCCCAATGCACCACCTGTATTTGTTAAAAAATAGAGACTCCCTTTAGCCTCATATGATTCTCTTGCAGAAATCATAAGGAACTTGGAAGAAAGGGGTATCATCAGACAGGTGCATAGCTCTTATAATAATCCCATTCTAGGCATTCTTAATCCCAATGGACAATGGCGTTTGTATGCTGACTTAAGATAGCTAAACAAACGAGTGTACATGTCTGGCTGGCCTAGCGCAGATGCAGGAAACTAAGATATTCACTGCCATTGCTTGTGCGCAGGGATACTGGACCATAAAGGTACACAAATAAAACCAGTATAAAGCTCACATTCTCATTCCAAAAGGTCCAATATGCATTCACTCAGCTCCCGTTTGGATACATAAATTCTGGACATGAATTTGCTGTATTCATGCATAAGGCTATGCCTGATGCACTGGAAAGGGGGACGTTATCCTATGTTGATGATGTGTTAATCAAAAGCACAGACTTTGAAAAACACATCATGGAACTTAAACATGACCTCAGCCAACTTGAAAGGGCAGGTGTCAAATTATCCCTACAAAGAGCTCAATGGTGCCGCACTTATGTAAACTTCTTGGGACATGAAGTTACTTCTGAAGGGTTAAATCCTCAGAAAAAAAAGGTGGAAGCTATAATAAATTGTAAGAACCCAACTAACTTAAGGGAATTAAGATCATTCCTGGTTATGACAAATTATTCTCGCAAATTTATTGATAATTATGCAAAATTAGCTAAACCACTGCTACATCTTCTAAAGAAGGATGTGAAATGGCACTGGAGTGAGGCTCAAAAAACAGCCATAGGAGAGCTGAAGAGAAAACTCACTCAAGCACCCTGCTTAGCTTACCCTGATGGTGGTAAACAATTCTACTTAGAGACAGGTTACACAGATAAAAGCATGAGTGCTGCTTTATACCATAATTTAAGCAAAGTCATTGCTTATGCGAGCAAAACTTTATCCCCAGTAGAAATAAAATATAGTGATTGTGAAAAAGCCCTCTTATCTACTGTATGGGCTCTACAAAATTTCCGCAGCTATATACAGGGCGAGAAAATAATTATAGAAACAGCCCACCAGCCTTTGCTATATTTGCAAAGTGAGAAAATAAGAGATGGAAACCTATACAATAGCCGCATAACAGCTTGGACTCTTTCCTTACAAAGCTGGCCTTTAGAAATTCACTTTCAGCAAAACAAAAAGAATCCAGTCACAGGGGGGCTTGCTGAGCTCCATGACTGTACTGCTAAGGATCATGGGGAAGAGTTATTAGAACATGATTTCCTGGAGGAACAATTGATTTTCCCCTTATAAAATATACAATGAGGACCACTGTCAAACATTACCTTGGATATATGTTGATGGTTGTTCTTACCATGCCACTATTGATAATGAGCGCAGATTAGTCGCTGGCATTGGTATAACTTAGGCAAATGGATTGAACAAGGTATTCATGAATTTGTGATCATTACTAACTCAAATTATGTGCCTGACAGTTTTGTTGAATACCTACCAACTTGGAAAATTAATGGCATGCAGAAAACTAACAACAAACCAGTCAAACATGGCAAGTTGTTCTGCAAAATTGATAAGTTAGTGGTCTCCAATGGGTTAACCATAAACTGGAAAAAGACCAAGGGTCATTCCAGTAATCAAGGTCCTGATAAAGAAGGCAATGATCTTGCAGATTCATTAGCCAAACAAGGCGCCATAACTGGAGAGCTCCTCAATATTGACCACTTAATGGGTGCAATTCATGTAGATGAGCCTAACCTGGTACAATGGAGTCAGGACTCTCCTAGTGAGGACCTGATCACTAGTCAAAAAGAAGACCCCATTATAGGTATTTTCTATAAATATATAGAAAATCCTGAAAACAACCCCATCTCAAAAGAGGACGATATTGGTAAGGAAGATCTTAGAATCCAAATCACAATTCAAATTACAGGATGGTTTGTTAATTAGAACCTCCAAAACAGGTATCCAACAATGGGTGGTACCTACCCAGTTCAGAGGTATCATGCTTTAACATGCCCATATGAAATATTGTGTGACTACGCCTTCTGGCCGCATATGTTGAAGGATGTTCAAACCTACTGTCAAGGTTGTTTAATCTGTCCACAGTTCCAACCCACTGCGCCAACGCATAGAGCACCATTGCAGAAAAGGGGGATGGTCATGCCATGGTCAGCTATAAAATTGATTTTATTGGTCCAGTAACTAGGTCACCAAGAGGTAACAGATACATGTTGACAGTAACATCAGTGCACCTAATAATAGTGCTGAAACATGCGCAGCATTGCTCATCAACCACGTATTTTCCAGATTTGGTTTGCCCCAGCTAATCGAATCCGATCGGGGAACCCACTTCACTAGCAAAGTGATGACAAAAATGTTGAAAATACTAGGGGTTAAAAGAAAGCTCCATATAGCATATAGAGCTGGCTCTAGTGGTGGTGTAGAGCGTTACAAGCAGTCCATTGTGAAAATACTCAAAAAGTTTGTGAGTGAAACAGGTAAGGACTGGGATGTAAAATTACCTCTAGTCCTAATGGCATTAAGAGCAACACCAAGTAGTGCTACTAAGATGTCACCTTTTGAATTGATGACTGGTAGAATGGTTCTACCTCAACATTTACTGTACCGAACATCATACCAGAACTTAATAAATGCTGCTACTACACATATGTGGAAAACTTAAGAAAGTATCTGCAATATGCTTTTGCATTTGCGCAAAGGAACATAGAGAAGGCCGCAACTGCTGCTAAAACCTATTATGATCTCAAAACTTCCAAAAAGGAATATGAAATAAATGATAAAGTTTATCTTTATAACTTTGGAAGACATCAGGTTAAGGAGAAGACATTTCTTTCATCATGGAAGGGTCCTTTTGTTATTACTGAGAAAATATCTCCATTTGCCTATAAAATTAGGATCCGTTAAAATGATAAATTTATGGATATATGGGTCCATATTAATCAGCTGCGAGCGTGCCATCCTAGATCCCAACTACAAGTCATAGAGGGAGAATGAAGTGTCATAGCCCCAAATGCATTAATGAAGTATTGTAGTTTGATAAATAAATTAGATGTCTAGTTACCAAGCATAAATAAGACTGTCTATGATGCACATTGTCATTACACTCAGGGTATGGCTAAATGACATTAGGGAATATATATATATATATATATATATATATATATATATATATATATATATATATATATATATACATATACCTATATATTATAAGTTAAAATAATTAATCTGTATATGAAACTGTGGCTAATGTAAATATACACACACCTTATAAAACCTAAAATTTCAAAAGTCCAGGACCCAACAGATTCTACTGCCACATAGGGGGGAATGCCACAATATTACCGCTTTCAACATTTGTATGTACCCACTGCAAACATTTTCACCATTCGTAAGTAACCTTGCTATATGCAGTAATCGTAACTTACATATCCTTCAGTGATCCTTATTCGTCAGTGCTCGGTCCTAGGGGATGCCCTCTCACTCCAGACCGTGTCCGGTGGGTCGTTATTCCCCTCCTCAAGCTTCCTGGCTTACGGTGTCTTCTCGTGGGTATCGACGTTGTTCACTTCTTCCTGTGACGTCAGTGGCTACGTGCTCACCCCCTAGTGGTCTGTGGCCTCACTCGCATCCAACCGGAACTCCTCTGCTGGCTCCAAATATGAAAATGAAATTGCACAATGCTTGTAAAGGAGTAATCCGGAGTCTTGCAGGTAAAATTAAAAGTCCTTTATTTTCCACAAATTTAAAAACAGGTTAGCAGCTTCATTCCAAGTTAAGAATTCATCTGGGGTAGGATAGTCACTAATGCTGACATGTTTCGGCTACTTCTGCCGTAATCATAGCTTGATTAGTGACAGAAAAGCCTCTACTTTAAAAAGCTGTTGCCCTCATTTAATAGGTTAAATGAAATTGACTTGTAAGCCAATGCCCTGTCTTTTAGTTTAACCATTAATGTATTAACATTAACCCTTACCTAGACTCAGTATAATTATGTTTGATTTTTCTGTTTGTTACATATGTTCAAAATTCAAATTCAAAATATACATTTATATATTGCCTGCTATGTTATTTACAATCTTTGCTGGCAAGTGGAATTCCATTTTTTGTATGTAAGGAAACATAAGAATAAAGTGTGTACTTTATATCATTTTCAGAAAGATTTATAAGCATATTAAAAATGGCCACATTTTTAACTATCAGTGATTATTGTGCATATTACTTAAAGCAGTGTGTAGCAAAATTTGTGATTGTTTAATCTGTGACTCTATATTTATGTGAGTTGGTGCAAACATCTGTGCGTCAACAGGAACCAATATGCACAATAATCACTGATAGTTAAAAATGTGGCCATTTTTAATATGCTTATAAATCTTTCTGAAAATGATATAAAGTACACACTTTATTCTTATGTTTCCTTATATACAAAAAATGGAATTCAACTTGCCAGCAAAGATTGTAAATAACATAGCAGGCAATATATAAATGTATATTTTGAATTAGAATTTTGAACATATGTAACAAACAGAAAAATCAAACATAATTATACTGAGTCTAGGTAGGGGTTAATGTTAATACATTAATGGTTAAACTAAAAGACAGGGCATTGGCTTACAAGTCAATTTCATTTAACCTATTAAATGAGGGCAACAGCTTTTTAAAGTAGGGGCTTGGCTGTCACTAATCAAGCTATGATTACGGCAGAAGTAGCCGAAACATGTCAGCATTAGTGACTAGCCTACCCCAGATGAATGCTTAACTTGGAATGAAGCTGCTAACCTGTTTTTAAATTTGTGGAAAATAAAGGACTTTTAATTTTACCTGCAAGACTCCGGATTACTCCTTTACAAGCATTGTGGCTAATGTAAGTTGCATTTAATTCTAAAAACATAATTTATGCTTACCTGATAAATTTATTTCTCTTGTAGTGTATCCAGTCCACGGATCATCCATTACTTGTGGGATATTCTCCTTCCCAACAGGAAGTTGCAAGAGGATCACCCACAGCAGAGCTGCTATATAGCTCCTCCCCTAACTGCCATATCCAGTCATTCGACCGAAACAAGCCGAGAAAGGAGAAACCATAGGGTGCAGTGGTGACTGAAGTTTAATTAAAATTTAGACCTGCCTTAAAAGGACAGGGCGGGCCGTGGACTGGATACACTACAAGAGAAATAAATTTATCAGGTAAGCATAAATTATGTTTTCTCTTGTTAAGTGTATCCAGTCCACGGATCATCCATTACTTGTGGGATACCAATACCAAAGCTTAAGTACACGGATGATGGGAGGGACAAGGCAGGAACTTAAACGGAAGGAACCACTGCCTGTAGAACCTTTCTCCCAAAAACAGCCTCCGAAGAAGCAAAAGTATCAAATTTGTAAAATTTTGAAAAGGTATGAAGCGAAGACCAAGTCGCAGCCTTGCAAATCTGTTCAACAGAGGCCTCATTTTTAAAGGTCCAGGTGGAAGCCACAGCTCTAGTAGAATGAGCTGTAATTCTTTCAGGGGGCTGCTGTCCAGCAGTCTCATATGCTAAACGGATTATACTCCGAAGCCAAAAAGAAAGAGAGGTTGCCGAGGCCTTTTGACCTCTCCTCTGTCCAGAGTAAATAACAAACAGGTGAGATGTTTGGCGAAAATCTTTAGTAGCCTGCAAGTAAAACTTCAATGCACGGACTACGTCTAGATTATGCAAAAGACGTTCCTTCTTTGAAGAAGGATTAGGGCATAATGATGGAACAACAATCTCTTGATTGATATTCTTGTTAGAAACCACCTTAGGTAAAAAAACAGGTTTTGTACGCAGAACTACTTTATCTGAATGAAAGATCAGATAAGGAGAATCACAATGTAAGGCAGATAACTCCGAGACTCTTCGAGCCGAGGAAATAGCCATCAGAAAAAGAACTTTCCATGATAGAAGTTTGATATCAATAGAATGAAGGGGTTCAAACGGAACCCCTTGAAGAACTTTAAGAACCAAGTTTAAGCTCCATGGGGGAGCAACAGGTTTAAACACAGGCTTAATTCTAACTAAAGCCTGACAAAATGCCTGAACGTCTGGAACTTCTGCCAGACGCTTGTGCAAAAGAATAGACAGAGCAGAAATCTGTCCCTTTAAAGAACTAGCTGATAGTCCTTTGTCCAAACCCTCTTGGAGGAAGGACAATATCCTAGGAATCCTAACCCTACTCCATGAGTAATTCTTGGATTCACACCAATGAAGATATTTACGCCAAATCTTGTGGTAAATTTTCCTGGTGACAGGCTTTCGTGCCTGTATTAAGGTATCAATTACTGACTCGGAGAAGCCACGCTTGATAGGATCAAGCGTTCAATCTCCATGCAGTCAGTCTCAGAGAAAGTAGATTCGGATGATTGAAAGGACCTTGTATTAGAAGGTCTTGTCTCAGAGGCAGAGTCCATGGTGGAAAGGATGACATGTCCACTAGGTCTGCATACCAGGTCCTGCGTGGCCACGCAGGCGCTATCAATATCACCGATGCTCTCTCCTGTTTGATTTTGGCAATCAGATGAGGGAGCAGAGGAAACGGTGGAAACACATAGGCCAGGTTGAAGAACCAAGGCGCTGCTAGAGCATCTATCAGTGCCGCTTCTGGGTCCCTGGACCTGGATCCGTAACAAGGAAGCTTGGCGTTCTGGCGAGACGCCATGAGATCCAGTTCTGGTTTGCCCCAACGGAGAACCAATTGAGCAAACACCTCCGGATGGAGTTCCCACTCCCCCGGATGAAAAGTCTGACGACTTAGAAAATCCGCCTCCCAGTTCTCTACCCCTGGGATATGGATCGCTGATAGGTGGCAAGAGTGAGTCTCTGCCCAGCGAATTATCTTGGAGACTTCTGACATCGCTAGGGAACTCCTGGTCCCCCCTTGATGGATGATGTAAGCCACAGTCGTGATGTTGTCCGACTGAAATCTGATGAACCTCAGTGTTGCTAACTGAGGCCAAGCTAGAAGAGCATTGAATATTGCTCTTAACTCCAGAATATTTATTGGGAGGAGTTTCTCCTCCTGAGTCCATGAACCCTGAGCCTTCAGGGAGTTCCAGACTGCACCCCAACCTAGAAGGCTGGCATCTGTTGGACAATGGTCCAATCTGGCCTGCGAAAGGTCATACCTTTGGACAGATGGACCCGAGATAACCACCAGAGAAGAGAATCTCTGGTTTCCTGATCCAGATTTAGTAGAGGGGACAAATCTGTGTAATCCCCATTCCACTGACTGAGCATGCATAATTGCAGCGGTCTGAGATGCAGGCGCGCAAATGGCACTATGTCCATCGCCGCTACCATTAAGCCGATTACTTCCATGCACTGAGCCACCGTGGGGCGCGGAATGGAGTGAAGAACACGGCAAGCATTTAGAAGTTTTGATAACCTGGACTCCGTCAGGTAAATTTTCATTTCTATAGAATCTATCAGAGTCCCTAGGAAGGAAACCCTTGTGAGAGGAGATAGAGAACTCTTTTCTTCGTTCACTTTCCACCCATGCGACCTCAGAAATGCCAGAACTATCTCTGTATGAGACTTGGCAATTTGAAAGCTTGACGCCTGTATCAGGATGTCGTCTAGGTAAGGAGCCACCGCTATGCCTCGCGGTCTTAGAACTGCCAGAAGTGAGCCCAGAACCTTTGTAAAAATTCTTGGGGCTGTAGCCAACCCGAATGGAAGAGCTACAAACTGGTAATGCCTGTCTAGAAAGGCAAACCTCAGGAACCGATGATGATTCTTGTGGATTGGAATGTGAAGGTAGGCATCCTTTAAGTCCACTGTGGTCATGTACTGACCCTCTTGGATCATGGGTAAAATGGTTCGAATAGTTTCCATCTTGAATGATGGAACTCTGAGGAATTTGTTTAGGATCTTTAGATCCAAAATTGGTCTGAAGGTTCCCTCTTTTTTGGGAACCACAAACAGATTTGAATAAAACCCCTGTCCTTGTTCCGTCCGCGGAACTGGATGGATCACTCCCATTACAAGGAGGTCTTGCACGCAGCTTAGGAATGCCTCTTTCTTTATCTGGTTTGCAGATAATCTTGAAAGGTGAAATCTCCCTTGTGGGGGAGAAGCTTTGAAGTCCAGAAGATATCCCTGAGATATGATCTCCAACGCCCAGGGATCCTGAACATCTCTTGCCCACGCCTGGGCGAAGAGAGAGAGTCTGCCCCCTACTAGATCCGTTGTCGGATAGGGGGCCGCTCCTTCATGCTGTCTTGGAGGCAGCAGCAGGCTTTCTGGCCTGCTTGCCCTTGTTCCAGGACTGGGTAGGTTTCCAGGCCTGCTTAGATTGAGCAAAAGTTCCCTCTTGTTTTGAAGTAGAGGGAGCTGATTCTGCACCTGCCTTGAAATTTCGAAAGGCACGAAAATTAGACTGTTTGGCCCTTGATTTGGCCCTGTCCTGAGGAAGGGTATGACCCTTACCTCCAGTAATGTCAGCAATAATTTATTTCAAACCAGGCCCAAATAAGGTCTGCCCCTTGAAAGGAATGTTAAGTAATTTAGACTTTGAAGTCACATCAGCTGACCAGGATTTAAGCCATAGCGCCCCATGCGCCTGGATGGCGAATCCGGAATTGTTAGCCGTTAGTTTAGTCAAATGAACAATGGCATCAGAAACAAATGAGTTAGCTAGCTTAAGTGTTCTAAGCTTGTCAATAATTTCAGTCAATGGAGCTGTATGGATGGCCTCTTCCAGGGCCTCAAACCAGAACGCCGCCGCAGCAGTGACAGGCGCAATGCATGCAAGGGGCTGTAAAATAAAAACCTTGTTGAATAAACATTTTCTTAAGGTAACCCTCTAATTTTTTATCCATTGGATCTGAAAAAGCACAACTGTCCTCAACCGGGATAGTGGTACGCTTTGCTAAAGTAGAAACTGCTCCCTTCACCTTAGGTACTGTCTGCCATAAGTCCTGTGTAGTGGCATCTATTGGAAACATTTTTCTAAATATAGGAGGTGGGGAAAAGGGCACACCGGGTCTATCCCACTCCTTACTAATAATTTCTGTAAGCCTTTTAGGTATTGGAAAAAACATCAGTACTCACCGGCACTGCATAGTATTTATCCAGCCTACACAATTTCTCTGGCACTGCAATTGTGTCACAGTCATTCAGAGCAGCTAATACCTCCCCAAGTAACACACGGAGGTTCTCAAGCTTAAATTTAAAATTAGAAATCTCTGAATCAGGTCTCCCCGATTCAGAGACGTCACCCACAGACTGAAGCTCTCCGTCCTCAGGTTCTGCATATTGTGACGCAGTATCAGACATGGCTCTTACAGCATCTACGCGCTCTGTATCTCGTCTAACCCCAGAGCTATCGCGCTTGCCTCTCAATTCAGGCAATCTGGCTAATACCTGTGACAGGGTATTATTCATGATTGCAGCCATGTCCTGCAAAGTAATCGCTATGGGCATCCCTGATGTACTTGGCGCCATATTAGCGTGCGTCCCTCGAGCGGGAGGCGAAGGGTCCGACACGTGGGGAGAGTTAGTCGGCATAACTTCCCCCTCGACAGACCCCTCTGGTGACAATTCTTTTATAGATAAAGACTGATCTTTACTGTTTAAGGTGAAATCAATACATTTAGTACACATTCTCCTATGGGGCTCCACCATGGCTTTTAAACATAATGAACAAGTAGTTTCCTCTGTGTCAGACATGTTTGTACAGACTAGCAATGAGACTAGCAAGCTTGGAAAACACTTTAAACAAAGTTAACAAGCAATATAAAAAACGTTACTGTGCCTTTAAGAGAAACAAATTTTGGCAAAATTTGAAATAACAGTGAAAAAAGGCAGTTACACTAACAAAGTTTTTACAGTGTATGTAACAAGTTAGCAGAGCATTGCACCCACTTGCAAATGGATGATTAACTCCTTAATACAAAAAACAGATTAATTAAAACGAAAAATATGTTTTTTAAACAGTCATAACAAAAGCCACAGCTCCTACTTTTGAAGCCTTTTGAGCCCATCAGAGATGTCCTATAGCATGCAGGGGACTGCTGAGGGAAGCTGAATGTCACAGTTTGTAATTTTAACTGCACCAACTGTAACTTTTATACTATAACAGTGGAAAGCCTCTGTTTCTAGGCAAAAATAAAGCCAGCCATGTGGAAAAAACTAGGCCCCAATAAGTTTTATCACCAAAGCATATATAAAAACGATTAAACATGCCAGCAAACGTTTTATATTACACTTTTATAAGAGTATGTATCTCTGTTAATAAGCCTGATACCAGTCGCTATTAAATCACTGCATTTAGGCTTAACTTACATTAATCCGGTATCAGCAGCATTTTTCTAGCAAGTTCCATCCCTAGAAATATGTTTACTGCACATACCTTATTGCAGGAAAACCTGCACGCCAATCCCTCTCTGAAGTTACCTCACTCCTCAGAATATGTGAGAACGGCAATGGATCTTAGTTACTTCTGCTAAGATCATAGAAATCACAGCCAGATTCTTCTTCTAATGCTGCCTTTGATAAAACAGTACACTCCGGTACCATTTAAAAATAACAAACTTTTGATTGAAGTTAAGAAACTAACTATAATACACCACTCTCCTCTTACTACGTCCATCTTTGTTGAGAGTTGCAAGAGAATGACTGGGTATGGCAGTTAGGGGAGGAGCTATATAGCAGCTCTGCTGTGGGTGATCCTCTTGCAACTTCCTGTTGGGAAGGAGAATATCCCACAAGTAATGGATGATCCGTGGACTGGATACACTTAACAAGAGAAATCAAACTTTTCAGCCCAGACCTCTATAAACTCAATACACAGACTGCTGCTTTGATGTATATCTAAATAACTCAATTAAAATAATTGCCCTGATACTTACCTAGTTCAGGATGCCCCCTGGGGTGACAAAGACACAATTCTGTAATTTAGTTGAGAAACACAAGCAGAATCTCGAGGATGTGGTAATTAACACAGGCATGTTGATAAACAAATGATTAATCACTGAACCTCTCTGGGCCAACTAAATACACAGAAATCTAGACATCACACCTCTATTGAATAACAAAGAAAAACTTGTAATTGCTGTGTATTTTGAAAGCATAAGATTGAAACTTTAAAAGCTTAATTATTTGTGTTTAAGTCATATAGTAAAACTTTCAGTTATGGTGTACCTCAGTATTGTATAAATGTATATTTATGGATCTGAGAGAAATGCCTAACAGTAACATATTAGATAAGTATCTGCTGAATTAAGTTGGTAGCTATATTGGTGAATTTAAAATGTTTAGAAAATGTTTCAGAATAAAAATACATTTATTTTTCTTTGTCTCAGGAATTCGGTTCTAAATAAGAAATTAATGTGTACTAAATAAGCAGTCCTATAAATATTTGTCATAAACATAAGTCCATGCACTCAAAAATTATTAAGAAATATGTCCCAGGTTTATATAATATATTAAATGAACATATGACTCTATATTTAAAATAAATAACATCTCCTTTGTTTTTCAGACCTGTGAGAAACCAGTGAGTTGACCCATAAATTATATAATATTTGTGTTTTCATGCATTCAAAATAACATTATCAAGAGATATACTGAGTGTGGGAGATATATTTATATTAAAAGGGAATGAGAATCAAATAAATATATATGTATAATTAATTACTACAGAATTGTAATTTAATGCATATACTATACTAAATATGATGTGAAGTGAATATATAATGGTATTTATATTAAAATGGAAAAAGAATCAAATGTAAATATAGCTATATGATTTATTTTATCAGACTGCTACTCACAAGGTATGTATGTGATTGTCATGTTCTGATGTATATGCGCTCAGGACACAGACCCTCAGGGCAGTGGTAGGGAATTGGAGACACCGACCCCTGACCCAGGGAAGAGTATCCTGGACGTGGATACATGATATTCTGTGATTCATAGTTCAAAAAGTTATTGTAGAATTCATGGAGAGTGAAACATATGCATACGATATATTCTGGCTTCAATGGAAACATAAATTGATACTGTGACTTATAGTTAATAGGAGTAGCTGCAAGATTCATAAGTGAAAAATATAGCAATGTAAGATGTTCAGGCTTTAGAGTAAACTGGTAGAGGATTGACTCATAGATGCAAACTAAGGTTTGTTGCAGGTTCACAGTACATCATATTATATAGAGCTGTATGTCAGTAATAAGCAGTGCAGCACAGGTGATAGACAAGTTGCAAGTTTATGGCATTACATACTGTTTGTGCATATATTGGAGAATAACAGGAAAGCTGTTTAACTGAACACATAGATGCAGAGATCTGAATATATTAACATATTTGGAGGAGGATATTTCAGCTATGACAACTTGTAGTGGAGAATAGTTATAAAGTTCTGAGTAAGATGATGTTGTAGTAATTAGAGAGTGATTATAACCAAATGCATACTTGTAATTTAGAATAAGTTCAGAGTTTGTTAAGTAGCAGTGTCCAGGAAACAAAATGGATTTATATGGGTACTTGCGATTAGATGATTTTAAGCATAGCTAAATGGAAAGGCTGTAGTTTGAATATGGAAGTAGATCCTGTAGGAGACAGAAAAAAAGAGGCGCCGAATAGCGCAGATCGGGACTAAACAGAGTCGCCCGACAGACTCGCCAAGACGTCACTAGTCAGGTCACGAGGTGTCAGACGGCCAATCTGATCCAGAGGAGTCCCAGATGCTCCGTGGTCGCCAATCCACCAGAGGGGTGTGTGTGGGGATGGTAGACACCTGTTAGCACAGTCTAGTACAGTTCTGCAATGTAGTTTGAATATGCTGGTAAAATCCTTGCTGGAACAGTCATAGACCTCTGTTCTGGAACAAAACTTTAAAGCTAATGCAATGCACATTAGACCTGAGAAGATTTAAAAAGAGGCTGAGGGAATCAGGTGCATGAATGATTAATTAATTTGGCAGGTAAGTTGAATGTAGATACTCCCCAAACAGTATGATTGTCAGTAGCAGGGAAGGCAGTCTTAAAGGGACAGTGATAATAAATACTATGATTCTATGAAGATCAAATAATTAACAGTATAATTACTTACTAATATGATACTAGAAATATACTCATGTTTAGTCTCAATAAATACATGCTAAATTATATTAGATATGACATATATACTGAACAAGTAGTTTATTAAAGATAGGAAATTAGAGGTATTAAATATACATTTCTATAAAAATATAGATATTTTTAAACACTGAACCCAAATGTTTTCTTTCGTGATTCAGATAGAGCATTCAAATTTAAGCAACTTTCTAATTTACTCCTATTATCAAATTTTCTTTGTTCTTTTGCTATCTTTATTTGAAAAAGAAGGCATCTAAGCTTTTTTTTTTTTGGTTCAGAACTCTGGACGGCATTTTTTTATTGGTGGATGAATTTATCCACCAATCAGCAAGGACAACCCAGGTTGTTCACCAAAAATGGGCCTGCATCTAAACTTACAGTCTTGCATTTCAAATAAAGATACAAAGAGAATAAAGAAAATTTGATAATAGGAGTAAATTGAAAGTTGATTAAAATTTCATGCTCTATCTAAATCATGAAAGAAAAAATTTGGGTTCAGTGTCCCTTTAAGGTTTTGCCAACAAAGCTAGATTCCGTTGTCTGTTGCCCTCCGGTGTCCCATGTGGGAATGGTGGCCAGAGATTGAATGATATTTCCCAATAACCAATGAGAGACAAGCTTAGAATAAGGGCGTACCCAAATTTTACCAATGATTAGAAAAGAGGTGAGTTTTATCAGAGAGATAAAAACCCTTGCACAGGAAGTTAAAGGGGGCTAAATGCTGGTGAATACTGCTTAACTTGACTGATTTAAACTGTGATCTGTGATTTACTCAGAGCCACCAATATTGCGACCATTGAAGGTGCTGCCCAGAGAAACGCCCCCCACTGAGATAATATTTATGGTGATATTCTATTAATAAAAGAACTAACAAAACACTTGTTCTCAATAATGATTCTGCATTATTCATTTTATTAGGAGAGTAGTAAAAAGTGATTTATAGGGACATGAAACACGTTTTTTTCTTTTATTATTCAACTTTCTAATTTAATTGTATTATGACATTTTATCCTTTGTTGAAAAGCAGGCATGTAAGCTCAGAAGCATGTTGCGTGTTTCGGGTTGCACTTGTAATAATTACATATTTAAAGTAAAAAGTTTTCACTTGCTGAAGTTAGAATATCACAACCATGTTAATGTATTCCCCCATTGACTTCAATGGAGCGTGAAAAGTGGGAAAAAAATAATACCCTACTCGTGTGCAAATCCGATCCCATCTTCTCAAGTGTGCTAACCCGACATGAAGATATTAATAATTTACATTCCAATGTTCTTCACAGAATATGTTCTATTCATAAATACATATTTCTACATATATCTGATGGTATTTTGGTAAAATATATATCTATATAAATTTAGATGATTATATATAGATATATACCGATCAATATATATATATATATATATATATATATATATATATATATATATATAGGAATATCTATTTAAAAATACTTAAAACATATTTCTTTATGTGAAGAATATTGAAATGTGAAATATTTACAGTAAATGCATAGTTAAACACTGTATTGAATATGAATATTCAAGCTACTTGACTGCAAAGGGCTCCAATGCACTTATACATATGTGTATATATATATATATATATATATATATATGTAGAGGCATCCGGTGGGCGGTTCCATGCACAGACTTTTCTCGTACATGTTCTGTTTACATCAGCTGATGGTAGACGCCAGGTGAGCGGTCTAAGTAGAATCTAGACCGGAAAAAACCCTGAATCCACAGCAGGATTACTTTTGCATAGAGGTCTGTTGGTAGTTTTCTCATAGGCGTGCTGTGATCGGTTCAGACTTATGGATTACTAATACAAAAGATGGCGGCATAACTTCACAGATGCCGGAGTCCCACGTGCAGGCCGTGCAGAGTGGTGATAGCGGGACCCGCATTTGGCCTTCAAGAGAAGACACTACTGTTAGCCTTCATTGTTTGAAGGGGCTGTGAAATATAGGCATACTATGTTGCATGGATTCACTGACCCAGCTCTGTCCTAAGATAAGCAACTACCTTGCTGTGTGCTAATGTAAAGCATGTTTTGATGGGCACTGAAGTATATTTTATAGCTTATGGGTCTTAAAAAGGAGAAGTCTGGCACAAATCTCTTCAATAGCATGAAGACTAGTGACTTTGTTCAATATTATTGGCCCTTGCATGGGAGATCATTTACTTGTGAGGAGTTTGGATACAAATAAGTAACAGTCCTCCTTATCAGTGGGTATATGTCACAGATACCAAGCTGCCAAGGCCGTTCTCCCTCAATATTGGATTACTTTGTGCTCGACCCCCTTTCACTTGTTTCTACACTGCTTGTACTTTGTCACTGAAAGAGCTGATCTCTGGCTGCTTGGCCCCTTCCCGAAGAGACGGGCTTGTGGAACTACTCGCCGGCTGGGTTAGCTAGGGATCCCCGCTGAACTTTGACCTAGGTCGCTCCAGGGGCCCTTTGCCCCAGTGTGCCACTCTTTTAGGGGCTTATACTAACCTTGAGGGACAAGGGTTGGGGTGATTACCAGGAGGGAGCTCTCTTGGGAACCCAGGGTTTCGGAGTCGGACCCCTCTCTGCCTCTGGCTAACCCTGCATACCCTTGGCCTAGCTGCCGCTCCGGCCCCCAGTGATGGATCATGTAGATTTTTGGACTGTGACACCTCTCCAACGGTACCCGGGAATAGCAGCCGCCCCCTCAGGATCACCCCAAAACGGCAAACTAGCCATTGTAGGATCCCTATGTGACTGTTGTTCGTATGGAGGCACCAGCCTGTATGGAGGGGCGGGAATGGCGGGATCAGATAAGGCTCTTATCAAGATGAGAATGTGTATATAAGCTGTGTGGTTTTCTCAATAAACTCTGTACGTGTTTCACCTTAATACTGGTCTTGTCTGGTTATTAGGGTGGGCCCCCTGCTAAAATCAGTTTCTCCGCTCTATAGCTACAAGTTCCAGGTACGGGAAGGACCCTTTTGGCAAAGCTACCCATTCAGGGTAGCCAGAGTCCGTCACAGTATAGAAGGCATATTAGTTTGTGCTGATGCTTACTTTACGTGCTGTCTCATGTGGAAGGTGGTGCGATTAGTGTGGCACATACAATCTGGTGTTACCTTGACGCTCTACTTGATGTGAAACGTGTATTGGAACCACTAAGTTTTCCCTATGAGTTTTTAGGGGGCTTGTAACAGAACAACAACATTTATGTCTTCAATGTCTGACGTCCCCTATTTGTGGTGAATGGGAAGAATTCTCTATCCAGGAGACAATCTTCATTTACTACTAGTTGTTCAACTTTAAAGTGAAGCAATACTTATTAAGGTTTGGACTTTGATTTAAAGGCTTTTAATAATGGCTAAATTACTGTTAGAAGGAGCTAATACTTGGAACATTAATTGAAAGTTGGGTTCTCAATGGTAGCTTATCCCCCTGCCGAATGGGATCTTTAAAGGGGAGCTGAATCACTCCATATAGAACATTAATTCTCAGTCTAGATAGCCATATTAATTAAGAGCAGAACCATTTATTTGGCCAACATTGCTCAAACATCAGGGAAGGCAAAGCATTTACATCAATAATCTCTTACTCTGGTCATTGCATTTGTTATTGCTGTTTAACTGTTGCATTCCCCCCCCCACTCTGAATGTCTATATATGTATAAATATGTATTTATGTGTTCATATGTGTGTATATATGTCTGTAAATACATACATATATATATATATATATATATGTATATATATATATATATATATATATATAAATACATATGTACACACATATAAACATATATATCTACATACATATACATATTTAGACCTGCAAAAACTAATTTCAGGGAGGTGGCTTCACCGGCTACTGTGCCCCCTCACACACAGCCACCAAACATGTATGAACAAGGACATGACATTTTATGACAGAACACAACTATTTATTTTTACAACATATTACAACTAATTTACACACACTATTTACACACGCTAATGCAAATAGCTTTTCTACTTATCTTGCAAACTTTCATTATACTTTGCAGCAGCTTGTTTGTCAGATTTGAGAATTTTGCTGGGAGTCTATTCAATATATAGCTGATTTATTAAAACATTTCTGAGACAGATCAAATATCTATGTTATGTTATTTAGGGTATGTGATGTTTTTGTAAAATGCAGAACTAATACAGCGTTTATCAAGTACTTTGGTCGCTGAAGGCATAAAGCTAAAGAGGCCCATTTATCAAGCTCCGTATGGAGCTGAAGGGCCTTGTTTCTGGCGAGTCTTCAGACTCGCCAGAAACACCAGTTATGAAGCAGCGGTCTAAAGACCGCTGCTCCATAACCCTGTCCGCCTGCTCTGATGAGGTGGACAGGAATCGCCGCAATTCAACCCGATTGAATACGATCGGGTTGATTGACAGAGTCAGCAGGGGGCAGCGTTGCACCAGCAGCTCTTGTGAGCTGCTGGTGCAATGCTGAATACGGAGACGGTATTGCTCTCCGCATTCAGCGAGGTCTTGCGGACCTGATCCGCACTGTCGGATCAGGTGAAAATCAGTATATATATGCAGCCACCAATCAGCAGCTAGAACCTATGTTATTTGCTGCTCCTGAGCTTACCTAGATAAACCTTTCAGCAAAGGATAACAAGAGACGGAAGCAAATTAAATAATAGAACATTAAATTGGAAAGTTTTTTAAAATTGTATGCTCTGTCTAAATTAAAGGGACACTGAACTCAAATTTTTTCTTTTATGATTCAGATAGAGCATGCAATTTTAAGCAACTTTCTAATTTACTATTATCAATTTTTCTTCGTTCTCTTGCTATCTTTATTAGAAAAAGAAGGCATCTAAGCTTTTTTATTAATTCAGAACTCTGGATAGCACTTTTTTATTGGTGGATGAATTTATCCACCAATCAGCAAGAACAACCCAGGTTGTTCACCAAAAATGGGCCGGCATCTAAACTTACATTCTTGCATTTCAAATAAAGATACCAAGAGATTGAAGAAAATTTGATAATAGGAGTAAATTAGAAAGTTGCTTAAAATTTCATGCTTTATCTGAATCACAAAAGAAAAAAATTGGGTTCAGTGTCCCTTTAAGAATGTCTAATTATGACTTTACTGTCCCTTTAAGTATAGTGGGCCTGTTTGTTTGATGGCTTATTTAGATTGACAACAGTGCAAAACAGTGTGTCATACTTTTTTAACTTAATTCACTAAGCAGAAAACATGTTTCAGTTTTTGCATGATTTCAGTCTACAATCAAAAAGAACTGTGCAGGAAAATTGACATCTTGCAGAAGAAAGGGGTCACAGGTTCTAAGATGTACAATAGTGTGATTAAAAAAGATCACAGGTTTGCGTGAAAGCAAAAAGTTGTAAGATTTGCTCCACTGAAGCAATGGAGCAGTTTCAATCTTTCCAAAAGTTTACATTATCACTATACCTAATGGGTTTTACTGTGCAGGATAAAGACATAAATTAAGATTTTTAAAAAAAAAATAAATAAAAAAAAAAATATCATAACACCCTCTTTAAAACAATCAGCAAGATTACAAGTTTTGGTATGGTGCAGTACAGCTATACCGCTGAAAAATTGGCCATTGCGCGTGAAATGGCAGGTCTCCCGTATTACAAGTCGCTGCATTATAGCTATACCGAAAGCGTTTTAGCCTGTAACGCAATGATAAATTCTGCACTCAAAAAATGACGTTTGAGTGTGGGATTTCCATACCGCTGTATTACAGGTTGTGCGGTCCAGCTTAAATGCTTGCATTATAGCCTATACCGCCCTGATCCATACCGCGATCTGAGACCAGTAGTTATGGATTTTGCGAAACAAAAATGTTTCACAAAACTCATAACTAAAATGTTACAAAGTACACTAACACCCATAAACTACCCATTAACCCCTAAACCGCCACCCTCCCGCTTCGCAAATACTATATTAAACTTATTAACCCCTAATCCGCCGCCCACCCACATAGCCAACACTATATAAAGCTATTAATCCCTAAACTGCCGGCTCCCCACATCGCTACCACTATAATAAACATATTAACCCCTAAACTGCTGCCCCCACATTGTTACTACTATAATAAACCT
This sequence comes from Bombina bombina, assembly GCF_027579735.1. Taxonomy (NCBI): domain Eukaryota; kingdom Metazoa; phylum Chordata; class Amphibia; order Anura; family Bombinatoridae; genus Bombina; species Bombina bombina. The sequence continues at coordinate 766,662,958 of NC_069504.1, read as the reverse complement.
ATTAACCCCTAAACCACTGACACCCCCATCGCTACTACTATAATAAACCTATTAATCCCCAAACCGCCGGCCCCCACATCGCTACTACAATAATAAGCCTATTAACCCCTAAACTGCCACCCCCACATTGCAAATTACTAAATTAAACTATTAACCCCTAAATCTAACACCCCCGATTGCAGGTATTAGTTTTTTTCTGACACTTTCTCCCCATTGATGTCTATGGGGGAAAGCGTGCACGAGCACGTAAATTCAGGCCTTGGGTTTTGTGCGATATGAAGCTTATCGCATACCAATGTATTCTAATGTGTGGATATTTAATAAATTGTGAAATATCTTTAAATTGACCACCTCGGAAGAGTTCTAATTAGTGAAACAAGATCGAAGACAAGATGATTTCATAATTCAGATAGGGCATGCAACAACATTCCAATTTACGTTTATCATCAAATTTGCTTTATTCTCTTGGTATTCTTTGTTGAAAGCTAAACCTAGATAGGCTCATATGCTAATTTATAAGGCCACCTTTTAACAGTGCTTTTTGAAAAAAATGTTTACAGCTAGACAGCGCTAGTTCATGTGTGCCATATAGATAACACTGTGCTCACTCCCGTGGAGTTACATAAGTGTCAGTACTGATTGGCTAAAACGCATGTCTGTCAAAAGAACTGAAATAAGGGGGCAGTCTGCAGAGGCTTAGATACAAGGTAATCAAAGAGGTAAAAATTATATTAATATAACTGTGTAAGTTATGCAAAACTGGGGAATGGGTAATAAAGGGATTATCTATCCTTTTAAACCATAAAAATTCTGGAGTTGACTGTCCCTTTAAAATTATAGAAATGTGAGCATTAACTAAATACAGCCATTTTTAGAGCTGTTCCGTTCTAAATTGTAACATGCAAACAACCAACAGGGAGATGTAAACGAACGTTCATGGCTTCCATTACATAATAAAATTGCCCCACTGTGATTGGTTGAGGGAAAATGTCAATCACAATGCAGTTAAACCTACTCTGTGACAAGGTACAATAGTGTAATGGATGATCATTGGGTTTTAAAGTAAAATATTTACAATGTTATAATTCATTTTACTGCCAGATTTGACTTATTTCAATTAATTTTCACTTTATATACAGCCTGCAATGTTTATCATATGTTTAAGTTTATGTGGGTTTACTGGTTGTTCAAACACTGCACTGAGGTAACATAAGGCACTTTTGAGTGCGGTGTTTGAATGTGGGTACATGAAGCATATTTAAATATGCTCTGCATACCAGTATAAGCTACCATTGAAATAGTGATAGCATTTACTAAAAGCACAGTTGCTAATATACACAAGCATACAAAGAAAGCACACGCTCTTACTTTTATAGATCTCTAGCACATGAGGGAAAAAAAGGAAATAAGTTATCCATTTATTCCTTTAAAACGTGATTAATTTTAAAATGCTTTATCAGAAAGTCTGGTCACATAAATCAATTATATAAAGTTGTTTACTTACTGTGAAATTAAAGCACTTTCTTGTGCTTCCTTCTCAACAAGCTTCTCTTCACTAAAAGCATGAGGTCGTATTCTCTGTTCCTTTTTCCACTCAGCCTCAAGGTATTTCATTATTAGACTCACCCGCCAATGAGTTCTCCAACTAAAATCAGGCAAGGCTGTTTAACTTTATTCTACTTTATATTGGTAGTTATTTTTACAGTGCTATTTACTAGCCACCTGCCCACAACTGCTTTAAAGCAGCCGATTCGCTCTGAATTATATATTTATTTTAAAAATATCAATAAAAAGGAAATTTATGCTTACCTGATAAATTTGTTTCTTTTACGATATGACGAGTCCACGGATTTCATCCTTACTTATGGGATTACGCCTCCTGGTCAGCAGGAGGAGGCAAAGAGCACCACAGCAGAGCTGTATATATAGCTCCTCCCCTCCCTCCCACTCCAGTCATTCGACCGAAGTTAGGAAGAGAAAGGAAAAGCCAAGGTGCAGAGGTGACTGCAGTTTAACAATATAAAAAACCTGTCTGAAAGTCGACAGGGCGGGCCGTGGACTCGTCATATCGTAAAAGAAACAAATTTATCAGGTAAGAATAAATTTCCTTTTTCCTTTACAAGATACGATGAGTCCACAGATTTCATCCTTACTTGTGGGATACAATACCAAAGCTATAGTACACGGATGAAACGGGAGGGACAAGACAGGTAACCTAAACGGAAGGCACCACAGCTTGAAGAACCTCCCTCCCAAAAACAGCCTCAGACGAGGCAAAAGTATCGAATTTGTAAAATTTGGAAAAAGTGTCAAGTTGCAGCTTTGAAAATCTGTGCAACAGAAGCATCATGTTTGAATGCCCATGAGGAAGCCACAGCCCTAGTGGAAAGAGCCGCAAATCGTTCAGGAAGGCTGATGTCCAGCAATCCCATATGCAAAAACGGATGAGACCCCTCAGCCAAAAAGAAAGAGAGGTAGCCGTAGCTGTCTGACTCCTACGTTTGCCTGAAAAAAACGACAAACAAGGAAGATGATTGTCGAAAATCCTTAGTCGCCCGTAGTAAGTAGAACTTCAAAGCATGGACCACGTCCAAATTACATAACAGACGCTCCTTCTTAGAAGGAATAGGACACAAGGAAGAAACAACAAGTTCCTGACAAATATACTTATTTGAAACAACCTGAGGAAGAAAACCAGGTTCAGTTCGTAACACCACCTTATCCGAATGGAAACCAAGATAAGGAGAATCACATTGCAATGCCGAAAGCTCAGATACTCTGCAAGCAGAAGAAAAGCAACCAAAAACAAAACATTCCAAGATAATAACTTAATATCTATGGAAGGCATAGGTTCAAACGGAACTCCTTGAAAAACTCTAAGAACCAAAGACAAACTCCAAGGAGGAGTAAGAGGTCTAAATACAGACCCTATACTAGGCAGAGCCTGACAAAAGTATTGTACAGCTGGAAACGCTGTCAGACGTTTGTGTAACAAAAATGACAAAGCGGAAAACCCCTTCTCCAATTCTTCTTGGAGAAAGGACAAAAATATGGGAATCCTTACCCTACTTCATGAGAAACTCTTGGATTCACACCAAGAAAGAAATCACGCCATATCTTATGGGAAATCTTCCAAGGAACAGGCTTACATGCCTGAATTAAGATATCTATGACCGAATCAAAGAAAACTCGCTGGCATAGATCAAACGTCCAACCCCCAAGCAATCAGCTTCAAAGAAACTAGAGGGCGAAGAAGAAATTCCAACTCAACGGATGAGTTCAAGGCTACAGAGATGACGCAGTCAGCAGATTAGCATGCCAAAGCCTGCGAGACCACGCAGAAACGGGGAGAAACACAGATGCCATCTCCTATATGATCAAAACAAACCCCCGGCAAAAAAACGCAACTGGGAAAAAAAAGATCCCAGTTCAAAGACCAAAGAACTGCTAAGGCAGTTACCAGCTCGGACTGGGGTCCCCGAACCTGGACCCGTATCCTGAAAACTAGGCACACAGACAAGATGCCATGATATCCAACTCCTGCTGACCCCATTTGAAAGTCAGGTAGGAGATACTCCCGGATGGAGATCCAACTCTCCTGGACGAAAAAGACTGACTGCTCAGAAAATTCGCTTCCCAAGTGTCCACCCCTGGGATATGGATCACTGATAGATAGCAAGAATGAAACTGGGCCGAAGCCAACTGAGGCTAGAATAGAAGAGACTTGAAGCTCTCAGTTATAAATCGAAAAACAGACTCCGCTAGAGTCCACGCTCTGCTAATCATGTACCCTGGGACAAGTGATCCAGAGACAACCACCATAAAAAAGAATCCCTTGTCTCCTGCTTCAAAGTTAATTGAGGAGATAAGCTTGCAGAGACTCCAGTCCATTGCCAGAGAATGCTCAACCGCACAAGTCTGAAGTGGAACGAACAAACAGAAATTTAAAAGTCGCAAGGCGCTGCTCATGGTATCAACCTCTGAAGGATGAAAGGTGGAGTGGACCTCACCGGGGATTGAACGTGCAACCCTCGGGTCTTCGCAGAGCTCAGCCACAGTGCCATAGCATGCTGAGCTATCTGTCCAGCTAACGTCCAGTCCATCACCATCAGCCCAAATACTCCTATGTACTGAGCCACTGAGGGCCGAGAAGTGGGCTGAAGGTCCAAACCATTAATGATAGACCGTTAGTTCCTGACCTCAGCCAGAAAAATCCTAATGGATGTGGAATCTGCCATGATTCCCAAAAGCTACCCTTGTGCTTGAGACAAAGGAACACCTTTCCAAAGTCACTGTCCACCCGTGAGCTCACGGGAATAATAATACCAAGTCCGTGGAAATCCTGCTTGGTGTAAGAATGACACCTGGACTAGGATATTAGCCAGAGAGGGCGTCATTGCAATGCCCCATAAGAGCTCGGAACTGTGGCAAGATCGAAAGGAAGACAACGAACGGGAAGTGTTTGACCATAAAGGCAAACCCAAGAACCCGAGACGAATCTCGTGAACGGCACAGGGAGATACTTGACCCTGAATTTACCGTTGACAGAAATTGACCCTCTAGAATCAAGGGAAAAATTGACCAGATCCTGTATCCAAGTACTAATCAGGCCCGACCCTGCTTAGCTTCCGAGATCAGACTAGATCGGGCGCATTCAGGGTGGTGTGACCAAATGCTCAATATTAGAACTGGAACAACCACCTCAGGTCTGAGATGTCTCTAAGGCAGCGTAAGGACGTCTCTCCTTTTGTCTGATCCTTAGACAACCTAGAAAACAGAAAACTGCCTCTGAGAGGAAAACAGTTGAGCTCGAAAACAAACCAGAGTGAAAACGGAAGGCAGCCCCCTACAAGATCCCTCCCGGACCGGAGCATGTTCCCCATTCTGTATTTGATTCAACAGCAGGCCATGATTTCACCAAAGGCTTAGTCATAGAACACATAGCCATAAAAACAGGGCTCTAACCATAAGGTACCAAGAGCTGGAACAGAGCCACCTAAGCTCCCAATTTGATAACTGGAAAGGAAGAAAATGAAATAAAATAATTAGCCAATATGCCGTCACACCAGTGACGGTAGCAAAGTACACAGATGGTTGCCATTGTAAACCCTGGTGTGAGGCCCATAACGAATTTTAGTCCATTAGAACTATCCTCTAAGGGAATAGAAGTTCACGTAGTGATGAAAACTACTCCTTCCCCACAAAGGAATATCGTTCAGCCTTTTAGCTGACACGACCATGGGAAATAGTCTGGTAAATATAATGCCTAAGGCACCCATTCCATCTGAAAACTGAAATTCTCAGTAACATGGAGAAAACGTTATACTGGCAATTCCTCCAGAGATGCTTTAAAGCTATGGAAAAATAAAGAAAGCATCATAACCCTGAGGGGAGTGTGAAGGACACGCAGGACACTGCATGAGGGCCATAAAATTTCCATTGAACAAATCGTAAACAAATCTGAACATAGGACACAATACTGTTATTTTAAATATGAAAAATAACTCTATTCTTAAGTGCGTTTGTTTCATCCTTAGTCATAAAGGAGAAACTAACACAGAGACAGCTGAAATTTATTTAATACAATACACACAGAATAAGACGTTACTTTCTCTTTAATTCTGAAAGTAACTCATTCATGTGAGATTTTGTACCATCCTACGTCACCAGGATGAGTTAACAAACCAAACAGCCACAATTCTTTTAATAAAATTTACACAAAAAAAATCTTACTGTCTCTTTAAATTTTAAAAGAACGTTTTATTTCTGTCGTGCAGAAATAATCCATAACAATAGAAATACTGCTGTAACTAGACATTTCTATGTACATCAAAAGCAAAGTCTCTGCAAAGAACTGCAGAGCACCGCTGTGGGTCACAAAATGTTTTTGACACTATAAGTAGAAAATTGTGGCAGGGATTGACCGGTGTCACCAGACTCCTAACAGCCACCGCTGTAGAAGGATTATATACAATATAATTTGACACAGGAAAAAATGTTACGGTCTCTTTAAAAAAAAAAAAAAAAGAATAACATTATTCCCTTATATTAACTGTAGAAATGGTAAAAAATAGTAGCAGTAGCCAGGTTTAAACTCCCAACCTTTGGGATGGGAGGCAGAGTACCTGACCACTGGGCCACATGACCTTTTGGTAAATAACTTGCAAGGTATCAATACCCCTCAGTAGGAAAACTGCTAATTTACTTTCTGAGCAGTATGTTCCCTAAACACAAAAAACATAGGCTACAGTTCAAAAAGTCAGCGTCCCACTTTATTGCCCAGGCTGTTTTAATTATGCCTATAACATGGGAAAACATCTCTCTGTGGACCCAACATAAACTGATCCACATATGAAAAGTGCAACAGGGCGCGATACACTCCCAACCCCACGTGTGCACTGACTTAACAAATCTCCCGGTCGGCTTGTAGAACTATGGAACCGCCGGGAGATGTAACAAGTGCGCCATGTAAATGGCGTCCCCAAGGACCGCCCAATCTTACTGTCTCTTTTCGTGGACATTGCCATAACAGTTATCTCCCGGGCGGTATCTTAGATTTAATAAACCACCGGGAGATAAAAAAGGCGTGTAACAAAAATGGAGGCTCTCAAGGACCGCCCTTCGTGGGCGTACACAGACGTAACTCAGCTCCCGGGCGGCATGTCTGTCAGTAACCGCCGGGAGATGAGAGTGACACCAAAACGCTCAATTACCCCTGCAGAGGGAAATAACCGTACAGACATCTCTCGGTCGACATGCTTTCTTATGAAACCGCCGGGAGATGCGATAGATGATAGAGCCTCTTCTATAGCGTCAGGACTTGCACCTAAAAAGCAATTTATTACATGCTTGCAAGTTAGTGGCTACAGTACCCCTGACACCATCCACATAATGTCCAGATAAAGACAGACGTACTTTCCATAACGAGTGTAAATATACCCTCTTAGTGAAATACCATCACAGTCATCTCCCGGGTGGCATGGTGCTTAAAGTAACCGCCGGGAGAACGTTACTGTCTCATATGAGGCCTCCCTAAAGAGCCTAAGCACAAATGTGGCCATGTTAAATGTTACTGTCTCTGTTACTGTCTCCTTGGTACTATATAAATGTAAAGTACACACATGGGACATGTGCTGTCTCACATACCTGAAGAAAGAGCCCATGAGTTTCTAAGGGCTTCCCAGTTGCCCAGTGAGTGGCCGACTGCTTCTGAGTTTTCTGTCCATGCTCAGAAATAAAAAATGGCACTTACCTCCCATCTGCCGACAGCAAAGGCAGCTCCCAGGCGTGTGAAGTCCAACTGCTCACATGGACCTGAGGATGACAAGGAAAATACTGAGTAATATCCCTCAGATTTTTTCCCCCGGATAGGGCAGCAACAGTAGATGGGAGGCGCAGTGAGAATTATGTCTCACAAGTTCCCATTGCTTTAAAGCCACCAAATGCTTCTCTTTTTTTTTACTGAAGAGACTGATCTGGTCTAGGCTATACCCCAGAACAAAGCAGCACTATCAGCACTATTTTTAAAATAATAAACTCTTGATTGAAGAATCTAAACTAACACCTCACTTTACCTCTTCCTATCACTAACACAGGCAAAGAGAATGACTGGAGTGGGAGGGAAGGGATGAGCTATATATACAGCTCTGCTGTGGTGCTCTTTGCCTCCTCCTGCTGACCAGGAGGCGATATCCCACAAGTAAGGATGAAATCCGTGGACTCATTGTATCTTGTAAAAGAAATACATATGTCAGGGTTTTTCTTTATGTAGAACATAGTTCTTAACGAATTAGGCTGTATGTGTGGAGTTGTCATGCTGCATAATAAAGTTTAGAGCCAACCAGATGCCTCCTTGATGGTATTGCATAATCAATAGTATGCCTGTATTTTTCAGCATTGAGGAGACAATTAATTCTGACCAAATCCCCAACTTCATTTGTCGAAATGCAGCCCCAATCTTGCAGTGAACCTCCACCATGCTTCACTGTTGTCTGCAGACACTCATTCTTGTACCGCTATTAAGCCCTTTAGCGAACCAACTGCCTTTTGCTACAGACAAATATTTCACATTTAAGTCCAGAGCACCTGCTGCCATTTGTTTTGCACCCCAGTTCCAGTGTTTTTGTGCATAGTTGAGTTGCTTGGTTTTGTTTACACTTTGGAGGTATGGCTTTTTAGAACGCAAGTCTTCCATGAAGACCACTTCTGACCAGACAGTAGATGGGTGTACCAGGGTCCCTCTGCTTTCTGCCAATTCTTAGTTGACAATGGCACTGCTGGACATCTTCCAATTGTGAAGGGAAGTAAGAATGGTGGTAGAACAAACCTTGGAAACAATTCGAAACGGTCCTATGAATTTAGGACCCAATTTAGCACAAGGCTGCTTAAGACGAATGAATCTGGTAGATATCCAAACTTTGTCTCCAGTGCGGAATGAAGGTGCCTTACGGCGTCTGCGGTCAGCAAATCGCTTATACTTTAGAGAAGAGAGGAGAAGAATTTCCCGAATCTTCTTCCAGTGTTTACAGAGATTCTTCACAGTTCGATCTGCTTCAGGAACACCAGAAACCCCAGAAGACATAGGAAAAGTTCAAGGCTCGAATCCATAAGCTGCCTTAAAGGGAGAAGTCTGTAAAGAAGAATTGAGACGAGAATTGTAAGCAAGTTCTGCCAAAGGAAGAAGTTGAGACCAATTGGAATGCTGATGATTAACATAGTGTCTGAGATAAGATTCAAGAGATTGGTTTACTCGTTCAGTTTGACCGTTGGATTGAGGATGATGGGCAGTAGATAGAGATATGGTAACTCCAAATTGTTTGCATAGAGATTTCCAGAATCTTGAGACGAATTGAACTCCTCGATCAGAAACAATGTCCAAAGGAAAACCATGTAATCTGGTGATATGGAGTATAAACAGTTCAGCGAGTTTCCGGGCAGATGGTAGGCCAGTTAAAGGAACAAAATGAGCTGTTTTGGAAAATCTGTCTACCACAACCCATATGGTCTTGTTTCCGGCAGAATTAGGAAGATCAGTAATAAAGTCCATGGAAACATGAGACCAGGGATAATATGGAACCGGTAGAGGTTGTAAGAGTCCAAAAGGTAAACTAGAAGGCTGTTTATTAGATGTACAGGAATTACAGGCTGCAACATAATCCTTGACATCTTTGTTCATAGAAGGCCACCAGACATGTTGTTTGAGTCTCCATAATGTATTACGTACTCCAGGATGTCCTGACAAAATATTATCATGAGCCCAACGAAGAAGTTTAAGGCGGAATTCTGCAGGTACAAACAAGATTCCAGGAGGTATGTTATAGGAGGAAGGAATGGAGGCTTGAGCAGACTGTAATGCTTGAAAAGGAAAAGTAGACAACTGAGCTAGAACTTTAGCAGGCTGGAGAATGGGTTCAGAATCCAACAATGTAGAATCAGAAGTTTGAAATTGTCTGGATAAAGCATCCGCTTTACAGTTCTTAGAACCAGGAATATAAGAGAGGACAAAATTAAATCTGGAAAAGAACAGAGCCCACCGAGCTTGACATGAATTGAGGCGTTTAGCAGTATGAAGATACAGAAGATTTTTATGATCCGTAAGAATAAGGAATGGCTGAACCGTGCCTTCAAGCAGATGTCTCCATTCTTCCAAGGCCATCTTAATCGCTAACAATTCTTTGTTACCGACGTCATAATTCAGTTCAGAAGTATTAAACTTCTTGGAGAAGAACCCCACAGGAAGGATTTTGCTAGTGACAGGATTTTGTTGAGAAAGCACAGCCCCGGCAGCGATCAGAGAAGCATCCACTTCAACGATGAATTGGAGACTCGGAACTGGATGGCAAAGAACGGGGGCCGAAGTAAATGCAGATTTCAGAGACTCAAAGGCCTGTAAGGCTTTATCAGACCAATGCTTGCAATCCTGACCCTTCTTAGTAAGAGCAGTAAGAGGTGCCGATATGTTAGCAAAGTCTTTTATAAATTTACGGTAGTAATTTGCAAACCCTAGAAACCTCTGAAGAGATTTTAGGGAAGTTGGTCTAGGCCAATCTATAATAGCCGACAGTTTGTCAGAATCCATCTCAAATCCAGACGGAGAAATGATGTAACCCAAAAAATGAATAGATTCTTGATGAAAAGAGCACTTTTCAAGCTTGGCAAATAGAGAATTTTCACGTAATCTCTGGAGTACTAGTTTAACGTGATGAACGTGATCCTGTAAAGTCCGAGAATAAATCAAAATATCATCAAGATAGATAATGACGAATTGATTAAGATAGTCTCTGAATATTTCATTAACAAAATGTTGAAAAACTGCAGGGGCATTGCATAACCCAAAAGGCATAACTAAATATTCATAGTGTCCAAACCTTGTGTTGAAGGCTGTTTTCCACTCATCCCCTTTTCGAATCCTGACCAAATTGTATGCCCCACGAAGATCCAATTTGGTAAAAATGGAAGCACCCTGGAGACGATCAAACAATTCAGGAATGAGAGGAAGGGGATAACAATTCTTGATTGTAATCTGATTAAGAGCACGATAGTCAATGCAAGGACATAGACCTCCATCTTTCTTTTCAACAAAGAAAAAACCTGCTCCTACCGGAGAGGAAGAAGGGCGAATAAAACCTCGGGCCAAATTATCCTTGATGTAGTCTTCGAGAGAAACATTTTCTTGACAAGAAAGTGGGTATGTTTTACCCTTAGGAAGAGGTGCTCCAGGTAGTAAATCAATGGGACAATCAAAGTCCCGATGTGGAGGTAATATTTCAGCATCCTTCTTAGAAAAGACATCACAAAAAGAATGATATTGTACAGGCAAAGAATCAGGAATGTCCAAAACTGCCACAACTGTACTAGAAGGTTTGGGAGTATTCTGTAAACACTTTTGGAAACAAGAGGATCCCCAGGTAACAAGTTCCCCTTTTGACCAGGAGAAAACCGGATCATGAAGTTGTAGCCATGGAAGTCCCAAAATTAAAGGAAACTGAGGAGAAGAGATGATGTCAAAACAGATGGTCTCCGAATGAAGTACTCCTACAGACATAAAAAGTGGTATAGTAGAATATTGAATGATTCCTGAACCTAAAGGTTGACCACTGACAGTAGTGACCTTAATTACTTGGCTCTTGGAAAGCAAAGTGATCCGAAAGGAATTAAAAAAATCCGAATCCATAAACATTCCAGCAGCTCCAGAATCAATGAGTGCTTGAGCCTGGAGCTTGGTGTTGCCAAAACGGAAGGTGACTGGAACAAACAGCTTGGGATTGAGGGTAGGAAAAGATTTTTGGCTTAACTCAGTCCCTCTTTCTGGAGTTAAGCCCTGGCTTTTACTGGACGGGTTGGACAATCTTTTAACATATGTCCCTTAATACCACAATAAAGACATAGTCCAAGATTACGCCTTCTGAGACGTTCAGCTTCAGATAACTTAATTGCACCAACCTCCATGGGTTCACTAGATTCAGAGATAGAAGAATTCGGAGCAAGAAGGTTAGGTGAACGAGACAAAGGACGGAAATTGGATTTGATAAAGGATCTTATGTTACAGTCACGTTCATGGAGACGCTCAGAGTAACGAGCATCTAACTTGATACATAAATTGATGAGTTCTTCTAGAGAATCAGGAAGATCCCTATAAACCAGTTCGTCTTTTAAACGATCGCAAAGACCTTTACGAAATGCTGCACGCAGGGCCCCATGATTCCACATAGTTTCAGCAGCTAAAGTCCGAAATTCTATAGCGTATTGTGCTACAGAAAGAGAACCCTGCCTTAAATCTAAAAGTCCTGCTTCGGCAGCTGCAGACCTTCCAGGTTTATCGAACACGGAAGAAAATATGGATACAAAAGTGTCAATATCATGAAGCAAAGGATCATCCTTTTCCAACAATGGAGAAACCCAAGCCAAGGCTTTACCTTTCATAAGAGAAATCAAAAAGGTGATCTTGGAGGAAGAGGAAACAAACATCAGAGGATTATTTCTGAAGTGTAGGCGGCACTGATTAAGGAATCCTCGACAGTCATCCGGGTTGCCATCATATTTATCAGGTAGCAGAATTCTGGGTACTAACTGTTCAGCAGGATGTGGCGGATTATATGTAGGATTAGAACTGCCCGCAGGAACAACAGGAGTTACAGGGACTTGTGAAGGCGGAGAGAGGTTATGCAAAAGAGCAGTAATTTGATCCAATTTAGAGTCCAATGATTGCAGGTGTGCGGAGTGGGTGCCAAGCAGCTGTCCTTGTAGAGCCACAGCTCTGGATAACTCACCAGGGTCCATTTTATGGCCTGTTTGTAATGTCAGGATAGGTAAAGTCCAGAGTAAGACCCAAATGCTAGAATGAGGGTAATAACACCCTAGCACAGTGAGTATATACCAGGATCTGACCCTGCGACAGCTACAGTATAAAATACTCACAGAGATAGGCTGGAAGATGGCACAGCAGGGTCAGGAGAAGAAACTTTGAGTAGATAGGGTTAATCAAGAGAGTTGTCAAGTAAGCAATGTCCAGCAACATGTAATCAGGAAGGTAGAGGTTAACCAATAGATTAATCAAACAAGCAAATGTCAGCAACGTGTAATCAGGCAGGTAGGGGTTAAGTAATAGAGTAATCCAACAAGCAATGTCCAGCAACGTGTAATCAGGCAGGTAGGGGTTAAGCAGTAGAGTAATCCAACAAGCAAAGTCCAGCAACGTGTAATCAGGCAGGTAGGGGTTAAGCAATAGAGTAATCCAACAAGCAAAGTCCAGCAACGTGTAATCAGGCAGGTAGGGGTTAAGCAGTAGAGTAATCCAACAAGCAGTGTCCAGCAGCGTGTAATCAGACAGGCAGGGATAAGGCAATAGAGTTTTCAAACAAGCCAAGTCCAGCAACAAGGGATCAGTCAGATAGGGGTTCAGGATACAGAATAACGACAAGCACAGGTTCAGAAATATGAGAAATACTCACAAGCCAACGAGTGAAAACAAACAGGCACCGGAGGAGAGAAGACGCCGGAATAAGAAGCCATTCTGACGTCAGAGGAGAGGGACGGCTTCAGTCAAGTTGCTAGGCAACAGAGTGTAGCGTAACAGCGCTGAAGAAAACCGGAAAGGGGAAGAGCGATCAGCTGAGCGATCGCGACACTTACCTTGATAGCAGAATCAGGCTGTTCCTCGCCCAGTTTTATTCCTCCTACACAGCTGGTTCTGTTTCAGTTAATGACTGTTTCAACCTAGATATTAAATTGATGATCATTAGCACCACTTTAATATAATCGTGCACCTGACTACATGCCTACAAAATCTTTGTTTTTGTGTAAGTGTACCCAGACAAATTGATGCTGTTTTGAAGGCAAAGGGTGGTCACACCAAATATTAGTTTGATTTAGACTTTTCTTCTCTTTGCATTTTGTTAATTGATAAAATATAAACTAGTAAAATTTCTATTTTTGAAAGCATTCTTCCATTACAACATTTGTTCACGCCTGCCAAAACTTTTGCACAGTAGTGTATACCGCATGTCACTGACTCACCGGATGTGTTTATCTAGCTACCAGTATTGGATTGCTGCTCCTTCAACAAAGGATACTAAGAGTATGAAGCAAAATATAATAGAAGTAAATTAGAAACTTACCTAAGTTTGTATGTTCTATCTGAACCATGAAAGAAAAGAAATTGGGTTGCATGTCCCTTTAATGAGAACTTGTATTTGTTTTATATCTTTTATTTTTTTCTTGAAGCATTTTCATTTTCAGTGTTATGTTGCTTTAAGTTTGAATAAATCTCCTGTTATAAATCACCATTTCAACTATTTATATAACACTTCTAGCTTGAAATGTGGTCACATATTTTTGGCTTATATCACTACTAATCTATCATTATATCACCAGGACCATTAAATACTGTAGAATTCTATAATGAACAAATACAAAACAAAAAGAAAAGACAATAGCACTTACGCTGAATTTTAAATAAGCAGTAGTTTTTGTTTCTGACAGATTTTAAAATTTCCTTCCACTTCCCAAGATCCCTGTATCATGTGACAGCCATTAGCAAATCACAGACTCAGTAAGAGCTGATGCTTCAGAAAGCAGGAACTGGATTTGTTTTTAATTGTGATTTAAATCACTAGTCAGAAAGACTGATTTAAATCACAGTTTTAATTTTAGAATAATAACTTTTTAGATTATTTTTCCAGTTATATAAGACAATTACTGATTTGGCTACATATCATTAGATATACTGTACATAGATAGATCATTGAAATTAATGAATTAATTAGAGGTGAACTATCTCCAGTTTAAAATTAAAACATTTTCTTTTGTGATTCAGATAGCGCATACAATATTAAACAACTTTACACTTTATTTCTATTATCTAATTCTTCATTCTCTTTGTATCCTTTTCTTGAAGAAGCAGCAATGCACTACTAGGAGCTACCTGAACACATTAGGTGAGCCAATGAGAATACGTATATGTGCAGCAACCAATCATCAGCATGATCCCAGTAGTGCATTGCTGCTCATGAGCCTACCTAGCTATACTTTTTAACAAAGGATACAAAGAGTCCAAAGCAAATTACGTAATACAAGTAAATTGGAAAAATGTTTAAAATTGTGTGCTCAATCTGAATTATGACAGATTTTTTGGGGGGATTTTATATCCCTTTAATAATAAGAATTTAAATAGTTTTATTTTCCTAAAACAATAACATTATATTTCATTTTTAATGCTTGCCCCTCCCTCCTCACACTTAGGTCCTTGTGCAGATCCAAACAATCTTCTATTTAGTGAGATTCTTGAAGCTTAGTATGTGTTGATTTTGTGTGTGTAGATTTGCGGGGGAGTAAAGGGACATTAAAGTCAAAATTAAACTTTCATGATTCAGAAAGAACATGCCATTTTTAACAAGTTTTCAATTTACTTCTCTTATCTAACTTTGTTCTCTTGGTATCCATTGTTGAAAAGCATACATAGGTAGGCTCAGAAGCAATGCACTACTGTAAGCTAGCTGCTTGTCACGTGTCTCACCCAATGGCCTCTATTTAACAAGCTCCGTAAGGAGCTTGATGGCCCCTGTTTCTGGCGAGTCTTCAGACTCGTCAGAAACAGCAGTTATGAAGCAGCGGTCACAAAGACCGCTGCTCCATAACCTGTCCGCCTGCTCTGAGCAGGCAGACACACATCGCCACAATACAACCCGATCGAGTACGATCGGGTTGATTGACATCCCCCTGCTGGCGGCCCATTGGCCGCGAGTCTGCAGGGTGCGGTGTTGCACCAGCAGCTCTTGTGAGCTGTTGGTGCAATGCTGAATACGGCGATCATATTGCTCGCCGTATTCAGCGAGGTCTGGCGGACCTGATCCGCAGTGTCGGATCAGGTCCGCCAGACCTTGATAAATATGCCCCAATGTGTTCAACTAGGCCCCAGTAGAGCATTGCTCTACTTCAATAAAGGATACCAAGAGAATGAAGCAAATCTGACAATAGAAATAAATATGAAATATGAAAATTGTATGCTCTATCTGAAACCCAATATTTTTCTTTCATGATTATGTCCCTTTAAGGTCTATTTCTCAACTCTATATGTTTATTTTATAAAAAAAAAATTGCTGTGAAGAAGGGTCATGTTATTTCTACTGCTACAAATTCACAGGTTTGAGACCTAGAAATTCAATATGTGATAATATCTTTAAGATAGAAAAATTCCCCAAAATAATGTGAAAGAAACTTCTGGGAGAGCATGACATCACAGCCATGAATATACAGCATCTTGCTATATATTTAAAAACAAATCTATATTTCTGGATGAATAACCTTTAGATTATAATGTATCTCAAATAAAAACTATCTTTAGATAGCGTTTTCCTTAAAAAACATTATATTTAAAGAGATATTGTAAACTAGATATTTTTTTGCATACATGTTTTGTAGATGAGCTATTTATATAACCCATCTGGGTGTGTTTTGTAATAATGAATAGTTATGCTTATTTTTTAATAACATGCTGATTTTCAGACTTCTAACCAAGCCCCAACGTATCAGATGAAGACTTAAGTCTACAGATCCCCGCGGCTGTTTGTGTAATGTCATATGAGGGAGAGTCTACTCTTCCTGCTTTCCCTGCCACTTTCACTGGGTGTCCCAGCCTAACCTCATCAACAGTGCAAAACTGGGAGCTTCTAAGTAAGTTTTTAAAAGGTTTTATACTGGATTTTTAGATCAGTACCTGTGCATTTTCTTCTTTATAGTTGTGCCTAGTACATGCAGTTATTTGAAAATTCATGTATACTGTCCCATTAAAACAAATCTGATTTCAATAAAAACAAATTTGAATTAACTAAAAAAAAATCTGATTGTTTTGATTTTTTTTTTATTGATTTTTTTAAAAACAATCATTGATTTTAAGCCACCCTATCAGAAAGTGTGCATTTAAAATATAAAATGGAACTAAATTGCAAAGCTTTTTAAAATGACATGCTCAATCTGATTTAATGCTACAGCCCACACAGCTGAATGGTTCTAACTGAAATTCGCCAGGCCCTGCCGTGTATTTTGAAACAGAGAAAATGCAAATTCAAGCCGTACTTTGTGAAGAATGTGCAGCAAAAACATCTTAATTGTATAGCCATATAGAAATCTTAGAATATATTAATGATTTTTAACTTTGAATTGTGTATAGTTCCAGAAAGAAATTGGACTTGAAAAGATACATCAACTGACAAAGTGATAATGACCAGTATGTGCATTTCAATCCTGAAAGAGAAATGTATTATTTTAAAAAAAATCTGCAACAATTTTTTTTTTGCAGTGCCATTTAACTCCTAACGGCCAACACCATACCCTGTATAATAAAAGTGTGGTGCGCAGCTGCAATTAGCGGCCTTCTAATTACCAAAAAGCAAAGGCAACGCCATATATGTCTGCTATTTCTGAACAAACGGGATCCCAGAGAAGCTTTTACAACCATTTGTGCAATGATTGTACAAGCCGTTTGTAAATAATTTCAGTAAGAAATCTAAAGTTTGTGAAAAAGTAAAAAAAAAAAATCTTTTTTAATTTGACCGCATTTGGCGGTGAAATGGTTGCATGAAATATACCAAAATGGGCCTAGATCAATACTTTGAGTTGTCTACTAAAAAAAAATATATAGTTTTTACAGGTAAATAAAAAAAAAAACAAGGATCTATTTCTGTTTAAATGGGGTGATGGCAAAAATACTAACAATGCTCTGGTCTTTTAGGGACGTTTTAGGGGTCCTTAAGGGGTTGAGACAGGATCACAATCAAACTGCTATTATTTAGTGACTGTATGCTATGTATGTTGCTATTTATTTGTACCATCAACAATGGTAGTTTCTTATACTATAAGTCACAATAAACAACCCAGTAACGAGCTTCTGGCTACAGCTACAATAGCACTGGTGTTTAAATTATACAAATACCATAGTGGTTGCTCAGTAAATGTAAATCGTGCCCCTGCCGCTATTATAAACTTAAACCACACCATACAATCCAACTATCCCCCATTCAGGGGGATTGTCAATGATTTGTAAGGTATAGCTTCTTCCTGCCTGCAGCACCTTGGTGTCCCGGCTTTAAGAAACTTAGCAACTTGCTAAGTAATGTACTTGCTGTCCAGACAGAGCAACAGAAATCCTAGACATGTCTGCTAAACTCGTGGACACGCCCACAGATCAAATGTAACCCCCACCCGCTCAAAAAGGGCCCTACCAGCAAATTACTGGTGGGCCATTGCCCACAAGCTCTTATTCTCCCACATCTTGGAAATGATCTGGCAGATGTAGGGAGGTGTGCTACAACCGCCGGTGCAATTCCCTGTAACAGAAACCCTTCCATCACAGTTAAAGTGTCAGTAAACCTAAAAATAATGTTATATAATTCTGCACATAGTGCAGAATTATATAACATTATTTAAGTGCTATAGTTATAAAAGCCTTTTTTCCCTTTTAATATTCAAAAAATATGCCGCTTTTACAGACCCGCTCTCTGCTCTCTGCTGAGCGGGTCTGTTTTTTTTAGTCAGCGCATCGGGCCAGCTGTATAGTCACAGCACGGCCCGACCGCGCCATAACATTAAGTGAAGCTCGCTCCTGCTGTCAGACAGAGCAGGAGCGAGCTGCACTTAGTGTTATGGCGCGGTCAATTTATCAAGCTCTGTATGGAGCTTGATGCCCTTTGTTTCCGGTGAGCCTTCAGGCTCGCCAGAAACAGAAGTTATGGAGCAGTGGTCTAAAGACCGCTGCTCCATAACTTGTCCGCCTGCTCTGAGGCCGCAGACAGAAATCAACCTGATCGAATACGATCGGGTTGATTGACACCCCCTGCTACTGGCCGATTGGCCGCGAATCTGCAGGGGGCGGCATTGCACCAGCAGTTCACAAGAACTGCTGGTGCAACAATAAATGCTGACAGCGTATGTTGTCGGCATTTATCGATGTGCGGCGGACATGATACACTACATCGTATTATGTCTGCTCGCACATTAATAATTATACCCCTACTGTAAGTTATAAACTCTTACCAAGTTACCCCTGGTCCCACTACAAAACCTTGGTCCTTTTAACTTCAGTTACTAACCTGTTAGATCTAACTGTATCTAGCAACCAAGGGAACTCAACACATAACCCCCTAATGCTAACCCTTAACACACAGCTAGTGGAACCCATTACATGGCCCTCTGATACTTCCCCCCAATAAAAGAGATTCCCTACATAACTCCCTAATTTGTATTTATTTATTTATTTATTTTACTTATATGCAATTATTGTGGTAAGGGTAAATTCAATGGGTTGTCCAGTCAGTATGAGAAATTGTAGTGGAAGGTTGTGGTTGTATTTAATTGCTGCGGTGAGATCAGGATTGACGGAATGTTAGTGATATTTTAGATGTACTTTCAGTCATCAGTTTTAACAAATATGCACTTACTTTTTAATATAGATATAAAATTTAAATATCCCCATCTCCTCCGCCCACTTCAAAAGTAAATTATTCTGTAAGCTAACGGTTTGAATTGTTACCCAATTGCCCCATATGGCACTTTTGTTGTAGCTAAAGCAATGATTGGACAACAATTCAAACTGTAAGCTTAATTTTATAACTATATATTTTAAAAGTAAGTTATAGTTATGAATTAAACTCCATCTAAAATACCACAAACATTCCAGATCTGTTTTTATAAAGGAGAGAGTTTACCATCACTCTAAGTGCATTGTGGAAGGAATGACAGAGCGGTAGCTGTACAGCATGCTTAGGGGCTGAAACAGTGAGGTTAGGGAATTTTGCAGTGGGACATTTGAAATGTAACAACAGATTCGACAGGAGATACAATAAAAATATACAGCGAAGGTAGGCTTAACTGCTTCACCTCAAATTGTTATGCTTGATAGTGATTCACCTAAATTTGTTTGTACTATACAAAGTTATAAGCATTTAAAAAACAAAACAGAGAACTGTGATTTAGTGCAATAAAGGGTTTAATCACAAACTATGATTAAAGGGACACAAAACCCAATTTTTTCTTTCATGTTTGAAATAGAGCACACCGTTTTAAAGAACTTTCTATTATTAGAATTGCTTCATTCTCTTAGTATATTTTGCTGAAAGAGCAGCAATGCACTCCAGGGAGCTAGCTGAATACATACGGTTAAAGGACCATTCAATGCAGTAGAATTGCATAATTAACAAGTGCATAATAAAAAGACAATGATTTAACACCTACTCAATTTCAAATGAGCAGTAGATGTTTTTCTGTCAAATTTATGTTTTCTCCCATTTTCCGGCCCCTTGTATCATGTGACAGACATCAGCCAATCACAGACTAGTATACGTATACCCTGTAAAAATGTACACATGCTCGGTAGGATCTTGTTCCTAGAAAGTGTGAATATAAAAAGACTGAGCAAAAATTGATAATGGAAGTAAATTGTAAAGTATTTTAAAATCGCATGCTCTTTCTGAATAATAAAAGTTTATTTTGACTTGAGTGTCCCTTTAACCAATGACAAAAGGCAAATATATGCAGCCACCCATTAGCAGCTAGCTTCCAATAGTGCATTGCTGCTCATGAGCCTACCTAGGTATTCTTTTCAACAAAGGATACCAAGAGAATGAAGCAAATTAGATAATAGAAGTAAATTGGATTGTTGTTTAAAATATGCTCTATTTCAATGTCCCTTTAATTACCTATTATCTACGCAAAACAAGTAAGACCTTATTTTCCCTCCATGTAATAATAAAAGTTTGAACTTTACATTTTTAACTTGTGAGTGTGGCTGTTTTTCTTTTACTACTTGCAACATGCAGCACTGTTCCACTGCCGCAGCTCACACCCTGCTGCAGTGTGGGAGTTGTAAAGCCCTTTCCATTTCCAGCCCAAATGAAGGAGTTTGCAGGAGGCCTAGGAACGGCAATTTTCTTTGAAACATAGAAATGCACACGATTATTCTGAGACAATCAGTGCCCCTAAATAAATCAAAACACACGTACAAAGGAATAAAACAGTGAGAAGAATATAGATCAACTGAAAAGGTCTTGTTCACTATAGAAATAGTATCTTTAGAGGAGATTTTATTTGGGGATGCAAAATGTTGACCACTAAGTTTATTTGTAAATGTGTGACTGTGCGCAGAGAATAGTGGTGGGGAACCCCATCTTCTACTACCTATTCATACCTTTATTTTTAAATCTGCCCTTCTCCCTCTTTTCCTCTCTTTTTGCTTTGCACAGAGCCCTGCAACCCAAAAATTGTCAGTCATGATTCAGACAGAGCTCACATTTTCATTCATAAGATGGTGAGAATCACATGCAGGATTAAAGTCCAGTCCTACAGGAGGAGGCAAAACACCCCACACAAGAAAGCTTTAACCCCTCCCACTTTCCCATGATTCCTTAGTCAATTTTTTGCCTCCAGCAAGGAGTGATGGTAAAACTTAAGTGCTTGTCCTACACTTTGTTTGAAAGGGGTTCTCAGACCAATTAACAGAGAGCAGGGAACAAGACAGACAGGGTGCCAAGGAGTACATTGGCAGCAAGAGTAATTCTCCCACGGAAATTTGTCAATTGCCCTCCGCAAGTACCTCCAGGACATTTCCAGCAGTCTCCTCCTATTGGTGTGTTAAAGTACTTCTTTCTTCTTGAGGTCTTGTGTTAGTGTGTACTACAGAGTAGACGTGAACATTTTGATGTTTCGGTCGCGGTCGTTAAGAGAGATTAAATCCCTTAAAACTGAAACCTGAGGCAGATATGTTTTATTCCATGATTTAGGTATTAACTGTTTTGCACAATTTATCATAATAGTCTTTATAATGTACCTGAAGGAACCTTTGATCAAGGTTATTAGAGGGTTTCTGGGGAGGATAATAGATAGCGCCTTTTCCATTTCCAGCAAAACAGAGTTCCAGTAAGTTTGTGATATTGGGCAGAGCCACCATTTATGTTTATGTTGACAGCACTTGTGCAACCCTTCCAGCAGGAATTTGAGGCCCCAGAGTATATCGCATATAGCTTATTTGGGTTGTGGTATCATCTGCACAACAGCTTTGTGTTTATCTCTATTACAGACGTGGAGGAAGCTGATCTGCTCTCTGGCTTATAATGAAGTCCTTTAGATGAGGATTCTGCCTGATTCTAGAGGCTAGTACCTCCATTGCCAAAATAAATAATAGAGGTGAAAGGGGGCATTCCTGATGAGTGCCATCATGTATCTCAAATTGTGGAGACAAGGAATCATTGGTTCGATGTCGGTGTCCTGTAAAGAGCAAAACTTTTTTCAATGAAAGAATCTGGAAATCCAAAGCTATGCAATACCAATTGTAAAAAGGCCAGCTGAGCTTGTAAGAGGCTTTTTCATCATCCATGGACATACAAATAGACATAGTTTTAGAAGTCTTTACATATAAGTTGCACTATTTTCAGGGTATTGTCTCTCGCCTCTCTATATGGGGTGAATCCCACTTGGTTCAAGTGAATTAAAGAGGCAAGGATCTTATTTAATCATATTGCACATATTTTAGTATAAATTTTAATGTCCACATTTAACAGTGAAATAGGACAGAAATTTGCAGGAGTATTTGGAGGCTTCTCTGGTTAAGCAATCACCAAAACATCAAGCTTTTTGGTAGGAAAAGTGTTTATTAGGAGAAAGTTACACAAGCAAATAACAGGCAATGTCCTAAAAAAGATTATACTGGGAAACAGGTACAAGCAAAAGTTAACTGAAGAAAACTGTACAAACCAGTATAGCTGATGTTCAGGTGCATGTTCAGTCAGACAAGAGCCAAGAACTGGAAGACCCACTTCAGGGCCAAGGAACAGTAATGCCCACTTCTGGGTCAATCAAAGGAAAATGCCACTCCTTGGCAAAACAAAGGGAATGCCCGCTTCTGGGCGAAGCAAAGGAATACAAGGTGCTGAATACAAGATGCAAGCAACAGCAAAGGCAGTGTTGAAGAAAGGACAAACAAATAGGCACAGCAGGCAGTAAGATACTGAGCTGGAAAACTGCAACAGGGAAAGTCCAAGCAATAGTACTAACTGTGCCACATGCAGGGATAAGGTTATGACAGTCCAAGGTTCGAAGGTAGGCAAAAAGAATCCAAACTTATGCAATATCACCAGCAACAAACAGGAAGCAGGAACAGGAAAGACCCCAATGCCAAAGTAATGAGTAAAGTTCCCTGATTGGCTAGCATCCAGAGGGGGTGGAGCTGAGAGACACACATACTGATTATAATATTCTTCTACAAAACCCTGCAAGTAAACATCCTCCAGTGGCACAGACAGAGCAAGCTGGACTCCGAACCTGGATAAATCCCAGACAGGGCCCAGCAAGGGAGTCAGCAGCAGCGCCGTTCCCATGCAGTTTGCATTTTACTACGAACAGAGCTTATGGGATCCTGACAGTGATTCTAATTGTTAGCAGGGATTGGTACGCATATCTGGTTCAAATGTCATCCAGCCAGCCCTGGCTTCTTCCTTTCAGGAAAGACCTTCTCTCTCAAGGTCCATTCTTCAATCAAAACCTCAAATCTCTCAATTTGGTGATTGAACACATGATTTTGTCTCAAGAAAGGTTTTCAAATCAAGTGTTAAATTCAAACCAGAAAGTCTGTAACAAGATATATTTATCAAAAAATCTGGAAAGTTTTCCTTTCTTGTTTTGAATCTACAATTACTGTTTAGAATTCCACAAATTCTAAAAAAATTCAGGATAAGGATTTATCAGACAGTTCCCTTAAAGGTCGAATTTTTGCACTTTCAGTGCTAGATTACAATTGGAGTGCTTAATTATCATGCAACCGCAAATTAGCAAATTTGCCCGTTTGCGGCGCGCAATCATTAATCAGCCATTACAAGTGGCTGGTTATTGCTAGCGCAAGCTGGTTATTGCTAGCGCAAGCAATTGGTGCTTATAAAATTTACCAGAGATTAGATCTCTGGTTAATTTTATAAATGTGCCCCAAATGCCCCCAAAATATAGTCTAGTGTATTTTATTAAAAAAAATAAAGATAGCAGCACCGTTATTTTTTAATAAAATAACTGCACTAGGCAGTATTTTGGTGTTAAAGTTGGTGAGAATAGGGTGCCTTTACATTGCGGTCTATGGGAACTGTGTGTTCCTAGTAAATGAATATGTATATGCTTATATACATATATATTTACGTGTCAATATGTGTGTATATACACATATTAACACATAAATATATCTGTATATAAGCATATACATAACATATATATTTAAATTTGCTGCCACCACTGCGCTTAGGTTCTGATGCCATCTCTGAGGCTCCCATCTCCTCGGTGGAACCTTAAAGGGACAGGAAACACCAAAAATGTATTTTATGATTTGGATAGAACATACAAATTTAAACAACTTTCCAATTTACTTCTATTATCCAATTTTCTTCATTGCACTACTGGCAGCTAGATGAACACATCTAGTTAGCTAATCACAAGAGACAAATGTGTGCTGGCACCAGTCAGCAGCTAGCTACTATTAATGTTGGATATGTGCATATTCTTTTTCAAATAGGGATACCAAGAAACCACATTTGAAAATAGTAGTGAAATCAAACGTGTCTTACAATTTCATGCTCTATCTCAGTCATGCAAGTTTAATTTTGACTTTCCTATCCTTTTAGCTTGGTTTTGAGGGTTCTTCAGACTCAGCGGTTTGAACCTGGACATTCAAATGTTGTTTTGAAAGCTTCTATTTCTCTTGGCTATTTCCTAGGCCAGAAGGGTATCTGAGTTTTCTGCTCAATCTTGTGATTTTCCTTAATTGATTTTTTCATCAAGATAAAGCAGTTTTAAGAACAAATTACTCTTTCTTTCCTAAGGTTGTTTCTTATGAAAATACCAATCAGGAAATTGTAGTCCCAACTCTCTGTCCAGCACCAAAAAACCCTAAAGAGAGATTACTCCATAACTTGCATGTACTAAGTGCCTTCAAATTTTATCTTTAAGACACAAACAAAATTAAAAATTCTTCCTTGTTTATACGTTTCTCAGGTTCCTGCAAGAGACAGAAAGCTACTGCAATCACCTTGGCTTAAAGCTTTGATTTGCATTGCATACTGAGTAGCGGAGAAGTCTCCCCCTGAATGAATTACTGCTCATTCTAATAGAGCAGCTGCCACCTCTTGGGCTTTTAGAAATTAAACTTCCTTTGAACAGATTTGCAAGGCAGCTACTTGGTCATCTTTACAAACCCTTACTAAATTCTACCATTATGATACTTCTGAAACTGCCTTAAAGGGAAAGTAAATTTAACGATATATCAATAAGCCAATGCTTTAATCTACTATAAACTAATCTAGTCGCTATTTTCATTTTTAAATAATTTTTAACGATATTCATAATATAGATATATTTTCATTCTAACCTTTCGCTATGTTCCTCCTCCCCCTTGCTTTCTTCCAGCTTGTGTATTATAATTCTTACTAGTGGTCCCACCCGCCGTATAAGTATGGTTACGTGCTCGCTCTCGAGAAGAGATTTTATGAGCATGCGCAATACCACGCTCTCTGCTACGATAAATGCTATCAATTGTATGGGGCACTCTTTTCATTAGACTGCACATGCGGCTATCATGAATGCGCTTCTAAATACAGACGTAATTCAGAGATAGCCGCATGCGCATTTACAGCCGGGGGCGTATATTGAACTGTTTGGGACGCCAGTGGGGGACCAATCAGTTCAATATGGCTGTATTTGTCACTGAAAAAGAAAAATACGTTTTGAATGCGGGCGGAGGATCGGCGAGAGAGTTTTGAAAAAGGTATTGTGAAAAAAAGCTGGTTATATTAAGATTTGAGTAAATTGATGAATGAAAGTAACCTTTTTGAGATGTATTTGTCATTTATTAGTAGCAATTAGACAAAGTTTACTTTCACTTTAAAGTGAAGGTAAACTTTGATGAATGAAAGCCCGTTTTTTAAAAATACTATTAAAAACAGGGGCACTTTCATTCATCAAAGTTTACAAAGCAGCCGTTTTGATTAAAAACTTACCTCTCTTCTTTGCACAGCCAGAGCAGCTTCCCCCACCCGGAGATCCTCTCTTCACACGTCATAAATGACTAATCCATCTTCCTCCAATCACAGCTTTCCCCCCAGGGTAGTCATTGCCTGAGGCCATGCCGTGATTGGAGGAAGCTGGATTAGTCAATGATGACATGTGAAGAGAGGATCTCCGGGTGGGGGAAGCTGCTCTGGCTGTGAAAAAAACAAAAGTAAGTTTTTAATCAAAATTGGTGCCTTCTAAACTTTGATGAATGAAAGTGCCCCTGTTTTAAATAGTATTTTTTTTAAAAACTGACTTTCATTCATCAAAGTTTACCTTCATTTTAACTGTTTTATTCCTGTCCTATTTCATGGTGGTCTCCTGGACTTCACAGCTTGAGTATAGGATCAAACGTGATGGTTTGTGGACTCTAACAAAAATGTATGCATACCTGATACATTAATTTCTTTCATGATGGTGAGAGGCCACAAGACTTGCCCTTGTTTTTTTGCACTTCTTTTACCCTGTTTTTATTTTCTCCTTATGTATTACTAAGTAATCATGGGAAAATTGGAGGAATTAAAGCTCTGTTGTGTGTGGTGTTTTGCCTCCTCCTGTAGGACTGGACATTAATCCTACATGTGATGGCTCGTGGGCTTTAACTATCATGAAAGAAATGAATTTATCAGGTAAGCATACATTTTGTTTTTAAACAACTATCCAATGAACGTATTTGATAACATTTGCTTCATTCCCATTATTGAAGGAAAAACAATACACTATTGGGAGCAAGCTGAGCCAATGACAAGAGATATATATGAGCAGCCACCAATCAGCAGCTAGCTCCAAGTAGTGCATTGCTGCTTCTTAGGCTACCTATGTATACTTTTCAACAAAGGATACTAGGAGAATGAAGCAAATTAGATAATATAAGTACATTGGAAAGTTGTTTAAAATTGTATCCACTACTGTATATAAATTGTAATTTAAATATTGGGTTTCATGCCTCTTTAATATAGGAGGCTCTTCAAAAAAAATCTTGCTACTATATGCTTTCCTCATTTTTTCCCCATTATATTGTAGTGAATATTGTTATGACATATTATTACTGTGGTTGTTTGGTTGGGGAATTAAAATCTTTTGGATTTAGTGGTAGGGATTCCAAACGACAAGCATTTGAATGATTTACACGTGTATAGTAGTATGAAAAAATGGAAGTCTTTCTAATTATTTAAGAGTGCAGTGATAACATATTTTGTTTGACCCTTATATGAAAGCGGCATACTCCATGACCCGGATACAACAAAAATTACTAAACAAGAAAATATTATGGTTACAAAAAACTCACGCATTGCCTGCCGCTCGTTCTTATAGTTAATGTGCATGCGCATGGTCAATGAATAGATTTACATTTTTGTGTGTGCGTCGTCTCTACGTGAACTAACTTTTCAGCTGCACTTTGCGGCCTTCCACCACGCATGCGTAATGTCAGCTGTCAGACTGCTACACGCGTGCGTGGTGTCAGCTGTCAGTCTTCCGCAGCGCTTGCGTAGTGAGCTATTTGTTTATTATTAGTGCGCGGAGGGAATATGGCGGCGTCCTCCTTAGAACAGAAACTCTCCCGTTTAGAAGCGAAATTGAAGCAGGAGAACAGGGAAGCCCGGAGGAGGATTGAGCTAGAGATAAGCCCGCAGCGGCCAAGGCCCAGTAAGAAACCCCGGAAGCATATGAAGCAGGGAAACGAAAGAGAGGGGTTGTTGGTAGACGAATGGAGTATAACTAGAATATAATCATAATAAAGAGGATGTGCAAATGATTTAGAGAGATTCAGTGGCGTCAGAACAGATAGGTGCAGATGATAGTGTCTTGTAATGTTAGCGAGGTCTTCAGACATGTTTGGCAGAGGGAGAAGATTGTGAGATAGGGGGAGGGGTGTTAACGAGATTTATAAGGGAAGAAATGGGGACGTGAGAGACCTTTAGTAGGAAAGACGGGATTTACGAGATTTGTAGTTGAGGAGAAGCAAGGGGCCTAAGAGGCTTATTTAGGGAGGTTTTAGTTATGTTTTTACTACGGTAATATGTATCACCTAGAGATGTTTGTGAGGGTTGACGAAGGATCAAAATGGGGAAGAGATACTTAAAAATAAATATTGAGAAGGGATAGAAGGGTCAGATTGCAGTATGGAATATGGAAAAGAGTGTGAGTTAAAGTGTATGGACGTGGAAGAAATTATAATTGGGGTGATTATCCATAGATCAAAGTTGGAACAGAATTAGGATGTAGGAATCTGGGAGTACATTGAGAATAGAGTTTCTTGAGTTTAGGTGTTAGTGTAAAAGAAGACTATTTGGCTTGTGTTAGTAGCTGTAGAGGTTAGGTGTATACTTGTAGAGAGGGTGTGGAAAGTAGGAAGGGGTCAGTTTAGGTAACTAATAAAGTAGTGGGTAGTTAGGGGATGCATGAGAGATCAATGTTCTGTGGATGTGGAGAGTTGAAGGGTTTGAGTGTAAGAAGGAAAGGGTGTTGAAGTGGCCTACAAAAGAGGTCAGGATACAGTTATATAGGAGAATGTGAAGGGGATGATTAAATAGTGAAACAAGGCATCACGGGGCATTGAGTAGAGGTGGTTGCCCTGATGGTGGGGATAGAGGATAGGGAGAAAATTGTAAAAATGACTTATTAAACATTAAAAATGATAAACCCTTAATATATTTGTATAGCACCACCAAACTTCAGAGTGCTTACTATATGAGTTGATGTACACATTGACACTGATTCAAAATAAACCATACACACCGATACAACTTTAAACAGATTCATACAAGATATTAGAACCCACCGAGGTGTATTTGATGGCATATACAATGACAATACAAGGTGTTTATTTACACTAGATGATACAATAAAGAGTGTGAGGAATTGAAGGATAAACAGTTGAAATAAAAGGAAACTAAAAATGTAATGGACCACTGAATAGCGTAGATAAGTAGGGGTATTGAAATGGCTAAAGTTAGAAGTGACATGGGATCAGGGTTATGATGACCAGTGAATGGAAGATATTTACGGAACAGGTTGTTTTAGGTGACTAGAAAGGGGTTTAGCTTTAAAGAGACCATAAACACTTTTAAATAAATTAGAATTTTTAGGTAGGAAAACTATTGACCAATGGGTAGAGGAACATGAATGTGGTATGATGGGCGATGAGAAATCGTGGAATCCGATTGAAGAATATGAGAACATTTTGAACTTTTGTTAGGAAAGTTACTTTTTTTTAAAATTTTTCTTATTTGGTGGTGTTATTGTGTTAGAACGTTCATATGTTTTCATCTTTCCATTTACTTCATTTGTGACCTCTACATCGCCTTTCTATTTTTTTTCCGTTTTCTCTTCTTTCTCCATCCTTCCATTACTCTTTTTCCACACCTTCCAATAGTTCTGTTCCCTGGTTTCCTATTCCACCTTGTTGCTATGAATTTTATGTTGATTTTCCCCTGTTTCTCCCCTAGTTATTCTCATCACTCTAAGTCCCACGCCCGCTCCATCCCAGCGAGCAGGTACCAGTCCCTTCTTACCACTTCCTTATCTGTACTGGACCCAGCTGATAACCCTTTCCTTGCCCATATCAATCTTAACATGCACCGCTTTTACCTTCTCTCCTTTTTATTCCTTTTTGTTTTAAATCCTTTTTTATTCTTCCCCCCCCATTCACATGCTTGGCGTTGCTGTCCCTTCTGTTCTAAGTTTTTCCATGCATGGGTCGGGGACATTGCATGCATTGTATGCATGTAGACTTTCATATGGAGCATGAGCTCAAAGCAGTCTAACCAGAGGGCAATTGCAAAACGCATGTGTGGGAGGTATAGGAGATTTCCAGGATGTTATAGAGGATACATAGAGCTCTGCATGGGGAAGATGGGAAAGGGAATATGTAGCCTTAGGGAGGTAAATAATGATACCCCATAGTATGTTGATAGGTTGAAAATTAAATTGCATATGAAACATTTGGGGAAAGTAGCTTTGAAAGGCACTTGGGACAGTTTACACTAAAACTTACTGTTTAAAAAGATAGATAATGCCTTTACTATCCATTCCCCAGCTTTGCACAACCAACATTGTTATATTAATATACTTTAACATTTAAACCTCTAAAATTCTGCCTATTTCTAAGTCACTACAGACAGCCTCTTATGACATGCTTTTTTTTTTTTGTTTGCTTTTCACAACAGGAGACTGCTAGTTCATATGGGCCATATAGATAACATTGTGTTCACGCCTGAGGAGTTATTTAACCTTTTAACGCCGTTATGCCATTCTGTTCCGTCATAATTACACTGGGCTTTAAAGCCGTTATGACGGAATAGAACGTCATAGCCAACGGCTGTCCTGAAGCCTACTGTGCTTCTCAGATTTGATCGCTGTCTGGAGGGCGTTCCTAGGGTTATAGGGACGCCCCCCGATCCAATAATTGAAATATCGCGATCGTGTGATTTCAATTTGTCTACATCGGAACAACAACACTTTAACCCCATCAGGAAAGGGTTAAGAGTTAGTACAACACAGTGCTAAATCCAAGTCAATGGATAATAAAGTCATGTGATCAAGGGGCTGTTAGAAGATGCTTAGATACAAGGTAATCACAGAGGTAAAAAGTATATTAAAGGATTACTTTCTGTTATAATTTTTAAGCTAAACAACTAACATATTAAAGTTAATAAACATTAATTAAAACCTACTGACCTATATTTTCTCCAAAACGAAGTTTCATAACGTTCTAAAAGTTATCTTTTATTCGCCGATGATGTCACGTTATCCTTCCCACTATTTTCAGCACTGCGTGTTCAAAATACTTAAACCAATAACTTTGTGTTTAAAGCGCCCTTTTGAAACCTAGGTATTGTAAACGGATTGGTACAGAGGAAAGGATACCCACGGAGTGGGTTTTGAAAACAATTAAATTTGCAGACAAGATTTCTGATATACGGTAGAGATATGTTAATGTAATGCTATTGATAAAAAGCGTATTTGGGGTAGTTAGTTAGTAACAGGCATAGAAAATATTTACTTACAGTGGCCCTTTAATATAACTGTGTTGGTTATGCAAAACTTGGGAATGGGTAATAAAGGCATTATCTTTCTTTAAAACAATAACAATTCTATTGTAAAGTGTCCCTTTAAAAAGTTGCATGCAAAATAAATGAAAATAAGCAGTATTATGAGTGGTTTGAAGACATAAACATCAGGGTCAGCTGTAGTTCAGTTCCTTAAGAAAAGCTGAATACTTTAAAAACCATGTTCAAATTGCTAATACTTTTTTTTTTTTTTTGCACACGCCATCCCTTCTATTTTTGTAGCTTTACAACTCCCTCTTGCAAATGATGGCCATCATCGCTCAGATGCAAATACACACCACCATCCGCCGCCACCACCAGTCAGACCTAGGCAGATGCTCAACCTACCCCAGCCCTCCTACTTAACTCAGCGTAGCCTTGAAAGGTAAGCAGTTCATAGATGTAAAAAAAAATTATTACTTTGATAAAGTTTTCAAGATGTTAGTTTGAGATAATTGGGGTAAGCACTGTGTTCTGTACACACTTCCTCTCAAATTAAACACTAATACATGCATGGAAATATTTATGTAGTAGAGTCATTGAGATGTGTACTTGTACTACCTTTAACCAATTACCAGGGTGACCAAACTCACTGATCTATGGAAGGAGTGAATTGTCCAGGATTGTCACACAAATAAAGTTGTGTATTGTTTTTAAAACGAGGTGAGAGCAAGGTAATTTATCGAGCTGCAGATAATCAAGTTCTCAAGTAAAGGACTTATCGACCTGCAATCAGCACTTGCAATGTGCAATCCTAAATTTCGCCAAGTAATACTACAAGAGCTCTCTTGTGCAATCCGACCCCTTGCTTCCACACAACCAATCACCTCTGAGGTGGTGAAAAGCATAAGAAGCAGGAACTTTTCTTCTATGGCTGTATCTATATCTATTGTTGCTTTGGTAGAATGCAAAAGTGCACAGTGATTATCTGCTGGAGCATACCTAGAAGCTGTGAACTGTTGAAATACAATGCCTGTGTCTAAACATTGATAAGGAGGGTGGAGTAGACTGCTCCAGACAGCATGGCTATTTAAATATGTTTGCTTATTTTTAAAAATTATTTTAAAATACTTGCCAGAAATTTTTAAACATTTTTTTTTTTTTATGCAAATTATTTTTACTTAATTACCCCTTTTAGGATATGCACAGATCTCAACATGTTTTATAGCACTTTAATACATTTTTGTGTTTTATATATCACACAAAAGACTGATACAGCTAGCCGTAGTGTGCAATGATTAATATGGGGACGCGATGCTGAGCAGATAGGGGCGAAGATGTATGCTCCTGTCCGCTAGATTTTCATATATTTGGCCCTAATACTTAAAACTTTTTTTTTTCTCCAATATTTAACCAATATAGTTAAAATATATACATTTTGATATTTTCAGGCTAATCTTTGCTTTAAAAACATAATTCTATCTAGATTTTAATTAGTGTTAATGTCCCTTTTATCATTAAAAGTGTTCTCACTATCCGATATCCTAATGAACAATGTGATGGCTATGCGACAGATTGCGCTTGCACAAAGTACATTTACAGGGACCATCTGATCCTTTAAGAGCTGAAGCCAGAAGCTGTATGCACACTATCCTTATGGCAACAAGACTGCCAAGGCAATAATAAAACAGCTCTTTTTGCTCTATATAGTTACTCCAGTGGCACCTAGTGGGTGAGTTTGGAATTGCTTAGGTTAAGATTTTCTTGAGAGAGAGATATATGGCACAACTAGCTTTCAGGTTATCTACAATTAACGTTTTCTTGTTAAAGGGATGCTAAACCCAATTTTTTTTCTTTAATTATTTGGATACGATACGGACATGCAATTTTAAACCACTTTTTCATTTACTCAGATTATCAATTTTTCTTTGTTCTCTTGGTATCTTTATTTGGAAAAAGCAGGAATGATAGCTTTGGTGCCGGCCCATTTTTGGTACAGCACTATGGATAGCGCTTGCTGATTAGTGGCTACATTTAGCCATCCAGTCAGCAAACGCAGCCCAGGTGCTGAACCTAAAAGGGGCCTGTTCCAAAGCTTTCATTCCTGCTTTTTTTAATCAAAGATACCAAGAGAACAAGGAAAAATTGATAATCGGAGTAAATTAGAGAGTTGCTTAAAATTGCATGCTCTATCCGAATCATGAAATAAAACATTTGGGTTTAGTATCCCTTTAATGTGCATGGGTGAGAAAGGAAACTGTGTTTTGGGAACATAAAAATTGTGAATGAATTATTGGGTAATAGTCCCATGGGATACAAAGGAAATCCCTAAGTGGGCAACAAGACTTAAATCGAAACCTATATAACTTTGTGATAAGTGTATTGTCTTTCTTCATTTAGAGAGAAATGAGATGGAGCAGAAGCTAGAGTAAATATTTGGTTGAGTATAATATGCTTTTGAATTATTGTAACAATTACATACATTTACCTAGTGTGTATGAATATGGAGGTTAAGTTGAAGGTATGTTTACAACCAGAGTTCTCTAAGGGACAGAGCAAAACATTTTAAACAACTTTCCAATTTACTATTATCTAATTTGCTTCATTATCTTGGCATCCTTAGTTGAAGAAGCAGTGATGCATTCCTGGGAGCTATCTGAAGCAATAGGTGAGCTAATAACATGAGACATATGCAACCACCAATCAGTCGCTCCTGGGTCTACCTAGGTGTCTTTTTGAACAAACAATATCGAGATCAAAGCAAATTAGATAATAGAAATAAATTGAAAGGTTGTTTAAAATCACATGCACTGTCTGACTCATGAAAGAAACAAATAGGGTTTTATGTCCCTTTAAATTGGATGTATAAGAAGCTGTATAGCAGACTGTTACAGAGGATAAAACCAGTGGATAATGGTACTGAGTTTCATACTGTATTATTACTTTTATATGGATATATGACTAACCACCTGTCAAAACTGTCAGATAGATAGATATATATATATATATATATATATATATATATATATATATATACACACCACACACACACTGAGCAACACATGCTTAGGTTTATGGTAACTACATTAGTTGAAGGCAAAATCTTGTATAATGTGCATGACTAGAACATCCTCATCTATGGTGTAATATTGTGTGAAAGCCTGACAGGCAATATCTTGGAATTATTGTGCCTTTTCTTAGCTAGGCATACTTCTTGAAATTAGTAAAATGAACCCAGTATGTTGTGTCTGACACATCTTCTAATTTAAGTCCATAAAGCTCAATAAGCTCAAGTGCTCCATTCATATAATGTTTGGTAAGTGTAAGATTTCTTGTTGATATTTTATTAAAACTATCTCGCTAAAAGTTGTATGTTAAAATGTTTTGTCTTGCAGCATTGAAATTGATCAGAAACTCCAAGAAATTATCAAACAGACAGGTTATCTTGTTATTGATGGGCAGGTAAGTCAACATTCGTTATATATTCGTGTATATCAAATATTTTAAAGGGACAGTCTACTCCTAGATTTTTATTGTTTAAAAAGATAGATAATCCCTTTTATTACCCATTCCCCAGTTCTGCATAACCAACACTGTGATATTAATATACGTGGTTGCCTTGTATTTAATCCTCTGCAAACTACTGCCTTATTTTCAGTTCTTTTGACAGACCTGCATTTTAACCAGTCAGTGCTGACTCCTAGTTAATGCCACGGGAGTGAGCACAATGTTATCTATAAGGCACACATGATCTAGCGCTGTCTAGCTGTGGAAGCCTGTCAAAATGCACTGAAATAAGACTTAGAAATTAGCATATGAACCTAGGTTTAGCTTTCAACAAAAAATACCAAAAGCACAAAGAAAATTTTGAAAGTTGTTTAAAATCGCATGCCCTGTCCGAATTATGAAACTTTAATTTTGACTAGACTGTCCCTTTATTACAAAAGTGTTCTGTAAATGCAGCCTAAAATCTTGTACATAGCAACTTGGCCTTAAAGGGACAGTCAACACCAGATTTTTTTTTTGTTTAAAAAGATAGATAATCCTTTTATTACCTATTCCCCAGTTTTGCATAACCATCACTGTTATTTTAATATACTTTTTACCTCTCTGATTAACTTGTATCTAAGCATCTTCTGACAGCCCCCTGATCACATGACATTTTATTTATTATCTATTGACTTTCATTTTGTGTCTGCCACAAGCTACGTGCGTGACCACAATGTTATCTATATGGCTGACATAAACTAGCTCTCCCCTGTTGTGAAAAGCAAATAAAAAAGCATGTGATAAAAGGCGGCATTTAAAAGCTTAGAAATTATCATATGAGCCTTCCTAGGTTTAGCTTTCAACTAAGAATACCAAGAGAACAAAGCAACATTGGTGATGAAAGTAAATTGGAAAGTTGTTTAAAATTACATGCCCTATTTGAAACATGAGTTGTTGTTTTTTTTTTGGACTTGACTGCCCCTTTTAAATAGACACTAAACATTGTTAAATGTAATTTTTTATTTTTTTTTATTTTACCCTTTTTAATAGGATGAGGAATTATTTTAAAATGTTCAGAGTTGTACAAATTCCTAACTATCACTGGATATTTTTTTCTGTTTTATTTACCTTACTTTTTTACTCATTGAGGTTCAACCCTTTCCCACCGGGAAAAAGTTCCTATGTAAACAAATAAGTAAAAATGTAACCCTCGTGCCATGGTTAACTGTCTACATTGGAACAACTGTTCCAATGTAAACAAATTGAAATCTCGCAATCGTGCACGTGATCACGAGATTTCAATGATGCAATCCCATCAGGGAAGCGCCAGTGGCTTTAGGAAAGCCAAGCGGTTAGGACGTTGTATTCCGTCCTTCAGCGCTAAAGCCCAGCAAAATTTGAACGGAATAAAACGCCTTAACGGCTTTAAAAGGTTAAATCAAGTGATCTTTCATGAGATACCGTGATTTCAATGATGGGATCGGGTCAGGGGGAGTGCCTATGACGCTAGTCACGCCATCCAGCTCGCAATCCCATTTGGGAAGCTTCTATGGCTTCAGTACAGCAGAACGGCTAGGACGTTCCATGCTGTTGTAACGGTGCTAAAGCCTAGGCAGTTATGGTGGCATGTAACGTCTTAAACGGCGGGAAAGGGTTAAATGGAAATGGATAATAGAAGTGAATGTAATGTTTTTAGTTTTGACTTCCAATTTACCTCTTTCTCTTGTTAACATTTGCTAAAACATATCTTCTTTCCACAAGAGCATATCACGATATGCTTAGGAGACTATACGTGTCCCTATAGCAAATTGGAGTTAACCCTTTGAGTGCTAATGACGGCTCAGAGCTGTCACTAGCTCTCTCCCACCTTGAGGGAGATCTGGGGGCTCCCACCCACTCTTACCCCGGCGATCGTGCCTGTAGAGTGACAGGCATCGCCGAGGCTTCCCGTTTTGCGTGTTGACGTCACGCAGCTTTTTTTATACTTAAGGAGCAGGGGGCATGCTGCTTAGAAGCCTGTATCTCAGGCATCTAAGCAGCTACAGACCCCCAAGACCCACCATTGGAAAGGCAATCTCCTAACCTTTCCAACAGTGTAAGTCTTGGGGGTCTGAAATTTGTATTTAAAATATTAATTTATGCATAATGAAAGAACTTTATAATATGTTTACATTATTTATTCTTTGCCCCTTTCATGTATTTTATCTCCGAAATTCTAATTCTCAGAACTTAAAATGCACCCTGCTGACTACTCAAGGCTGTCTGCTACATATCTGTTTCTAATTGGCTTTATCAGATAACAAATGCAAAACAATGCATTTATACTAATTTTATGACACTGGCTATCCTTGCCTGTAGGCTAAAGCCCAGATTGGCTCCCCCAAATAAGGCAAACAGTGGGAGGTGTATGTCTATTAAAAAAAAATAGTTGCAGTAGAAAAAAAGATGTTACATTGTTTTAAAGCTGACGTTAATCTATAGCAACATAGCCGAAATGTCTTGTAATTACAAATATTTTACGGTCCCTTTAAGTTCATATCACATTTGTTCTGGACTTTCAGCTAGTACTGGCACAAAATAATTATAATTTAATAGAATTAACTTGAGATTTTTCTGTTCTGAACATGCTGCTGAAAATGCATAGGTTTGCATACCTGATACTGAAAGACCAGTTTATTCTCTAGCACAACAGAAAATTAAAATGTATGTGTGATGACAAAGCATCTTACAGTAGCAAATGACAAGAATATATTTCATTAATAAACTTAAAGGGACAGTCTAGTCGAAATTAAACTTTTATGATTCAGATAGGGCATGCAATTTTAAACAACTTTACAATTTACTTTTATCATCAAATTTGCTTTGTTCTCTTGGTATTCTTAGTTGAAAGCTAAACCTTGGTATGTTCATATGCTACTTTAAGGCTGCCTCTTATCTCATTGCATTTTGACAGATTTTCACAGCTAGGCAGTGCTAGTTCATGTGACGGATAAACATTGTGCTCACTCTTGTGGAGTTATTTATGAGCCAGCACTGATTGGTTAAAATGCAAGTCTATCAAAATAACTGAGATAAGGTGCAGTCTGCAGAGGCTTAGATACAAGGTAATCAGAGGTAAGTGTATTAACCCCTTAAAGACTTGAAACGTACCCTGTACGTCATTGGTCTTCCTATACGGGTTGCTTTTTTCAATAGCGTGATCTTGCCAGGCTATTTTAAGCAGATAATCCCTTAACGATAAGTGAAGTATATGGTATGCTATGTTCGTTAAGGGGTTAATATAGCAGTGTTGGTTATGCAAAACTGTGGAATGGGTAATAAATGGATTTTTTTTTTTTTTTAAACTAACATTTTCAAGTAGACTGTCCCTTTTTTGTTTTTTAATTTGAACTTAAAGGGATATGAAACAAATTTTTTCTTTCATGATTCACAGCATACATTTTTTAACCACTTTACAATTTTCTTCTATTATCAATGTTGCTTTATTCTCTTGGTATCCTTTCTTGAAGGAGCAGTAATGCACTAGTGGGAGCTAGCTAAACACATGAAGTTGAGAGGCGTATATAAGTGCAGCCACCAATCAGCAGCTAGTTCCCAGATCTCTTTAGCCTACCTAGGATTGCTTTTCAACAAAGGATACCACAAGAATGAAGCAAATTAGATAAAGTAAATTAAAGTTTAAAATTAAATGCTCTATCTGAAACGTGAGAATAAAGTATCTTTGTCACTCTGTATAGTTTGGTTGTCTCCTATACAGACCTTGTTTTTTCCCCATTATTTTAGCGTTACCAAGCAGACATTAATGATCTTGAGAACTTGGGTGAAATTGGTAGTGGAACATGCGGCCAAGTGTGGAAGATGAGATTTAAGAAGACTGGGCATATTATTGCTGTGAAGGTAATGACAATCTAATATGGGTGTATGTGATCTAGCATTCAGCTAATAGTAAATCATTTTCCATAGTCTTCAAACAGTATCATGCTTCCTTTTTTTGTTTTACTGCCCAAATTGAATCATGTGCACTTTACAGCAAATGCGACGCTCTGGTAACAAGGAAGAGAACAAACGGATATTGATGGATTTGGATGTAGTATTGAAGAGCCATGATTGTCCGTACATAGTGCAGTGCTATGGAACCTTCATCACTAATGTAAGCTCATGCCCTAATTATTTACCACCACTCTTATTTCCTTAATACAAAACATATAGATTTGTATATCTGTCTGTGTGTTTAATAGGGTAAATGTAAATATTGGTATGTGTACTAAATATGCATATATACTCACACATACACCCAGTATGACTTTTAATACTGCATATACATTTATAGGGATACAATTCAAATAATTTAATGTTTGCATGGTTTAAATGGATATGAACAGTAACAACATGCTAGATATGTATTCAAATCAAAGATTAGCCTTAGATAAAATAAACAACTAATACATTTGTAAAAAAAGACATATTTGTTAAAGGTTTAGATTCTATAAAGTACTACAGTTTCTTTAAAGTAATGGTTGTTGCTGTGTTTGAACTTAGACAGGAAACTCCAAAATTTTCTTTCATAATTTAGATAGAACATACAATTTTTAACATTAAAATTTACTTTTTATGATCAAATTTGCTTCATTCTCTTGTTATCCTTTGCTGAATAAGCAGCACTTCACTACTGACAGGTAGCTGAACCCATCTAGTTAGCCAATCACAAGAGCAAAATGTATGCAATCACCATCTAACACCCACCAGTGTAGGATATGTGCATATTCAATTTTCAACAATGGATACCAAGAGAGCAAAGCACATTTTTAAAAATAGAAGAGATATTAAAAGTATGTGAAAATGACATGCTCTATCTGATTCTTACAAGTTTAAAAGAATAGGAAAGTCCAAATTAAAATGATGGTTAACTTTACAAGATTTAAAATCAGATCCAGAATCTAAGCAATGTTTTACAGGGACTTTAATTGATCACTTATAATGAATTTTTGCTGTAACTTACTTTTTTCTAGCCGCGCCATTCTAATACCCTGCACTCTGGCCACCCACTTCAAAACTCCATTTTATTTATTTTTGTGATCTAGCTATTTTGACTGTTCTCCAGTCGGCGCTGTAGCCATGTAGCTACAGGGATCATTGGAGAACAGTCAAAACTGTTGGCTTACACATTTTATTTATTTATTCTTGCAATGAACGGCCTGAGCATGGAGGATTAGAATGGAATGGCTAGTTTAAAAAGTAAGTTACATCACATCTTCATTATAAGTAATCAATTAAAGTCCATCTAAAATATTGCTTAGATTCTGTACCTGATTTAAAAATGTAAAGTTAACCATTATTTTAACCTTGTGCTCAGGGGCACCGTTATGTTGGAACATGACTGCATGCCACAAACTTAAAAGCATCCAATTGTCTCAAATGTGTTTATATCCTGTAGCACTAAGATGACCCTTCACTGGAATAAAGGGGCGTAGCCCTATACCACTATCCCTCCTCCACCAAACTTTATAGTAGGCACTTTGCATTCTGGTAGGTAGTGTTCTCCTGGCATCCCTCACACCCTTATTCTTCCGTCAGACTGCTGGATAGTAAAGGGTGATTTATCACTCAATATAACTCACCTTTTCACTGCTCCAGAGTACAGTGGTGGCATGCTTCACATTACTCAAGCCTGGCGCTTGGCTTGTGCATATTGTGAGTTTTGTCTGTAGCTGCTTAGCCATGGAAACCTATTTCATGAAGCTCCAGACGCACAGTTCTTGTGTTGTTGTTGCTTCCAGACGCAGATGATAGGCAATTTTTACATGCTATGCGCTTCAGCACTTGGCAGCCGTGCTCTGTGAGTTTGCATGATTTACCACTTTGTGGCTGGACTGTTGTTGCTCATAGACGGCTACAGTTGACTAGGGCAGAAATTTCACAAACTGGCTTGTGGCATCCGATATGACAGTAACATGTTTAAAGTCACTAAGCTCTTTATTATTATTATTATTATTATTATTATTGTTATTGTTATTTGTAGAGCGCCAACAGATTCCGCAGACCCAATGTTTATCTATGTAGATTTTATGAAAGTGTGTGAATTGTATGCATATGTTAGCAATGGGCGTGACTGAAACACCTGAACTGAATAATTAGTAGGGGTGTCATATTTTGTACGTGCACAAACCAAACTGCCTTTGACTTTTACATTTTAATACCTGTTCCCCAAGGCAGAACATGCAGTGATCTGAGATGTCATCGCAGAAAATGCAGCAGGTCTGCAGAAAGAACAGGACACATGCAGTAACTGTGTTAGTGCTTTAACTTGGCAGCACTGCTCCACATTACTGTTCTCTACAAACAGAGCTTTTCTCTGTCTGTACTGTGTAAGTTTTCCTAAACACAGCGCATCCACAGCAAAGTGCTGTTTGAAGTGAACAGTGAAATATGCAGCAATGCATTGATTGTTGACTGGCTCTCAGATTTTTGGAAACTTTTTTTTTTTTAAACTATGCTCTGTCTGAATCACAAAATAATTAATTTTTCATATCCTTTTTAAAGGACCAGTCAACACATTAGATTTGCATAATCAACAAATGCAAGATAACAAGACAATGCAATAGCACTTAGTCTGAAATTCAAATAAGTAGTAGATTTTTTTTTTTTGTTTTATAACAAATTTCAAAGCTATGCATATTTCCACTCCCCTTGTACCATGTGATAGCAATCAGCCAATCACAAATGCATATACGTATAGTCTGTGAATTCTTGCACATCCTCAGTAGGATCTGGTGACTCAAAAATAGTAAATATAAAAGACTGCACATTTTTTTTAATGGAAGTAAATTTGGAAGTTGTTTAAAATTACATGCTGTATCTGAATCATGAAAATTTAATTTAATTGAAATAATTTTTATTGTCCTGGATCACATCAAATACAACATAATAAAACAGTGTGCTGGGTTACAATGTCCTAGTATTCTTAAAACAATTAAAGTTTTCAGCACCCTGTTTATATCATTTTCATCAATTTTTCTCCTCCCTTCCCTAACTCCCTCTCCACCCCCTCCCCCCTCTTATCCCATTTCCCTAAACTTCATAACTGTATACAAAGAAAAACCTTTAACTTTAAACTTTTCCCGTCGAGCAGTGACAATGTTGTAGATTTCTTTAGAACGCTATATCTATATTTAAGAAAGTTCCTATTCTCTCCAATTTAATTGCCCTAAAAAAGCCTTATTGGTTACTTAGTGTTGATCTGTATGTACCTACATATTTCTGTTTATTTAAAATCCAGTGTATCCACATGTTTTGGAATCTCTCAGATGTCCCTTGTATCCATGCAGCTGATTCTAGCATATTATAAACATCTTCAATTTTGATCATTACCTCACCCCATTCTGGAGCCCCCACTTTCCATTTTCTAGCTATACATATTCTGGTTGCTGTACATATAATATTAACCCATCTATTAGTAATTGAGTTCATTGACTCCTGGGGAATATGTAGTAAGGCCTGTGAGGCTGATAATGTAAAGGAGTCGTCTAGAATCACCTTAAATAGTTGAGAAAGCTTGTCCCATGTAGGTTGTATCTTTGGACACTCCCACCACATGTGAAAATAGGTCCCTATCCCATTACATCCCCGATAACATAATCTACTACCCTGTGTGGTGTAATGTGAGGATTTCAGTGGTGTAAGGTACCATCTATATGAGGTTTTTATTGAGTTTTCGATAAGGTCTGCCCCTATTAAGCTTCTCATTGAGGAGAAAATCTGGCTCCAATCTTCTCTATCATAGGTTATAGCTAAATATTGTTCCCATTTGTCATAAATTACCAATTTTGCTGAACTATTTGCTTCTTGAATGGCTAAGTATAAGCATGTTATCATTTTTTTATTTCTTCCGGGTGTCATTATCATTTGTTCCAGAGCAGTTTTTGGGCAGGCTGGGATGCTGCCTAGTCTATATGTATTTATAGCATGGGAAATTTGGAGATATAAAAACCAGTGCAATGTATTTGGGTGTATTTCTCTTGTTAAGTGTAGTCAGTCCACGGGTCATCCATTACTTATGGAATATATCTCTTCCTAACAGGAAGCTGCAAGAGGATCACCCAAGCAGAGCTGCTATATAGCTCCTCCCCTCACATGTCATATTCAGTCATTCTCTTGCAGCCTAACTAAAGATAGGTCGCTGTGAGAGGTCTGTGGTGTTTTTTAACTTAGTTTATTTCTACAATCAAAAGTTTGTTATTTTAAATGGCACCGGAGTGTGCTGTTTATTCTCAGGCAGCATTAGAAGAAGAATCTGCCTGCGTTTTCTATGATCTTAGCAGACGTAACTAAGATCCACTGGCTGTTCTCATCTGAGGAGTGAGGTAACTTCAGAGAAGGGGAATAGCATGCAGGGCCCCCCTGCAAACGAGGTACGTGCAGTAAATTATTTTTCTGAGGAATGGAATTGACTGAGAAAATACTGCTGATACCAATGTAAAGTAAGTTCAGCCTTAAATGCAGTGATAGCGACTGGTATTAGGCTGATGAGTGTGTGTACACTGAATGTATTTTTCTAAGGAATGGAATTGACTCTGAAAATACTGTTAATACTGAAATAATGTATGAGCCTTAACTGCAGTAAAAGCGACTGGTAGCAGGCTTATTAATAACAATTCATAACTTTTCAAATGTATGTTTAAAACGTTTACTGGCATGTTAATCGTTTTTTGTGAGGTACTTGGTGATAAAACCTATTGGGGCATGATTTTTACCACATGACCATCTTTGTTTTCTGCATAGAAACAGTTATCTGAGCTTCCCCACTGTTGTAATATGAGTGGGAGGGGCCTATTTTAGCGCTTTTTTGCGCAGTAAAAATTCAGTCACAATCTGTTTATTTCACCCTCCATGATCCAGATCGTCTCTAGAGAGCTCAGGGGTCTTCAAAAATCATTTTGAGGGAGGTAATC
Organism: Bombina bombina; assembly: GCF_027579735.1. Classification (NCBI taxonomy): domain Eukaryota; kingdom Metazoa; phylum Chordata; class Amphibia; order Anura; family Bombinatoridae; genus Bombina; species Bombina bombina. The sequence continues at coordinate 766,619,961 of NC_069504.1, read as the reverse complement.
AGTCACAGCAGACCTGTGACAGTGTGTTTTGACTGTGAGAAAAACGTTAATTATTAAATTGTTATCCGTTTTTGGGTATTAAGGGGTTAATCATCCATTTGCTGGTGGGTGCAATCCTTTGCTAACTTAATACATTTACTGTGAAAAATTGGTTGCTATAACTATTTTGGTTCATTGTTATTTCAACTGTGACAGCTTTTTGTGCTTCTTAAAGGCACAGTAGCATTTTTTATATTGCTTGTAAATTTATTTAGAAAAGTATTTCCAAGCTTGCTAGTCTCATTGCTAGTCTGTTTAAACATGTCTGACACAGATGAATCTCTTTGTTCACTATGTTTAAAGGCCAATGTGGAACCCAATAGAAATTTGTGTACTAATTGCATTGATGCTACTTTAAATAAAAGTCAATCTTTACATGTAAAGAAATTATCACCAGACAACGAGGGGGAAGTTATGCCGACTAACTCTCCTCACGTGTCAGTACCTTCGCCTCCCGCTCAGGAGGTGCGTGATATTGTGGCGCCAAGTACATCAGAGAGGCCCATACAAATCACTTTGCAAGACATGGCTTCTGTTATGACCGAAGTATTATCTAAATTGCCAGAATTAAGAGGCAAGCGCGATTGCTTGGGGTTAAGGACAGAGCGCGCTGATGATAGGAGAGCCATGTCTGATACTGCGTCACAGTTTGCAGAACGTGAAGACGGAGAGCTTCATTCTGTGGGTGACAGATCTGATCCAGGGAGACTGGATTCAGAGATTTCTAATTTTAAATTTAAGCTTGAGAACCTCCGAATATTGCTAGGGGAGGTATTAGCGGCTCTGAATGATTGTAACACGGTTGCAATTCCAGAAAAATTATGTAGGTTGGATAGATACTATGCGGTACCGGTGTGTACTGACGTGTTTCCTATACCTAAAAGGCTTACAGAGATTATTAGCAAGGAGTGGGATAGACCTGGTGTGCCTTTTTTCCCCTCCTCCCATATTTAGGAAAATGTTTCCTATAGACGCCACCACACGAGACTTATGGCAGACGGTCCCTAAGGTGGAGGGAGCAGTTTCTACTTTAGCTAAGCGTACCACTATCCCGGTGGAGGATAGTTGTGCCTTTTCAGATCCAATGGATAAGAAATTAGAGGGTTACCTTAAGAAAATGTTTGTTCAACAAGGTTTTATCTTACAGCCCCTTGCATGCATTGCGCCTGTCACTGCTGCGGCGGCATTCTGGTTTGAGTCTCTGGAAGAGGCCATTCGCACAGCTCCATTGGATGATATTATGAACAAGCTTAAAGCACTTAAGCTAGTTAAAGCATTTGTTTCTGATGCCGTCGTACATTTAACCAAACTTACGGCTAAGAACTCCGGATTCGCCATCCAAGCGCGCAGAGCGCTATGGCTTAAATCCTGGTCAGCTGACGTGACTTCTAAATCTAAATTTCTTAATATTCCTTTCAAAGGGCAGACCTTATTCGGCCCGGCTTGAAAGAAATTATAGCTGACATTACGGGAGGTAAGGGCCATGCTCTACCTCAGGACAAGGCCAAATCAAAGGCCACACAGTCTAATTTTCGTGCCTTTCGTAACTTCAAGACAGGAGCAGCATCAACTTCTTCCGCTCCAAAACAGGAAGGAGCTGTTGCTCGTTACAGGCAGGGCTGGAAAGTTAACCAGTCCTGGAACAAGGGCAAGCAGGCCAAGAAACCTGCTGCTGCCCCCAAGACAGCATGAAGAGAGGGCCCCCTATCCAGAAACGGATCTAGTGGGGGGCAGACTTTCTCTCTTCGCCCAGGCTTGGGCAAGAGATGTCCAGGATCCCTGGGCGTTGGAGATCATATCTCAGGGATATCTCCTGGACTTCAAAACTTCTCCTCCACGAGGGAGATTTCATCTTTCAAGGTTATCAGCAAACCAAATAAAGAAAGAGGCGTTTCTACGCTGTGTACAAGACCTCTTACTAATGGGGGTGATCCACCCAGTTCCGCGGACGGAACACGGGCAGGGATTCTATTCAAATCTATTTGTGGTTCCCAAGAAAGAGGGAACCTTCAGACCAATCTTGGACTTAAAAATCCTAAACAAATTTCTAAGAGTTCCATCATTAAAAATGGAAACTATTCGAACCATCCTTCCCATGATCCAAGAGGGTCAGTACATGACCACAGTGGACTTAAAGGATGCCTACCTTCACATACCGATTCACAAGGATCATTATCGGTACCTAAGATTTGCTTTCCTAGACAGGCATTACCAGTTTGTAGCTCTTCCCTTCGGATTAGCTACGGCTCCAAGAATCTTTACAAAAGTTCTGGGCTCACTTCTGGCGGTACTAAGACCGCGAGGCATAGCGGTGACTCCGTACCTAGACGACATTCTGATACAAGCGTCAAGTTTTCAAACTGCCAAATCTCATACAGAGATAGTTCTGGCATTTCTGAGGTCGCATGGGTGGAAGGTGAACGTGGAAAAAAGTTCTCTATTACCACTTACAAGAGTTCCCTTTCTAGGGACTCTTATAGATTCTGTAGAGATGAAAATTTACCTGACAGAGGCCAGGTTATTAAAACTTCTAAATGCTTGCCGTGTCCTTCATTCCATTCCACACCCGTCAGTAGCTCAGTGCATGGAAGTAATCGGCTTAATGGTAGCGGCAATGGACATAGTACCATTTGCGCGCCTGCATCTATGACCGCTGCAATTGTGCATCTTAAGTCAGTGGAACGGGGATTACTCAGATT